>NW_028227260.1:24650618-25330618 GCF_978045245.1 Mus caroli
ACAATTATTCTGAGATCTATATAGTATCCTATCATCATGTCACACCAGTACTGTATCACTACAAGCCAGTCTTTTCAAATATCTATTTATGCCCAAGAAGAAAATGGATGCCAATTGTTGAAGAGAGAATATTATCACTTAACACATATTAATATTCTTGAATGTATATTTGGTAAAGAATCTAAATCTAATGAAAACTACATAATAAAATATCTTTAACCCCTCACAACAACTTTTATTTATTTTTTGTTTTAAATGCAATTACTGGACTCCCTACTAACCATTCTTTCTTTGACAGGAAGATTTTGTCAAGAAAAGGAGGTTGGCCTGGGTTATTTCTGCTTTGCTCAAGTTACTTGCTGTGACTTGGTTGTTGTTGGAGTCTTCTGCAAAGATCTATGAAATTGAAAGCTTGGTCGACAGGGTAGTGATACTGGGAGATTGAATGTTCCTAAACTGCTAGAGCTGTGTGTGTGTATTATGTCCTTGGCAACATGTGGCAACTTGAGAATAAGTCTGAATTTACTTTGTTGATTATTAAATACATAAGTCATTCCCTGCCATTATTGAATGTCAAAGAATTCCCTGTATACCACTGGGAGGGATCTTGATAATTTTTTCTACAGAAGCCATATGTGTCTAACAGAAAACAGCGTATTTTATATTCGATTAGGATTTTCCATTTTATTATAGAATTATTGACACATATAACTATATATAACTCTCTCTCTCTCTCTCTCTCTCTCTCTCTCTCTCTCTCTCTCTCTCTCTCTCTCTCTCTCTCTCTCTCTCTCTCTCTGTGTGTGTGTGTGTGTGTGTGTGTGTGTGTGTGTGTATAATACATATCACTGTAAAAGCTGTTCTTAAAAGTCTTTCTGGCAATTTTCAGGAAAATTCCCATTCTGAACACAAGAGGGAGCTTTCTCCCCAAAATGAAAAGTTTAATATGAGCTCAACTGTCTTTAATCCTTTTTTTTTTTTTTTCAATAAAAATGTTAGCTTTGCTGTCTTCTAACCCATATTAATTAGCTTGTTACGGAACTGTGTGCATAATGGTAGAGGTGAACATCTCAAGCAAGCAAAGATCAACTCATGCTTTCCTGGGAAAGAAAACAAGAACAGCAATATCAATGATACATAGAACCTGGGGATACTTGTTTCAGGGGTTTTCCTCATTTCCTTTTCTCTCTCTTCCCTCTCTTTGGGTGCTTGCTCCACTTCTTGCTTCTGTGTTGATTATTTCTTTGTGAGTGCTCAAAATAGTGTGGTAGTCCTTTCTCTCTCTCTCTCTCTCTCTCTCTCTCTCTCTCTCTTTCTTTCTCTCTTTCAAGATTTTCTTGGCTCCATGTTCTTTAAGCCTAGATATTTCCAAATCCCCCAGGTCTCTTGTTGTCACAGTCTTATTTTTACCTCTTTGCACATTTTCCTTGATTAATCTGATCCAATCCTTGAGTTTAGGTTCATAAGTCAACATTGTTATTAAGCCTCTCTTAAGTTGTAAATATGCAGATTCACTTGTACATTAGATATGACTAAGAATATGAAATCCATTCAGAGGGGAAGATCATAGGCCTGAAGTAAGACAACAAATAAACATTTTTAGAGCTTTCTGGATCCACAGAAGGTTTCCATGGATGGGCATTTGAGCACTATCATTGTTGAAACAAAAGAGAGAGAAAACAACCAAACCAAACCAAACCAAAACAAAGGAAACAATAATGAGAACCTTCTTGACCCTAGAATAAAACATGCATCACTCTCCAAGTGGAGGTGATGCATGCATGACTTTAATCCCAGCACTCCTTCAGGAAGCAGAGGCAGGATCTCTGTGACCTCATAGGTGGCATGAGAGGAATGGTATCACTCAGTCTAGGCTGTCATCCACAGCAGAACTAACCATAAAAACCGTGTGTGTGTGTGTGTGTGTGTGTGTGTGTGTGAGAGAGAGAGAGAGAGAGAGAGAGAGAGAGAGAGAGAGAGAGAGAGAGAGAATGAATTCATACCATAGCAGGCATGTGGAGGTTGGAGAAATCAATTCTCTTCATCTAACTCAGATTATTAGAGATGGTAAAAGTGAATTTATTCTAAGCCATTCCAAAAGTGTCATTTAAGAATTAGAAATGTGTAATACCTCTCCTGGGCATATATTCAGAAGATGTTCCAATCGGTAAGAAGGACACATGCTCCACTATGTTCATAGCAGCCTTATTTATAATGGCCAGAAGCTGGAAAGAACCCAGATGCCCCTCAACAGAGGAATGGATACAGAAAATGTGATACATTTACACAATGGAGTACTACTCAGCTATTAAAAAGAATGAATTTATGAAATTCCTAGGCAAATGGATGGACCTGGAGGGCATCATCCTGAGTGAGGTAACCCAATCACAAAAGAACTTACATGATATGTACTCACTGATAAGTAGATATTAGCCCAGATACTTAGAATACCCAAGATATAAGATACAATTTCTGAAACTCATAAAACTCAAGAAGAATGAAGACCAAAGTGTGGGACACTTTTCCCCTTCTTAGAATTGGGAACAAAACACCCATGGAAGGAGTTACAGAGACAAAGTTTGGAGCTGAGACGAAAGGAAGGACCATTTAGAGACTGCCATATCCAGGGATCCATCCCATAATCAGCCTCCAAACACTGACACCATTGCATACACTAGCAAGATTTTGCTGAAAGGACCCTGATATAGCTGTCTCTTGTGAGACTATGCCGGGGCCTAGCAAACACAGAAGTGGATGTTCACAGTCATCTATTGGATGGATCACAGGGCCCCCAATGGAGGAGCTAGAGAAAGTACCCAAGGAGCTAAAGGGATCTGCAACCCTATAGGTGGAACAACAAAATAAACTAACCAGTACCCTCCCAGAGCTCGTGTCTCTAGCTGCATATGTATCAGAAGATGGCCTAGTCAGCCATCAGTGGAAAGAGAGGCCCATTGGTCGTGCAAACTTTATATGCCTCAGTATAGGGGAACTCCTGGGCCAAGAAGTGGGAGTGGGTGGGTAGGGGAGAGGTGGGGGAGGGCATGGGGGACTTTTGGGATAGCACTGAAAATGTAAATGAAGAAAATAACTAATTAAAAAAATTTAAAAAAAGAATTAGAAATGTGGCTGCTTTGAATTGAGGTATAGAATATATATATATATATATATATATATATATATATCCTTTTTGAAAGAGTAGTTAATTAACATTTTATACCAATCACAGGACAGTTCCTCGCTCGTGTGACATATTCAATAGATGTTAATTGCTACTATCGCTAGACATTCAATTCTAGTCTGTTTAAATTTTGTGATGTTACTCAATCCTACTAGGCACTTTGAGCTTTCTAGCCCTATGAATGCTATTTCTCCTTCCTGCAATGGAGTTCTTCAAGTTCAACATCTATTTAATTCCTATGTCATCTGCAAGACCTAGCTTAATCATAAGCTGCTTTTTGAAGCATCTATCTTAACAGCAGCCATTTTCTTCTCTGTGTTTCTTCACCCTGTGCATATTCTTGTTGGGGCACAGATCTTACTACAAATTTAGTATAGACTATGTGTCTGTTTCATCCTCTGGTCTGCTTAACTTAAGAATAGGAACTTGCTGGCTTCTCAAAACATCTCCAGAGACTAGCACAACATTTGCTATACAATACGGCCTCAGTAAATGTTTTCTAAACTGAAAACTAAATCATCTAATCTATCTACTTTTACATTTAAAAACATGAAGTCCTGGATAGTGGTGGGAATCTTTTTAGGCAAGATTGTACTTTGCATACGATAAGATCAAGAAAGCCTTTTGTTTTCTCTCTGTAAGGGATAGACCAAAATGAGTCTTCAGAATAACTACAAGTAAGAATCTGCCTATGTAGCCCAGGGGAAGACTCTGGCTTTAGGCAAACCGTGAATTTAATTCAGTGATATTTGATTCTAGAAGAGAGAGCTGTGAGGTCTAAGTAACATAATTAAAAGCTTATCTCAAAGAAGGCAGGATTAAAAAGTCATTGCCAAAATTATATCCAGCAAAGTTGTTTTCTCTGCTAGCTGTCTGTTCCACAAGTATAGATGCTTAATGGGGGAGAAGAGGGGAAAACACCCAAATTAATTGCAGTCGTGTTGAAATTGAGGCAAATTAGCAAAGGATTTAATCCACATAACTAACGTTATATTTGAAGAAAGAGAAGGCTATGACCACTTCTAAAATTACATGTGTTTGTAGACTAGCTGTTTGTATCATTTAATCCTAGGAAGTAAATGTTTATGTGAAAGAAGTATGGAACAAATGTCAACATCAAAGGTAATTCTAGTGATATAGGATGTAGGAGAGTTTATCTTGCGTTTGATCAGTATAAGTGACTGCTAGATTGAAGAAAGAGGAAACAAAATCATCTCATACCAAAATAAGCATGGTAATGTTTATTCCCAGGCTGGTTACTGCTGGTTACATGTATTGTCTGATTTATAGATGTAAATAGCCAGATAAGTACATTATATTTAGAGGTTTATTGAAAAGAATATATGGATGTGACTGGCATTTTTTGTTCTAAAATGCAATTTTGGTTGAGATAATCAGGTAGGAGTACAAAAGAATTTCCTAGCATGGTGTTTAACATTTAATTGTTAACTTGGCATAACCTAGAATCACCATGGAGAACACCTTACTGAAAGATTGTTTATATCAGGTTGGCCTGTTGTCAGATCTGTGGGAGACTGTCTTTATTGTCATTATTGTTGTGAGAAGAATCAGCCTAAATGTGGGCAGCACATTTGGTAGCTGACCAGGCAAAAGGACTTGGAAGAAGGAAAGTGCCATGTGCTCTTTTGTTCTTCTTGTTGCTTGGTCTCTATTCTTGCTGAGGAGTTGGTCGATTCTGTTGATGTTTATGCTGCTGTTGCTGACCATGAGAATGATGACAATGAAAATGACAGTGATTCCTTCAGTGATTATTAATGCTTCCAAAGCAGACTGAAGACACGTCTTATGTTTCTCCGAGCTTCTTCCAACATCTGGTGTGGCCTGATTACCAATGGCTCTCTAGACATCCTCCAGGCCTTCACAACCAGATTGGGATTTGTGGATTAGGTTCCTAGCTCTTGGCTTATCTTCTGGTATACAAATTTCTATTACTCAAACTGTATGTAAACCAATCTAACAAATTCTCTTTTAATATATATTTATTCTATTGGTTCTGTTTCTCTAGAGAACCCTGGCTAATATGCCTAATATAAGGAAAATATTGGAGCAAGTTTGGAATATGGAACGATGGGCAAGAAATTCTCAAATAGTAGCAACAAATACTTCCTTGGATTACAGTGAGGAAAAATTGAATATCATATGAGTTATAGGAAATTCCAACAGCCACAGAGAGGTGATACCATATCTGCCAAAGGATAGGAAACATGCTTTCTTATTGGAAATGAGAGTGGGAAATATAGAAAATCTAGACCAATGGTTATCAACCTGTGGGATACAAACCTTTGGGGGTCAGAGTTGGAGAGATTGCTCAGTGGTTAAGCACACCAACTGCACTTCCAGAGGTCCTGAATTCAATTCCCAGCAACCACATGGTGGCTCACAACATCTGTAATGGGATCTGATGATCTCTTCTGGTGTATTTATATAAATAAAAAAAACTTAAAATAAATAAATAAAAATAAAAATTAAAAAACTTTGGGGGTCACATATCAGATATACTACCTATCATATATTTACATTATGGTTCATAACAGTAGCAAAATTATACTTATGAAGTAGGAACTAAATTTTTATAGTTGGGGTGGGTCACCACAACCTGAGGAACTGTATTAAAGGGTCACAGCATTAAGAAAGTGTGACCAAATTTCCTGCAACTTGACCTGGCCTATTGGTGCTGGGGATTAAATATGGATCCTCTGGAAGAGCAGCCAGTACACATAAACTGAGGAGGCATCTCCCCAGCCCCTAGCCCCATTATCTTCATAGAGGAATTAGGAATTGCACTTGATATTTTAGAGAAGTATTTATCAATGAGATGCAAGTTGCAATGCACTACAAGAAAGAAAGAGTCCAGCAATCATGTTGTGCTTTAGGTTTTTGTCATAGTGATAGAAGTGAGTTTGGAACGCTAATATTTCCAGTTCTGTGTTAGTAAGAATCTACATTTAAAAAAAAATCCTCCTAGGAATAGTTTTCTCACACTCAATGCTTTTTGAGAGATGATAATGCTAACTGTATTTTGAGTATAAACATCATCATGTCTGGAAATGTGTGTCATAGCTTTACCTGTCAACTTGACGTAAACCTAGCATCATCTGGGAAGGCAGCCTCATCTGAAGAATTACCCAGATCTGATTGGCCTGTGGGCATGTCTTTGAGGGCATTTTCTTAAATGCTAGTTGATGTAGAAATGTCCAGCCTTCTGGGGGCAATGTTATCCCTGGGCAGGGGTCTTGAGCTGTATTTTAATAAGGAGCTGAAGGAGCAAGAGAGTGAGAAAGCAGTGTCTCTTTATTGGTTTCTGCTTCAAGCTCCTGCCTTGAGTTGCTTCCTTGGCTTCCTTCAAATATGGCGAAAACCTGCAAATTAAAATAAAATTTTTGCTTCCCAAGTTGCTTTTGTCATTGTTTTATCTCAGCAACAAAAAGCAAACTAGGATACAAAACTTGTTAAAATCAGGTCAGAAAATGTTAAGAGATTGCATTCAGGTTGTGGTGGTTTGAATTCAAATGCCTCCCAAAGACTCATGTATTTTAATCCTTAGTCACTAGGGAATGGAATTGTTTGAAATGGATTAGAAGGGATAGGATTTTGGTCTTGTTGGAGTAGGTGTGGCCTTGCTGGAGGAAGTGTGTCATTAGGGACAGGGGGTGATTAAATGTTTCAAAAGCCTCTACCAGGCTCATTTTCTGTCCCTGTGTCCCTCTCATTCTCACTCTCTCCCTCTCCCTCCCCTCCCCTCCCCTTCCCTCTCCTCCCCTCCCCCTCCGCTCCCCTCCTCCCCTCCCTCTGGATATAAAGCTCTTAGTAGTTCTACAGAACCATGCCTGCTTGCTTGATCCTATGCTCCATCCCTGATGATAACAGACTCACTTCTTTTTTTTTAATTTTTAATATTTTTATTACATATTTTCATCAATTACATTTCCAATGCTATCCCAAAAGTCCCCCATAGCGCCCCCCACTTCCCTACCCACCCATTCCCATTCTTTTGGCCCTGGCATTCCCCTATATTGGGGCATATAAAGTTTGCAAGTCCAATGGGCCTCTCTTTCCATTGATGGCCAACTAGGCCATCTTTCGATACATATGCAGCTAGAGACAAGAGCTCCGGGGTTCTGGTTAGTACATCATGTTGTTCCAACAATAGGGTTGCAGATCCCTTTAGCTCCTTGGGTACTTTCTCTAGATTCTCCATTGGGAGCCCTGTGATACATCCAATAGCTGACTGTGAACATCCACTCCTGTGTTTGCTAGGCCCCGGCATCATCTCACAAGAGACAGCTATATTTGGGTCCTTTCAGCAAAATCTTGCTAGTGTATGCAATGGTGTCAGCATTTAGAAGCTGATTATGGGATGGATCCCTGGATACGGCAGTCTCTAAATGGTCCATCCTTTCATCACAGCTACGAACTTTGTCTCTGTAACTCCTTCCCTGGGTGTTTTGTTCCCAATTCTAAGAAGGGGCACAGTGTCCACACTTTGGTCTTCATTCTTCTTGAGTTTCATGCGTTTAGCAAATTTTATCTTATATCTTGGGTATCCTAAGTTTTGGGCTAATATCCACTTATCAGTGAATACATATTGTGTGAGTTCTTTTGTGATTGTGTTACTTCACTCAAGATGATGCCCTCCAGGTCCATCCATTTGGCTAGGAATTTCATAAATTCATTCTTTTTAATAGCTGAGTAGTACTCCATTGTGTAAATGTACCATAATTTCTGTATCCATTCCTCTGTTGAGGGACATCTGGGTTCTTTCCAGCTTCTGGCTATTATAAATAGGGCTGCTATGAACATAGTGGAGCATGTGTCCTTTTACCGGTTGGGACATCTTCTGGATATATGCCCAGGAGAGGTATTGCTGGATCCTCCGGTAGTACTATGTCCAATTTTCTGAGGAACCGCCAGACTGATTTCCAGAGTGGTTGTAAAAGCTTGCAATCCCACCAACAATGGAGGAGTGTTCCTCTTTCTCCACATCCTAGCCAGCATCTGCTGTCACCTGAATTTTTGATCTTAGCCATTCTGACTGGTGTGAGGTGGAATCTCAGGGTTGTTTTGATTTGCATTTCCCTGATGATTAAGGATGTTGAACATTTTTTCAGGTGCTTTTCTGCCATTCGGTATTCCTCAGGTGAGAATTCTTTGTTCAGTTCTGAGCCCCATTTTTTAATGGGGTTATTTGACTTTCTGGAGTCCACCTTCTTGAGTTCTTTATATATATTGGATATTAGTCCCTTATCTGATTTAGGATAGGTGAAGATCCTTTCCCAATCTGTTGGTGGTTTTTTTTGTCTTATTGATGGTGTCTTTAGCCTTGCAGAAGCTTTGTAGTTTCATGAGGTCCCACTTGTCAATTCTCGATCTTACGGCACAAGCCATTACTGTTCTATTCAGGAATTTTTCCCCTGTGCCCATATCTTCAAGGCTTTTCCCCACTTTCTCCTCTATAAGTTTCAGTGTCTCTGGTTTTATGTGAAGTTCCTTGATCCACTTAGACTTGACCTTAGTACAAGGAGATAGGAATGGATCGATTCCCATTCTTCTACATGTTAACAACCAGTTGTGCCAGCACCATTTGTTGAAAATGCTGTCTTTCTTCCACTGGATGTTTTTAGCTCCCTTGTCGAAGATCAAGTGACCGTAGGTGTGTGGGTTCATTTCTGGGTCTTCAATTCTATTCCATTGGTCTATTTGTCTGTCACTATACCAGTACCATGCAGTTTTTATCACAATTGCTCTGTAGTAGAGCTTTAGGTCCGGCATGGTGATTCCACCAGAGGTTCTTTTATCCTTGAGAAGAGTTTTTGCTATCTAATCCCAGTTCTTCACAAACTATTCCACAAAATAGAAACAGAAGGTACTCTACCTAACTCATTCTATGAAGCCACAATTACTCTGATACCTAAACCACAAAAAGACCCAACAAAGATAGAAAACTTCAGACCAATATCCCTTATGAATATTGATGCAAAAATCCTCAATAAAGTTCTTGCTAACCAAATCCAAGAACACATCAAAACAATCATCCATCCTGACCAAGTAGGTTTCATCCCAGGGATGCAGGGATGGTTCAATATATGGAAATCCATCAACGTAATCCAGTATATAAACAAACTCAAAGACAAAAACCACATGGTCATCTCCTTAGATGTGGAAAAAGCATTTGACAAGATCCAACACCCATTCATGATAAAAGTCTTGGAAAGATCAGGAATTCAAGGCCCATATCTAAACATGATAAAAGCAATCTACAGCAAACCAGTAGCCAACATCAAAGTAAATGGTGAGAAGCTTGAAGCAATCCCTCTAAAATCAGGGACTAGACAAGGCTGTCCACTTTCTCCATACCTATTCAACATTGTACTTGAAGTCCTAGCCAGAGCAATTCGACAACAAAAGGAGATCAAAGGGATACAAATTGGAAAAGATGAAGTCAAAATATCACTTTTTGCAGATGATATGATAGTATATATAAGTGATCCTAAAAATTCTACCAGAGAACTCCTAAGCCTGATAAACAGCTTCGGTGAAGTAGCTGGATATAAAATTAACTCAAACAAATCAATGGCCTTTCTCTACACAAAGAATAAACAGGCTGAGAAAGAAATTAGGGAAACAACACCCTTCTCAATAGTCACAAATAATATAAAATATCTTGGCGTGACTCTAACTAAGGAAGTGAAAGATCTGTATAATAAAAACTTCAAGTCTCTGAAGAAAGAAATTATAGAAGATCTCAGAAGATGGAAAGATCTCCCATGCTCATGGATTGGCAGGATCAACATTGTAAAAATGGGAATCTTGCCAAAAGCAATCTACAGATTCAATGCAATCCCCATCAAAATTCCAAATCAATTCTTCAACGAATGAGAAAGTGCAATCTGCAAATTCATCTGGAATAACAAAAAACCTAGGATAGTAAATATATTTCTTAAAATAATTTATTATATTTTATTTGTTTTCTTTGTGTGTGTGTGTGTTTTGGGTACACATGTATCATAGGTCAGACATGGAGGTAAGAGCACAACTCTTAGACGTGAGAGTGAGTTCTTATCTGTTCGGGCAGTAAGCATCTTTACCTCGTAAGCCATCTCACAGGACCTTAATGTATTTTTTTTTTAATTCTCATGTTGATTGATCTTGTTCTTCTAGCAGTTTTCAAATACAGATAGCTCATTGAGAAGAACATTTATGCTTTTTTTTTCTAATTCTATATAAAGATAGTGTGCTCAGAATCCATTTATTAAAGTCCCAGGAATACAGAGCTTGCAGAGAATTTTCATAACACTATCATCCTCCATGGTTCAGCTTATGATTTTAAGTGATGTGATTAAAAGCATTGATAAGGTTAGCACAAACCTCACCAGATGTCTATTCCTTTTTGTTATTCTTATGGATTAAACTTGAAAGTCTAGCTACATCACAAACTTCAAGATTGGAAAGATAAGAAAATTTCAGAGGTGTTGGATTTTCCTGACTTTGATCTTCCATAGACTCCGAGGACAACTGGTTATATAAGGATAACTATCGAGGTTGGAAACACACTTTAGCTAAGTTTAAGAAGTTCACTAGAACTATCTCCTAATGACTTTGGTATTCTATAGGCAATTTTTAAAAAGTATCTTTTAATCTTTTTCTATAGGCAATTTAAAAAATGTAATTAATTCACTTATATGTGTGGGAGCACAAGTGGAACTCAGAGGACAAACTGCAGGAGCTTGTTAGCTCCCTCCACTAAGTGGAGGATTGAATGTAGGTCATCTGACTTGGCAGCAAGTACCTTTATCCACTGAGCTATCTTCCTGGCCCCAACGTTTTGAAAACTGCTCCCTTTTGGTGGTAAAACACCATGGTCCTGTGATGCTTATGCTGGTCTTAAACTTGACACATAATGGAGGATGGCCTTGATCTTCCTGCCTCTACTTTCAGAGTGCTGGAATTACAGGCAGGTATTAGTACATCCAGCACATACCATTTTCTTAAACAGATGTTTGGTCATTGTCTAGCCTTGCTAAAAAGAATATGGGAAAGGTCCACTTCAAACAGAAATAATGACAGTATGATAGCTTACTGAACAAAAGAAATAGGATGGGTTATTCCATGGTTCCCTCTGGTTTCCTTATTTCTACTTTCTTTTTCCTGTAGATTTCTGAATATTCTTAGCTAATCTTCCCTAAGTAACTAGTCATTCTTTACATAAACATCTATGCCCATGCTATGAAGCTACATATATTTTGGTTGCATATGAGCATATAACTGCTATACAAATAAAAAGATAACCAACATGAGATAGCATTATAGTATCATTTTACTCATTTACTATCTTTAGAGACAAAAACCTGTCTCCAAAGAAAGGTTGGACACCCAATGGTACCCTTGAGCTCTGCTTTGAAAGAGGTATATTCTTACATTATTTGACTGTAGTGTTTACAGGAATGTGTGAATGTATGTGTGGATGTCCATGTGCCACAGGGAGTTTGTGGATGTCTGAGGACTACCTCAAGTCTCACTGTTCACCTTTCACTTTGTTTAAGACTATTTGGCATGCGATTTTTTTCAAGAATACTCCCTTTCCTGTCCCATACCACTGTAGGTATAACAAAATTACAGATACACTCTACCGTATCCAGCTTTGCATAGGTTCTTAGGATTCAATCTCTAGCTTTCATGATTTCACACACACACACACACACACACACACACACACACACACACACACTAGACATTGGCATACATCTATCACAACCACAATCTTTTTACTTCTTCTCAACTCTGTCCTTCTCCACAGTAACTAATTACACTTCCAGCTATTTCAGTAATCACTTTTTGTTTTCTTGATCATCTCATCACCAAAATGTTTGTGATTAAGCAGCAGATTCATTATCCTTCATTCATCTCTAAGGCTCTTTTTATCTAGAGCATTTTGTTTATTTTCACTTATAATGGACGTGTTCAAGAAGTACTATTGCTTATTCTCTAAGACCTTCCCAGAATTGATTTTGCTTGATGGCATCTCCTATTGTCATTTGACGTGCTACTTTGTCTATACTTGCTGTAAATTGGCACTTAGTTCTGTAAGATTAGATTTGTGTTTTTTTTTTCCTTTATTTTTGCTTCATAGATTGTGAAGTGTTCTACTTGGAGATGAATAAAGTTTGAGTGTCTCTTTTTATGACATTAGGTGCCTTTAATGATCAATACCATTGTTTTCTATGCTAATCTTGTCTTTCTAGATATTTTTGTTCTCAGATGTTCTTCCTCTTTAGAATAAGTTGTTGAAATAATATCTCTCATGCTTTCATACTCTCATGTTTGTCATTTATCTGAAATTCAGTGTGTGGAAAATATTTAGCTTACTTTTTTCCCTTAAGGGTGTTGAATATACTGTATCACTCTCTGATGATATAAATATTGTCATGTTGATGATATGTTGGTTTCATCTCTTAAAAATTATTCTAGTAATTTTACTGAGTTTTCTCCTGTTCAGCAATTTGAACAGAATACATCTCTGTATTGCTTGAAATGGCAAGGTTAATTTCCTTTTTTAATATGCAGTTTCAAATTTTATTTCAGGGACTTTTTCATGAGTTTCAAGAGTTATGCCTTTAGAAATGTTCTTTGTCCTTTCCTCTTATTTCCTCCATTGAGAATTGAGAGCATATGAAAAATAAAACAACTTTGAACAGCTGTGGAGGAGTGTTGACATATGGATGAGTTAGAGATTACAAAGCAATATTGAAAGATGAGATGAAAAAGCTGCGACAGTTATCAATATACAACAGTACACATAATTAAATCATATGTAGGTGTTTGGAAGTAATTCCAATTCTCTTTAAAACTTTACTTATTTCTTATTATTGTCTCTGTGTGCCTGTGTAAGGTCAAAGCACAACTCTGTGGCATTTGATCTCTCCTTTTTCCTTTATGTGAGTAGTGAGGGTGAAACTCAGGTAGCCAGTCTCATATGGCAATTGACCTTTCCCATTGAATCCTATCTCTGGCCCATTAGTTCCAAATTTTTACAATTTTTTTCTTGTATAAAGGAAATGTGGATGTATAAATAATTATAACTTAATCCTTATTCATTGGTAAAAATGTTTATATATATTAACAAATCATAAAACAATTCTCTGTTTATCTCTCACAGTTCTCTCTCTCTCTCTCTCTCTCTCTCTCTCTCTCTCTCTCTCTCTCTCTGTGTGTGTGTGTGTGTGTGTGTGGTGTGTGTATGTTTTAAGACTGGGTCTCCAGCCTGGCAGTGGTGGCGCATGCCTTTAATCCCAGCACTTGGGAGGCAGAAGTAGGCGGAGTTCAAGACCAGCCTGGTCTAAAGAGAAAGTTCCAGGCTACACAGAGAAACCCTGTCTCCAAAACAAAACAAAACAAACAAAAAACTGGTTATCCAGAGTGATTGTACCAGCTAGCAAACTGGTACAGCCCACTCTGGAAAACAGTTTGGTGGTTCCTCAGAAAATTGGAAGATAGTACTACCTGAGGAACCAGGAACTCGTCTTTTTGTGGTGTTCTTGGGCTTTAAGCCACGGTTTCTATGGAGCTGAAGGTATCCCTTCCAAGATACACAGACATTGAAGTGGGACTCTACTGCTTTCTACATTAACATATAGCATAGGTTAGTATGAAATATAATTGTTTCTTTATACAGCAGTTCATTTAATTAGTGTCTTTTTCTCACTAAGAATGCTAAACAGTGTCCCTTAGCTGCACCTATTTTTATTCCTCTTTAAATGTTCTGTACTCTTCCCTGATATTATGAAATGTAACTCATTAGTGCTTCTTCATAGATTTTTCAAAACCATTTTCCATGTGATCCTGCTAAACATAAGGAATTCAGACACATTTTTATGATCTTGTGCTGAATACCAGGGGTGACAACGGGGGGTTGAGTGAGACACAGGAAAGATTCTATTTTTGTCCTGAAAACCATTCTACAGGGAGTCACCTTACAGGAAACTCCTGGGAAATGGTATAAGTTGCAGCCACTACTCTTTGTTTCCCTGTTAATACAGTCCATTTTTAAAAACTTGATCTTCTTCCTCATAGTTCTCTAGTTAGTAGCCATTTTCCTTTCCTTACCCCCATTTCTTTTTTCTTTTACTTTTTTCTTCTGATTTTGAAGATTTAATTACAATATTTTTCCTTCTTTTTTCTCCCTCCAAACCAGAGGTTCTCAACATTTAATATTTTTGATAAGCTTCAATACTGTTTTCCATTACCTATATACCTGGAACTCCACCCACCCCAACCTGATGATAATCACCAGCTATGAACAGGTATTAATTAATAGAAGTCTGTGCTCTAGGTAAAGAGCATAACAGATAGATATTATAATAGGTATTAATTGAATAAATGTCTGTAGCTTCTGGTAGAGAGCACAACAGACAGAATGGCTGCTTTAGGCAGAGAGCTTATTAATTATGCAAAATTTCACATTCAAAATTAGATAGGGAATATTAGTCACTGACTCCAAGTTGAGAGAGCAGTGATAATTGCCTGCTATGAGCAGGTATTAATAGAAGTCTGTGGCTCCAGGTAGAGAGCATAACAGATAGATATAATGGGGATTAATTAAATAAATGCCTGTGGCTCAAGTTAGAGAGCACCCTAATAAGTCTTATGGGATACTCATATACTGTCTAATGTGGGTTCCATGGGAATTTTGGGTTTTAAATCTGAGATGACAAATTAGAAAGGCCTAAATAGGCTAAATGTGTGTGATTTTGAGTATTGTGGTGGTTTTATTGTTCTTCTGGGACAGAGGGCAAGCTACAGGTTTTCCTGGTTACCAGCTGAAGGATATGCTGATTTGGGGAAAAGGTTTTGTCTCTGTGTTTTTGGAAAAGGTGATTAAGATATTTACAACTTCCAGAGTTTTATGGATCATATTTGATAGGGGGAGACCCCCCTGAGAACTAGATTCGAGAGAATGAAACAAAATGTTTATCTTGATGATACTAAAATTTTTTATTATTTTCTTTATTTACATTTTAAATGTTATGCCCTTTCCTAGTTTCCCCTCCAAAAACCCCCTATCCTCTCCCCGCTCCTTCTGCTCCCCAACCAACCCACTCCCATTCCAGTTCCCAGCATTTCCCTATACTGCGGCATAGAGCCTTCACAGGAACAAGAGCCTCTTCTCCCATTGATGAACGATATCCTCTGCTACATATATAGCTAGAGCCACAAGTTCCATCATGTGTTTTCTTTGACTGGTGGTAAAGTTCCAAGGTGCTCTGGGGGTACTGGTTAGTTCATATTGATGTTCCTTCTATGGGGCTTCAGTCCTCTTCAGCTCCCTTGATATTTCTCTGGCTCCTTCATTGGGGACCTTGTGTTCCGTCCAATGGATGACTGTGAGCATCTGCTTCTGTATTTGCCAGGCATTGGCAGAGCCTCACAGGAGATGCCAACAAGAGCCTGCTGACAGGAGCCTGAGATACTAAAATTTTGTTTTGAAATTTATATATTACAGAATATACAGCCTTGGTGAATTTCATTGTCAGACATGCTGAATTGACCTGCCTGAACTCCTGATGTCTTGGTTTTTCATCTGGATGCAGTCAGGACACAGACATCAGAGACTTAATACAATCATTGGTGTGGCCTTCTTAAGGCCAACTAATCCATTGCCTTATCCTTCCCCCTCCCTTTAAAATATTTCAACACCCATATTCAGCTTGAAGAAGTTATGAAGAGTCGTTGTCCTAGTTCCCTAGGTTTTGGGAATGGTGGTGGTTATTATAGGTTGTCTTTGATACTAAAAATTTTGAAGTACAAGACTTGAACCCAGTCCTTATATTGCTGCTATTATAAACAGATCTGAGATGTTTAAGCCTGTGAGTTAAGAACCAAATAGGAAATTCATGGCTCTGAGTTTATTGTTAGGGTGTTCTCAGTTATTATAATTAGAAATGGCTGAGAGTAGTTAACAGAGACCAGTCTAGATTACTTTACATAGATAGTTAGTTGGTTTTCAAAAACGTTAGAAGTCCACAGAATGTGATGTTTAATGTTACTTATTCACTTGTTGTTAAGACCAGTCTGCTCCTGACCGCTTTCCCTTTCTTAGATTCAAAGAAGAAACTGAACATCTTTGAGTTACTCCAGTTGTGACGAAACAGCCACCAGTCAAGAATTGCCTCATTCATCTGCAGACATAATACTATTCAAAGAAAGGACACAATTACAGGTTAGGACAGCTTGATTCTGCTGAGACAGAGTAGGCTAGTTCATAATATTCCTGTTTCTCTAAGCCTGTCAGATGACCCAGGCCAAGAGGCTGAAGACCGATGCTCCAATATGCTGACTGTAAGGGACTGTCCAGGTGATCAGCAGTCTCTATGGATTGGCTAAGTTTAGGAAGCTGTTTTAGGCTTTCTATATATTTTCAGTTAATATCAATCATTCTTGGATACCTCTCCTGGGCATATATCCAGAAGATGTCCCAACCAGTAAAAAGGACACATGCTCCACTATGTTCATAGCAGCCCTATTTATAATAGCCAGAAGCTGGAAAGAACCCAGGTGTCCCTCAACAGAGGAATGGATACAGAAATTATGGTACATTTACACAATGGAGTACTACTCAGCTATTAAAAAGAATGAATTTATGAAATTCCTAGCCAAATGGATGGACCTGGAGGACATCATCTTGAGTGAGGTAACACAATCACAAAAGAACTCACACAATATGTATTCACTGATAAGTGGATATTAGCCCAAAACTTAGGATACCCAAGATATAAGATACAATTTGCTAAACGCATGAAACTCAAGAAGAATGAAGACCAAAGTGTGGACACTGTGCCCCTTCTTAGAATTGGGAACAAAACACCCAGGGAAGGAGTTACAGAGACAAAGTTTGTAGCTGTGATGAAAGGATGGACCATTTAGAGACTGCCGTATCCAGGGATCCATCCCATAATCAGCTTCTAAACGCTGACACCATTGCATACACTAGCAAGATTTTGCTGAAAGGACCCAAATATAGCTGTCTCTTGTGAGACGATGCCGGGGCCTAGCAAACACAGGAGTGGATGCTCACAGTCAGCTATTGGATGTATCACAGGGCCCCCAATGGAGAAGCTAGAGAAAGTACCCAAGGAGCTAAAGGGATCTGCAACCCTATTGTTGGAACAGCATGATGTACTAACCAGTACCCCGGAGCTCTTGTCTCTAGCTGCATATGTATCGAAAGATGGCCTAGTCGGCCATCACTGGAAAGAGAGGCCCATTGGACTTGCAAACTTTATATGCCCCAATATAGGGGAATGCCAGGGCCAAAAGAATGGGAATGGTTGGGTAGGGAAGTGGGGGGTGCTATGGGGGACTTTTGGGATAGCATTGGAAATGTAATTGAGGAAAATATGTAATAAAAATATTAAAAATTAAAAAAAAAAGAAAAAAGAAAAACTACATAGTCTCCTAGCCAACCCAGGATTTTTACTTTGAGAGGAACAGTTTTGAATGGATGGTTTTCAGATGGGATTCAATCTAAAGCCAAGACATAGCCAGATGTAGAATTATAAGTCTTTTAAGTAAGGATAGATAACAGAGGTTCTGTTTAATTAACAAAGATAATGGACTGGGTGTTAGGTCGCTTGTACTGTATAAATTACAAAATAATAATAGTTATGTTCAATTATATCTGAGATAAAATAGTCTTTTAATTGGACAGAAAGGGGGAAAATGTTGTGGATAGCCCTGGGGCTAATTATATTTGATGTTAATTTCATTCTCCTGTGTGTGGTTGCAAAGAAGGAATGAGTCAGCACTCAGGTGATTTCCTGTAAGCCTGCTTCCAACCTTAATTTGTAAAATAAAGGAGAGCTGATGATTGGGTAGATAAAAGGGAAGGTGAAGTGGAAGGTGAGAGGAAGAAGAAGAAGGAGAAAATGGAAGAGGAAGAAAAGCGGAGCAGAAGCACATGGCCTGGAGAAATCGCAAGTTCTAAGAGATTTCATAAGCTGTGGAAGATGGTAGTGTAGTTAATTCTGCCCAGTCTAGGCACACAGCATGTAATCATATTAATTGTGTTGTGTTTTCATTGTTAGGTCATATTTAGGATGGAGAGATTTACTGCAGCACCTCTCAACATTGTCATTAGCAGTTATCATTTGTCTTTTCAATAATAGTCATTCTTTTCATAATTTCACTTTATTTATTACTACTATTCTGTGTATGTGTCTGTGCACATACACGCAAACAATGGATATATGTTAATGTGGACACTTGCATGGCATATTGATCATGCGAAGGTCAGAAGACAACTTTCGTGACTCAGTTCTCTCCTTCCATTTTGGATTGCAAGGATCTAACTTGGGTGCTTAGGCTTGTGTGGTAAGAATTTTTACCCACTTAGCTATTTCACCAGTCCATAGTAGCCAGTGGTTTTGATTTGCACTTCTTCAGTGGTTAGTTAGTGATGCCAAAACTTTTTATATACTTGTTGGCTATTTTTGTGTCTTCTTTTGAGCAATGTTTACTTAGGTCTAATGGTTCCTCACTCTCGCAATTCTCATTGTGTTGGGGCTGGAATAAAGGCCTAATGTATGCTAAGCAAGCACTCTGATACAGATGTGCATCTCTATTTCTGTGTTCTCTAATTTTCCTGCATTATTTTATTTTGTTTTTGAGATTAAAGTATAACTACATCCTTTCTCCCATTCCTCCCTTCAAGACCTCCCAAATACCTCTCCTTGCTCTCTTATGAGCCTCTTTTTCCTTAATTTTTGATACATGCATATGTACATCCATATATACATAATATAATCCTAAACATAACCTGTTCAGTTTGTGAGTTGTTTGTATGCATGTATTCAGGGCTGATCATCTAGTATTGCATATCCAAGTTATATGATCTTCCCTGGGGAAAACTACTTCTCTTGCTCTCACCATTTTGTAATTGCCTGAGGTTTTTTGCATAGTCTTAGTACCTCATGACCATAGCCTTTCCCTTGACCATTTTAACATGTATCTATTTTACCCTTGTTCAACTCACAATTAGGCAGTCGTGTTGGTGATACTTTATGAGTGTAGCTTCTGATCTTGCCAGGAGTAACCATTTCACAACAAATCCTCAGGTCCTCTTGCTCTTACATTGCAAACTAGTGCAGTCACTATGAAAATCAGTGTGAAAAATTCTCAAAAAGCTAAAAATAAATCTTTTATATTAACCAGCTATATCACTCCCTGGCATATGTTCAAAGGAGTTGATATCCTATTCCACAGATACTTGTATACCCAGGTTCAGTGTTGCCTGATTCACCATATCTATGAACTGGAAACAATCTAAAGGTCCTTCAACCAATGAATGGATCAAGAAAATGTGATAAATATACACTATGGGATATACTCAGTTGTATACAAAGGTGAAGTCATCACAATTGCAGGGAAGTGCTAGATGTAACTAAAAAATAAGGTCATGTTGAGTAGGAACCACAGAATGAGAAAGACAAACAATGCATGTTCTGTCTCTTTGGAATCTCTTAACTCCAAATCTTCAGATATGAGCACATATTATAGAGTAACTTCGAAAACTAGGAAAGTAAAAAGGGACTATTGTTGAAGTAGGGTTGTTGGGAGCTATATAGAGAGGAATAAGATGGTAGAGGTGATCATATTGAAGAAAAAGGCAAATGGTCTCTAATTGGGGAGATAAATATAGAAAGATGGAAGAGTGTAAAATTACAGTAAGGAAATCTGAAAAAGTCATAAGGAACCATACTATTATTTACCTAAAAGCCCCAAAATACATATGTCTTAGTTAGGGTTTTACTGCTGTGAACAGACACCATGACCAAGGCAACTCTTATAAGGACAACATTTAATTGGGGCTGGCTTGCAGGTTCAGAGGTTCAGTCCATTATCATCAAGGTAGGAGCATGGCAGCATCCAGGCAGGCATGGTGCACAAGGAGCTGGGAGTTCTACATCTTCATCTGAACGTTGCTAGCAGAATACTGACTTCCAAATAGCTAGGACTAGGGTGTAAAAGCCCAAGCCCACAGTGACACACCTATTCAGACAAGGCCATACCTCCAAACAGTGCCACTCCTGAGCCAAGCATATTCAAACCATTAAAACATGGAAGCATGTATATAAGTATACATATATAGTTTAAATTAATAGTTCTCATCTGGACTGACAGTGCCAAACAACAACCACTTCCCGAACTAGATGTGAGAAGCTGTTTTGGACTATTGGTCAGGGTTTCCTAAGATACTCCCAAAATATACAAGCTATAGCTATTGCCCTTGTTTGTTCCCTAGATGTGGAAGATTTAGTCCCTATTGTTGAAGACACCATACACCTTAGATATAGGGACAAGAAGCCCCTGAGCTAGACTTGACCTGAAAGGCTCTCCTTGAGGACTCTATTTCAAGTCACCAGAAGGCCCCAAGCAAGCTTCCACATTAGGGAAACAGTCAGCAATCACACCCAGCTATGACTTCTACAAGGCACAGCATGGCATAATGCCTCTCAGCATACAGTGTGGGATTTCTTTAAGTGTCATTGAAAATGCTCTGGATTCGCATAGTGCTGGTGATTGTATAGTGTTTCAGATTTACTAAAATCACAAACGGTGTACATCAAATGGATGCTTTGCTATGTAAAGTTTTTATCTTTCAATGTTCAGAAAGCAAAGAAATAAGCATCACTTAAAGTTGGGATATCCAGTATGGTAGTAATTGGTGCCTGGTCGATGCTGAGCACCTGAAATATGGCTGATTCCAAATTGAATGTGCTACAAGTAAATAATGAATATAAAATTTAAAACAAAATAAGCTATATTAGTGTTACAAGATGAAATGGTAACACTTTCAGTGTGGCAGTTAAAATAAAAACTAAATTAAAATTACTGAAATTAAAATTAAAGTTCACCTTTTTTTAACAGAATAGGCATCTCTTATTCTATTTTTAAAGATTTGTTTATTTATTATATTTATATATATATACACTGTACACTGTAGCTGTCTTCAGACATTCCAGAAGAGGGAGTCAGATCTCATTAGAGTTGGTTGTGAGCCACCATGTGGGTGCTGGGATTTGAACTCAGGACCTTCAGAAGAGCAGTCAGTGTTCTTAACTGCTAAGCCATCTCTCTAGCTCCCTAAAAGTCACCTTTTAAAGTACTGTCTTGCTCAACCTACCATCATCAGAGAAGCTTTGTCTTGCAGTAGATGGGAATAAATAAAGAGGGCCACAGCTAGACAAAGCTCAGAAAATAAGAGACATTGGAAGACTCAGTCCTAAATGAGATGTCTCTTTTCAAATCCCTCCCTTTGGGTCTAAGGAAACACAGCAGAAGAGGAGCCAGATAGATTGTAAGAGCTAGAGTATAAAGGACACCAAACTAGAATCCAAGAGACTAAGGCCTTCCGAACACAGCAGAACCTACAGACATATAAACTGTCAGAGACCGTGGGAACAAGTAAAGGGCCTGCATCTAAGCCACATGGGGTCACGGCACTGAAGAGGAAAGATGAACACAAGCCCTTACTCATAACTAAGAAACTATCTCCAATTGATAACCTCTGGCAAATGAAAAATTAATTTCTCCAGCAGTAAATGAGCCATACAAGGCAAACTCAACAACACTTTTGGAGTCTCTGTTTCATGATGCTTTGTCAGGGATCTATTTTTTTTAAACCTTATAGGTTCTTTGAATATGTATCAGGGTTTCCAGTCCTGCAATTTGTTTTTCTTTGTTTTGTTTAATGGGATATTTATGTGTGCAAACATATGTCCTTGTATCTACATGTGATTCTTTTGCTTCTTTTGCCCCCTTTCTTCTTTTATTATTTTTATCCTATTCTGGTTAGTTTTTATATCTTTATATCTTATTAATATTATTAGATAATTCTTTGTATTCTAACAGAAGAGAAAGAAAAGGTGTGGATTTGGTGGGTGAGGAAGTGAGGAGGAGGTAGGAACAGTTGTTCGAGGGGAAACTGCTGAGAATGTATTCTATGAAAACTCTATTTTCAATAAAATACAATAAAATATGATTGTATTTTATTTTAAACTTTACTTCTATTGCTTATATTTTTTATTCACATTATTTTTTCACAGAGCCAGCCTTCTCTGGAAGAATATAACTGACTACAGTCTACTTTCCTATCCAGACAGTTAATATCAAACCATGCTTCAAGTGGCTCATAACAAAAGGTCTGAAGAGTTGAGTGATTTTATGGAACTATGTGGTTTTAGGTACATTCCAAAGATAGAGGAGAATGAAAATGATGTTGGCTTCTAATGATAAAAATTCAAAAAAACATGGGAATACAGGGTTACTGTTTATTGACAAGAATCAATTTAGAGATTGTGACAAATGCTACTATTTTTTCATGTTATGATTATTTTTTAAAAGTTTTTGTTCTTTAATTTAATTTTATTTGTAATTCATTTTTCACACTCCATATTCCATTCCCTGCTCCCCCCATCCACCTTCTGACTGCTCCACATCCCACACCTCCTCTCCACACCCCCTGTCTCCACGCAGATGGCCCCACCCTCCACCCTACCTGACCTCTAAACTCCCTGTGACCTCCAGTCTATTGAGGTGCATCATCTCTGAATGAACAGAGACCTGAAGTCCTCTATTGTATGTGTGTTTGGGGCCTCATATTAGTTGGTGTATGATGTCTGTTTGGTGATCCAGTATTTGACAGATCTCAGGGTGTCCAAATTAATTGAGACTGCTGGTCCTCCTACAGGATCGCCCTTCTCCTCAGCTTCTTTTAGCATTTCCTAATTCAACAACAGGGGTCAGCTGCTTCTGTCTATTGGCTGGGTGCACATATCTGCATCTGACTCTTTCAGCTGCTTGTCTGGTCTTTCGGAGGGAAGTCATGATAGATCCCTTTTTGTGAGTGCTCCATAGCCTCAGTAATAGTGTCAGGCCTTGGGACCTCTCCTTGAGCTGGATCCCACTTTGGGCCTGTCACTGGACCTTCTTTTCCTCAGGCTCCTCTCCATTTCCATTCCTGTAATTCTTTTAAACAGAAACAATTATGGGTCAGAGATGTGACTGAGGGATGACAACCCCATCCCTCACTTAATGTCCTTTCTCCCTGCTGGAGGTGGGCTCTGTAAGTTCCCTCTCCCTACTGTCAGGCATTTCATTTAGGGTCCCTCTTTTTACAGAACAATATGTATTTATCAACAATAAAAATCTCTAAGAGCCACATAGACATGCCATGCTTATACTACCAAATCATAGTATACCATCCTTTATCAGAAAACACCAGTTCTTTTGCTGAGCTGAAACAGGATCCGGATAACTGAAAAGTTGTGTTACACTTTGAGCCCTTGTAAGAATTTACACCTCTCTCTGTGCTGCTGACTTCACAGAGTTTATCTTCTCTGCAGTTGCTGACTCCAAAGTCAGAAGTCTTGTGAGTGACAAGGAGGTCTATAGAAGATTTCTTGCTGGACTTAGGAAAGATGGATACAGTGTTATTTAAAGAAGACAGAATGAGCTACAGTTGATGAGTGCACCTTTGAGCTTTCAGAACCCACAGTGTATCACCTTGGCAGACCACATGATTTAATGGGCTATTGACCAAATAGAAGAAAGCAAAAATACAGTAAAAAATCTATAAAAAGCTATTATTTATATACTATGCAGCAGGGAGTTGTTGATGAGAATTTTTTTTTTTAATCTTCAAGATCCATATAAGTTCCATCATCTAATCATATAATATGGAGACTATTATGTACATAAAAAGAGAAACAGATGTAAATTATTTTCATGAAAGTTTTAAAGATCAACAAAACCATTTTATTGTTAGACAATCATTTCTAAAGGCCTCCACTCTTACATATAATTATAGGACATGAAAGGAGAGACTTATAGCTCAAGTGGCTTCTCGAAGTCAGCAATAGGCTTGTCAGAGCATGGGGTATTAGAAATATGGATGAGAAAGGGATAGGGCAACGGACTCATGGTTTTATGACTAACAATCTGAAATGCAAGCTGCCGGCTGCAGAGGTAAGCTTCTGATCAATAGCATTATTGCTTTGATTCATGATTCAGGGAAGCAAGCAGTGCTATCAGGCTAAAATATTTAAGGGTAAGCAATAGAGTCAGTGGCAAGAGCATCTCATCTGGAAATGGAGTCTCCATGTCTTTTGTAGTTCAAGGCAGAGTAATAGTCTTTTTATTTTTTTCTTTGTTGATGTGTATTTATTGTACACAATACCAACTCTCAAGTTTATTATATTTTTTACCATGTTTACCTTCTTGCTTCTTTCCCTTTTTCCCCTTTCATTTTCTTCTCTTCTGTTAGTATCTTTTCACCCTCTAGTCTCTCTCCTGCTGCATACCATATTTTCATGTGTGTGATGATATATCATAAACATTATATGTCACATATATAAGACGTAAATGACTTTACCTGTTTATAAAATGTTAAGATCTACAAATGAGAAAAAAAATTATATTTACATTTCTGAGTTTAGCTCATTTCACTCAATATGATGATCACTTATTGTATCAATCTCCAGGAAATGGACTCATTTCATTCTTCTTTATGGTTGAGTAAGGCTCCACTGTGTATATGCAGCATGTTTTCCTCATCCACTCATTTGTTGATTTTCCTCTCCACACTTTTCCCCCTGAGAAAGCTAGGCTGATTCCATGACAGGCTTCAAATTTGCAGTGGAGGGGACTATGCCTAAGAACTAGACAAGTTCAGACAAACCCAGGCAAGTCAATTACTAGCATACAAATCCAGGCTTCAGGCCACTCGAGTAGAAACTATGCTGCCATCAGAAGCTGCCTGGCTACCCGGCCTGGGGCAAGGACAGTGGGTCTGCCGCAGACTTCACCAACAACAGTTTCCAGCTCCTCACTTCCAGCCCCAGGCCCCAGCAAAGGTTCTGGAATGTTCTTTGTGATAGAGCCAAGATTAAGATAGTGGTCACCTATCCCTCCCTGGAATTCTAATATGCTTTAAATCCAGTCTGAGAGCTCACTTCGGGGGTCTGTCTGTCTTCGTAATGGGAGACCCCAGCATGGTGGACTGCTACATAATAAAACACTCTTTGTGTCTATATACTATTTGGGTCCATGATATAATTTTTCAGCTAATCATAGGCCCTGACGTCACCATCTCTTTGACCCCTCTAGTTCCCTTCTACCTCCATTAAGCTCTTCTATCTTTTCGTGGCACCTCTGGATTCACTTCCTTCCTCATCACCTTTATTGTATATCCCTTTCAGTTCTTTTTACACTGTTTACAAAAGCCAGTTTCCTGAGTGAATAGATTCATATCATAGTGTGCCAGTATCTTGGAAACTTGTCATTTCCCTAACAAATAGATAAAATATTTTCATGTCAGTCAGTATGATTCTAGAAACCTTGGAGACTCCCCCATAGGTCCATCATGTTCTGTGTTAAGAGCAAGGAATGTGGTCTTCTGCCTTTGACACAGGAAAGAGGTGCTTGTTTTGAGGTTTGGGGCTGGTGGACAAGCAATGAAAGACAGTAGAAAATGTCATTGAATGTCTTTGTATTTGAAAGTGACTTTGGTCTCCAAAGTCTCCCTGCAATGCAAGCCTCATATATGCCCACTGACAGGATTTGAGAGACAAGCTATACCAGGTTCTTTATATACTTTCCAGGACTTTCATATTAAGCCACATGTTGATTCAGAAGTGAGAATTGTCTAGAAACAGAAAGGTGGTCACAGAGATAGCAGTGTACAATTATTTAAAGATAGCACAACAGGTAGAGATTGGTGAAAAGAGACTTTCAGGACGATCAATATTTTTGTTCTCTTTGACCAATCACATGACAGCATTCCTGCTGCTGAACCATAAGTTCAGAAAGATTACCTCTGTGGGATGGCACTTGAAGGCCATGATTGCTTTGTGGAGTGCCAAGACATTTAAACTAAGGCTTTATGGCTTAAGTGGGTAATGGAGTGAGGTCCAGGCAATCTGTTAGGAGTATTATTTTTGTGAGGTTTTGAACAAGAGGGCAGCCAAAGGTCTGGACTCCAGCCACTTAAAAAGCCATAATCAGGCTGGTGAGGTAGCTCAGTTGTTCAAAGCACTTGCCACCTGACAAAATGATTTCAATTTCCTGATCCCAGGTAAAAATGGAAGTAGAGAACTGACTATGCAATTGTCCTCCAAGTACCACTTGTGTTTCTCCATCACATATATAACGATTGTCTAGAAACAGTGGAAGCCACTGACTCTATAGCTTACCATTATGTAAATGGGAATTTTTCAAAAGTTAAAATATGGCCTTTATGCAATTCCAGTACTTTAGACACTGCCTTGAGCTTCAAGGCCTATAGAGAGATACTGTGTCTCAGAAAACAAAGTAGGGAGGGGGCGGGAAGGAGAGGGGAGATGAAAGAAATAAAAGGAAGGAAGGATGAAGGAAGGAGGGAAGGAAGGAAGGGAAGTTAGATAGCTAGCCCATCTTGAACTGGTGCAGTGGATTTTGCCACTAAGCCTTGCTCTTCAGAAAAAAAAAAAAAAAAACAGAAAAAAAAGAGAACCAGCTTCTGCAAGTTGTCCATGGACCTCCATACACAAGGCACGGTGTGTGAGTATATGTGTGTGTGTGTGTACATGTGCTACACAGAATGAAGAAAATGTAATATAAAAGAAAAAAAAAAGCAGAGATTAACACAGCTTCCAGGGAAGGTATGCTCTATCTTTAGAAGGTCCATTGACTAGACTTGAGACTAGGATTAAGGAGAAGCACAATGTTCAAGGTAAAGTATGTAAGGCTCAAGAGTATGTAGTAATCCAAGCAGAAGAAGGGTCAGTTGTGCATAGCACAGACTTCTAGGTAACTTCTTCACACTACTCTGATTTTGTAGGAAAACATACTTCTCTACACACACACACACACACACACACACACACACACACAATGGTTAATGAATAGAAAGTGAGCCTAGTCCATTCATTATCTGCCCTGTAGAGCCAAGCCAGGAGGTAGATTGCAGTGTTCC
This sequence comes from Mus caroli, assembly GCF_978045245.1. NCBI lineage: Eukaryota > Metazoa > Chordata > Mammalia > Rodentia > Muridae > Mus > Mus caroli. The sequence goes on from NW_028227260.1 coordinate 24,677,825, forward strand.
TTGAAGACTAAAGAGCAAGCAGACACCCACTGTGAAAGCTTTTAAAGTTCAAGTTTATGGATCCTATGGGGTTTCTCCTTGCACAATTACACTGAGAACTGCTGATGGAACCAATGAAAGTGCTATAATCTAAAGAAAAACATTTTGAAAACAAAAAACCATGACAGCCAAAACTATTGATTCTAGGAAATGTATGTGAAGGTCACTAGTTTATTATTATTATTATTATTATGATGATGATGATGATGATGAACATGCCAGGACACTTAGCAAAAAAGTTACGGCTTCCATGTTTCTCACGGTGAGATCTGTAGAGTTGTTTTTTGGTTTTTGGTTTTTGATTTTTTATTTTTTTTTTTTTTTTTTGTAGAGGAAGGATCATGGGAAATATCAGCTAAGAAGATGGTAAGAAGTTTGAAGTCCATTAGTGGCCATTTATACTTTTAAAATGTTTTTGTTTATTCTTTGAGGATTTCATATATTTTTATTATATTTTACCCTTCTCCCAATCACTCTCAGATCCATACTCCCTTCTCTACCTATTTAAATTTGTAGGTATTTTCTCTCTTAAAAGATATAAAAAACTTTAATCCCAAATCCAAAACAATAATAAACAAACAAACAAACAAAAACCACATAGGGACACACACATATGCATGCTCAGCATGGGATCTGGTTTTTGTTGGCCAGCTGTTTCTGAGCATGGAACCTGCCCTAGAGTATAGTTGATATACCTAGTGTCACTCCACTGGGGTGGGGGTAGGGGACAACTGATATTCACTTTCATAGCTGCTTCAACTGCAAATAGTTTCTTGGGTGCAGATGGGATTCTGTGCTTGCTTCCTTTCCTCTGTGCTCAATTTTTGTCTGGCTTAGGCTTGTGAAGACCTTGTGTGTGCTGTCACAGTATCTGCTACTTCATATGTGCATTTTCCCTGTTACTTCCCGTCTGAGAAGCCAGAGTCCCCACTCTAAGTCACATATTACTTTGCATACACGATTCTCTAACCTTCTTTCAAGGCCTGTGTTTAAATATGTATTAAAAGGAATCTGTGCAAGCTTACACAACTTCATAGATATTGTTTGGCATAAGAATGAATGCTGTTTGGATACTAGACCTTTGGGAATCCCATAAAGAAGGCAAACAGATTATACATCTCAAGGATCCACTGACCTTCCAGAAAACATGAAGAAAAGCTGCTGCAAGTAGCAACTGAAGGCATCCTCCATCTGTAAGTCAGTAATGTGATTGCCTTCTCATTCGGAGCTAAGTGGAAGCTCTGGAGAAACAGCAATTACTTTGGGTAACAATTCACATTTTGATGTTTTCCAGTTAAGCTCTGGGCTCAGGTCTGTTGTGGCTTCAGCTTATGCAGATATAAGCATGCTGTCAAAATCTCTTCGTGTGTGCAAGTGAAGCAAGACAAAATCCTATTGTACTTGCCATGAAGTCCTGCTGAGGAGCTACTGATAAGGGTGAAGGAGAGTTGTTTTTTTTAAGGGTGTGACTTCACTTCAGGGAATGGCTCCACACCCAAGAGTATTTGGCCTGTATAAATTGGACTCCTAGAGCTTTATATAAAGAAGAAGATAAGAACTTGGCCGGGTAGGGAGGCTGAAGTGGATCTGGGAAGAACAGAGGGAGAAGACATAGATACTGTCAAACTATAATATATGAAATTTCTGGAAAATAATGAAATGTTATTTAAAGTACTTGATTCTACTAAACTCCAACTTTGCTTCACACAAACAAAACAAACAAATCCTCCAGAAACTTCCAGAATATCCAGTAGTTAGCCCTAGGTCAGGTCAGGGTCTGTAGCAAGCAATAGTGAGGAAAACTAATGACCTTTGTGATTGTCCTGAATGCCTGGCCAGGCAGAGTTGAAGCTGATAATTTCTATTCAAAGATTAAAAGCTTCCTCTCAATAGGAAATGAAAGGAAAGGAAAGAAAAAGTAAGTGAACACAAAGAACAGACCCCACCCAGCACTCCCTATAAAAATAATAGCAAGGCTAGCACACTGAAAACTACCCAAGATGATTTTATTTCCTGTTGTTATCTTTTGTTTATCTTGTGGCAAGCTTAACAATTGCTTGTTTTGGTGACATAATTTTTTCTTTTTAAACTAAAAGCTTTCATTCCTTGTAAGTCTTAGAATATAAGGGAGGCACTGGGAATCCTCCATACTTACGTAAAGGAAACAACCAAAAATGCATGGCAAAGGGACACTAGGGAATACAAGCGACTTAACCCATGGCTTCTATCCATCCCACACTCAGTTTTATCTGAGCCTTTTATCTAAACACCAACTTTCCTAGAGACTGTTTGGCATAGGAATGGATGCTCTTTGGATACTAGACATTGGAGAATCTCACTAAGATGGCAAAATCAAATTATACACATCAAGGATCCACTGACCTTCCAGAAAACATGAAGAAAAGCTGCTGCAAGTGGCAATTGAAGGCATCCTCCATCTGGGAGTCAATAAATGTGATTGCCATCTCATTTGGAGCTAAATGGGAGCTTGGGAGAAACAGCTGTTGCTTTGGGTAACAATTCACATTTTGATGTTTTCTAGCCAAGCTCAGGACAGATGACCTTCAACACAATTAGCTTTTTAATCAGCAGGATGCCTCATGATTATTTGATGTCATCTTGCCCTGGACATTCACACAAAACTCTATTATTAGATTTTCTCCTCTCAAAGACTGACAGGCACCAAGCCAAGCAAACCTGAGCATTTGAATTTCTTGGGAGATGCTAATTTATTCAGGGGGAACCCATCGAGAACTGCATCTGGCTAAGCTACATGGAGGTGCCCATGGACATGTTGCCCATGGACATGTTAGAGGAAGATATTTAGCTTTCATAGCTTCCTGCAGTGCCATCCCCCTGGCTGTCTGACACCTCCTCATGCATAGTCTTTCTTTTTTGTTCCTCTGTGCCAGACACTATAAAGTTTGCTGTACACACGGTTGACCACTTTCTAGAAGTCATTATCTCTTAAGGCTCACTGTCCAACTTGAGGTTAAAGTTTTACTCCTTTGTCTGTCTGTCTTCTCAGGACTAATCTTTTCATGTTGTTTGTGATAATAGAAAGACGTGTTGTTCTTCTGCCTTTCTTGGTATAAATTAATGAGTTTGACCTTTGGGAGAGGCTTTTTCTTTATCAAACCACATTAAGTGGCTCTTTTTATTTTTACTGTGTTTTTCTATTGGAGGGAAGGTACCTGGAAGGGAAAGTGAATGACAACAGAAAAGCATTGGTTTTGGGAAGGAAGGTAGAAGAGAAACAGAAACAAGAGCATGACAGGCTGGGCTGTGGTTGTAAATGGCTTAAAGGAATACATGGTTGCTGCAGGAGGAGGTAAAAGAAAGTACAAGAAGTCCCTGATTGGCTCTGCTCATCTTGGTTTGGGATCAGATTGGTAAAAAAGCCCTCGGCTTCTTCCCCACTTTGGGAAGGAGAAAAGCTGATGCTAGTGCTTAAGGTTAGTTGTTAACTATCCATTTTACAGACTTGTGGTGATTAGTTTCATCCAGTTGATACGAACAATAGTCACCTAGAAAAGGGGAACATCTATCAGATTGGCCTATGGACCTATGGGGCATTTTCTTAATTGTTTATTAGTAGAAGAGGTAGACTCCACTGTGGACAGCACCATACCTAGGCAGGAGGCCTGAATTGAGTAATAAAAACAATTGAGCAAGCCAGAGGAAAAACACGAGTAAGCAGTTTCTGCTTCAGTTTTCTCCAGGTTCCTGTTGAAAGTTCCTGCCTCAACTTCTCTTGATGATGGACTGTAAACTATAAGATAAAAGAAAATTGTTCCTTCCCATGTTGTGTTTGGTCCTAGTATTTATCATAGCAACAGAAAGCAAACTAGGATGTCAATGGGAGCTTTGTGGTCAAATTGCCTATATGCTTCCCAGTAGTTTATTTTACCTCAGGCCTCCTGACCTCTCTAAATGTACCCATCTTCGGGACAATGAGTGGCTGTACTCTTACATGTATCTTACTCTAATTTTGGTCAGGAAACCACTCCCCTGCCTTTGTAGCCTAAGACTGGGAAAGACTTAGACACAAAGCCTCCATTCTCAGTCCACTGCAGGGAGAAGAGAAGGAAGTCAAAGATATTCTTTTTTTTTTTTTTTTATATCAGATTGTTTTTATTTTCACCAGAGTCAAAGCACTGTGTAGTACTTATATTTTCAGACTACACAGTTTGGTATTGCTTAGCTGACACTCCTTTTCACAGATTTCCAGGTCTTTGGTTGGCATGCTGAGTCTACTGGCATTCTTAATCACTTGTTGAAATCCTGGAGCTCTCAGTGCTGCTATGTTCGGGCTCCTTCCCAGTACCTGTTGACAGCTCTTTCAATAAACAATGTTAGTGACCGAATAATTCTTTCCCCTTGCCTTTATTGGTCCCTTTTTTTGGTGGTGTAGTTTTCTTAGAAGTCTTTCTTTTAGGCATGCTTGGCAGTGTTTTCTTGCTCTTCTTCTTAGGCCTTTGCACCTGGAAGTTCAACAGAGTAAGGTGACAAGGGCACATCAGTCTTTGAAAAGCTGGAATAAGTGAAGGGGATTGTAGGAGAGGGGCTATGGGTTGAGAAGGGAGCAAATGCCAGGCTAAGAAATGGTTAGGAGTGCTGGGGGAGGGGAAATCACCTGAGAAAGGACTATGCTTACCTTGAGGTTACTTATCTTCTTGCTACATTTGGGACAGGGCTGACGATGGCAAATCTTCACTGTCTTGGGTTTGGATGTCGAGGTTGATGACACAACATCCTGTGTCAGATAGTGGGTCTTCTTAGTTGCTTTCGCCATCCTGATGCCTTGTGGTGGTCTGGTCCAGAGCTCTCAGAGGCACTGTCTTATGAACCCACCCTGAACAATGGGAGGCCACACCCCTGAGTCCTGATTGGCCAGCTAGGTCCTTCTCAGCTAATAGTGGCTGAGGAGCTGCTTTGACATCACAAAGCACCTTGCTGCGTGATGGGAGCAGGGACTAGGGTGGAGAGCACTCTGGTTGAGGGAGATCCTATGAAGGCAATAGTGTCTGGATACAGACTGGAGGTTTTTTTTTCCAACATCTCCAAGAGACTCATGCCACCCTTTTTTATATTCCCATCTTCAGTTGTGATGGAACATGTGGCCGTGGATTTGCACCTGTGAACTCTTCCTGAAACTCCCTTACCCCTATTCAGTGGTTCATTCTGTCATGTCTCCTCCTTAGTTATTAACACTTAGCTAGATTTTGGCATATTAAACCTTCCAAATTTAATTCCACATTCTTCCATAATTATTGAAGTATCACTGTATATGTGAATCACCCCATAAATGAAAACAAAGAGAATATATTCATGAATGAATATCTTCCTACCTGGTGAATTTAGCATTCAAAACTGACATTTTTGGTTACATGGTGTGATGGCTAGTTTTTTTTTTTTTTTTGATTATAAACTTTTTTTTTTATAATTTATTTTTTTATTAGGTATTTTCCTCCTTTACATTTTCAATGCTATCCCAAAAGTCCTCCATACCCACCCTCCCAATCCCCTACCCACCCACTCCCCCTTTTTGGCCCTGGGGTTCCCCTGTACTGGGGCATATAAAGTTTGCAAGTCCAATGGGCCTCTCTTTGCAGTGATGGCCGACTAGGCCATCTTTTGATACATATGCAGCTAGAGACAAGAGCTCCGGGGTACTGGTTAGTTCATATTGTTGTTCCACCTATAGGGTTGCAGTTCCCTTTAGCTCCTTGGGTAATTTCTCTAGCTCCTCCATTGGGGGCCGTGTGATCCATCCAATAGCTGACTGTGATCATCCACTTCTGTGTTTGCTAGGCCCCGGTATAGTCTCACAAGAGACAGCTATATCTGGGTCCTTTCAGCAAAATCTTGCTAGTGTATGCAATGGTGTCAGCGTTTGGAAGCTGATTATGGGATGGATCCCTGCATATGGCAATCACTAGATGGTCCATCCTTTCGTCACAGTTCCAAATTTTGTCTCTGTAACTCCTTCCATGGGTGTTTTGTTCCCATTTCTAAGAAGGGGCAAAGTGTCCACACTTTGGTCTTTGTTCTTCTTGAATTTCATGCGTTTAGCAAATTGTATCTTATATGTTGGGTATCCTAAGTTTCTGGGCTAATATCCACTTATCAGTGAGTACATATTGTGCGAGTTCCTTTTTGGTTTTTCAAGACAGGGTTTCTCTGTATAGCCCTGGCTGTCCTGGAACTCATTCTGTAGACCAGGCTGTCCTCGAACTCAGAAATCCACCTGCCGCTGCCTCCAGATTTTTTTTTTTACTATTTTCTTTATTTACATTTCAAATATTATCTCTTTTCATAGTTTCCTCTTTGAAAATCCCCTATTCCCTCCCCACTTCCCCTGCTCCCCAACCTACCCACTCCTGCTTCCTAGCCCTGGCATTCCCCTATACTGGGGCATAGAACCTTCACAGGACCGAGGGCCTCTCTTCCCATTGATGACTGACTAGGCCATCCTCTGCTATATATGCAGGTAGAGCCATGAGTCTCACCATGTGTTTTCTTTGACTGGTGGTTTAGTCCCAGGGAGCTCTGGGGGTTCTGGTTAGTTCATATTGTTCCTCCTATGGGGTTGCTGACCCCTTCGGCTCCTTGGATACTTTCTCTAGCTCCTTTATTGGGGACCCTGTGCTCCGTCCCATGGATGGCTGTGAGCATTCACTTCTGTATTTGTCAGGCACTGGCAGAGCCTCTCAGGAGACAGCTATATCAGGCTCCTGTCAGCAAGCTCTTGTTGGCATCTGCAATAGTGTCTGTGTTTGGTGGCTGTTTATGGATGGATCCCCAGGTGGGGCAGTTTCTGGATGGTCATTCCTTCAGTCTCTACTCCAAAATTTGTTTCTGTAACTCATTCCATGGGTATTTTGTTCCCCCTTCTAAAAGGGATCAAAGTATCCACACTTTGGTCTTCCTTCTTCTTGATTTTCACATGTTTTGCAAATTTATTTTGGGTATTCTGAGCTTCTGGGCTAATATCCACTTATCAATGAGTGCATATCATGTGTGTTCTTTTGTGACTGGGTTACCTCACTTAGGATGATATCCTCCAGACCCATCTATTTGTCTTAGAATTTCATAAATAAAGATATTCTTGTTGTAAAGAGAGATCTGCACTCCAAGCAATGACTTTGAAAGGTGACATCTGGTAAAAGACCCAAGTACAGCCTTGAGATATATGCATGTAAATATAAGCAATAAACTGCCCTATGAAGAAGGAGAGTGATGTTCGTTGAGGAGTACCAGCTTATAGACAAGTTGCTTATACATCCAGCAGGAATCTTCATTTTATAAGTTTCCTTTTTTTTTTTTAGCTTTACAAGAAGTAGTTCAAAAAATCTCCAATGGTTTTGAGTAAAACCGGCTCTGAATATGAAGGTTACAGCACAGTATTGGCCCAAGGTGAGAGCCAGACTAAAAGAAGTAAAAGCTAAACATAGCTCAGGTTTTAGTGGTAAGCAATGTCAGAGACAGCTGATGTCAAAGAATTACAATGGAGATATAATAGAATACTATAAACAACTGTTTACCTTCACATTTCATAAGTTCAAGGAAATGGATGAATTTCTAGAAATGTGCAATTTACCACAATTGAATCATAAAGAAATAAGAATTCTGAACAGAGTGATTATAAGAAAGGAGAATGGTCCAATAATAATAAAGATCTTTCAAAAAATATTCCTAATTAATTACTATATAAGAATCTTTGATCCGGTTGGATCAGCGCCGGGGTAGCGGGAGCGCAGGGTTGCCTGACACCCGCCAGCTACCCACGACCCCCGCCGCAGGATTTTGGGACTGCTGGTGAGTGGAACACAGCTTCTGCTCCAATCCAACTGCGCGGGACCTGAGACTGCATTAGTTAGGGAAGCAGAAACCGGCCTGAGTAGGGCCACAGGCCTCACCCGGCCGGATCAGCGCCAGGGTAGCGGGAGCGCAGGGTTGCCTGACACCCGCCAGCTACCCACGACCCCCGCCGCAGGATTTTGGGACTGCTGGTGAGTGGAACACAGCTTCTGCTCCAGTCCAATCACGCGGGACCTGAGACTGCTCTGGTTGGGGAGAGAGAAATCCTGCCCACACAGGGCCACAAGCCTCTTCCGGTCAGAAAAGCACCTGAGCAGCTGGGGCGCAGGGTCTGCTGACACTCGCCAACTGCCCACAACACCCGCCACAGGATCTTAAGACTTCTGGTGAGGGGAGCACAGCTTCTGCTCCAATCCAATTGCGCGGGACCTGAGACTGCATTAGTTAGGGAAGCAGAAACCAGCCTGAGTAGGGCCACAGGCCTCACCCGGCCAGATCAGCGCCAGGGTAGCGGGAGCGCAGGGTTGCCTGACACCCGCCAGCTACCCACGACCCCCGCCGCAGGATTTTGGGACTGCTGGTGAGTGGAACACAGCTTCTGCTCCAGTCCAATCACGCGGGACCTGAGACTGCTCTGGTTGGGGAGAGAGAAATCCGGCCCACACAGGGCCACAACCCTCTTCCGGTCAGAAAAGCACCTGAGCAGCTGGGGCGCAGGGTCTGCTGACACTCGCCAACTGCCCACAACGCCCGCCACAGGATCTTAAGACTTCTGGTGAGGGGAGCACAGCTTCTGCTCCAATCCAATTGCGCGGGACCTGAGACTGCATTAGTTAGGGAAGCAGAAACCGGCCTGAGTAGGACCACAGGCCTCATCCGGTTGGATCAGCGCCGGGGTAGCGGGAGCGCAGGGTTGCCTGACACCCGCCAGCTACCCACGACCCCCGCCGCAGGATTTTGGGACTGCTGGTGAGTGGAACACAGCTTCTGCTCCAATCCAACTGCGCGGGACCTGAGACTGCATTAGTTAGGGAAGCAGAAACCGGCCTGAGTAGGGCCACAGGCCTCACCCGGCCGGATCAGCGCCAGGGTAGCGGGAGCGCAGGGTTGCCTGACACCCGCCAGCTACCCACGACCCCCGCCGCAGGATTTTGGGACTGCTGGTGAGTGGAACACAGCTTCTGCTCCAGTCCAATCACGCGGGACCTGAGACTGCTCTGGTTGGGGAGAGAGAAATCCGGCCCACACAGGGCCACAAGCCTCTTCCGGTCAGAAAAGCACCTGAGCAGCTGGGGCGCAGGGTCTGCTGACACTCGCCAACTGCCCACAACACCCGCCACAGGATCTTAAGACTTCTGGTGAGGGGAGCACAGCTTCTGCTCCAATCCAATTGCGCGGGACCTGAGACTGCATTAGTTAGGGAAGCAGAAACCAGCCTGAGTAGGGCCACAGGCCTCACCCGGCCGGATCAGCGCCAGGGTAGCGGGAGCGCAGGGTTGCCTGACACCCGCCAGCTACCCACGACCCCCGCCGCAGGATTTTGGGACTGCTGGTGAGTGGAACACAGCTTCTGCTCCAATCTTTAAATAGTGACAACGATAACAACTAACCCCAGAGATTACCAGATGGCGAAAGGTAAACGTAATAATCTTACTAACAGAAACCAAGACCACTCACCATCATCAGAACCCAGCACCCCCACTTCACCCAGTCCAGGGCACCCCAACACACCCGAAAAGCTAGACACGGATTTAAAAGCATATCTCCTGATGATGATAGAGGACTTCAAGAAGGACGTTAATAACACACTTAAAGAAATGCAGGAGAACACTGCTAAAAAGGAAGAAGACAATAAAGAGGAAGCACAAAAATCCCTTAAAGAATTGCAGGAGAACACTGCTAAAGAGTTACAAATCCTTAAAGAAAAACATGATAACATAATCAAACAGGTAGAAGTCCTTACAGAAAAACAGGAAAACACATCCAAACAGATGATGGAAATGAACAAAACCATACTAGACCTAAAAAGGGAAGTAGACACAATAAAGAAAACCCAAAATGAGGCAACACTGGAGATAGAAACCCTAGGAAAGAAATCTGGAACCATAGATGCAAGCATCAGCAACAGAATACAAGAGATGGAAGAGAGAATCTCAGGTGCAGAAGATTCCATAGAGAACATCGGCACAACAATCAAGGAAAATGTAAAATGCAAAAAGATCCTAACTCAAAACATCCAAGAAATCCAGGACGCAATGAGAAGACCAAACCTACGGATAATAGGAGTGGATGAGAATGAAGATTTTCAACTCAAAGGACCAGCGAACATCTTCAACAAAATTATAGAAGAAAACTTCCCAAATCTAAAGAAAGAGATGCCCATGAACATACAAGAAGCCTACAGAACTCCAAATAGACTGGATCAGAAAAGAAATACCTCCCGACACATAATAATCAGAGCAACAAATGCTCTAAATAAAGATAGAATACTAAAAGCAGTAAGAGAAAAAGGCCAAGTAACATATAAAGGCAAGCCTATCAGAATTACACCAGATTTTTCACCAGAGACTATGAAAGCCAGAAGATCCTGGACAGATGTTATACAGACACTAAAAGAACACAAATTCCAGCCCAGGCTACTATACCCAGCCAAACTCTCAATTAACATAGATGGAGAAACCAAAGTATTCCACGACAAAACCAAATTCACACATTATCTCTCCACGAATCCAGCCCTTCAAAGGATAATAACAGAAAAAAACCAATACAAGGACAGGAACCACGCCCTAGAAACAACAAGAAGGTAATCCCTCAACAAACCTAAAAGAAGACAGCCACAAGAACAGAATGCCAACTTTAACATCAAAAATAACAGGAAACACCAATTTCTTTTCCTTAATATCTCTTAATATCAATGGACTCAACTCCCCGATAAAAAGACATAGACTAACAAACTGGCTACACAAACAAGACCCAACATTTTGCTGCTTACAGGAAACTCATCTCAGAGAAAAGGATAGACACTACCTCAGAATGAAAGGCTGGAAAACAATTCTCCAAGCAAATGGCATGAAGAAACAAGCTGGAGTAGCCATTCTAATATCTGATAAGATTGACTTCCAACCCAAAGTCATTAAAAAAGACAGGGAGGGACACTTCATACTCATCAAAGGTAAAATCCTCCAAGAGGAACTATCAATCCTGAATATCTATGCTCCAAATACAAAGGCAGCCACATTCATTAAAGAAACTTTAGTAAATCTCAAAGCACACATTGCACCTCATACAATAATAGTGGGAGACTTCAACACACCACTTTCACCAATGGACAGATCATGGAAACAGAAACTAAACAGGGACACAGTGAAACTAAGAGAAATTATGAATCAAATGGATCTGGCAGATATCTACAGAACATTCTATCCTAAAACAAAAGGATATACCTTCTTCTCAGCACCTCATGGTACCTTCTCCAAAATTGACCACATAATTGGTCACAAAACAGGCCTCAACAGATATAAAAATATTGAAATTGTCCCATGCATCCTATCAGATCACCATGGACTAAGGCTGATCTTCAATAACAAAATAAATAATAGAAAGCCCACCTTCACGTGGAAACTGAACAACACTCTTCTCAATGATACCTTGGTCAAGGAAGGAATAAAGAAAGAAATTAAGGACTTTTTAGAGTTCAATGAAAATGAAGCCACAACATACCCAAACTTATGGGACGCAATGAAAGCATTTTTAAGAGGAAAACTCATAGCTCTGAGTGCCTCCAAAAGGAAACTAGAGAGAGCACACATTAGCAGCTTGACAACACACCTAAAAGCACTAGAACAAAAGGAAGCAAATTCACCCAAGAGGAGTAGACGGCAGGAAATAATCAAACTCAGGGGTGAAATCAACCAAGTGGAAACAAGAAAAACTATTCAAAGAATCAACCAATCAAGGAGCTGGTTCTTTGAGAAAATCAACAAGATAGATAAACCCTTAGCCAGACTCACTAGAGGGCACAGGGAAAGCATCCTAATTAACAAAATCAGAAATGAAAAAGGAGACATAACAACAGATCCTGAAGACATCCAAAACACCATCAGATCCTTCTACCAAAGGCTATACTCAACAAAACTGGAGAACCTGGATGAAATGGACAAGTTCCTAGACAGATACCAGGTACCAAAGTTGAATCAAGATCAGGTTAATGATCTAAACAGCCCTATATCCCCCAAAGAAATAGAAGCAGTCATTAATAGTCTCCCAACTAAAAAAAGCCCAGGACCAGATGGGTTTAGTGCAGAGTTCTATCAGACCTTCAAAGAAGATCTAATCCCAGTTCTTCACAAACTATTCCACAAAATAGAAACAGAAGGTACTCTACCCAACTCATTCTATGAAGCCACAATTACTCTGATACCTAAACCACAAAAAGACCCAACAAAGATAGAAAACTTCAGACCAATATCCCTTATGAATATTGATGCAAAAATCCTCAATAAAGTTCTTGCTAACCGAATCCAAGAACACATCAAAACAATCATCCATCCTGACCAAGTAGGTTTCATCCCAGGGATGCAGGGATGGTTCAATATACGGAAATCCATCAACGTAATCCAGTATATAAACAAACTCAAAGATAAAAACCACATGGTCATCTCCTTAGATGCGGAAAAAGCATTTGACAAGATCCAACACCCATTCATGATAAAAGTCTTGGAAAGATCAGGAATTCAAGGCCCATACCTAAACATGATAAAAGCAATCTACAGCAAACCAGTAGCCAACATCAAAGTAAATGGTGAGAAGCTTGAAGCAATCCCTCTAAAATCAGGGACTAGACAAGGCTGTCCACTTTCTCCATACCTATTCAACATTGTACTTGAAGTCCTAGCCAGAGCAATTCGACAACAAAAGGAGATCAAAGGGATACAAATTGGAAAAGAGGAAGTCAAAATATCACTTTTTGCAGATGATATGATAGTATATATAAGTGACCCTAAAAATTCCACCAGAGAACTCCTAAGCCTGATAAACAGCTTCGGTGAAGTAGCTGGATATAAAATTAACTCAAACAAATCAATGGCCTTTCTCTACACAAAGAATAAACAGGCTGAGAAAGAAATTAGGGAAACAACACCCTTCTCAATAGTCACAAATAATATAAAATATCTTGGCGTGACTCTAACTAAGGAAGTGAAAGATCTGTATAATAAAAACTTCAAGTCTCTGAAGAAAGAAATTATAGAAGATCTCAGAAGATGGAAAGATCTCCCATGCTCATGGATTGGCAGGATCAACATTGTAAAAATGGCTATCTTGCCAAAAGCAATCTACAGATTCAATGCAATCCCCATCAAAATTCCAAATCAATTCTTCAACGAATTAGAAAGTGCAATCTGCAAATTCATCTGGAATAACAAAAAACCTAGGATAGCAAAAACTCTTCTCAAGGATAAAAGAACCTCTGGTGGAATCACCATGCCGGACCTAAAGCTCTACTACAGAGCAATTGTGATAAAAACTGCATGGTACTGGTATAGTGACAGACAAATAGACCAATGGAATAGAATTGAAGACCCAGAAATGAACCCACACACCTATGGTCACTTGATCTTCGACAAGGGAGCTAAAAACATCCAGTGGAAGAAAGACAGCATTTTCAACAAATGGTGCTGGCACAACTGGTTGTTAACATGTAGAAGAATGCGAATCGATCCATTCCTATCTCCTTGTACTAAGGTCAAGTCTAAGTGGATCAAGGAACTTCACATAAAACCAGAGACACTGAAACTTATAGAGGAGAAAGTGGGGAAAAGCCTTGAAGATATGGGCACAGGGGAAAAATTCCTGAATAGAACAGTAATGGCTTGTGCTGTAAGATCGAGAATTGACAAGTGGGACCTCATGAAACTACAAAGCTTCTGCAAGGCTAAAGACACCATCAATAAGACAAAAAAACCACCAACAGATTGGGAAAGGATCTTCACCTATCCTAAATCAGATAAGGGACTAATATCCAATATATATAAAGAACTCAAGAAGGTGGACTCCAGAAAGTCAAATAACCCCATTAAAAAATGGGGCTCAGAACTGAACAAAGAATTCTCACCTGAGGAATACCGAATGGCAGAGAAGCACCTGAAAAAATGTTCAACATCCTTAATCATCAGGGAAATGCAAATCAAAACAACCCTGAGATTCCACCTCACACCAGTCAGAATGGCTAAGATCAAAAATTCAGGTGACAGCAGATGCTGGCGAGGATGTGGAGAAAGAGGAACACTCCTCCATTGTTGGTGGGATTGCAAGCTTGTACAACCACTCTGGAAATCAGTCTGGCGGTTCCTCAGAAAATTGGACATAGTACTACCGGAGGATCCAGCAATACCTCTCCTGGGCATATATCCAGAAGATGTCCCAACCGGTAAAAAGGACACATGCTCCACTATGTTCATAGCAGCCCTATTTATAATAGCCAGAAGCTGGAAAGAACCCAGATGTCCCTCAACAGAGGAATGGATACAGAAATTATGGTACATTTACACAATGGAGTACTACTCAGCTATTAAAAAGAATGAATTTATGAAATTCCTAGCCAAATGGATGGACCTGGAGGGCATCATCTTGAGTGAAGTAACACAATCACAAAAGAACTCACACAATATGTATTCATTGATAAGTGGATATTAGCCCAAAACTTAGGATACCCAAGATATAAGATACAATTTGCTAAACGCATGAAACTCAAGAAGAATGAAGACCAAAGTGTGGACACTGTGCACCTTCTTAGAATTGGGAACAAAACACCCAGGGAAGGAGCTACAGAGACAAAGTTCGTAGCTGGGATGAAAGGATGGACCATTTAGAGACTGCTGTATCCAGGGATCCGTCCCATAATCAGCTTCTAAACGCTGACACCATTGCATACACTAGCAAGATCTTGCTGAAAGGACCCAAATATAGCTGTCTCTTGTGAGATGATGCCGGGGCCTAGCAAACACAGGAGTGGATGTTCACAGTCAGCTATTGGATGTATCACAGGGCTCCCAATGGAGAAGCTAGAGAAAGTACCCAAGGAGCTAAAGGGATCTGCAACCCTATTGTTGGAACAACATGATGTACTAACCGGAACCCTGGAGCTCTTGTCTCTAGCTGCATATGTATCGAAAGATGGCCTAGTCGGCCATCAATGGAAAGAGAGGCCCATTGGACTTGCAAACTTTATATGCCCCAATATAGGGGAATGCCAGGGCCAAAAGAATGGGAATGGGTGGGTAGGGAAGTGGGGGGCGCTATGGGGGACTTTTGGGATAGTATTGGAAATGTAATTGAGGAAATTATGTAATAAAAATATTAAAAAAAAAAAAAAAAAAAAAAAAAAAAAAAAAAAAAAGAATCTTTAATGAGGTATCAGCAAATTGAAGTCAAAGAACACTGACGGAATGATACATCATGACCAAGTGACATTTACTCTAGAGAAAGCAAGAAAAATTCAATATATAAAGGATTCAATCTGTGTAATAAATGCATTAACTCAAGCAACAGCAGAGAACAAATAATCAACTTAAATATTACAAAGCATTTGGTGAGATTCAATACCCATTTGTGATTAAGCCACTTCAGCTGGGAATAGATAGAAACTATCAGCACAATAAGGGTCTAATATGAAAACCTATACTATGGTCAAGTTTGCTGATCTGATGTAAGTTTTCCTCCAGTATAAGGAACAAGAAAAAATAAGATGAAAACTCTTTTTTTTTAATTCTTTTTTTATTATATATTTCTTCATTTACATTTCAAATGCTATCCCGAAAGTTTCCTATACACCCGGCCCTGCTCCCCTACCCACCACTCCCACTTCTTGGCCCTGGCATTCCCCTGTACTGGGGCATATAAAGTTTGTAATACCAAGGGGCCTCTCTTCCCAATGATGGCCAACTAGGCCATCTTCTGCTACATATGCAGCTAGAGTCAAGAGCTCTGGGGATACTGGTTAGTTCATATTGTTGTTCTACCTATAGGGTTGCAGACTCCTTCAGCTCCTTGGGTGCTTTCTCTAGCTTCTCCATTGGGGGCCCTGTGTTCCATCTCCATTGGGGGCCCTGTAAACATCCACTTCTGTATTTGCCAGGCACTGGCATAGCCTAACAAGAGACAGCTATATCAGGGTCCCTTCAGCAAAATCTTGCTGGCATATGCAATAGTGTCTGGGTTTGGTGGCTGATTTTGGGATGGATCCCCGGGTGGGGTAGTCTCTGGATAGTCCATCCTTTCCTCTTAGCTCCAAACTTAGTGTCTGTAACTCCTTTCATGGGTATTTTGTTCCCTAATCTAAGGAGGAATGAAGTATCCACACGTTGGTCTTCCATCTTCTTGATTTTTTTGTGTTTTGCAAATTGTATCTTGGGTGTTCTGTTTCTGGGCTAATATCCACTTATCAGTGATGCATATCTAATGACTTCTTTTGTGATTGGGTTACATCACTAAGGATGAAATCCTCCAGATACATCCATTTGCCCAAGAATTTCATAAATTCATTGTTTTTAATAGCTGAGTAGTACTCCATTGTATAAATGTACCACATTTTCTGTATCCATTCATCTGTTGAGGGACATCTGGGTAAAGATGACAGCTCTTATCATTACAATTCAACATAATATTACAAGACAAGCCAGAAGAGTTTTGAAAAGGAGGAAGAGTCACAGCAATTATTGTGCACTGGTACTGGGGTTGTAAATGATGCAAGCAATATCAAAAACATTTTGGATGTTCTGATGTTCAGAAGGTAGAGGCTGGCATGAAATACATATTGAGACTGTTTCAAAAGCTACTAAATGATCCAATAATCCTGCTTCTGGGAACATATGGAAAAGAAGTAAGAGAAAGCAAAATGACTCAGCCAGACAAAAAAAGCAAATTCTTCATAAATTCTACTTATATATCTAACATGTTCAAAGCCTTAGAAGGAGAAAGCAGGGGGCTGGTGAGATGGCTCAGTGGGTAAGAGCACCCGACTGCTCTTCCGAAGGTCCAGAGTTCAAATCCCAGCAACCACATGGTGGCTCACAACCATCCGTAACGAGATCTGGCGCCCTCTTCTGGAGTGTCTGAAGACAGCTACAGTGTACTTACATATAATAAATAAATAAATCTTTAAAAAAAAAAAAAGAAGGAGAAAGCAGAGTTGGAGTAGGTGTTGCCTGAAGCAATGAAAAAGAGGAAAAGAGCAGTTATCATTCACTGTGCATGGAGTTTCAGATTTGTGTTACTTAGCCTAAAAGTACTGAGCACTGTTGTGTTAGCTGTTTTTGCTTTTTTTTTTTTTTTTTTTGTCAGCTTGAAACCAGCTAGACTCATTTGAGATGGGGAACCTCAATTGAGAAAATAACCTCATAAAAACCAGCCTATCATCAAGATACCTGTATTTGTTAAGTATGAGCACTTAGAAGACAATCTTGGAGTTATGATTCTCCCCAAATTGATGGAAGCAACTAAATCTAGAACTGTGCTGACAAATTCATTCTTACCCTGTCCTTTCAAGGACTTCATGTGGGTAATTTATCAGATAAAAAATAGGAGACATTTTATGCATACTTTGAACTTACAGAAGAGTGTTGCTGCACTCTCTCCTGTCTCTACAAAGAACACTTCTCAGTGTCAGAAGGGACAAGCTTGTATTCTGTGGCAGTAAGAGAAAGTTTACATATATGGAACATAGATACTAGTTCTTATTATTTGACATCTGAGGTAAGATTGTTAGTTAATTTTGCACCAGTTTGTACAACTGTGAAATTGAGTAGAAACTGTGCAAAAGTCCTCAATGGATTATTATTAAAAAGCCCCCAATATAGGAGCTAGACAAAGTACCCAAGAGCTGAAGGGTTCTGCAACTCTATAGGTGGAACAACAATATGAACTAACCAGTACCCCAGAGCTCATATGTAGCTGCATATGTAGCAGAAGATGGCCTAGTCGGCCATCAGTGGAAAGAGAGGCCCATTGTCCATGCAAACTTTATATGCCCCAGTACAGGGGAATGCCAGGGCCAAGAAGTGGGAGTGGGTGGGTAGGGGAGTGGGTGGGGGAGCGTGTGGGGGACTTTTGGGATAGCATTGGAAATGTAATTGAAATAAATACCCAATAAAAAATATGGAAAAAAAATCAGTAAACAAATAAGGGTGGTCCTTGTACCCTCCCTAGTCACAAATACGATAACAACGTCTGCCAAATCATTAGCACACTTTGTCCACAACTTTTCCTGACACTCAAAAGAAATCCAAAAAGTAAGGAAATGGGAACAGAAAAAATGGAGAGAGGCTATTTTCTTTACCAAAATGACGTGGGTGTTCATAATGGACCTCGTGCTCAAACTGTGACTAAGGCATTACCTTGGCTAACTTTAACACCTACATTTATTAAATGCTTAGTATGAACAGGACAGTATGTTATGTGAGTATGCATCAATTATCCCCTCTGCTTGAAACAGATCTTAATCAGCGAAATCTCTACTCATATTCTTTTTGTTGTTTAGTTATTCCACATCACAGGCCCTTATCATAGCCAAGTATTTGTAAGCATTTTCCGCATTTTGTGATGTTATCTTCTTCCCCCTTCTGATAGTACCCTTTGATATTCAAAACACTGTAAATTGGCTGAATTCCATCTCGTGTTTTGTTGTTGTTGTTTTGTTGTTGCTTATGCTTTTGGCATCATATTGAAAGCATAGTGACTACTCCAAGGTCCCAAACATTTATGGCCATATATACAATGCTTTCTATGGTTTTGGGTGGATAGGTGTTTGAACCCTTTCTAATTCCTACGGTTTAGGTAGAGGTTGAACTGCACTTTCAGAATTTTTAGTCAGTTTAAAGCTGATTTTATTTCCTTCAGCATGCCGATCATTTTTATACCATGAGGCTGCATTATTTGCAGTTCTTTTCCATCCAGAATTTTCTTGTCACTGATCTTTATACAGTGAAATCCCCCTGATACTTTTAGGTCTGAAGACAAATTTTCCTCACAGTGTTTCGTAAACATTCCATATAATATGAATTTTTCCTATCCAGCTCCCAGCATCCTATTCTAAGATCAATGAAAGAATGTCCCCTTCTGATTTACTCATGATCCATGTACTTCATTGCATGTAGTCACTATATGAATGTGTGTGAGCTTGTCCTTTATTCCTTTTCCAGGGACTGCCATATTTGCATGCTAAGCAATTCACTGAAGAACAAGTTTAGTTGTCCCATAAAGTAATAATAGTAAGAAGTGTTCTTTAAATAATTTTTCAACTTAATGAATGACCCATTCCCGATGATTTTTAGTGTAGTAAAGATTTTCATAAATAGGGAAACTAACCTCTAGATGAAATGACTGCTTATGGTAAAAAAAAAAAAAAGTTTTTTCTTTCTTTATCTTTTTTTGTTGTTGGTTTGTTTGGCTGGTTAATTTTACAAGACATGGTTTCTCTGTATAGCTCTGGCTGACCTGTTACTTGCTCTATAGACAAGGCTGGCCTTGAGCTCAGAGAGATCCACCTAGCTCTGCTTCCTGGGAGTGCTGGGCTTAAAGGTATCCAGGAGTTTTAGACTTATAGAGTGATTCTCAAAATAATAATTTAGCTTATGGTAGTCCACAAAAGTCAAGGAGAAAAATATTGAACTTGATACTAGTATTCATTCCATTCCTTGAAATTTCTCTAGATTCCAGGGGGTAGGGTGGGGACAACATGAGTTGGTCAGAGTTAGAGGTGATGGATGTGAGGTGGTCAGAGAGTTAGAGGTGTCAAGAAAGGCAAGTTTTAGCTATACTGAGTCATACATTAAAATTCTTAAAAATGGAAAACACTTTTACAGAAGCTGGAAGGATAGTTGCATTTCTGAGTGAGATTGGTTTCTCAGCTCATCCTTGGTTATCTCCGGATAACAGCTGGTCGATAAAGCACTCAAAATGGAAGGATGTTTTACCACTCTGCCTCCTTCATCACATTGCCCTCACATCACCACATCCTTCCTGACTGAGTCTGTCCTTCCTGACCTGCTCTCATCATTAAGAGGCCGTGGTATGCACAAAACAGGATGCTAAGAGTACTCACTGAACAATATTTGTCTCCTCCACAAGTCCTTGATTTCACCCATTCCTTTCTTCTGTCTTTGGTCCTCATGGTTTATTGTTGGTTTATACTGGAAAGATAGAGGGTTGCATATATTACAGGCTAGCCTCACTGACCATATAGCTGAGGATTCTCATGAACTTCATATCCACTCGCCTCTACCTTCCAAGTGCTGGGATTATATGTGTGTCTCACAACAACCAGTTTAGTGCTCCTGAACACCGAACCCAATGTTTTATTCATAGTAGCCAAGCACTCTGTCAACTGATCAGTATCATTAGTGAACCTTTTCATTTAATAAATACCTGTATCACATCATCTACTTTTAGGATTATCATCTTGCATATGAAATTTCATCCCAGAATCTTTGTTTCATCTTTAGACCCACATAACTTCATGTATGCTACACATCTCTTCTAAGAACTTTTAAAGATGCTTTGCACCTATAGTCATGCTGGACTCAGTGATTTGCTTTCTTGTCAAGGAGATGGCATGGATAGGCAAGGACACGGCTGCATACCATTTTATTCTAACTTATAGAGGGATATCCTTACACACTCATCTTCACAAAGAAATTTAGGTTTGATACATATCTCTGTTATTCCTTCATATCCATTTTCACCCTTCTTTTAGGTTCTCACTTAGCCTGTCTTCTTTCTCTAAGTCATTTTCCAAATTCATCATTTAGGAGACCTAAGAGTTCTGTGGGCTTGGGGAAACCTTTTCTTAATTTTTATGCAATATATTTTGATCATATTTTCCCTCCCCAAACTCCACCTAGATCCTCTCCACCTTTCTACATATCTACAGACCAACTTCATATTCATCTCTCTCTCTCTCCCTCTCCCTCCCCCTCCCCCCCCCTCTCTCTTTCTCTCTCTCAATAGAAAAACAAAAATACAAACTTAATTTAAAAGAAAGCAAATATAAAGGAAAAGAAAAGGCATGATTACTCCTAGATATGTGGAGGGGAAAGTTTATGGTACATAAAAGGGAGAGCTAGCCAGAGGCAGGGACATCTGGCAGAGTCCAGAGTGTATATGAACAGATGGAACTAGGCCATGTGGGAAGAATGGGGGCAAGGAAGAGGAAGGGAAAGGGAGGGGGGAGAGAGGGTAACCAGGTGCAGCAGCCACCAAGCCAAAGGTACAAAAAGGACAGGTAATCAGAATGGCTGAATTATCTGGGAAAGAACAGCTCACCCTCCCTCAGTTGAAGAGTTCAGGTTAAGGGGTAGGATATGCCAGTCTGGCAGACTATAACAGGTAGGTACTGAGGGATGCTAAGAGAACCTGGAGGCCAATGTCCACTTTGATATGGTAATGGACACCTTACCCATTTGTCCCAAGTTTGAAATCTAACATAATAAAGCCAGGAAATTTCCTAAACATCAGCTTTTTGTTCTAAGAAGATGATTTCTTCTGAGGATTAAGCTTTCTGTTTACATTTGATGATTCCTCACAGAAGCCCCGTTGACAAAGATTGGACAATAGTTCCTGAAAATTTCCAGCAAATATTCTTGGGGATAGGCTCTTTGTAAGGTCTTCTAGATACAATATTTTTAGAACAGTTTTTGGATCTATGTTGTCCCCGGGAAGTATAAATACAACCCAGGAAGAGGTGGAATGAATTTTTTCATTGCTAAGAAAAACATTATCTACATTATAAGATGCTAGACATATTGCCCAAATATTACCTGTAGTAGTGTATTAACCTCACACCAAAAATTTACCCAAAGTTCAAAGCTGAGGTTTGTTGGCCAGAACTTTTCTTATTTTGAGGTCTTTTTTTGAGCAGCTGTTGCTTTATGGTATTTTTGAGGGTAAATTATCTGCCTGGTAGTGCTATCTCCATTGGAAGGCCAATTGTTCTATCAAATTACCACTGTGGAGAAAACTGTTCTGTTTCTTGAGTTGTATCTCTTTGATATGGTAGACACAGTTATGTTTTCCTTCCCTTTTTCCTTCTTTCCTTCCTTCCTTCCTTCCTTCCTTCCTTCCTTCCTTCCTTCCTTCCTTCCTTCCTTCTTTCCTTCCTCTCTTCCATCCTTCCACCCTTCTCCATCCCTTCCTGCACATGCCTGAATCCTTCTGTGTTAGTGTGCCCCAGGTTTGTGGGTTAACCTGAAAAGCTACACCATTCAAAAAAAATCAGAAAAGTATAGGAAAGCTGTAAGAACTGATTGGATATCTCCAAATCAGCCTGTGTTTCAGATAACCCAATTCTCAAAGTTCTGTGACTTGTATCAGGAGATAGAGGTAAAAAATAATATTTTTCCCCTGAATGCTATCTCTATTGTTTCATAGATTTTTTTCTGACACCAAATTACATTATTCAGTAGAAAATTAATTGGAATGGATTGGAAAATGAAAATACTTGTCTACAGCGTTCAGTTATCAAGGATGGTAGCATGAGAAAGGCTTCATTAGAAAGTATGATGAAAGATAGTGACGTATGTGCATGCAGATGCCGTAGTGAAACCAATCACTTTATATACAGACTTGTAGAATGATTCAGTAAGAGACAATCAAAGCAATATGAAGCTTTTGTAGTGAGTGACCTGGGGAGGGGAAGAATGGCAGAGAAAATATCATTGAGAGTGTTGACAGGCCATTTCCTTTGAGTTCTGAACTCTGATTCAGGTTGCCACTTTAGAAATTGGATTCTACAGAATCGTTCACTGACTAGAGCATGAGAGGGTAGATTGCTTTTAGGCAAACCAATTTGATAACCAGTTCAGTATAGGGTACTGTAAATGCAGAAATCAAAAGAAGTATGGAAACTGAAGTTTAGGGGTTCTAAATGCAAGATGCTCACTGAGAGAAAAAGGAAGTTTTGAGGAATAAAAACTGTAGCCTTGTATTGTCTACACTACAGCTTTATGGACTTGCTTAAAAGATAGCTCCTAAGTATGTTGAAAGCCTATTAAAGCACTCCATGGCTTCCCTTTAGTCTGAGCTATGCCAGACCAGAAAGCCAGGTGGAATGTCAAACTGTCAAGGATAATGACTTCTATTTTTAACTAAGCATGTTAATAGTAATTCCAAGAAATCCGCAAGGTAAAAGTACAAAATTGGTAGATATTTTCCTGTAGCTAATCCAGTTTCCACAGAGATATGTCAAAGGTCATGTGGTCAGTCTTTGAGGGGAAACCATAAAAACAAGGGACATAGGCACGTATGCTTTATCCTGTTTTGACACAGTATTTATTTCTGATTTTTTTTTTTGCTACCATGAAATTGTTTATAGGCATCCAGTATAAAAGAAACTCTTCTTCTGCCGTCTCTCTTTCTAGTTTCACCTGGCACCAGTCTCCATTTTACCATGACTGAGCCCCACTGATCTTCCAACTTCTCGACATGCCATGACAGTTCCATTCTTTGAGTCTTTACAGTTTCTTTTAGATCTTTATTGCTTCTAATTTATCTTACACATTTTTTATTGCTGGGATAGAAGGTCAACTTAAAGAACAAAAGATTAATTTTCACTTACAGTTTCAGAGGGATAAAGTCTATTATGATGAGAGTGAAATGAAACCTGGTAGGGAAGACATGGTGGCAGGACCAGGCTGTCTAGTTACGTTGTATCCAGCCTCAGGAAGCAGAGAGTGAATTGTATGTGGTAAATGTATACAAAGCCTCAGTGATTGCTCCATTGACCCCATCTATTCAAGAAGCCTCCATTTCTTGAAGGTTCCACTGCTTTTTCAAACATTAGCATTGCTAGCTTGGGACCAAGTATTCAAACATTTGAGTCTATGCATGACATTTCACACACCTCAAACTATGTCATTCTACTTGAAGTCCCCATACTTTTGCTATCTTGTGGTTATTGCTTTTTGAGATAGGGTTTCTTTGTGTAGCCCTGGCTGTCCTAGAACTAGCTCTGTAGATCAGGCTGTCCTAGAACTCACAGACATCCACCTGTTTCTGCCTCTCAAGTGCTGGGATTACAAGCATGTACTATCATACCTGGCTTCATTGTTATATTTTTATACAAAATGCATTCATTCTAATTTCCAAAGTCTTCACCACTATTCAAAACTTCAACGTCTCTTCAGACTAACCATGTACCATGAACCCCTGTACATTTGTATACAATGATGTAAAGCATACTTTCCCAAACCAACAGGTCATGAGCAAGAAAAAAAATCCAAACCTAGACAAGGCTGAAACCCAGCAGGACAAACATCAAATCATGAACATCTACAACTTTTCATTTTCAAAGGGCATAAGTAGCCCCGGTACTCCAGTTCAGCTGCCTGTATCATTACAGTGCTTCATTTGGGAGTTAGCTCCAGCAGGCATGCAGCTTTCTTTGCTTGACATCCCATGGTTTTGTTCTCTCCAACATTTTGGGATGTCAACTATTTCTTAGGTATCACCTTTACAACTTCTGAAAGTGGTCTCTCCAGGAATCCTTAAAGGAACATGTTATTTGAATTTACCCATCCTCAAAAACTAAGGTACAAGACTCCATTACTTTTTGTGATGGTTTGTATATGCTTGGCCCATGGAGTAGTAGCACTATTAGGTGGTGAGTAAGGCCTGACTGGAGTAGGTGTGGCCTTATTGGAGTAGGTGTGTCATTGTGGGAGTTGGCTTTAAGACTCTCGGCCTAGCTTCCTGGAAGTTAGTCTTCTGCTAGCAGCCTTCAGATGAAGATATAAAATATTCAGCTCCTCTTGCACCACACCTACCTTGACATAGACATGCTCCCACCTTGGTAATAATGAACTGAACCTCTGAATCTATAAGCCAGCCCCAAATAAATGTTGTCCTTATAAGAATTGCCTTTGTCATGGTAACTGTTCTCATCAGTAAAACTCTAATTAAGACACTTCTTCAATCTTGGATTTTATGTTCTTGAAAAACCAGCACCATGTGGACCATATTATTGCCACCTCAGGACATAGTTTGACCATCATGGACCATAGTGACATGTTGGCAAGAGCCTTTTGAGAAATATCACCAGTTTCCAGTTTTGATTTTCATGTAGAATATGTAAGTTTTACACACAACTTTTCAGTATAGAACTAAAAGTTTTAAAGAAAATTTATATGATGTCTTTGGACAGACAATTTCAGGATTACATGTGTTTCCACATGCTCAGTGATGAGATTCTAAACATACATCACCACAGAAAGCTTTATTACATGGCTGTTAGGGTTCAAACCCGGGTCCTCATTGCAAGCATTCTAAAAACTGTGTCATTTTCCTAGCCCCTAGAACTAAAATCTTTAACTTACTGGAGTATTTTCCTATATTGTGTCCATGGTTAATGGGTCATGGAACATATATATATATATATATATATATATATATATATATATATAAATTTGAAAGCATTTACATGCAACCTTCTCAAAATTCAAGAGCCATTAGACTATAATTCCAAGCCTTTGGGAGCCATTTCACTGTCAAGCCTTTATTATCCTTTGGTACATCAGAGAAACCTTCCCTAATGGCTTCATTTAAGATACAATATTGTACCTCATGCAGTTTGTTACTATTCCTATGTTGATTATTTTCCTATTTAACCTCTATCTTCCTGATAAGAGTGTAAATATTATAAGGCAATGGTCCCTGTTTATCTTCTTAACTCTGTGCTTCTTGAGATTTCTACAATGTTGGACATTACCAAACTGCTTAATTTGTTTGTATTAATACAACAAAATTTTTCTAGTTATTTGTGATAAAAAGAATATATTTTCTCATAGTTCTGGAGGATCAGATATCCACAAAGCATTAGACGATTGAGTTTCTGGTGAAGGCAACTCTTCTTTGAAAATTGGGACTTATTTCTGTATCTCATTGAACAGAAAAATAAAATCTTCAAACAACAAGGATGGAAGGCTATAGGGAAGGATCATTGTGTCCTCACACAGCCAAATGTGGAAAGGCTAGAGTCTGAATACTGACTGAAGCCACATTTTTCTTATCAATCCCTAAAGCTACCATCATCACACTGATAACATATGAAGTTTAGAGCAGACACTTTCAAATGAAGGCAATAAGTGTTCACTGGTTGCTATTGGCAACAATCAGCATGAGTGATGAATCTTTGTACTATATATAATAATTGTTAAAAAATTTAACAGCCCAATGGAAATGTTCTCTAAATTTGCTTTTAAATTATAGTTTACTATAAACATATATTAATGGGAACAAATATAATTCAATTTAGTTTAACTTATTCTACATAATTTGAACAAAATATCTGGTACATTGGTTACGTTTTTAAAGAAGGAGTTCTGGTTTATTTTCATCTGTTATAAATATCATAAATATCATCCTTCAAAGGCTGTTAAAGTAAGCAACAATAGCAGGAGTAACTTTATTTTAACTTTTTTTTATTTTTGTTTTACATCCAAGTAACACATAAATTGCATGCTAAGAATTGGTACCCAAGAAAACATCTTTATAATGTTTCAGTGCTAAAATAGTGTGTGGTGGGGGAGAAACCAATGTATATGTAAGGTAGCTACTCTGTTTTAATAGTGTATGTAGCCTATAAATTGATAAAAGTTAAAACTGGTGTGTGTGTGTGTGTGTTTTCTTTTTAACTGTACGTTCCAGTGGTGTTTTGGAGCTAATTTATACTAGCTTGTGAAGTTGACTGTGGGTCAGAGATGTGACTGTGGGATGGAAACCCCATCCCTCACTTGATGTCCTGTCTTCCTGCTGGAGGTGGGCTCTAAAAATTCCCTCTCCCCACTCTAGGGCATTTCATATATATGAGTACTGGGAGTCTCTCACATCCCAGGTCTCTGGTACATTCTGGGGGTCCCCCCACCTCCTACATCCAAAGGTTGCCTGTTTACATTCTTTCTGCTGGACCTTCGGTCCTTTTCCCTCACCCAATATCAGATAAGGTTTCCCTCCCTCAACCCCCATCCACTTTCCCTCCCCGGTCCCTCCCTCCCTCCTCACTTGTGATTGCTTTCTTCTCTCTTCCAAGTGGGACTGAGGAGTCCTCACTTGGGCACTTCAGTTTGTTGAGTTTTTGGAGTTCTGTGGACTGTTTCTTGAGTATTCTGTACAGTTTTTTTGTGTGGGGGGTAATATCCACTTATTAGTGAGTACATACCATGCATGTCCTTTTTGGTCTGAGTTACCTTACTCAGGATGATATTTTCTAGTTCCATCCATTTGCCTGCAAAACTCATGATGTCCTCATTTTTAATAACTGAGTAGTATTCCATTGTGTAAATTCTGTCATGGGACATCTAGGTTGTTTCCAACTTCTGGCTATCAGAAAATTGTTCCTGTCTGAAACAATTACAGGGATGGAAATGGAGAGGAGACTGAGGAAAAGAAGGTCCATCAACAGCCCAAAGTGGAATCCAGCTCAAGGGGAAGTCCCAAGGCCTGACATTTTTACTGAGTCTATGGAGCACTCACAAAAAGGGATCTATCATGACTGCCCCCCGAAAGACCCAACAAGCAGCTGAAAGAATCAGATGCAGTTATTTGCACCGAACCAATGGACAGAAGCAGATGACCCCTGTTGTTGAATTAGGGAAGGCTGAAAGAAGCTGAGGAGAAGGGCAACCCTGTAGGAGGACCAGCAGTCTCAATTAATCTGGACCCCGAGATCTATGAAACACTGGACCACCAAACAGGCAGCATATACCAGCTGATAGGAGTCCCCCAACACACAGAGTAGAGGACTTCAGAGTCTGTGTTCATTCAGAGATGATGCACCTAACCCTAAAGAAACTGGAGGCCCCAAAGAATTTAGAGGCCAGGTGGAGTGAAAGGTGGGGGCATCGATGTGGAGACAGGGTAGGGTGGGGAGGAGGTGTGGGATGTGGAGCAGACCAAGTGTGGATGGGGGCAGAGAATGGAATATGGAGTGTAAAGATAAATTAAAAATAAAATTTAATTAAAAATTGTTTCTATAAAAAAAGAAAGTTGATTGTGTATGTCTTCCAAATTTCACCCTCAATGGCATCAAGCTAGTAACTTTAATTTTGACATGATTTGCCCATATGCATCAGTAATGTCGCAAGTCAGTGCTTCATTGCACCTCATCTTCATACTTGGAAGGAAGTTATTAAACATTTACTGTTATGCCATAGCATTGCTGTGATGCTTTATACTCATTATTAACTTGGTTAGATGTAGAGTCACTTATCACCAAGACATATACTTCTGGTCAGGTCTGTATAGGCATTTCCAGAGAGGTTTAAACTAAGGAGAGACATGGTTGGTACCCAGCCATCAGTGATTAAAGCACTTGCTGTGCGTGCATTAAGACCAGAGTTTGGTTTCTCAGAACCCATGTGAAGGATGGATGAGCTCTCAAAATGTGGAGATAGGATCAGTGGGATAAGTTGATTAGTGAGACTAGCTGTGTATCCGCAAGCTTTGGGCTCAAGTCAGAGTTCCTGCCTCAATCCATAAGGTAGAGAGTAATCAAAGAAGACGCTGCATAGGCTTCATGTCTCCATGTGCATATGCTCATACATATAAGCACATACCACATGAACATATACTCTAGTTCTTGATATATGTAGATATAAACAAGTTCCAGTTGCCATATGTTCACTACCATAATCAATCGTATCAGCCAAACTCTAAACCAAAATAAACCTTTCATCTTGAAGTCACCTTTACCATCAATTTAGTCCCAACAATTGATCATGGAATTCAGTATATAAGTTACTTCTGATTTTCTTCAGTTTTTTTTACATTTATTCTATATTTTTTATGTGTACACACATATACAAACACATACAAGTGGAGGAGGAATTAGTTCTTTCCTTGTACCATGTGATATCAGGGATTGCCTTTACTCATTAAACAATCTCCATAGTCCCTAGGTCTGATGTTTGTTTTAAAAATATGAGTTTCATTTCTAAGTTTTCAGTAAATAGGAAAAATTGGGGGGAAATTTTATAGGGTGTGTGTGGCCATAAATCTTCAAAGATTTGTGTGTTTTTATATCCTTAGTATTGGGCTTCTAAGTACACATCACCACGCTAGTTTTATTTGACGACTAGCATTCAGACATAGGCATTTATGTGTGATAAGCACTTTACCAAACAACTCACCTTATCAGCCCCTAGAATTAAAGCTTTTTCACTGACCTGAGAATCTTTCTGTATTCAACTCCCATGGGTGACAGGTCATGGAGTGTATGTGTTTTTAAAATTTAAAAGCACTTACATGCAAACTCTTACAATTCAAGGGCAATGGGGGTGTACAAATGACATTAAGATAAATGGGCTCTCCTTGGAATCCATATTTATAATACATTTCATAAAAAAGGAAAGAAAACAAGGAAGTAACTATGAGAGAAGAAATAGCTCTACAACTAAAGCAAAAATTAGAATATGAAAAATATAAGGACACCTTTAAAGGATAGCTGAATAGAGGTTTCACTGGCTTGTAGTGAACACTCTTGTGATGGTTTTAATATGCCTGGCTCAGGGAATGGCACCATTAAGAAATGTGGCTTTGTTGGAGTAGATGTGGCCTTGTTGGAGAAAGTGTGTCAGTGTGGGGTGGGCTTTGAAACCTTTCTCCTAGCTACCTGAGGATGCCCTGCTGCCCCTGGCTTCCTTTGGATGAAGATGTAGATCTAACTCTCAGCTCCTCCAGCATGCCATGTGTGCCTGGATGCTGCCTTGATGATAATGGACTGTACCTCTGAACCTGTAAGTTAGCCCCAATTAGGTGTTGTCTTTTATAAGAGTTGCCTTGGTCCTGGTGTCTCTTCAGAGCAATTGAAACCCTAAATAAAACACTCATTCTTACAGCTCATTCTTAGTTGGTAGAATGTAAAGAACCACCCAGATTGGTTGGCAGTATATCAAAGCTGAACCAAGTGACATTTTTCCTTTTTGCATTTTCCTTTCTTCCATTTTAACCCCTCTCTCTCCTTACATTTAGTACTATGTCTTTGCATAATCTATAGATAATGAGTCTCTACCAGGAGTCAGCACATTTTCTCAGTAAAGAGCCAGCTAATAAATCTTCAGGCTTTGTGGGTCATAAGATCCCTTTTTTTTTTTTTTTTTACAACTACTCAACTCTGCCATGGTAACATGAAAGCAGCGATAGATAATACAGAAATGAATATGCTATGGCTGTGAGCCCATGAAACTTTAGAAAAACAGACAGTCTACTAGATTTGTCATGCACTGGCTCTGGCTTGTTGACCCCTTGTCTAGACAGCAAAATGTTGTGGGAGTATTATTCTTGCTTGAGAAATGCTACTGTATGTATAAGGCACTATTTACAAAATTAGGGATGGGAACGGACACATGAATTACAACCACCTATCATCCATTTGTTCTCTTTGTATCTCTTAGTTCATATAGATTAAATAGAGGATTTGATTGTTCCTTGTTCAGTAAGAATTTTAACATTATTATAACTATTGTATATCATTCCATCACTTCAGAATATTACAAGTAGTATGTATTTCTCATTCTATCCCAAATGTCGTTTTGAAGAATGGCTTAAAACCATGCTTTATTTTGTCTTGATTTTGTGGTAGAGTCTATGTAATGTAGGCTAGATTGGCAAGAAACTTGGGATCTTCCTGTTTCAGCCTCCAGAGTCCCAGGCTTATAGGGATGGGTTTCATGCCAGCTGAATGGCATATTCAAATAAGTAGAAATCTGGTCCCATAAGAATGAAACCTATTTCTTTTTGAGATAATTAATTTTAAACCATTAAATTAAAAAAATAAGAAAAACAAACATTTGCCCAATAAATTGTCTCATTATTTAGTATGTACCTATGTTCCTCTATTATTCCATTCCAGGGAAATGGAAGCTCATTGAGAAGAGATTTAAAATTGGGACATATAAAAGGAAGTCCTCGCTGAATAGTGGTGGCGCACACCTTTAATCCTAGCACTTGGGAGGCGGAGGCAGGTGGATTTCTGAGTTTAAGGCCAGCCTGGTCTACAGAGTGAGTTCCAGGACAGCCAGGGCTACACAGAGAAACCTCTCCAGCACCATGCCTGCCTACATACATGCATGTATCCACAATGAGGATAATTGACTGAACCTCTGAACCTGTAAGCCAGCCCCAATGAAATGTTGTCCTTTTTAAGACTTGCCTTGGTCATGGTGTCTCATTACAGCCATGGAAACCTTAACTAAGACAGTTAACACTTATTTTTAATGAAAGAAGGCATAACACCCCTCTCTACTTCAGTGTTTCTCAACAATTCTGATGCTGCAACCCCTTTAATAGAGTTCTCCATGTTGTCTTGACCTCTAACTGTATAGAATTATGCTGTTGCTACTTCATAACTATAATTTGGTTACTGTTATGAACTGTAATGTAAATATCTGATATGCGGGATACCTGATATGTGACCCCTGCAAAAGGGTAGATCAACCCGCCATAAACCTACAAGTTGAAAACAACTGATTTACACACATAGTTCTATATGTGAAGCAGTGACTCCTAAGCAGATAACAACTGGGAGAGTGTCTAAAATTTCAAGGGAGCTTACACTACTAAATGTCAGACTACTAAAAGTTATATGCAAGAAGTCAGCTGGCCCTCCCTGCAGGAAGTGCCTCAGTAAGCTCTTATTACAGATGGGAATGTCATTTATCAGTGGGTTTGGGAAGAAAAAACATGGTTAAAAACTGCTGATGGGAAATAGCTTGATAAATGAATATATGCATGAATATAGATGATAAAAGACAGGGCAGGATTTATGCATATATCTAGGCAGATGAGAAAAGTTTAGTAGGCTCATTAAATAATTATAGCCCAATGAATATATCAAACTACTAATTCCTTTAGTTTTGCCTTATGTACTTTTGGTGTAAGATGCAGAAATACAAGATTGATAGTGCTCAGACCATACTTTTGAAGGCAATCAGGAAGCACCAGTATTTTGGATCAGCTAAGTCAAGTTCCTTTTTCACAAGGCATCTAGACTGAAGGGGGAATAAGAGCCGCATGCAGAAGTGCACAATGGAGATGATGATAGGTCTCCAAAGATAAGTAGAGTGTGCCAGGGATACTCATACCTGAGAGATGACATTATCCCGGGGCCGAGCCTCAGACAAGGTTCATTCCTTTTCAGATCACTCTGTTCGTTTTCCAAGTGGAAAAGAGCAGTTCCGGTGCTGTTAGATAAGTTGGGCACTGATGTTTGGCTCTACTCCTATTTCAATAGGTATTACTACCCTTTCAATGTATGGCTTGAGTAAGTTCTTAGGGTTTTGTTTGTTTTCACGATCATCTAGCTAGGTAACTCAGGTTAGCATTGAACTTGTGATCTTCCTGCCTCAGGCTCTGACACACTGGGATTACAGTGGTGTGCCACTACACGTAGTTCTTCATCATTTTGTGTCTATTAATTTTACATATTATTATTCCTGTTTGTGTGAAACCTATGTGAGTGTGAATATGGGCATGTATATGCCAGAACACGTTTATGGGGTTCGGAGCACAACTTTCAAGAATCTGTTCTCTCCTTCTACCATAGGGTCTGAGGATCAAACATGGGTCTTGAGGTTGTGTAGAAAGCCCTTTGATACATGGACATAAATCTCTCCAGTCCTCAGTTGTTTTCTTAAAGGTCAGGTTGTGTTAACATAGAGTCACAAATTTCTCTATCAGAGTATTATTTTCCCCAAAACAATAGATATCAATTTGAGGGAAAATTCTATTCTCTTAGTCTACCACTCTCTGCCCCAGAATGCCTAGTACCTGTGGTAGAGATTATTTGGG
Organism: Mus caroli; assembly: GCF_978045245.1. Classification (NCBI taxonomy): domain Eukaryota; kingdom Metazoa; phylum Chordata; class Mammalia; order Rodentia; family Muridae; genus Mus; species Mus caroli. Next base: position 24,710,519 of record NW_028227260.1, read on the forward strand.
TGTTTGGAGAAAAGTTAGGGAGAACCTCTGTTCCACAGCTGCCATTCAGCAAGTGAGGAAGAGCCATAGAGTGGCTACACACACACACACACACACACACACACACACACAGAGAGAGAGAGAGAGAGAGAGAGAGAGAGAGAGAGAGAGAGAGAGAGAGAGAGAGCGCCAGCCCTTGGCAGCTGGGATGTGGGTGGTGAAAGGGTGAGAGCCCAGTGCTCGCTGAGCTGGTTTCTGCTTCAAGTGCCTGCATGTCAGAGGGTGAGTTTGAAGCCTCCAGCGTAGTTGGAGTTAATTCCCATTAAGCTGGACTCCTCCCCTCTCTCCCAAAGGTAAAGCAAGGTTTTCAGGCATCACTGCAAAGAGCAACTGGGAATCCCATCCCTGTCTGACAAGCTGTGAGAAGTTCTTATTTTCTCTCTCTCTCTCTTCTCAAATCTGAACCAGGCGAAAGGGAACAAGTCAATCAGCCTTCGTGGTTAGAAGGTAAATATGCAGCTTGGGCAAATGCAACTGATGCAGCTGGAAAAGACCCCTGCTTTGCTCTCCCCTTGCTCAGCCCTTCTTGCCTGCTTCCTTTCTCAGGCTTCCTGTCCTTTCATGTCAAAGTGCAGAGAAGTTGGTTTTCTTCCCAAGGGCAGCCTGCTGTATTTTTACTTCCTCATAGTTGGTTGTTTGCCTAGTCTTATGAGGGGATCAGTGCTGGATTCTTATTTCATATTGACAAGGTTTGAAGACCTAAGGGTTAAGAGCAAGCTGTGTTCCCCCAAGGGACTTGGTAACCTGAGGAGAGGAAGGCAGACTTTCCCTGGGAGTAGAGGGAGGGATTTTGTTCTGACTTGTCTATCCAAGTAAAAAACGGATCTGATTTCCCGATGTGGTAGGGCAATGTCTTAGACTCGCTTAAATTGAAATTACAGGACTGAAACAAGAATCAGGTTAAACTAAAGTGCAGATGTTGAGGTCAGTAGGGCTGGAGTTAAATCTTGGCATTCATTTGGTAGCTGTGAGTTCCTACTATGTGCCACATGTGATTTACAAGGAAGCTGAAAGGTGTTAATTATTAATCCATGCTAAGAAAGAACACTTAGCCAAGTGGTTTTATTTTTTGGTGGGAAAGAAAAATAGAAGCCCAGGAGCAACAACTGTTAGAGGGGATTCAAGGAGACAGGATGGCGTGGACAGGGGCTGATTTTCTTCTGAGTAACATCAAGTTATCTCTATTATTCAACAATGCTGTCTTCTTTGCTAGCAACCCTGTTGCTATGGAATTTATACCATGTATGATAGGTTTTACTTGTATTTCATGCCATTGTTTCTAGTTTAGATGAAACAGAAACCCACAGGGTTGAAGTGATTTTCCCCCACCACGCCCCATATTCACACCACTTTAAGGGGAAGACTTCAGGAGTCTGCATCACATTTGACTCCAAAATCTCACTCATTTCCACTAAATGAGTATTCCTGCTTCAGTCCTGAGTTTCCATCAGAAAAATTGCAAATTCTCATGAACTCAAGTTCGGTGAAAGAGAGAGAGAGAGAGAGAGAGAGAGAGAGAGAGAGAGAGAGAGAGAGAGAGAGAGAGAGAGAGAGAGAGAGAGAGATATCACAATTTCTACTTTGAAAAAGCATCTAGAGTGATTTACTTTGAAAAAGCATCTAGAGTGATTTTGATGCAGGGGAGTTAGAACTCTTCATTCAGAGACCTTTTTTTTTTCCTGTGCCATGCAGCATCCTAGCTATTTTGAACTGAGTGCGAAACCATTTTACCTGCCTTCTAGTTAGCTGTGGTGGCATTTTATTCTGAGGACCTGGAATAGAAGGTTCACTGCACAGCAATAGCATGGTAGTTATGAACCTAAAGGTGGTGGAAAAATGCATGCCTTTCCAATCATTCATTCCCTTATCGCTAGGCTTTATCCTTATCTTGAAAGAGCAACTGAGGGGCAGCTTAGAATGGCCTGATGGTCTGTGGGAAATTCCCTACACAAACAGACCACCATTGAAGATAGGGCACTGGGATTCTGTGCAGCTAGATTCCTCTCTGTTTGATGAAGCATAGACAGATAAGTGTTCAGGAAGTGGCATTTTAGGATCAGGAGAAGCCCATATAGAATTTAGGGAAGTCACCTGAGTTACATTTTCTTTAAAAAAAAATCTATTTATTTTATGTATGTAAGTACACTATAGCTGTCTTCAGACACACCAGAGGAGGTAATCATATCCCGTTATAGGTGGTTGTGAGCCACCATATGGTTGCTGGGAATTGAACTCTGGACCTCTGGAAGAGCAAGCAGTCAGTGCTCTTAACTGCTGAGCCACCTCTCCAGCCACAAGTTCCTACATTTTCAACCTCGAACATTGGAGAAAGAGAATGGTCTAGTATTTAATGTAGCATTTTTGTTTGTTTGTTTTCTTAGTTTTGTTTGTAAACTCTCCCCTCCTCTGTATAGCTAACTCTGTTATGTAGAGGTGACCCTCTAGGTTTTTGATTAAGTTGACTGAGTGCACTACAAAGGTTCAGGGGCAAGGTTGTATCAAAACAACCGTCTCAAATGTCTAAATTTTTGATTGCTCAGGTGGTTCTTTCTCTGTATCTACTTACTCTCTTGCTTCCTGGATTGAGTCTCGCATTTGCTTGTAATGATCTGTACCTTGGGATGATGAGATCCAGGTAAATAAACAAACTAACCCAACCCATCTGGTTTTGCAAGTCTTACTATGACAGACAAGAAAAGAGAAGGGATGGGTGAGGTGGGAGGCCCAGGAGGCATTTTAGCAGTTTTGAAAACCGAGGTCAAAAATAGTGAGATGTTCTTAGAGTCACAAAGCTACTGGTAGAGAATAAAGCCCATTGAGCAACATCATCTTAAGGGAGAATCAAGCACAGAAGACCTTGGAGCAATTGTTATTGTAGAAGAGGAAAAGCTTCTAAGAATATAAGTGGCACAAGAGGTTGTAGAACAATGATTTGGTTACAGTTTTTTTTTTCAAAGTTATGTTTAAATGAGAAAGGTCTATAATGGGTAAACTGTCTATGCCTGTTACCCAGCCTGATACAAGAGAACTATATCTATTAGACATATATGGCTGTACATCTTGCCCATTTCCTAAGAATATGGCATCACTGAAGAAGAGGTACATACATGTAAAAACTGCCTAGAAGCTGAAGAAAACGACCTGTTCATACTTCTTTACTTACACCAATACCAATAAACCTATTCTTCATACAAACATGTTTGCAGCCATTTTTGCTACAGTACCTACAGCTCAGAGATGCTTTTGTCTGAATCCTGTTGCCCTTGGGAACAGTTTTACTTCCTTCTAACTCAAAATGTGTACAATGGGCTCTAACGGGAATGGACAGATTGGTGTCCTTCTATTACGGCTGGAGAAGAGATGAGTTAGGCACAGGAGTCAGCTTACATCTCCCACTGGGAAAAATGTAAGCACAAAATGATTCTAATTTAATTGATATTAATTGCCCAAGGAAAAAATGGGTAATTGTTGGGAGAGAGAGAGAGAGAGAGAGAGAGAGAGAGAGAGAGAGAGAGAGAGAGAGAGAGAGAGCAAGAGATCAAGAGAGACAAATGCGGACAGGCACAGACAGATAGAGAACTCAATTTGAGGGATGGAAAATATAAAGGGACACATCACAGCAAATTAAGTGTTCTACCCATCAATGCTTTGGCAATGGAAGTACTATGGTATTGCCTGGATTTTTATAATGCAGTTTATCTGTAAGTGACAGAGAAAGAGAAACAAAGTTGACAGGGCATTAGGATAAAATGAAGAATGCCATTGATTTCGATAGTTATTGAAGTGAGAATAAAGTGACTTAACCAGGTTCTGGGAATGAAGTTGCCCTTGGATTGCTTTAGGAGGCTGTCAGAAAGGGGATTAGTCTATTGCAAGTGATGCAAGTAAAACTGATTGCTAGGTTGTGCTTCCCTGCTCAGCCACTGGGAACATGCACTCATATTCCACATGCTCTGTAGAGTCTCTGTCTATTTGTGGGTAAGCTCAGCCCACTTTTATTAGTTTTCCAGATTAAAAAAAAATAAGCAATGAAACTCCTGCCTGGTAAGTCAAGCACCCATGATTTAGAGAGACATAGACAAAAATATCTATATCTCATCTTTCCAATATTGAATTTCCTGGTCAGTTTTAAGCTCATATCATGGGAGTCATGGAGAGAGTGTATTAGGCAGTTAATCTATGGAAGTGATTCTCAACTTGCTGCCCATTGATGATGTTGGCTTGCAATGACTCTAATTCTAAATAATGGTGACCATCTCAATCCAGGTAGTTTTAGATTTTCTGAATTTGTCACAGAAAATTCCACATTCCAGAAAACCTCCAGTTCTGAGCAGCCTTTGTTCACTCCACTCTTTTTAAATTTAATTTTATTTTTTACTTATTAACTTTATATGCCACTCACTGCTTCTCTCCTGGTCATGTTCCCCCCTCCCCTTCTCTGAGCAGGTGCCCCCTCCCAGGTATTCTCTCACCTTGGTGCTTCTTCTCTCACTGAGGTCAGATAAGACAGCCCAGATAGAAGAACATATCCTACCTTCAGGTAACTGCTTTTGGGATAGCCCCATTCCAGTAGTTTGGAACCCACATGAAGATCAAGCTGCATACCTGCCACATATGTGTGGGGAGGCCTTGGTCCAGCCCATGTATGATCTTTGGCTAGTGGTTCAGTCTCTGAAAGCCCCAAGAGTTCAGGTTAGTAGACTCTGTTGGTCTTCCTGTGGAATGCCTATCCTCTTTGGGGCCAGCAATCCTTCCTCCTATTCTTCCATAAGAGTCCCCAAGCTCCATCCACAGTTTGGCTGTGGGTGTCTGCATCTGTGTGAGTGAGCTACTGGGTGGAGCCTCTCAGAGGACAGCCATGCTAGACTCCTGTCTTCAAGCATAACAGAGAACCATTAATAGTGTCAGGGATTGGTCCTTGCCTGTGGGATGCATCTCATTGTTGGTCCAGTTATTGGTTGGTCATTACCTCAGTTTCTGTTCCATTCCCTCTGCCTGCATTTCTTGCTGACAGGATAAATTTTGGGTTGAAAGTTTTGTGGGTGGGTTGGTGTTTGTGTCACTCCACTGGGAGTCTTGCCTGGCTATAGGAGGCCTCACATCTCTCTTATGGAAATTCAGCTTTAAAGCACTTAATTTAAATTCTAAAAGACAGTGAGTTTTTCTTTAGCTAGATACATTTATATTAACATTTAACGGTTTTATTTCTTTTTTTTAAATTTATTTTTTATTAGGTATTTTCCTCATTTACATTTTCAATGCTATCTCAAAAGTCCCCCATACCCACCCCCCAAATCCCCTACCCACCCACTCCCCCTTTTTGGCCCTGGGGTTCCCCTGTACTGGGGCATATAAAGTTTGCAAGTCCAATGGGCCTCTCTTTGCAGTGATGGCCGACTAGGCCATCTTTTGATACATATGCAGCTATAGACAAGAGTTCCGGGGTACTGGTTAGTTCATGTTGTTCCACCTATAGGGTTGCAGTTCCCTTTAGCTCCTTGCGTAATTTCTCTAGCTCCTCCATTGGGGGCCGTGTGATCCATCCAATAGCTGACTGTGATCATCCACTTCTGTGTTTGCTAGGCCCCGGTATAGTCTCACAAGAGACAGCTATATCTGGGCCCTTTCAGCAAAATCTTGCTAGTGTATGCAATAGTGTCAGCGTTTGGAAGCTGATTATGGGATGGATCCCTGCATCTGGCAATCACTAGATGGTCCATCCTTTCGTCACAGCTCGAAATTTTGTCTCTGTAACTCCTTCCATGGGTGTTTTGTTCCCATTTATAAGAAGGGGCAAAGTGTCCACACTTCAGTCTTCATTCTTCTTGAATTTCATGCGTTTAGCAAATTGTATCTTATATCTTGGGTATCCTAAGTTTCTGGGCTAATATCCACTTATCAGTGAGTACATATTGTGCGAGTTCCTTTGTGATTGGGTTACCTCACTCAGGATGATGCCCTCTAGGTCCATCCATTTGCCTAGGAATTTCATAAATTCATTTTTTTTAATAGCTGAGTAGTACTCCATTGTGTAAATGTACCACATTTTCTGTATCCATTCCTCTGTTGAGGGGCATCTGGGTTCTTTCCAGCTTCTGGCTATTATAAAGAAGGCTGCTATGAACATAGTGGAGTATGTGTCCTTCTTACCGGTTGGGACATCTTCTGGATATATGCCCAGGAGAGGTATTGCAGGATCCTCCAGTAGTACTATGCCCAATTTTCTGAGGAACCGCCAGACTGATTTCCAGAGTGGTTGTAAAAGCTTGCAATCCCACCAACAACGGAGGAGTGTTCCTCTTTCTCCACATCCTCACCAGCATCTGATGTCACCTGAAATTTTGATTTTAGCCATTCTGACTGGAGTGAAGTGGAATCTCAGGGTTGTTTTGATTTGCATTTCCCTGATGATTAAGGATGTTAAACATTTTTTCAGGTGCTTCTCAGCCATTCGGTATTCCTCAGGTGAGAATTCTTTGTTCAGCTCTGAGCCCCATTTTTTAATGGGGTTATTTGATTTTCTGGAGTCCACCTTCTTGAGTTCTTTATATATATTGGATATTAGTCCCCTATCCAATTTGGGATAGGTAAAGATCCTTTCCCAATCTGTTGGTGGCCTTTTTGTCTTATTGACGGTGTCTTTTGCTTTGCAGAAGCTTTGCAATTTTATGAGGTCCCATTTATCGATTCTTGATCTTACAGCACAAGCCATTGCTGTTCTATTCAGGAATTTTTCCCCTGTACCCATATCTTCGAGGCTTTTTTCCCTACTTTCTCCTCTATAAGTTTCAGTGTTTCTGGTTTTATGTGGAGTTCCTTAATCCACTTAGATTTGACCTTAGTACAAGGAGATAGAAATGGATCAATTCGCATTTTTTCTACATGATAACCGCCACTTGTGCCAGCACCATTTGTTGAAAATGCTGTCTTTCTTCCACTGGATGGTTTTAGCTCCCTTGTCAAAGATCAAGTGACCATAGGTGTGTGGGTTCATCTCTGGGTCTCCAATTTTGTTCCATTGGTCTACTTGTCTGTCACTATACCAATACCATGCAGTTTTTATCACAATTGCTCTGTAGTACAGCTTTAGATCAGGCATGGTGATTCCACCAGATGTTCTTTTATCCTTGAGAAGAGTTTTTGCTATCCTAGGTTTTTTGTTATTCCAGATGAATCTGCTGATTGCCCTTTCTAATTCGTTGAAGAATTGAGTTGGAATTTTAATGGGGATTGCATTGAATCTGTAGATTGCTTTTGGTAAGATAGCCATTTTTACTATATTGATCCTGCCAATCCATGAGCATGGGAGATTTTTCCATCTTCTGAGATCTTCTTTAATTTCTTTCTTCAGAGACTTTAAGTTCTTATCATACAGATCTTTCACTTCCTTAGTTAGAGTCACACCAAGGTATTTTATATTATTTGTGACTATTGAGAAGGGTGTTGTTTCCCTAATTTCTTTCTCAGCCTGTTTATCCTTTGTGCACAGAAAGGCCATTGACTTGTTTGAGTTAATTTTATATCCAGCTACTTCACCAAAGCTATTTATCAGGCTTAGGAGTTCTCTGGTGGAATTTTTAGGGTCACTTATATATGGGTTTTATTTCTTATACCTTGGCTTCAGAATTACACTTTTGAAAGAAAATCAAGGTTGTAATGGTTGGTAGTGTTATACTTCACTTAACAGCCTTGTTTTTCACAGATGAGTTCTGTATTATATCAGAATCTTTTTCTCCCTGTCTATTCTCATACATCTGAGAATGTATGAGAATACATACTGCATAGTCCAGGATGGCCTCAAACTCCCAACTTAACTCTCTTACTCTCTGCAGTCCTGTATGTGTACCAGTATGCTTGGCTTTCTTCCCTTTTTTAATATCATAGTCTGGAACTACTCACTGCTTATACTCTCTTTCTCTGTCTCATATTCTCTGCCATTCATCCTAGTTGTTATGCTAGAACTTTTCATCTTAAGATAATGATGTTGATGGGAGACATTAGTTCAAGTGCAGGGCCTGCATCTGCCTATGCTCTTGTTATACTCTATGTCTTGTGAAATGGGCATTCCTCTTAACTTCTCTGCCTTCCTTGAAATTCTTCCGTCCAATCTGAAATACTTTTGAAAATGTGAATGTGAAACTAAGGAAGCTTTTAATTTTAATAATACAAACTGATATTATAAATTTGGGGTGTGGAGTGGAAGACTACCCAGGAGGAGAAGGTGGTAGTTAGGGGAGTGAGAAATGAGAACTCTTTAATGAATCAATGTGCATCCTTGGGAAAGTCATTTGGCTTACTGACACCCCCCCCCCAGTTTGCTTATTTGTAAATGGAGGGCTACTACTTTTCATACAAACCTAAGAAGATTTCTGAGCACTGCACATGAAAGAATGGGTCCAGAAAATGTTGTGATGATGATGCTGGTAGCTGTTTCCTAGCTTTTGCTTTTTCCCCATCTGGTCTAAGCATCTTCATTAGGAAAGAAGTCCATCATGGGGCACTGACTGTGCTTTTCATATTCTTACAAACGCCAACCTAACAAGCAGATGCATTACCTCATTGTGGTAAAGCATACCCGACTTCTAACAGCAATTACTCAAACCAGTTCCATTCTTTCCCCCACTAGCCTTCAATCCCTCGCCACATCTTTCTTTCATTCTCTCAACTCTCAGGCCAAAAAGCCTCATCCTCGGGAGACCAGATCCTGGTAATTTTTTTCAAACCCTAACATTCCAAAGTAAGCACCTGCAATTTATGATCTCGACTCCTTCCTGCACAAAAACACACAGCATAAAATACATATGTATCAAGAAGGGAATTGTGATGGAGTAAAAACAGAGCATAATACTGGGAAAAAAATAACTAGATTCTGGTGTGTCTTATGTACCTCACTAGCGTTTACTCTTGGGTAAATAACTTCCTTCTCATACTCACATCTGAAAAATGATGGGGGAGGGTAAGCTAGCATTGAGTGGTCCCCACATTCTGGTCTAGTAATCATCAGATCAGGTTTCTGGTTCCGGTGTGTCTGGTTACTGTGACTGGGAAAAAAAAGCACTTCCTGCTTTACTGAGCCAAACTCACCCATATGTAAAGCCAGAAGTCCAAATTAAGTGATTCATGAAAGTTTCTGCCAATCTGGGAGTTTGATGATCTTTTAAAAAGAAGTTCATTAAGCAAACATGAATTGTAACACTACTCTGTGCCAAGCACTATTTGATGATGCTTATAAAATCACTTACAGCTAGATTCTGAGACCTCCAAATACAAGTGATATTTGCTCCTGTTGGTCTCCAGAATTAGCATTATAGTGGTCTCATACAGGTAGTCCCTGACTCTTCCTGTGATATGGGTCCCCAATTTTCAATATCATTACTTATAACTCCAAGCAGTGGTGTGAATCAGAAGTTTCTGAAACATTCTGCCATCTGCTTCCTAGAGACAATTAACAGTGCTTTCATCAAGCTGCAGTGTGCACTCTTGTTGCGTTAGTAGAGAAACTAGCCAGACAGCAATGGCAGGTTAATGTATTGGAAAGGAAGTGGTTGATTTTTGACAGAGGAAATCTGGGAAAGCCATTTGTGAACTGGACTGAGGCTACTAGCCCTGGGAAGCCAGTATGAATCTAAGATTACTTGTTCCAAGGGGAATCTGGAAAGGCCCATGCACATGCATATGTGTGTGTTGTGGTGTGTGTGTGTGTGTGTGTGTGTGTTCCTTTCCAGAGAAAAACTTATTTTGAAATATTTCAGAAGATGAGATGCTTTCTCTGCTGTATCCAGTAAGGGATGTGGATGAATTTTTGGTAGTTAGTTTAGGTGTAAGTGCTGCTGGGGTGTAAGTGCCTCTTGGTCCTTTCATGGGAAGTGACCCAGTGAGGGATATAGGAAACAAAAATAGGCAATGTTTATCCTACCAGTTTCACTTTGGTATTTCTGCAAAAAGTACACACATGGTTGGTCACTCTAAATCAAAAGGAAACATCTTAAACTGCCCTCTTATGTCTTAAATAGGATAAGGGGCAAGTCTATGACTTGTCTTACTCTTACTTTATAAAATAAACTGAGTCACAAAGTCATTCAGCTGGGTCCTCAGGGACTCTTGGGACAGCCTTACTTTCAGACTTCCTTCTCATAACTGGTTCCATGTTATATGTCAAGCATTGTAAGCTAGCTAGCTAGCTGATTAGGTTCCATTTGGGTTGCCATAGCAGTCACTAATTCAATTCTGTGACTTTTCTACTGCAGCCTAGCGACTTAGAAGGAAAGGATGATGGAAAGCAATATCTCACAAAGACCCAAATGACATTTGAGAGAACGATCTCCTCAAGAAGCAAGATCTGTACAGCATACCTGTGAGTCCCAGGACCTGGCAACCTGATGAAAATAGGCCAGTGGAGCCTACATCATAACTTGATTTTTTCTGCTGTGAACCATCTAATCTCTCCATCCTTGCACAGAAACCCCGAGACCATGAGGAACAGCCTTACTATGGTAGGCACCTTCTGGGCCTTCCTGTCCCTAGTTACCGCTGTGGCCAGTTCTACCAGTTACTTCCTTCCTTACTGGCTGTTTGGATCACAGCTTGGAAAGCCAGTATCTTTCAGCACATTCAGGAGATGCAACTACCCTGTGCGGGGAGATGGGCACAATCTGATCATGGTGGAGGAATGTGGGCGCTATGCCAGCTTCACCGCCATACCAAGCCTGGCCTGGCAGATGTGCACGGTGGTGACAGGTGCTGGCTGTGCTCTGTTGCTTCTGGTGGCATTGGCTGCTGTCCTAGGATGCTGTATGGAAGAGCTCATCTCTAGAATGATGGGGCGTTGCATGGGAGCTGCACAGTTTGTAGGAGGTAAGACTGTCCCAGGGATGGAGGAGAATGTGGAGATTTGGGGTGATAGAAATTTGGGGTAATTTGGGAACTATGATATTATGGAAAAATACACTCAACTCTTTTACTCTGTTTGAGTCCAAGGCCATGAATAAGAATTTCCTTGAAATTCACAGAAAAATAAGATAGCAGATAGAATTGATATTAATGAATTTGTCTATTTTTGACACTTAGAGGATGTCCACATAATAATATTGTCTAAAATAGATGTTAATGTAGAAGAGAAATGAACAATGATCAGTAGAGGTGGGTGATGAGATAAAGGAGAGCAGACAACAGACACGAAAATACAGTTGAGTGGGAAGAATACATTCTGGTTCTATAGTGCAGTATAGAGACTGGAGTCAATAGCATTTAATTATCTAAATATATAAACTCAATGAGAAGATCTTGAGTTCTTCTAGATATGTGTCAATTAACAATAAAATAATACCAAACAGAAAACATATTTCATTACATAGTTCAGCTTAGTGCATAGTTACAATCTATGCAATATAACAGTTCTGAATGTAGCGAAGTTAATAAAAATGACTATTATTCATTTTGCCTTCAAATAACAACATAATACCCTAGTATATTACTACCCCCACATAAAGGTGAGGTCTATGAACTTTTCTCATTAGTAATTATCTCAGAGGATAATGATCAGATAAACATATACACAGCTGCTAAAATACCATTTATCCCCACCAATGAAATATACCTCTAATAGTAAGATGCTATTTATTATCTAAACAGACAACACATGACTACTTTTTGGTCTACAGTCAAGGCTAGCCCCATCTGGTAGCCATTAAATAAGTTTACCCAGATTTTTTGTGGCTCTGATCTACCCTATTTTGTGTTTTCCTTTATTTAATGCAGTTGTCCTAGGGTTCAGGTAGCGGGAGGGTGGTCTAAAAAAAGCAAAAGGCAAAGCTGGACAGATTCCAAGAAGGCAATGAGATTAACTTAATTTCAGCCAAGAATAAAAGGTAAGTTTAGATAGGCAAATGTATGTAAACATTTGCACTATTTTGTATGCTTCCATGGGACATTATTAAAAACTGCTGGTAAAACTCACTGCTGAAGCTTGTTGATACAAGTTTTGGACTCCTCATCCACTCCATTCATACTATTTCTATTAGCATCACAGTGTGGTGAGAAAGGCTAGGAGACGTGGATTTCACTTGTTTTATGACATGGACCTATGCAAATGATATGAATTTTTCTATGCTTCATTTCAGCTGAACATATTCCCTGGAAATATGATTCATATCTGCATTTTTGCTTTTCTCTCCAATGTCTGACTGCATTTAGCTGTTCTTGGAGTAAGATTAAAGTAATTGCATCAGTCCATCATTACAATCTTACTCCAAGAACAGCTAAATGCAGTCCTATATCCTCTTTCCCATAAAGGGCATTTGTTATGTCTGGAGAAACTGTAGTTATTAAAATTCAGGAAAAGTGCCACTGAGAAACCCCTTGCTTTCTAGTTCCCTCTTTATTCAGATTTACTGCAAATCTTTCAGATTAGTTGTTATTTTATTTGCACGTATGTCTTAATTTTTCTACTTTTTTTTTTCAGATAAAGATTTCCTAGAGAAAATCTGGTTGATTTCTACAGTAGTATCAACTAGTTACTAATTTCTCATGGAAAGTTCCATGAGTATTACAAACCAGCTGTTGGCTCACTTTTTACCTATATTTGTGGGCACACTGAAGTTAACCCACCATGTCCTTGAGCAGATTTCTTCAGAAAGTAAAACTTGACTGATAAGAGATGTGGTGTTTGCTATCTGTTGGGACAATGGGAACATATGAGACTTGGGTTGTATCATGACAGCATTTCTCTGTGTAGTCCTGTCTGTGGAACTGGATCTGTCAACCAGGCTAGCCTCCAACTCATGGAGACCTGCCTGCCTCTGTCTCTTGAGTGCTGGTATGAAAGGCATACATCATCATGCCCCACTATTTCTAGACTTTTTCATACCTATTATGTCTGAGCACCCATCACTTCTATGTAACAACTTTGCTTCACTTGGATTTCTAAGAGCATCCAGATGAAAGTTAGGAGGCTGGAAGGGGTAGAAAGGGGAGGACAGTAGCAACAGCATCTATAAAACTGCAGTATTAGCAACTTCTCCTCTAAGCCCCCTCCTTCTTTGGAGCCCATTTGAAACTTTTATATTTAAGAATCTCTGTATAAAGCATCTTTGCTGATCTCATCTAAAAGATCTAGAAATTTGAAGGGAAATGTTGAGGCAAGATGTAAAATGATAATGGAGATTTTGACATTTCCAAGCTGTCTGGAATAAAACTTTGCTAAGTGACAGATATTGTTTGAAAAGAAGTAAAAAATGAATCACATTTGGGCCTCAAATGATTCTGTCAACCTATGTTCCCTAAGACACTTGTTCATAGGAATATAGTAACCACATTTACATCTAGGTAAGTGTCTTTAAAATCAAGAGTGAAGTGGTATCTTCAGTAGTCTTAGAAAGGCAAATGATGTTAGACGAAATGTAAAAAGCTTCTACACAGCTAAGAAAACAATCAGTAGATTATCAGAAAGCCTACAGTATGAGAAAAAATTCTTTGTCAGCTCTACTTCAGACAGGGAGGTAATATCTAGACTATACAAAGACCTGAAAAAAGAAACACACATATACACACACAGATAATCTAGCAATCAATAAGATAGGACCAGGCAGTTCTCAAAAGAAGAAACATAAATGGCCAATGAATATTTTAAAGTGGTCAATATCCTTTGCAATCAGTTAATGCAAATTAAAATTGATTTGGGAGTCTATCTCTCCCAGTGACAAAGGCTATCATCAAAAAATACAACAAGAAATTGATGAGAATGTGGGAAGGAGGATAGACTGCTGAATCTACTATGCAAATAAGCTTAGAGGTTTGTTTGTTTGTTTGTTTTTCTCAAAATCTAATAATAAGAAATACCATATGAACTAGCTATACTAGTATTGAGCATACACCTACAGGACTATAGTTCTACTTCAGAGAGTGTACATCCTTGTTTGTTGCTGGACTTTCTTCATGATAGTAAGAAAATAAAATCATTTATATTCCTATCAACAGATGAATTGGCAATGAAAATACCGGTATGTACACACAACAATATTTTACTCGACTGTACTGAAAAAATGAAATACTGAAAATTTGGGAAAAATAAATGTATTATGACTTTACATTAAGTGAGATAGCCCAAATTCAGAAATACAAATGCTGCAAGTTCTCTCAGATGCAGATTCTAGCTTTTAATGTATATATATTCATATGCTCGGGTAAGCGCGCACGCGCGCGCGCGCGCGCACACACACACACACACACACACACACACGGATGTAGATCATGAAATGAGAAAGAAGATGACAAGAAGAAAAAGAAGAGAAGAAGTGGGAAAGAGGTGCTGAATGATGGAAGGAGGGAGGGCTAGTGAACACATGTGACCTGGACTATCAGAGGTGGAAGGGTACAAGGTTGGGGTACAATACAAGAGAAGAATAGCATACAAAGTTCAACATCAATTATATTTGAAGACACTTTAATGAAACAGAATACCTTGGATGCTAGTTTAAGGAGAAAAAGAGTAAGGATATGTTGTCAGGATTATCCCCAGACAGAGAAATGATATTGCAATAGACTGCTAGACTTTTGCAGTTTCCCTGTTTGTAACTAGCCAGAAAGCAGCCATCCAAACCTCCTTTATGGAGACTGGTGACTGTTAAGGTTGTATTCCATGGGAAAGAATGGTGAGGAGTACTTTGGATTATCAAATTTTCTAGGATTCACTTTGCATTTGATCACTGCCATCTCTTCAGAGTATTTGAGTCAGACCCTGAGAGAAAAAGGCTTCATCAGTGGCAGGAAAGCAACCATGGGCAGTATTTGTAGCTCCATGGATAGTAAACAGACTGACATACAAATAGATAGATAGACAGAAAGATAGATAAATAGATAGATAGGTAGATAGATAGGAAGGTAAAGAGCTGTGGGATTCGATTTGTGCTTCTCGTGCAGTCAGGGGAAATTGATTTTGTTCCCTAAGCCTGACTGCTTCTCAGCAGCTAGTGCATTAACCGAAATACATCAGGGGAGGAGCCAATTTGTTTCAGGTCTGGATTATCTCTGCCAGACCCCAAACCACTGAAGAGATGGAAGATCCATTAAGAAATCCCTCCTCCCCCTGCCTGACTCTTGTTCCATGGTCTGGCAGCTGCCCACAGAGATGAGTGGTGGGAAGTGGGAGAGACAGGAAGAAATAAAGAGCTGCTGGCCTGACTCATACTCAGCAAGGTGACCTGATGGGGCCCCTGGGTCCCATTTGCTCCACCTGCAACTGATCCAGTTGGCCAGGCTAGGGTCCAGAGGGTCTTCCACTGGGGCCTCTGTGCCCTGTTCCAACCAGTGAAGGAAACATCTGGCCAGGAGATTATTTCAACACTGGGGATGCTGAGGTTTTCAACCAGCTGGCTCTCAGTCCCCAAGAAAATGATCATTATTCCCATTCCCCCATGTATATATATGTAAGATGTTTGTGAATTATCTTTTCTCTTCAGTGAGAACTAAACAAAGAGGGAAAAGGTGAGAAGTAAATGTAAGGGACTTCTTGGCAGGCAAAAAAGTGTAAGATGTTGGATCAGGTTACTTGAGGAAAGCCAAGAATCTTTCTAGAACAGAAAATGTATTGGAATCACCTGGAATGCTGAGAAGAACATGAACTCTCCAAGTCTCCAGTTTATTTTTCCATTTTGATATATGCAGCAACAGGTGGAAAGCTGTGTGTTTTTTAAAAAAAATATTCCCAGTGGCTCTGAGGTGGATGGAGTCTTTCCAAAACCCAAAAGCAACTCATTGCCCTGGACACATACTTTTTGTTAAAGGCATAGAATTTAACAGATTAAAACAGTCACCAGTGCATATCTATGTGCTCTGAGCTGAATCAGTGTTGGCACTGAAGGCAGATAACTGAGAAATTGATCTCAGGAATGATATCATCTCTGAAAACTGTTATCTTTCAATACATGTGTACAGTATTCAGTGGCCCAATCAGGGCAATGAAGATTTCCATCATTTCAAATATTTTATCAGTTACTTTGGGTAAAAATGATTCATACCACTACCTTACTTATTTTGAAATGAAACATACAGTTATTACATTTATTGTTAACTTATTACCACACTAGCATACAATAGGGCATCAGAATCTATCTAAATGTAATTCTACAAGTTTGTTCTACACCAATTAAAAGAAAATCACTAACCTATCTTGAAATTATAAATATCTTCTGATGTTTTACCAGATTTTGTGCCATTTATTTTTCCTATGCTGAGAATGTATTTAAAAAGCTGCCTTCTGTTTGTTAAATAATACTTGAGGATGTTTGCCTACTAGTCAGTAGTCACAAGAAAACTGAAGTTTAGGTCCTTAAAGTACCTTTTACACTCTATTATTTTGTCTGACTCCCCCCCCCCCCACACACACACTCTGTGGATGTCAAGGGACAACTTGAAAAACTTGGTTCACTTACCCCTCCCTTCCACCATGTGAGCCCTGAGCATTGAACTCAGGTTGGCAGCTTAGCTTCAAGTGCCTTACCTGTTGCATCATCTGAAGAGTCCACAAATGTTTTCTTCAATTTTCCTTGTTTTCCTTTTTAGAAAGAAATTCTATTGGGTTGATTTGCAGGACAGAGTGTGCACCACACCCATATGAAATACCTATGGTGTTTGTTGATTCACGTAGATTCGTGATTGCTTCAGCTATGACCAGGGCCCTGGTGATCTACTTTACACACACCCTCTCAGGGTGGTTTAGTTTTAAACATATACTACAAGATGTCTCAAACATGTGCAATCCAGAACTACAGTAGTACAGATGATGCCGAAGCATTCTGCATACTGAAATCTCATTCTCAGGTCTCCACTGTAAAAGCTTTAAGCATGATTACAGTACAACCTAAAAGTGTTTAAGGAAATTCTCTCCCTTTTGTTCATAGAATTGTTTCTTTCTGTAACCATTTCTTCCTGAAGATATTTGCTCATTGCTCAAAGGCCAGATCCAATTCAATGCCTCTATGTGAAGATTCATTGAAATTTCACCATCTCTAGCTGATACAAACTATCCTATAGCATTGACAGAGAATATCAGGGCAAATGAATGGGGGAGGAGAAGTAGAAGGACTATATATATATATATATATATATATATATAGTTGTAGAATCATGTTTTCTAGAGTAATGCTTTGCTTGAGGTTGTTGTGAGAGAAATGAGCTGAACAAGTTAATAACTCTGAGCACCAACTTTGTGCTTGTTCAGAGTAGTCCACTCACTGGGCACAGTGGAGCACGCATGTAGTCCCAGTCATTTGGGAGGCTGAGACACGAGGATTGCTTGAGTGCAGGAGTTCTGGGCTGTAGTGCGCTATGCTGATCTGGTGTCTGCTCTAAGTTCAACCTCAATATGGTGACTTTACAGGAGTGGGAGATCACCAGGTTGCCTAAGGAGGGGTGATTCACCCCAGGTTGGAATCAGAGAAGGTCAGAGTAGTCCACTCAAGCCCCATAACTATCTTGATTGGAAAGGCAGGGGACTTGATGATAGTGGTGGAACTTGTAACAACGTGGCTGTTCACTTACAAATGGGGAACAAGGATGAAGCAGTTTTGTAATATTCAGTGAAATGGCTAATAATTGTCAGAAATAAGCATCAGACACCGACCTATTGGGGAATATGTACTGGAATGAGGGTTTTATAGTTGTTGGGCCACAGGAAATAGTTATTCTGGGTGACTAGGGAATCTGAGACAGAAATATAATGTACTTGGAGAGTTTCATGCTGGTTGAGATTTACCACCTAAGAGGGTTTGTTTTGATGTTTCTGTTGCTGTAATGCCTGAAACTGATCAATACAGGTCTCTGTGTAGTCAGTGAAGGGAATTCTAATTACAGTAATACATTTTGTATTAGCAGCTATGTTAGATGGGGAACAGGTGAAGGGACATGAGATGGTGAGATGATGGTCCATTGAAAATTATTTATCTAGAAGGAGAGAGGAGTGATAATCCTACCCTCCAAAAGTCTATTTTTTTTCAAATGAGACTAAGCTGGAACAGACTACTACTACCTCCATGTCTTAGTCAGGGTTTCTATTCCCGCACAATCATCATGACCAAGAAGCATTTGGGGAGGAAAGGGTTAATTCAGCTTACATTTTCCACATTGCTGTTGATCACCAAAGGATGTCAGGACTGGAACTCAAGCAGGTTAGGAAGCAGGAGCTGATGCAGAGGCCATGGAGAGATGTTACTTACTGGCTTGCTTCCCCTGGCTTGCTCAGCCTGCTCTCTTATAGAACCCAAGACTACCAGCCCAGAGATGGTCCCACCCACAAGAGGCCCTGCCCCCTTGATCACTAATTAAGAAAATGCCCCGCAGCTGGATCTCATGGAGGCATTTCCTCAACTGAAGCTCCTTTCTCTGTGGTAACTCCAGCTGTGTCAAGTTGACACATAAAACCAACCAGTACACACCACTACTACTATTTCTTCTCCTTCACCTTATTCTCCTTTTCTTTCTTCTCCTTTTCCCCTTTCTTCTCCTTCCCCTACTTCTCTGTACTGGCTAGTTTTGTGTCAACTTGACACAGCTGGAGTTATCACCGAGAAAGGAGCCTCCCTTGAGGAAATGCCTCCATGAGATCCAGCTGTAAGGCATTTTCTCAATTAGTGATCAAGGGGGGAGGTCCCCTTGTGGGTGGTGCCATCTCTGGGCTGGTAGTCTTGGTTCTATAAGAGAGCAGGCTGAGCAAGCCAGGGAAGACAAGCCAGAAAGGAACATTCCTCCATGGCTCTGAATCAGCTCCTGATTTCTGACCTGCTTGAGTTCCAGTCCTGACTTCCTTGGTGATAAACAGCAGTATGGAAGTGTAAGCTGAATAAACCCTTTCCTCCCCAACTTGCTTCTTGGTCATGATGTTTGTGCAGGAATAGAAACCCTGACTAAGACATCCTCCTTCTCCCTTCTTGCTTCTCTCTTCTTTTTCTACTCTTCCTTGTCCTCCTCATTGTCCTTGTCCTCCCATGATACCAGTACAGGCAGAGATTTCATGGTTAGAAAGGAAATAAAAGTAGGAATTAGCAAGAACAAGCTGTAATAATACAAATCAGAATGACAGCTTACATGTGGAAGGCCTAGGACTTGAAACTAGATCCCCCCCCCCACCCCTGTTATCAGGTAGCCTGCTTTTACAACTATAATTGGTTTTGCTTTGTTTTGTTTTATCTTTGTTTGCTTGTTTGTTTGTTTTTGGTTTTGCTTTGTTTTCATTAGTGTTGCTATCAGAAACAGGTACATCTAAATCACAGGGAGGGTTTTTTTTTTTTTTTCAGTTAAACAGGGAAGGTTTACTGAATGCACACCCCATGACAGAACAACCAGGGCAACAGCTGAAAACTGTATGCTAGACATTTCTTAGGGTAAGCTCCATGAAAAACAACAACAACAACAACAACAACAACAACAACAAAACCCACAAAGAGCTCATGCACAAGGGCTGGAAATGCTGCCCTGACTCAAGCCATTTTAGACTTTAGTTCATATTGACCTTGAATTTGAAAGGTCTTATGTGAAACATATAGATGTGGAAATTCATAAGATTAACAAACCTCGTGACTTATAGAACATAGCAGGGTACATGGTCAGCATAACCCTGCTCTGAGTCAAGATTTTGTTTCATTTTGTTTTATATCCATGACTGGAGTCTTAGTTAGGGTTTTACTGCTATAAACAGAAACAATGACCAAGGCAAGTCTTATAAAAACAACATTTCATTGGGGCTGGATTACAGGTTCAGAGGTTCAGTCCATTATCATCAAGCATGGACGCATCCAGACAGACATGGCACAGGCACAGCTGAGAGTTCTATATTTTCATCGAAAGTGTGCTGGTGGAAAACTGACTTCCAGGCACCTAGGGTGAGAGTTTCAAATCACAGGGAGTTTTAAGAATGCATATTCTTGAGTTGGAGAGATGGCTCAGTGGTTAAGCATACTAACTGCTCTTCCGAAGGTCCTGAGTTCAAATCCCAGCAACCACATGGTGACTCACAACCATCCGTAGTGAGATCTGACACCATCTTCTGGAGTGTCTGAAGACAGCTACATGTGTACTTACATACAATAAATAAATAAATCTTAAAAAATGAATATTCTTGGGCTACAACTAAATACCTTGTGACAAGCCCAAGACTCTGCATATCTTTCTGCTAATAACTATAAAGTTATTTTATATAAAATAGCATGAGAATTACAGCTTTTACTATGATAATTTTCATACATACCCCTATGGCATCTCTCCTCAATTCTATCTTTGGACCCTTCCTTTTCTACATGGCTGTCCATCTACGTTTTGTCCTGTGTATAAACTTTAAAAATTTGGTATCTTAGATGAAGGAAAAAATGTGGCATTTGTCTTTCTGAGTCTGGTTTATTTGGTTTCTCCTAATGACATCTTCTTCATGGCTGAATAAAATCCCATTCTGTGTATATGTGCTATGTTTTCTTTGTCCATTCATCTGTTGATAAACATCTGGACTGGTTCCATAGCGTGGCTACTGTGAATAGTGCTGCAGCTAACCAGGGGTGCATGTATCTCTGTAATGTGCTGACTTAGATTCCTTCATGTGTATAGCCAAATGCACTTTATTATTTTAGCTTATTTTTAAATTTTTCTTTTAAATTATTATGTTAAAATATATGCACTATATATTTTGATCATATACTTCCCCTTGCTCAAATCCCCCTGTATCCTCCCCAACTCCCTACCCACTCAACTTCATATTCTTTCTCTCTCAAATAATCCTGCAAAGCCAAGAAATCACCACACACACATATCAAAAGGAACAAAAAAAGAAACAAGACAAAAATATCAAATGTACATTTTTTTCAACATTTTTAAAAATTAGGTATTTTCTTCATTTACATTTCAAATGCTATCCCAAAAGTCCCCCATACCCTCCCCCACCTCTCCCCTACCCACCCACTCCCACTTCTTGGCCCTGGCGTTCCCCTGTACTGAGGCATATAAAGTTTGCAAGACCAAGAGGCCTCTCTTCCCAATGATGGTCTACTAGGCCATCTTCTGATACATACACAGCTAGAGACACAAGCTCTGGGGGTACTGGTTAGTTCATATTGTTGTTCCACCTATAGGGTGCAGACCCCTTTAGCTCCTTGGTTACTTTCTCTAGCTCCTCCATTGAGGGCCCTGTGTTTCATCCAATAGCTGACTGTGAGCATCTACTTCTGTGTTTGCCAGGCCCCGGCATAGCCTCCCAAGAGACAGCTATATCAGGGTCCTTTCAGCAAAATCTTGCTGGTGTATGCAATGGTGTTAGTGTTTGGAGGCTGATTATGGGATGGATCCCTGGGTATGGCAGTCTCTAGATGGTCCATCCTTTCGTCTCAGCTCCAAACTTTGTCTCTGTAGCTCCTTCCATGGGTGTTTTGTTCCCAGTTCTAAGAAGAGGCAAAGTGTCCACACTTTGGTCTTCGTTCTTCTTGAGTTTCATGTGTTTTGCAAATTGTATCTTGTATCTTGGATATTCTAAGTTTCTGGGCTAATATCCACTTATCAGTGAGTATAATCTCAAAAGAACTCAAATGTACATTTTTAATCAGTTGTCACTCTCTTACAAAGTTGCAGGTTCCAGCACTAGCAAATGGCTTCCCTGTTGCTAGTTATAATCCCAAATAGACAAGGACAACTGTTGGGGTCAATCTAATTAAGGAAGGATTGTCATGTGATTTCATTTTCCTCTTAAATGCATCTTCCCAAGACAAATTTTTCTAGCTACAATAAAATGTATTGAGACTAAGAGTCAGTCACAAGTCAAATATGTGCATTAAGTGTATTTACATTCTATTATACTTAGCATCTAAAAGACTCTACAAGGGATGGGAATTGAGGCAATACCCACGTGTGTTGATGTGTGTTGGGACAGGACCCATGCATCACAAAGACATCTGCTTTGTTGCTATGTACCTCTGCAAAATTGCAAGATAATCCCTTTAATTTGGCAGTATTTTAGTGGAATAATGGTCAACTTCATAGCTTTTCAGCTGTTATGAAAACAAAGTGAGGAAACAATTAGAGGAATATGGTTAGAAATTGGGAGAGGAGCTACAGGAAAATGTAGTTGTTTAACAATAACAAATCTTAGCTGAGTACTTGAAATACATGCCACTTGATATGTATTAATCTCATTGGCCATTGGAGTGTCTGCCTAGGATATAGTATTTTTATGCTTTCCATTTTAAAATGGAGGTAACTGAGACAGAGCGAGTAGCTTGTCAAAAGTCAGGTGGACTTTAACTGAGTTCTTGGCAGATTCCAGAACATGTTCTCCTAAGCCATGTTATTCTGTCCAGATCTCATGTGTTCAAATTTCCTAAGCATGGTAGAGATTTTCTTCCTAAAAGGCAGTCATTCTTGAAAAAATGAATTCTAGAATAATAGAGCCTGTAAGGGCTTACTTTTTTTTTATTAGAAACTTCTTGCCAATAACTAGCTACATAAACTTGTGAATGCAGATGTAATATCTAAAGGTCTTCTTCTATGCAGGATTTTATGACAGAAGAGGTGGGAGGGTAGACAATGAGGAGGGAAATGAAGTGAATGTAGTACTTATATATGAAGTTCTTAAAATAAAAAAGGAATCCAAAAATAAATTAAAAAATAAACACAATGTCTTAGAAAAGATGCCATAATTGTACTAGCTATTCAGAATTATCTCACAACTTGACTGAGAAAGTTCCTTCAGAAGGCCAGCTATTTCTAGATAGAATGTGAAATGTCTGTTTGTCTTTCTTCATCTACCTGTGTTCATGCCTGTCTGCCTGCCTGCCTGCCTGCCTGCCTGCCTGCCTGCCTTCCTTCCTTCCTTCCTTCTCTCTCTCTCTCTCTCTCTCTCTCCCTCTCCCTCTCCCTCTCCCTCTCCCTCTCTCTTTCCCTCTCATTTTTTTCTTTGAGATAGGACTATATTCTATAGCTAAAGCTTACTTCCTGTGTAGCCCAAGCTACTTAGCCATTCTGATTTCCCTGCCTCAGACTCCAAAGGCTATTAGCAAGAGCCACCACACCCAGCTTCTCAGTCTTATTAACTCTTCCTATTGCAACAGGAAAGGACTCGGTTTTCCTTTTCACTTTTGTCTTTATCCATGGTGTGTACTCTGAACTATCTCATATGACAGCATTTCAGTTTATCTAGGGTGAAAGGAAGGGTCTTGTTTTATTGCCCCTGGATAAATTCAGAAGTCTGGTCTCTGAGTGACCAGTTTCATTTCCTGGAAGACTATAAGACAGATAGGAATGTTTTCTAATTTTAAGATTTCCATTGAAGGGGGGAGGGTTAAACATTAATGAGTGTTAAACCTTTCTTTAGTCTCCAAAGTTCTTCTCACTGTCAGGAAAGTTCTTCTTTCCATTTTTAAACCCTTTTTGCTATATGTTAAGTTCCTTAATTTCTCTTATAGCATCACTGGGGACAGAGAAAAGCTGATTACCATATGCCAGACAAACTCAGTTGCTCAATTAAAGATGCTCATCAGGCAAATTGTGCCCTATGAACTTCCTAGGATGTCTATGATAAAGAATGAGAAATGAAGGTGACATGAAGCCAGAAGTCTGTGAGTGGCCTTTGTGTCACTGTCCAGCTCAATCCAGGATTCAGGAACTTACAAATTTGACATTTAGTCACCACTACTCACACATCTGCTTCCGTGTTCTGCTGTCCATTGCTTCCTGCCAGTACATACTTTACAGGTGGTCTTGAAATCAGGAAATGTGAAATCGGGACCAGAAACCTACCTAGAAGAAATGACACTACTTGCTTTACCAATTGCTTTTCCTAACTTACCCGGACTGGGATCATAAATTGTGACTTTAGCTTCACAGAAACTTGATTCCCTTACGTGGTCCTTGTTTCTATCCCGTGTCTGTGCTATCTGCTAATTATGTTAGGAGTTCTATGTTTTGTTTTGTTTTGTTTTCTCTTACCTGTTTGTCTTTTCTTCATACTTTAGGACGGGATCTCCCTAAGTTGTTGGGCTAGTCTCTTGAACATGCCATGCAACCCAGTGTGAAGCATAATTCTCCTGCCTTAGGTTCCCAAAGGACCTAGATTACCATCATGCACCATCATGCATTGTATGTTTCTTAATTAAAAATTTCAGAAGTCAAAATCTAGTCCTGCTTTTCTTGAGGTCTGGCTGCAACAGCACCCAGAACTGGCCAACCAATTAAGTTGTTTGAATTTTGTGCCATGTGACAGTGTTTGTTCCAAATTACTGAAGTGAAAGGCCTGGCATGACATGGGTTATAAAATGTGAATCAGGTGCTCCTAGGATAGAATGGTGGCAGGTAAACCCAGACTTATAACTGTGGCTTTTAGAATAAGATTGTAATTAAAATTCCATAGGCTTTCCCTATAATGACAAAAAAAAAAAAAAAAAAAAACCAATGGGAGATCATCAAATGGGTTTGTATTAATAGCCTACAACAGCTTAAGGAGGTTCATTTCTGCTCACAATGAGAATCAGTGGCACTGAGAACTCCCCTCCAAGTGGTGGTTGGAGTGTAAAGTCACATTGCATGCTCTGTTAGGAAGCAGAGAGAGATGAATGCTCCTGTTCGTCCTTTCCCCTCTTTACTTGCTCCAGCACACTGATGCATAGGAATGCTGTGATCTACATCCACGGTGTCTCTTCCCATCTCAGTTATCTCTCTGGAAAGACCCACACAGATATGCCCAGCAATGTACTTTTTAGGTGACTCTCAGTCCCACCAAATTGACAGTCAAAGTTAATCATTGCAGGGACATAGATGTCAAAGGAGGGAAAGAGGCTTGGATTTTGGTTGAAATAATACTTTGAAAAAGAGAGAGTATAGGGCCCTGTTTACCACATGAAGCCTCCTCAACATGGATGCAGTTTGGAGCTCTGCTCAGTAGCTTCATGGAGAGTTTGCTAGAAGGTCTCATAGTGAAACCCTGCATGAAAACAAAGAAAAAATGGCTATAAGAGTAAAATGAACCTTAGTTTCCTATACTATTCTGTCTTTGAGTTGATCTCTCTCTCTCTCTCTCTCTTCCTGTCTATCATCTATCTATCTATCTATCTCACTCCACTACCTATGGTATGACACAGGAATTCTGTCGAATTGACAGTATGATAGAAATCAAGCATTTTAGAGTAAAAAGTTAAGTGTCAGGCCTGCTTTGGGAAGGCAGAATTAATGTGAAGCAGCCCAGGGTAGATGTCAGGATGACTGGAAAACTGCTCTATTTTTCTACATGTGCCTGTGCTTTTCTTTCCAGGGCTGCTGATAAGTGCAGGCTGTGCATTATATCCTTTAGGATGGAACAGCCCGGAGGTAATGCAAACATGCGGGAATGTCTCCAATCAATTTCAGTTAGGTAAGGCTGGATGGCCAGAATGGCAGTGATGGTTTATGGGAAAAATGTCTTCAAACATTTACCTCTTGTGGAGTCCTCTGTGACTAATGGCACTTGTCTGCAATTGTCCTGCTGTCAGCATGTAGGAGGTGGTATGTTCGTCCGAGTTCTTTTGCTTTTTTAAACTTGTAGGGAATGGCTTTAAAATTCCCCTTTGTTAATTCTCTTTCTATGTGATTTATACATTTTTATCCAGGCTCTTTTGGTCAGTGTAGAGGAAGTAACTATAGAGTAATTCGAAGTATGTGGCATGCAGACAAATTTTTGGTATGTGTTATTTTCTATCACTTACCTGAGGAGAAATATAAAAGAATGGGACAGAAAAAGAGAGATTCATTCACAGAATTCATATTTTCTTGCTTTCCTCTGTGTGTTGGTTAGAAGAGAGGAAATGCAATGTTTATAATACTTAAGATGGATTATATTACAACCAGTGAGGATAGCAGAGAAGAAATGGGTAAAGGAGCAACTTCTGGAGAAGACACATACATACAAAGAAAGATATCATAAATTTATCCCTTATGTTGAACCTAAATTTGAATTTAAGGGTATCTATGTCTGTGTGAATAGGACATCAAACTAAGAAGAGGACTTTGGGAGTGGAGGAAGTCTAAATGAATGATTAAAGATAAAAGAATGATAAAAGAGCAAGAAGAGATAGTGGACTGTTTGAAACATGAAGACAGGAGACAGAATGACTGTCAGGGAGGAAGAGGACTAAGGAGAGGGAGAGGAGGAACATTGTGGATGAGGAGACTAAGTATAAAATATATTGATAGATATACATTAGAAAATGTAACCATGAAATCTACTGCTCTATATATTAAATAGTAAAAAGAAAAAACACTTCAAATACAATTGATATTTTTACACACACTACCCTAAATACATCTCACTATGTCTCCAGCAGAAGAAACTGTTACCTGTAATTTACATGTTTTAAAGGTTATACACACTCAAAATGGTGATTGTATATGAACATTATATTCATTATTGTATTTTATTCTCTTTTATGTAGTAGCATTATTTTCATCTTTCCAATAAGTTTTAAGCTCATATCATGAGAGTCATGGAGAGAGCCCATTAGGCAGTTAATCTATGGCAGTGATTCTCAACTTGCTGTCCATTGATACTGTTGGTTTGCAATGAATCTAATTCTAAATAATGGTGACCATCTCAATCCAAGTAGTTTTAGATTTTCTGAATTTGTCACAGAAAATTCCACATTCCAGAAAACCTCCAGTCCTGAGCAGCCTTTGCTGCTTACACCACTCTTTTTAAATTTAATTTTATTATTATTTTTTACTTATTAACTTTATATGCCACTCACTGCCTTCCTTTCTGTCATGTTCTCCCCCCCCCCCGCCATGATGCTTCCCCCTGCCCCCTCTCCTTTCTGAGCAGGTGACCCCCTCCAGGTATTCTCCCACCCTGTTGCTTCTCATCTTTGCAAGGCTAGGTGCTTCCTCACCCACTGAGGCCAGATAAGACAGCCCAGCTAGAAGAACATATCCCACCTTCAGGCAACTGCTTTTGTGATAGCCTCGTTCCAGTAGTTCAGAACCCACATGAAGATCAAGCTGCAGATCTGCTACACATGTGTGGGGAAGCCTAGGTCCAGCCCATGTACAATCATTGGTTGGTGGTTCAGTCTCTGAGAGCCCCAAGAGTCCATGTTAGTTGACTCTGTTGATCTTCCTGTGCAATTCCTATTCTCTTTGGGGCCAGCAATCCTCCCTCCTATTCTTCCATAAGAGTCCCCAAGCTCCATCTGCTGTTTAGCTGTCATTGTCTGCATCTGTGTGAGTGAGCTACTGGGTGGAGCCTCTCAGAGGACAGCCATGCTAGACTCTTGTCTGCAAGCATAACAGAGTATCATTAATAGTATCAGGGATTGGTTTTTAGCCATGGATGAGTCTCAAGTTTGGCTGGTTATTGGTCAGCCATTCCCTCAGTCTCTGCTCCATCCCCTGTGCCTGCATTACTTGGATACAGGATAAGTTTTAGGTTGAAAGTTTTGTGGTTGGCTTGATGTCTCTATCGCTCTACTGGGAGTCCTGGAGCCAGGCATATTTTAAAAGCTTATTGGGCAGTATTCTTAGCTAATGGATGAAGTCCAGATTCACAGAAGGAACACTGTCTCAAGAAAAGTAATATGAAGAATGATTGAGGAAGACAGTCCAACACCCGAGCACCCTGGCCATACACATACACACAAACCTCAAAGTTCATTCACTACCATATATTTATATATGTTTCCTTTGTAGTACATAATGTATAATCATTTGTTCATATTTGCCCATCTGTTTTCCTTACTGGGATGGATGTGCTGTGATGGAAGAGACTTTGGATGCACACACACACACACACACACACACACACACACAAATCATGCTTTTTGCATGATACTTTACACTGAAAGAAATCTGCTCTTACCTCTTCAAGCTAAAGACAATGAATCAGAGGCCAAAAAACCTGATCACACAATACAAGTTTCCTGACCTAACACTCTTGTGTTTTCAAGTGAGGATTCAAAGGTTTTGCATCACTTCTTGAAGGAACAGGGACTATCATGGTGCCAAATTATAGTGTTGTCACTGCTGTGACAAGGAGGACAGTTTATTTTTTTCTTTTCTTTTTTTATTAGATATTTTCTTCATTTACATTTCAAATGCTATCCTGAAAGTCCCCTATACCCTCCCCCATGCCCTGCTCCTCAACCCACTCACTCCCATTTCCTGGCTCTGGCATTCTCCTGTGCTGGGGCATATAATCTTCCAAGACCAAGGGCCTCTCCTCCCAATGATGGCTTACTAGGCCATCCTCTGCTACATGTGCAACTAGAGACACAGCTCTGGGGGTGGGTACTGG
Source organism: Mus caroli (assembly GCF_978045245.1). Taxonomy (NCBI): domain Eukaryota; kingdom Metazoa; phylum Chordata; class Mammalia; order Rodentia; family Muridae; genus Mus; species Mus caroli. Next base: position 24,738,837 of record NW_028227260.1, read on the forward strand.
TTATTTCATATCGTTGTTCTTCCTATAGGGGTGCCGACCCCTTTAGCTTCTTGGGTCCTTTCTCTAGCTCAGGAGGACAGTTTCTATAAGTGATAATAGTAGAGGAGATTCTTACATCAATTGGGAAAACATTAGGAAGACCTCCCTAACAATCTGTGATTTTTAGAAGAAACCTGAGAGATTGGTAGAATTAACCAGGAGAAATTCAGGAAAAAGAGAGTTCTACACACAGAGACAGGACAATATTCTATATATTGGAAATTACTTAGATATTGGAGAACTGGAAGATCAGTGTTGCTCACTCAAGCTGAATGAGTGACAAGAAGTATAATAGATGACCAAATGGTTGTGAGTGGCAATCCAACTTTATAGAGTTTTGTGTTTTATCTTATCTGAAATGGGAAGCCATTGCACGATTTTATGAAGGACAGAGACAAGATGTGATTTACACCCCCGAAACGTTCTTGTGATGGAGTTACAGAGAATCATTTTGAAAGTTATGGCAAAAGTGGAAGAGTCAGTTAGGAGGATAGTCTTAGACTAGGCAGAAAAAAAAAAACCCAGGTGCTGGCTATCTGAATAAAGTAGACTGATTACAAATATTCCTTATCAACATCATTTGACATGTTAACAGGGATGGAGAAATTTCACAATGCTCCACCCCTAGATGAAGGGGTAAAGGCAATTAATGGCTGCCTAGAGAGGGAGAGTTCATCATTTTTTTGGTGGGGTGAGCCCTCAGTAGGTTGTCCATTTCCATGTGGTCAGTTCCCAATACAATACATACACACACAAGCATTGAAAGGTTGTATGTATGTATATATATATATATATATATATATATATATATATTTACACACACATATAAGCATGCATAAAACAATAAAAATTATAAAAGGAGATCCTGAATTTGATGGGGAATATAGAAGGAGAAGGAGAAGAGGGAGAAGAAGGTGATAGGAATACAACAGCCATATATGTAATTTTTTTAATGAAAAGTATATTTGTCCCTTGCATCCACAGGTTAGTTTCTTTATATTTGGATTCAGTCAAGTATGGAAAAAACAAATTTGATAAAAATTCTGCATGTATTACAGATGTACATTTTTCATTATTTATCTATAAATAATGGAGTATAGCAACTGCTTACATAAAATTTACATTGAATTACATATTATAAGTAATCTAGAGATGACTAAAATATACATAAAGAATGTATGATTCCTATCAAGCTCCAATGCCATTTTATATCAGGGATTTGAATATCTGTCAGTTGTGTGTGAGTTGCTAGACCTAATCTTCAGTAGACTGTGAAGGACAGGAGTGCATTTTAAAATGTTCCATCCATTGTGAAAGATAATAGGATTGGTGTGGGTAGGAGAAGACTAGAAATGGGAAGACAAGAGAAGTTGCTGTGGTTGGTACTGGAAGAGGAAAAGGGAATCTCAGTTCGGACATTTGTTAGTTGTGTCTATTAGCCTAAATGTGAATGTCGAACCATCGGGCTCACTGAGGAGTCTGTCCATAAGTTGAGAAATTGGGAGTTCTTAGCATGTGTATAATATGGCTACAAAGAGGAATGTGATAACAATGACTAGCACCCTGTGAATGTCTAGTTTACAAACAGGTGAAGTTACTTTTTTTTTTTCAATCAAGATAGCTTTAGTTTTTATTTTATTTATTGTATTTTCATTAGATATTTTCTTTATTTACATTTCAAATATTGTCCCTTTTCCTAGTTTCACCTTTGAAAATCCCCTATCCTCTCCCCTCTCCCCCGGCTCACCAACCTACCCACCCCCGCTTCCCTGTCCAGGCTTTCCCCTACACTGAGGCATAGAGCCTTCTCAAGACCAAGGGCCTCTCCTCCTATTGATGTCCAACAAGGCCATCCTCTGCAACACATGCAGCTGGAGCCATGGGTCCCTCCATGGTTACTCTTTGGTTGGTGGTTTAGTCCCTGGGAGCTCTGGCAGGTACTGGTTGGTTCATATTGTTGTTCCTCCTATGGAGCTTCAACCTGGTGAAGATCTACTCAGCTGTGGAAAATGAGTAAAAAGAAAGCTTCTTCTAAGTCTTGGAAATTCCCAGCACATAAAATTAGTGAGTATGTAACTGAGCAGTGGTGGTACATGCCTTTAATCCCATCACACAGGAGGTGGTAGCAGTTAAATCTCTTGAGTTTCAGCCTGATCTACAGAGTGAATTTCAAGGCAGCCAGGGCTACAGAGGGAAACCCCTTTTCAGTGAATAAAAATACCTATGTGGCATTTACTATCCATATAGCAACCCATTATATCTTGGCATCAATCTGCTAATTAGCCTGTGTCTTAATATATTTTGTCTTCCTACAACAGATTACTCATTACTGGATAATATATAAAGACAAAATGTTTAACTTGGTATAACGTCAGTGTCTGAATGTATCAAGACATGGTGAGGAAGCAGAAAATGAATTGAGTTTGTACAGAAAATTTGTGTATGTGTGCAAGGATAAAGAGAGCAACTATGGCTCTTTTCTGACAACCTGCTCATTCTTGGTAACTAGTCTGGGCTCTGGAGATCTGACATAAAACAGCATCCACCCACTTATGTTGGTGGAGCTGCCATTACCAACTAAGCCTCATCTCTTAAAGATCCCACTACCTCATCACTGACTGTGAGGACCATATTTTCAGCACATAATTTTCTTGGGGGACAAACCGTATCCAGAATAGCCTTTTTGTTTTCACATGGGTCTTGTGCATACTGTAATAATTCTTTGTATTCATTCTCTGCCTATAGGTATTGTAGTCTTCCCGCCTACCCCTTATTGCAATGATCCCTAAATATTGAGAGAAGGGCATTTAGCTGGGCATTCTGAAAGCTCTTATTCTTTGTATGAGAGGAGGTGGATATAAAGTGGCACCCCTAACCAAGGGGCTATTGGCAACTAATAGCTGATAAAAATGGGGAGTTGTTTGTCTTTAAGGTTTTTGCCATTGGTAGGTAGATCATGTTCCTGTGAAAAGGCTACACAACTGTGAATATATGGGAACCTCAAATTGAACTTAACAGGTGAGGAAAAAAAGACTATACAACATTGGGTGAGTAGGAAAGGGTGTATGGATCTGGACAGGGTTGGAGGTAATGAATATGGTAAAAACTCATTGCACAAAATTTTCAAAGAACTAATAGAAATTGATTAACCTGCAATAACTGTATAAAATACTTTCATTGTGACAGTTCGCATGCGCGCGTGCATGTGTGTGTGTGTGTATGTGTGTGTGTTTGTAGCATAAGAGGACTTTGGATCCCAGGATACCTTGAAGTTAGAGCTACAGGCAGTTGTGAGGCAATAGTTTGGTGCTGGGACTTAGATCCAAGTCCTTTTGGAGAGCAGCCATTGCTCTTAACTGCTGAGCCACCTCTCAAGTCCCTGTAGTGTACACTAGAATCTTCATTTTACAGAAATGGAAAACAAGGTTAAGAGAGACTGACTAACTTGCTTAAAGTTATTTATCTGGTGGAGGAGCAGAGCTGTGGTTCTAGTCCTATGAGTGTTGCCATGGAGAAATATTCGATTGACATTTCACCAATGATTGAACTACCTCATTTTCTTGAACAATACAAATTGGGTTGGTGGGATATAGGGTTCAATTATTCATTTTAATTTTATTAAATAAATGCTTAATTTTATTAATGTAATTTATTTTTATTAATTTAAATGTGAAGGCTCCAATGTGACAGGTAGTGATCATGTTGCAAGGCATAACTTGGGACTCTCTGAACTTAATTGCTATGTTCCTCTGCAGAGGAGGCTGCACCAGACATGCATGTGGTACGCAGACACACAGACAAAACATATATATATATATATATATGTTAAAATTCAAAAAGTATTAAGAAAGTTGGGGAGTATGCCAAAAGGGTGTGGTTATTTTTTATTGCTGTTGAAAGTTTGTATTCATAGACAGTTTGACAATGGCAACTTATAAGAAGAACATTCATAGAAGCACAGCTGTTGGACATAAGAAAAATGACGGTGCTGTGTGTAGACACCTCTTTGAAAATATTTTGTTGTTTGGCTGCATTTGTAGCTCATTGGTAGTGCTTTTGCACATGGATTTGATCTCTATTACTATAAAATAAACAAACTCATACTTGAAGTTTTCTGTTTAAAAATTCATTCTTAAAAATTGACAAACTGCTGCCATGGAGGAGAACTGAGAATTCTGAGAAGTATCTGGGGTGACAGGATGAAGAGAATCTTTTTCTAAAATGGTGAAATGCTTGAACATTGGAGGGAATGATCCTATATTAGAGAGAATATGGTACATGAGCAGTGAAGAGGAGTTTTTCTTTTAGGATAGTAAAAAGAAATCCAGATAAGAGACTTGAACACGTAACTAATACATAGTTCAGCTTTGTTAAAAATTTCAAAATCCTCTCAAATTCAGAACTACCATTCCCCATTCTCAATGCCCCATAGGCAGAAACACACAAGTAGTTCCTAGTAAGAAGTTACAGAATCTAAATACTTCTAATAGAATATAGCTCTCTCTCTCGCTCTCTCTCTCTTTTATTTTTTTAATTTTTTGTTTTTTTTTGTTTTTTTTTGTTTGTTTGTTTTTTGTTTGTTTTTCAAGACAGGGTTTCTCTGTAGCCCTGGCTGTCCTGGAACTCACTTTGTAGACCAGGCTGGCCTGGAACTCAGAAATCTGCCTGCCTCTGTCTCCCGAGTGCTGGGATTAAAGGCACGCACCACCATGACTGGCTAGAATATAGCACTTCTTAATGAAAAGACTGGTATCCAGAACACTTAATCCTTAGGTAAGTTCTATAGTGTCTTGAGATGAAGCATATCACTACAGTTTCATACTTCAAAAGGATACAGAGCATTGGCTTATAAAACCAGTAGGATTTACAGTGGACTTAAAAGATGAGTTGAGGTAGAAATAGGAGGGCAAGTACCAGTTTACTCTGATATCTTTTTGCTTACTCTTTTAGTTTTTTAAGATGATAGCCCATATGAAAGTATAAATAATACCCCTTTGGGTTACTCTTTATTATTTATGTTTATTTTAAAACATCTTATGACAAACAAAATTGTACTAAACTTTCATGACAATCAACAAACAGAAGGAAAATATATGCATAGCTGATCATACCATGCTGTTGTTATAATGATGTAACCTTGGAACATGTAAATTGGTTTATGGAAAGTTATTCAGCAGTTTATTCAGTGAGTTGAGGAAATTACACATTCCTTGTTTGCTGTGTGATATCATCTTCATCGTCTTCATCCTCCTCCTCCTCCTCCTCATCTTGATCCCAGTATTAAAATGAAAGTAGTATTCTCATGTGTGATGATTAGGCCTTTTTACCAATTTGACTAGCTTTAGAAGTATCTAGGGGACATATATCTCTATGCAAGTCTATGGGGGTGTTTCAGAGAGGCTAAACTGAGGAAGGAATATTCACTTTGCATGTAGTAGAGTCATTCCCGCAGGCCGGGGTTTTAGCCAGAATAAAAAGAAGAAGAAGAAGAAGAAAAAAAAAGAACCAGTCAAATGAATCCCAGTATTCTTGTATGTGTGTCCTGATCTACCTACTTGTGAGCAAGCTTCCTGCTGCGATGCTTTCTCCGACATGAGGGACTGTATCTCTTGGGAATTTGGCTGGAGCAAAGACAAACATGTATGTAATGTCTTATGCTTTAGTTTTCAGAAAAGGAATCAATTAAGAGATAGAGATATCCTATATCTATAGGACTTCCTTAATTTTCTACTTCTAAAAATTATCTGAACAAATTTTCTAACAACCCCAGGCACTTAGAAATAAAAAAAAGATATATGTCAAAAACTAATAAGAAATAAGAAATCAATTTATTACTTAAAAAACCTTTGATGTACCAATTATTTATTTACCATTTAGTAAGAAGAAAGCTAATTGGTATGCTAATGAAATGATGTGCTTGCTTAACATGAAAATTAAATATTGGCTGAATATTGAGTATGAAAGTATTTATAGCATCTTCCATAGTTTTCATTTGATTGGTATTTTGCTTTTGTAATTATCGGTGCTGGGAGGACAAGTTCACATAAATATGGAGTACCAACCTGTTAGGGCCACTTCAGAAGCTACCGCAAGTGCTGTGTTAAAGTCAAGCCAAAATTCACTGACTTTTTCTAAAATTTAATTCATCAACTCAAACAGCAGTTTTCATTTTTATGCTTTGTTGCTATATTATTTATTTATTAGGCACATTTTTTTTCCTACAGTATGTTCTGACCAGGATTTCCTTTCCTGTGTCTCCTCCCAGGTTCTCCCCAGAACCCTGCCCATCCAACTCCATGCCTTCTCACTCTCTTTCTTTAAACAAAAAACAAACCAATAAAAATTACAAACAAACCAGAATAAAACATAAAACAGACAAACAGAAAAAAATCCTCTAGAAACAATACACATGTAGACGCATGCACACACAAAAAAACTCATAAAAAATCAAACTTGGAAACTATAATAGATAAACAAAAGATGGTTAGGGCAAAAAAAATGCCTAAACAAAACACAAGAAAAAGGGTCTTCAAAAATACCACTGAGTTTGTTTTGTGCTGGATATGTACCCCGCATCCTGGGGTCTAACCTTAAAGAGCGATTTGTATACCCAGAGAGGCTTCACAGACAAACACTGCTTAGTCCTTTGTGAGCAGTTATCAGTTGGAGATGGCTTTGGTGGTAGAAATGGGACCTCAAGTTCAGTTCCCCTTTCTGTGCTGGGATCCTATCTGTTTGGACTTGTGCAGCCCCTGTGCATAAAGGTAGCAGTTTTTAAAATTCAACTTTACTAACACAATCCAATCCAAAGATATACTATTTCAATGCTTACATACTAAAGAATGACAGTCGGGGAATATTAAAAGATTCTGTTTTCCTTTATTGAATCACCGTTTCTGCAAGATCAGCAAACTTTGCATGTATAGTAAAATCCTTGTAATTTATAATATACGACAGTACTGAATCCAAGCCCATGTTCCAGGTTGTGTTTATTGCCGTCACATGGTGTGAGGTGAGAGAATGTACAGTACTAAATGCACCATGTTGTAAATTCAGAATCACGACTGCACTGACGTTGCATGATGGAGCCTGGTCAAGGTGCTGCCATAAACACCTCAGATTCATTATAAGTGTGATTTTGAATTAACTTATGTTCGTTGTGCCTTCAGAAACCATTTGCTCTTGCTAAGGTTTTCATTACCCTCCCATATTTTGTTACATGACCCCATAGGACCGTGGCCAACAGCTTTATAATCTGTGGCCTATATAACATGAAGAATAAATTCACAGGTTAGCAGTGCTGGACTTGTCATCAAATGTGAGCCCTGCCACTTACTAGTTGTACAAATCTGGGCACACTCCTTAACTTCTCAGTATATCATCAATGGGGATTGTTAATAGTATTGATTCTTGTAGGATTGGGGTGATAGAGGAAAGTCACCATTAGATACAAAGCACAATGCTGCATTAATACAACTTGTTATTGTCAGAGTCCCTTTGGAGGAGATGACCCAAACTTTAATGGAGACAAGAAAGGAAAGGCCCATCCCTCTTGACCAAGGTTGGTGATAGAGGATAACCAAAGGTCATGTGTGTGTTCCTTGTAGTTCCTTTCTCTGGTGGTTCATTTCCCTTGCTCTCTTAACATTTCCGCCCATTCTAGACAGTTCAAAGCCTTTTATGGTGACTTGGGGTTTGACCTTCCAGGGTTCAGTTTCCAGGAATTTCCTGTTACCTTTTGTTTCTTTCAGTTTTCTTTTTAAAATTTTATTTATTTATTCACTTAACATCCTGCTCACTGCTCCCTTCATAGTCACCCCTCCCACAGTCCTTCCCTTATCCCCTTCCACTACTCTTCTGAGCAGGTGGGGCCTCTGGGTATCCCTCATCCTTGCACTTTAAGTCTCTGTGAGGCTAGGCACTTCCTTTCCCACTGAGGCCAGACAAGGCAGCTTAGCTAGAAGAACATATCCCACATACAAGTAACAGCCTTTTTGTGGATAGTCTGCTGTGCTCACCAGAGCACAGCTGGCTTAGCAAGCATCTTTGCATCCACAGTGGGGCAGTAGAGTGTGGGAGAAGTCAGCCTGGCAAGGGTAAACTGCTTACTCTGCTTTCAGTCTTCCTAGGCTTGCTTGGGCACATCACTTCCCCACTCTGAGACCTGGCTACTCTGTTTTCATGTACAGAGCACTGTACTAGGTGGGTGAGTAGCCGGGTTACTAGCTCCAGTAATAAAGCCTGCCTGTAGATGTGAATCTTTTTCCACTTTCAGAAAACCAAGGGTCCTATATACCTACTTAGCTCCCTGTTATGACTTGCTCTCCATTAATCATTTATCTTCATATCTGTCTTTTCCCCCCTGTTCTCAAAAAGTATATTTTCAAGTGTTTTAGCATACACATACCTGTAGCAGGAGACAAATATATTAATTTGTTTAACTAGTAATTATTTTATTACATATACATCAAAATATCATCTTTTATACATTAAAATATACAGTAAAACAGCAATGTACTTAGGATAATCATCTGATACACAATAATAGTTTGAGAATCACTGCTGGTAGCTGTCTGAGAGAAAAATGTATTTAGCTAAGGACCTTGCGCAGAGCCACTATCTTTTGGGGAAGCATTAGCTGGAAGGTTGACAGTCCTGGGAAATTCAGGGCTTAGACATTGCTGAAAACCTCAGAGTTATGTACATGAACAACAGAGATGTGGGTCCATACAGAGGAGAAATTGAGCTAAGTTGGAGGAGACCGGAAAAAATTAATGGGTCATGAAACAACTTTGTTCAACTGCATATGTCTGCTGCCTAACACACCTTTACATTGTGCAGTAGCTTTATCCCTATCTTACTGTCTGGCCATAGATGATCCACTTCACTTCTTTAAACCCTTTTACCCATAGGCAATGTGAGAAATCAATTATCTTCAGAACCGGTTCTGCTATTGTGTTAGAGAAGTGCACCAAAAAGTTTTGAAACAATAATCTTGCCTGTGAGAGGTAGAAATTAGAACTCTAATTGGTTAGATCTTCTCACTGATCAGCTTCTAGATTAAAAATAGTGAGAAATTTAGGGTAATGACACTCTATACATCTCAGGGGATATAAAGTGATTTTCGTTTTGACTAGAAGAAATAACAGAGGTGCTTTTATAAACATTTCTCTTTTTCTTGAAATAATCCACGTGAGAAAGGGTGTTCAACCCTGAATTAGTTGCTTGTTACGGTTGCAGTTCTGCAACCCCAGAGGAAGAGAAGGTTCTTCCAAAGGCCTCAAGGGCAAGTCCACTGCATGGCCTTATTTTCCTGTTGTCTTGTTGAGGCCTCCCAGGCTCAGGAACAGAAATAAAGTTCTAGGGGCTGGTTGTCTATCAACCACACAACCACACGATGGCAGTAAAGCAAGGCAAATTCATTTGGTTTAGCACTTTTGCTCTTTACTTTCTAGAATGTGAATCACAATTTCTTTGCTTCCATTTCCTCCCCTGGAGTTGCTTCTGTAAGCATCAGTGCCAATTTCTGCTTCCTCTTTCACCTTTATTGTGTGTTAGTCCTTTCCCTATAAAATGGTGCTGAATTTTAAGCTTTTGTTTAAAAGCAGAATCTCAGAGTTTACTTGTTTTGTTTTGTTTTTTGTTTTTGTTTTTGTTTTGTTTTGTTTTTGAGACAGGGTTTCTCTGTATAGCCCTGGCTGTCCTGGAACTCACTTTGTAGACCAGGCTAACCTCAAACTCAGAAATCCGCCTGCCTCTGCCTCCCGAGTACTGGGATTAAAGGTGTGCGCCACCACGCCCGGCCAGAGTTTACTTTTAAGAGCAGATATTAACAGTGTAGCATCCAAGCCATGAGGCTCAGTCAGTGAGGATGGCGTGAGATACCATACAATATATGTTCATCTCAGGGCCCACACCCTGTAAATGTGAATGGCAACTGTTATGATTATGGCTGTTGTTGGTATAGGTCAGACTAACCCAGAGGCTTGATAATAAAGTGAAACTGTTGCAAAAGAGCAAAGCAAGCAACAGCTACATTCCTAGGAGAAATTCCCTGATGAGGTTGGGATTACAGGGAAGAGAGACCTATATGTTAGAGCTATGTCATATGGTTTCCTACAGACAATAGTCACTAAACCTCGTCTAAATGAATTATAAGAAATGGTGAGAAAGATAAAAATATCTCTCTCAAGTGAATGCCCCTAGCATGGCAACAAGCACAGGGAAATTTTAAAGAAATGTAGATAACTTTCCACATTTTTTCTTTAATAGGCTAAATGATATACCTTACTTCGGGCCCCATTGGGCTGGACTTAGGAATCTACTGGACTCTTCCCCAGAATTATGGATGTGAGGGATCTGTAGGGAAGCCTAGATATCTGCATCTTAAGTTCTTTTAGGTATTTGCAGAGACTAGGATTAGCAGACAGGTGATCTGAAAAGTACTCATCATGCTAGGCTCTGCACTGATTTCTTGTTTAATATACCATTGTATTTACCCCCTTAGCTGTATTGTAAAGTGAGTAGTCACATTTATTTTTTACCATGAGGAAGAGATGCTCAATAAGGGTAAATGGCTTGCTCCTGGGGATCCAGTTTGGAAGGGCCAGGACATGCTTTCAGATGCAGTTCTTTGTAACTGTCATGTCAGGCTCTGCTCCCTATACCACGTCGACTCTCTAGGTCCAAAGTTGAATAATTCCAGCTACTATAGACACCTCCTGATGAAATGGGAGAACTTCGAGACATGCTTCATCTCTCTGTTAAGTCCTTCTTGTAGAATAATATTCCTGCCTATAGCTCCAACTTGACAAATGGCTAAAACTCAGGAAACAGGATTAACTGGGAGAGTAAGTAGAAATGGTATGTTGTAAGTTGTGAAGTACTATTCTCATATTGGATGGTATAATTTGGGGACTTTGTTATTTCTGAGGTATTTGAGGGCAATTTTTTATAAGCCTCCATGACAGGTATCTGTTAGGCACTGGAGTCTGAATAGAAACAGCAAATGCTTCAAGCTGGCATTGTTAGTACAGGTCTCAGTAAATGATTTGCATGAGGGTTCACTCACTCCTAAGTTCTAGGGTAGATTAAGTTTCTGGGACTGAGCCTTTAGCATTTTTTAGTATTTAAGAATTTATCAAAATAGAGATAATACTCATTATTCTATCTTGGATGTTCACTATAAAGTATTGAATAAATCAGTATAAAATGCAGAGTTCAAAGAGATTGTAGTTTGTTTCAAGAGATAAACTGTACAGTTATATAACAAATAACTGATAATGATGCTAATCCAAATGGATGACATCAGCACCTGTAGATGTGATAATGTGGAGGCACATAAGGAGAACTCTAGAATCCTATCTTTCTTCTCTTAATTTGCACTCTACCCTGGGTTACTAGAGTCATCTCTTGCTTCCCTTCCCTCCATCTCATTATTCCCCTTCTTCTTTCTTTTCCCTCTTCTTCTTTATCTCCTGTTTTTAGATTGTTAGAGATCCTACATACAGGTCCCTTGGTATCTCCATCTTAGGTTAAAGTGATATTTATGAAATGCAAATCTGATGCCATTCTGTCTTACCAAGTATAATTCCCCATTACTTTGAGGATGGAGTCCAGACTCCACAACAAGGCCTATAGGGACCTCAGATATACACATATTCTGCCATGTCAGTTATCCAGAAAACCCAAGTTCCTCCCCATTGCCTCAATTTTGCAGCTGTCACTGTGTTTCATAAGACTGCCTCTTCTCATTTCCTTGCCTGCTTAATTTCTGATTTTTCTTCAAAACATCCTTGTCCCCTTTACAATGAATTTGATCCCCATCTTCATCCTTGTGTGACTTGGCATCATAGCACTTGCCATATTAGTGAGAACATCTCCTCACCCTAATCCCTGTTTTTATTTATTTTTTTGTATTTTAATAATCTTACCTATGAGAGAATGGCTTGTTGAAAGAGCTTACCACAGTGCCAGGCATGAGGAAGTATTTGACCAATAATAACGACTTCTGTTTCAGTTATTGGCTTAGTGCTAAGAAAGTTCAAGTCGATGCAAGCAGAGGGCTATTGAGTATATATGAGAGGAGAGGGACCAATTGCTTAGAAGCCAAGTGTCTTAGAGAGCTCATGCTGAATGAAAGCAGTCTAATATTTGCTTAGCTGGTTTTTACCTTCTCTCCTTAGGGAGAATGTCCAAAGCTATTCTAAGAAGCTGTTCTAGGTAGAATTAATGAGCTGTACAAAGGGCAACATGATGATATGGGCAATTTTTAAGGGTCCAGGAGGTCAGTCTGGAGAAAGACAGAGAAACACAGTTTAAATTGGTCTGAGGCATGCTTCTCCCCACTGAAGAAAAAGATGAGCAGAGACAGCTAAAAATGATAACTATACAAGAAACCCAATAAAAAGAAGTACAGAATGCCAAGGGAGATTTCAATAGGAATCAATTTGTTTAGTTGAAATGTGTGTCTGGGAGAGGAAAATCAGATGGAGGACATTTTTGTCATCATGAGGATTTGGTTTCTTTGCAAGTGCCATCAACTGGTCTTTCCTTCCCTTTAGAGCATTCAGTTGGCTCATGATGAGTTTGCCAACCTAGAATGTCCTTAGCAGATCTGATTGGATCAAAGTTAGTACTACCAGTAGTAATGTGCTTACCTAAAGTACTGAAATTCTCTTTTCTCTGTTTTGTTTGTTTGTTTGTTTGTTTGTTTTTTCCTTCTCTGCCAAGGTAGCTTGGCAGACTTCTGGAATATTCACTGGGTTCTGGGCATCCTCTCTAGGCTGCTGGTGACATGCATACCCAGCTTGGAATGTGAGTAGAAAGATGTTTTCATAGTCGTGGCTGTCTTTTTTCCTGGAGGTTGTGGTAGGAGAAGTAAGATGTTTGGCAATTGTTTTTGAATTCATCGGCTATGCTTTCTCTTTGAAGATTATTCATCTGTGTTTGCTCAAACCTACTGGAGAAAGTTCTCTGCTCATTTAACTTCTGCTCCATTGAAAAATCTCCTTATGTTACTTCCTATTGAAACCCTGAAGTCTGAAATTGAAAGTCATCATGGAACAGCTGAGACCACTGGCTTCTTTATAATCCCCCATTGTCTCTGTTGCCATAAGAGCCAGGCCTGTCTGGCAAAACTATAACAAATTAGAAAATTGTAAACCTTTGTCTTCCTCATTCCCATTGGCTTTGGAAAAATTGTATCCTTAATAGGGATAGAGCTCTGTTATTCCAACTTTGTCCTCATTTACCATGGTCACGATACTCTAACCCTCTTAAGTTTGCCTCCTTTGCCCCCTATAGTCTCTTTCTAGTCTTTGATCCCCTTCTAGCCCTTCTCACTTGCTACCCCATTAATTTTTGCCGGAAGTCTAGGTGTCTATGTATGCTGAGTCCTTTTCTTAGGATAAATATTAACAGACCAGTTTGACATGGGGAATACTACTAAAACTACCTGAGTTGTCTCACAAACAAAATTCTCTGTCTCCTCTCTTTATACTGAAGGTGAGATGAAGAAGATACATACAGTTTCATCATATACCTTCCTCTCCTATTTTGGTCCATCTTTCTTCAATTTGCCAGTCCTTTGACTAATAGCAAATGGGACAAATAGATGTCAGAACTGTTCTCCGTGTTCTTCCTGAAACTGTTCCTCAATCTTCTGATGCCAAGAACCCTTACAATTTGGATTTCGTAGTTTTTTTTTTTTTTTAATGTTGTTTTGAATTTTGAGACATGGTCTCACTATATAGCTTTGGCTGGCCTGGAACTCACTATGTAGTTCAGGCTGGCCTCAAACTCAAAAAGATCCACTTGCCTCTGACTCATGAGTATTGGGATTAAAGTTGTGGGTCACCACACTGAGCTGGATTTCTTCTTTGTACAGAAACACAGATTTCTCTTTGTATTTCTGAATTATTCACATTCTCCAAACAGCTTTATGCCTTCTTGCCCTATTCTAGTGCTTCTAGCTTCTATACAACCTTATCCTTTCTGGTATCCTCTCTAATAACCACCAATATCCAGGCCTCCTTATGACTGATGCTGTCTCACAATCATGTCTTTTCCTAGAGGAGTCTGTAAATGGATTTTAATATACTCTACTAATTACTAATATGACTCAGCCAGGTCCCAATAACTGAGGCATAATCCTATGGATTATTTAATCACCTCATGTACAATTACAGGGGCATTACCCCTAATCAATTTTTCTACTCACTAGACTATTATGTTAATTCCCAGATGTGCTCCCCAAATACTTGCTGCTTGAATCTAGACTACTTCTCTCCATCAGTCTGTCCTGGGGGTGCATTTCACTCAGGCATGGGCTCCTAGTTCATCATATTGAATGGAGACCTCCTGTTCTCTGTGTCTTCTTCCTCCTTCACTCTCTCTTTCATTATTCTTCCTCCTTGTGGTCCCTACCTGAGACCTTCAGCCTGTTAACTGAAACTCTATTCTATTCTCTTCTATTCTCTGCAGTAATTTGCCATAGTCACTTTATTTTAACTGATAGCTTTAAAGAAGGAAGCAAAGTTTACATAGCATCATTTGGTGTAGGTGAGGATTTACTCCTTGGGGGCAGCCAGATCTTGTGGACCAGTTTTACCATTTGAATACATAGCAGCATCAGACCACCCCACCAACAGTAGTTATTTTCAGAGATAGACCCTTAGTAACACTTATTCCAAGTCAAACTGCTACGTACACTCCAGTGAAGTCTGCTTGGCAGGCCAAGAGGCCTGGAAGCACTCAGGAGGCAGGGAGTTTCAAGGAAACTCAACCTCCTGGAACCAGGCATTCTCATAACCTGTATACTCATACCCTATCCCCAAGATATCTGGTGTATGGATCCACGTGCTCTCTTTTAGTATTATTTTATTATAAGTGCCTTTAAAGATTGAATTCTGACATAGGTAAGTCTCGGCCAGTGTTCCAACATCATAGAAAATCCTTGAAGTTGACAGACAAACTTGGAATTCAGTAG
This sequence comes from Mus caroli, assembly GCF_978045245.1. Classification (NCBI taxonomy): domain Eukaryota; kingdom Metazoa; phylum Chordata; class Mammalia; order Rodentia; family Muridae; genus Mus; species Mus caroli. The sequence continues at coordinate 24,753,865 of NW_028227260.1, forward strand.
GAATTCAGTAAGAAGGTTATCTATTCTGTAACATTCAAATTTACTTCTATTAGAGATGGTGAAACTAATTAGGCATTACAAAGAATGGAGCAGAATAGCTCAGGGCTGGTCTGCAGAGTGTTTACTTGGGACAATAGCCAGTCTTACCCAGACAAGGGAATTCACAATGGCCTAGCAAATAGGTGGGTTTACCATGAAAGAGTCAGGGAATCCCCCTGAGACAGGTTTCTTCACTAGGCCCAAAGAAACAGCATCAATCAGGCATTTAGTAAGAACTCCTGGTGGTGGGCTTAAGATTAGACTAGCATTACACCTGGATCCCTTCTTAGTGGTAAACAGCAGCAGCAACAGTAGCAGCAGCAGCAGCAACGGCCTGGTCCCCACCATCTTTTGATGTATACATTCCTTATGTTTTGTGTCACTGTAACTCGGTGGATGTATCTTGCCTGGTTTCTTGTTATTCTTCTGTATAAAAAGTTTGATGCTTGACTTGACAAATTACACTCATATTCTACACAATCTCTTGTGTTGCTTCTGTTTGTTATTCGATGACTCCTTGTCCACCTGCAACTAGAGACCTGTTCTATGCAGACAGGGACCAAAAAGGGTCTGTGGCATCAAACCTTTAACTGTCTGATAGTTTCATATACCTCATAGGCCTAGTCAGTTTGTAAGATGTCACTTGGTATGTGCTTGCAATATCCCTGCTTCCACACCTATTCCTTAAGACTTTCAGGACCTTGAAATAGCATCATATTATTTTCTACTTAAAGAGGACAAAGAAAGCTCAAAAGACAGACATGCTTGATTTGTGTGTCTACCTCCATCATTACTGTTTCTTCCTCCTCTAAGAACATCCTTCTTTGAGATAGATCTTGAGCACTTTTTTGGGTTGTTTACTTCTAAGATGATGCTCAGAATATTGCTCCTTGAAAGAGCAGACTTTCTCTCAGGTGCTGTCCTGTTCTGATTCTAACGTTTGATACCCACACAGCTGCTAATCCACAGTAACCACTGGTAAGCCACAGGAGCCACAATCTACAGTGTACTTAATGCTGGTAAATTGTTTTAGTTTTTATCTAATTTGTCCCACTGGCTCATTAGAACACCTAGGCAACTTCCAGGCATCATACTTATAAAAGAGCATAGGACTGGGACTTTACAGAAGATGCCCAGCTTAAGTGGCACCAGTGACTTAAAAACATTTTTTTTCACAGTAGACGGCAATGACTTAATGCTGAATCAAAGGAAACAGTCAAACTCCAATCCAATTTGATTTGCAACTTGGAATAAAAGCAACATGTCTTGATTTAAATGTCAGGCCCACTGCTGAGTGATGATTTAATAACTTTTATGAGAGATTCTGTCACAGCAAATTCAACACTAGAATAGAGTGACTCGGAAAGGGTGTTAAAAGTGAGGCAGAAGCACACAAAATGGAACAGACTTAGCTCAGTGCTCATCCAGAAACTTTGCATAAAGCTCATTTGCACTTAAGAGCCTATTCTCTTCCCCTATCCTGCTACCCAATCTTTCTCTTAGCAGACACTCATGTACGGATGTGGAGAAAACCACTAGGTGTGAGGTCAATTCGCTGCAGTTATTTTTCCGAGGACACAGGCACTAGAAGCACAGAGATTCAGAGGCAGCACATTCCATTCAAGGGCAAGGAACAGTAAATATCACTGTTTCTCAAGAGATTTCTAAGAACTGATCTGATTCTAGTATCCCATTTTTAGGGAGATACTTACTTACTTTTACCCATCTTAATAGGGGGTTAGACACAGTGTATTTAACAGGTTTCTTTTTCACCTAATTCTACAGTTTCCAAGCTTTAAGGAAATTGCTATTTTTCCCTCAAAACATTTAGAAATTTTTTAATGTGAGGGTTTCTCAGTTTTCCTTCTTGGGCAATTACTTCCTAAGCAAGAGCCAAGCATAAGTCTTCAGAACTGAGATCATCCCATTTTATTGGGCTAATACTTTAGTTATGAACATTTAATCTTGTTGGGCTGATCCTTCAGGTATCAAGATGTATTTTGAAGAGAATTTAAATTCTAAACATCTGCTCTTCTCCTAGGTGAGGATTTTTCAGTCTTGATAACACTGATATTTTGGCTAAACCATTTTTTTTGTCATAGGAAATTGTCCTATGTTCTATGTTAGAGGGAAAGTCCTGGTTCAATGGTGAGTGACTGAAGAAATCAAAATCATGTTGACTTTTAGCCTACACACACACACACACACACCAAGAGGTAGGGGAGCTAGGGCCCAGTCAAATGACATTAGATCACAGTAATTTATATCTCCTTATTTTTTCTCCTTGTGAAATGAAAAGGCATGATGCTGAGCTTAAATTCAGCCTGCCCTTGATATCTTGTCTCAGAGACTTTTAAGATGGCCAAGTCATTGGTCTTTCTCGAGGATGCTTTTATCAGTTGGTAGGTTGACTGGCAGAGATGATCAAAGTGGAACAGTAGTTCTAAATGTTTTGTTTGTTTTCCTTTTGCAATATCGGATATACATCTCCCCTGTTCCCTCAAGCAGGATATGTGGTATGATGAGGGTGTGGGAACAAAGATCTATTTCTGTTCCTTTTAACATCCTGGACAGGAGCAGATGGCTGGGACTCGGTGCTATTCAGTGGCTTAACAAGACTGTTTGAGAGAGGAAATTCAAGAGTATACTTGGGATGGCAATAGCAGCACCTTGACATTGGCTGACCACCCAGTAGTAACTAGTTCTTTGTTTTGAAAAGTTTACCAAGTCCTTTCTTGATATATCTTTACCAAGTAGAGCTGAAGGGCACACTATACATACGTTATTTTCATTTAAAGAAGCAAGTCTTTTCCTGACCCCAGAGTGCATGTGCCTAATAAAAATATCCCTGCTGTTGTAATGAGGAGACAACCTGACAGGGAAGTGAAGAAACAGAATGGAAATTCTGAGGGGCATGAAGTTACTTAGCAATTAGCACACCTCAGGGATGGCTCCATCTCAGAGATGGCTCCTAACTATTCTACAATGCTAGTGCATTTAAATTGGAGAAGCTAGAGGAGTGGTTCACAGGAGTATGTTGTAAATTGATTTAGCTGTCTCCACTTTAGAGCTGATCAATAGAGTTGATCAAGTCATAAGATGTAACTTTGTGAGAGATTCAGAGTAAGGCTAAGAAAACCATAGGGAAGCACAATATGAGACTGAGTATTAGAGATGTGGCCAAAATCCTGCTTCTGCCTTTCTGCATTTGAGACATTTCATATGCCTCATATTTATTTCTAAGCCTTATATTCCAGTTGGAATGGTTAGGATAATATAATATAATATAATATCATGTATATATATATATATGTATATATATGCACATGCACACACACACACACACACACATACACACACATATATATATATATACACACACACACATATACATTCTTTCTAATGATCACCGAAGAATGTTTGCTTTGCTAATTTCAAAGAATTTGCTTTGAATGTGTGCATGAATTGAGGAAAACATCTCTCTCATATTTATGGAGAAATAAGATAAGGAATGACATAGAAATATTGGCTGATGACTTCAAAATAGACTACAATGTACTCTCCCCATATGCCACCATCTTTTTCAGGTTGAAGCCACTTTGGGGATAGGTACACTCCTTCATCTAAGGAGGCATTTCTAGCAAAACTATGCCTTTGCAAGACAGGGATCATTGAGAAGGGTGGTGGTTGATGTGGACAAATAATAACAAAGTATAATGATATAGATGATTGAAAAAAATCATAAAGTCGATTGTCTTGTATATGAATGTCTTGGTTATTAGGTAACCTATAAAAGAAAGCATGTAATATATGGGGTCATGATTCTAGAGGGTTAGAGTCCATGACCATTACAGTGAGAAGTATGGCTATAGGCAGGCAGGCATGGTGCTAGAGCAATAGCTGAGACCTTACATCTGATCCACAGGTATGACACAGGCAGGGACTTAACTGGGGATGACACTGGCTTTTGTAACCTCAAAGTCCACCATCTAGTGACACTCACATCCTCCATTAAGGCCACACCTCTTAATCTTTCCCGAATAGTTTCACCAACTACAGACTGAACATTTAAATACATGAGCATATAAGAGCCATGTTATTCAAACCATATAGCTAATTAAAAAAAAACAGTTTTAAAAGTATTTTTTTAAATCCACACTTTTATCTCTTTGATAGCATTGGTAATCTAGTTTTCCTCATTATTTTGGGCTGGGGCCACAGAAGTTTATTAAAAGTTTTATGATTGCCTAGGAATATTGACAAAGTACTATTCCTTAGAATGACTGCTATTTTGCACCTGTCAAGACAGGAGATAAGGGAATGGCTATTCAAGCTCAAAAGGAAGGAAAGATGATAGTATGACAGCCTCCTGTGAGGGAATTTGACTTAGGTAGCTTAGAGAAAGTTCATGGAGGTAATTAATGAAATCTTATAAGCTATAGCACATTGACCAAACAGAGTATGATGGGAAATTTAATATATATATATATATATATATATATATATATATATATATGAAGGAAACATTTAGTCAGAGGAGACACAATGTGCATAGGCTTTAGAGTAAAAGGGTTTAAGGTTAGACACTTAAAACATCAATAGAATATTACTTTGGATTTTCAATGTCATTGAAAATTTAGATGAGAGTATTTTGTGTTGGTGTCTGCAAGTTCAAGTGCATCCAGCTTCAAAATGTGGTTAGAGAAGATCTGACATTTTGAAATTGTACTCACTATGGTATTAAAAAACTAGAAGCCTCATCAAAAAAGTATCAAAGACATCATTTACTGGGAAGGGAGGAACGGGAAGATCAAAACTATGTGAAATGTAAAGTTACCTCTCAACATTTTCTCCAGCAGAAGAAGCCATATATGGGATGCTCAGGTGGATTCAGGGTTCTCTACTTGGCTGGGATGACTTGGGCCTATGGCAATGAAGCAAGGAAAGCTTCCATTAGGTGGCATGTCCTGAAGAGTATTCTTTGTAATATAAGAATCAATGAACAAGAAGACAGAAGTTGGTATTTTTTACAGGAGAGAAAGCATGAGCAATGAGTTGTGAGTGTAAGGACAATTGAGGTGGGAAATTGAGTGAGTGAAAAAGTATCGTTACTTGAACCTGTCTTAAACTCATTCCATGACACATTAGTTAGTCAATTTAAATAGAAACTTAAGTCACACTAGCTTTCTGCAGACTTTATGTAGGGTAGAGAAGTATCACTGCCTATTTCTCATCCCAGGACCTCTCTACAGATTTGTATAATTAGGCATCTACCAACATTTCCAGAGCCTATGTGCTCAAGCATTTCATTATAGCAGTTAGACACTTTAATAACTCATTAAGTAACAGCTCTTTCTCTGGCCATTAATGTTTCCTTAAAGATTTTTTCTAAAAGCATTGGTCTGTCAAAGAAGGTGACCTACTTTTATAAAATGGTACCAGGTGAGGTGAATGTGTTTGAGCATGTGACATTTTTTTCCTACCATTCAAATGGAAGCTACTCTCTTATAAACTTACCTTTGATGCCAATATATACTTTCTAATAAGTATTAAATGCTTAGGGTAAAATGGAGACATCATAAGAAAAAAGGAACTGGCTTTTTTTCTGTCTCATCCCCTGATGTTTTAGAACAAGGATCTCTTAGAGAAGCACACGAATGGTAGTATAGCTCTTTGGTTAAAAGTGTAGTGCTTGTGAACAATAGTTAAGCATGGTCTATAGTCCAACACTAGCGCTTTCTAGCTGTGTGAGCATTCCCAGCCTGTGCCTTGTCTGCTGCATCATTTATAAGAAAAAAGTATCTTGTTCATGAAGTTGCTGTCAAGATCAATGTGGTGTATGTATAAAGAACTTAATATAATATTTGATACACTATTAGCTTTCTCCTGTTGTCATTGTAATTACTGTTGCAGCAATGTCACCACTGCACCAGTCTTAGGTTCCTACTCTAACTGTAAATATACTTTTATAAGGTCTTGCTAAGGCACGGGAGAGCGAAGAACTAAGGAGGAATTAGAAAACTCAGCTTACATCACTATTTTGTGTCCTTATGTTAACCATCTTATGCCAAAGCAAATGTATCAGAGGTATACTATTTTATAAGGGAAAAATCTCATGAGGCCATATTCCTAGACAAAGAACTATAGGTAACTAAGGGATGTTGAGAGTAGGGGAGAAATAGTCTTCCCCCATGGAGGAATCCCCTAATTGTCTATCCAGTTCCAAGTGGTCAGTTATGAAATCATACGCGCGCGCGCACACGCGCGCACACACACACACACACACACACACACACACACACACACAATCACTAGAAAGTAGGGGAAAAGAGGCCAGGAAGTAGGGCTTGGGAAAAAAAGAACGATATTAGATGGAAATTACATCTTAATTAAAAATATACTTTCAGAGATTACAGTTTATTACCTGAAGATATATGAGAACATAAACCAACATTTATGCTTCTATCTTTGTTTTCACAGGAACCTGTAGACTTGGCTGGGCCTATTACTGTGCTGGGGGTGGAGCTGCTGCAGCCATGTTGATCTGCACCTGGCTCTCTTGCTTTGCTGGAAGAAATCCCAAGCCAGTTATGTTGGTGGAGAACATCATGAGGAATACCAATTCTTATGCCATGGAGCTTGATCACTGCCTCAAACCTTAAGCTTTGAAAGATTTACTAAAGAGGGAAAAGAAACCTGAACAGATGTACTAAGTAAGCCAAGGCAGCCATCTACTAGTCATATACCCTAATGCTTGCATGCTCCTTAAACACGTGTCACTCATTTTCATGTTTGCCCAAAACTCTAAGTTCATGGCTATTTAGATAATTTTTCAGCACAATGATTCAAACATTCACGGGAATGAAGTTTCTACTGGTCACCCAAGTCACACTGAGTACCTTTATGCAAAGTAAGATTCTTACTTGAAAAGATACCGAATAACCAAGAAACTCCTCAGAGTTCTATAACACATACTTCCCACTTACTTTAAAACATAGATTCTGTTCAGGAGCAGTAGTACTCAAGGGGCACTGGAAGACAGACTAAGCTATTTTGCACCCATTCATTTGCATGGCTCTCCCCCTAATATTTATTGCTCCTCACAAGCACATCTCAAGAATTACTATTTGAAACATTTGTGAATTTCTCAAGCCTATACTTCATTTCTTTTTTTTTTTCCTTATGCACGAGAAAGCATGGTAGAAAGGTAACTTTCAGTGGGGAAAACACTAATCATGTTCACGTGCATCTAATATGGGGCAGCTTTCACATTATGCTTTAGAATATTCATAGGAGTTAATTTTCTACTCTTGCTGGGTGACTGGTATCAAAATATAGTGGCAAGTGTTCCCTAAACTATTCTAGCTAGAGGAATGTTGTTCATTGAGTCTAACATTTGTCAGGTGTTCAATAAATATGAACTCCCAGTGATGGGGGCAAGGATGTGTTTGCTGTATTCTTGAAAGTTTTATCCAAGCTTATTATAAGAGACTAGGAAGTCTGCAGTGACGTTTGTCATGGTAACCATCTGTAGTGTGATGTAAGTTTCTCTGCCTGCTTTAATTACTGCTCTTCAAATCATCTCACCTCCATCTAGGCTAAATTTGATTATGAGAGAATACAGCCATGATGTCACCTAGGGCTAAAGTGATCTAGGCTGATGGATGGTGTAGAACTTGGTGTCTCCTGGAGAAAATAAAATCAGACTCACCCCTTTAAGGCCAGTGCTACTATTTCATAACCCCAGCTTTTGGGACTAGGGAAGGCCTGGAATTCAAAAGGCTAATTCATCTGTTTCTATTCTTAAACACTCTACCATGGATTTGGTCCTCCAAGAGGGGGAAAAAAAACTTACAATACTGGCTTCATCAATTATAGATCATCTCATAAAGAGTCAGAGTCCTTTTACTTGCCTCACATATATAAGTTAATTCAAACATATACTCCATTCATAGTCGTTCATAATTAGTTTAGTCATCTGCTTAGGAGCCAATCCTTAAATTATCTACATTCTGTGCCAACCATAAGGGTTAAATGATGAAAACAGTCTCTGCTCCATCTTCATCCCTACACATCTTGTAGGCAGAACAAATTTTGGGTTGAAGGTTTTGTGGGTGGGTTCATGTCTGTCTCCTTCCACTGAGAGTCCTGTCTGGCTACAGGAGGTGGATACCTCAGGCTCCATATCTCCCACTGCTATGCATCTCAGCGAGTGTCACCCTTAAAGACTTTCATCCCAGGTCTCTGGCACGTCCTAGACCCCATCCCCTAATTTCCTCTCATTCTCCTGGTCCTTCCTTCCTGGTTCTCTGCATACCTGATCTCCCCATTCTCTTTCCTTCCCTATCTCCTCTCCCACCCAGTTCCCTCCCTAGAGGGAGGAGCCTTGTGAGATGTGGATTGAGAGAAGCAAGGCTGTGATCAGGATGTAAAGTGAATAAATAAATTGATTCCTGGAAAAAAATAAAATAAAAAGTACACTCATACTAAGCAATGATGAAAACAAATTTTCACCTTAAAAGGAATAGTGGTGAGTTTTTGGTGGTATGCCAATAAATAGTTGTCAATGTGTTAAGTGCTGGGAATGTTAAAGTAGGGGAGGAGGGGTTAAAGGATCAAAGAGCAATCACAAAGCTAAGTTAGTCACTTAAGGGGTCATGGTGAAGATTATTTTCTGAGTGATGACTAAGATGGGGTTGAAAGATGAAGAGAAAGAGCTAATCATCAAAGACAAAAAGGGCACAGGGATAGACCAAGCTTACAAACAAGTTGACAAAGTGAAGCTGAAAGGGAAGAGTAGCCAGAATCTGTACAACACACGGCAATGAATCTGCACTTTCACCTAAAGCAAGTAATGTGAGTGTGTTGTGCTTTTGCAAAGATCTACAGCAAGGGTAATTACAGAGGGTAAGGTGAGAGAGGCTAGAGACGTTTTCATAACCCATGTGCCAAGTGAATATGCTGGGAACAAAGAGTGGAAATGAGCACCGAATACAAGAAAAGGTATAGGTTGAGCCTCTCTGTGTCCAAAATTCCAACTCCAAAACAGTTCCAAGTGTTAAGTTCGATGTCTTCAGAAAGAAGTTCCACACTTGGTGGGTTTTTTTTTTTTTTGAGATTAAAAATGAGGAATTTAGATAATCTATGCCAACATTCCAAATCCAAAGAACTCTGAAAATTCAAGGCCAGCCTTGGCTGTATAGTAAGTTCAATACTAGAATGAGCTACACAAGATCTGTTTCAAAACACAACATAACAAAGATACATAATAAAATATGGTACCTTAAACAGGTATATGTACTTGCTGTTTATTTTCTTAGACACAGGTAATTTCGCTTTCACTAGAGTATACTAGTAATGTTTAAAAAACACCGGTGCAAGATTTTGATTTCCTATTTCAACCATTTATATGGTTGTATGCTTTTATTTCTGAATTTACCATAAGGTTGTGTGCCAAGCTTATTATTACTTATACCTGTTCAGTTTACTTTTCCTCATGTCACTAAAACATTAGACTAAATTTCCAAAGGATTCCAATCATGCTGGATTTTGAAGGATACTTTTAGTTGGATTTAGCTTGTTTACTACATAATTTTTTAAATTGAAAAAAATCAATTGGGTCACTTATGCTCCATTCTGTACCTAGAAAGGCAATTCTTTGTCAACACATGTAGGTGAGGCCAAGTGAAATTAACAGTGATCACTCTGGAATAGGGGTGATACCAAGATGGAGATTATAGGCCATAAGCAAGTGATGTTCATATTCATGTCAAAAATGAATTGCTCCTAGAAGACAAACTGATTAAATGTTTAAGGTAAAGCATGCTGATTAGACATTCTGGAAAGCAAAGTATCTGAGGAGTCCATTGCAAACCCTTATCCTAAGTAAGATGACTGTTTTGGTAAAGCAAAACTGTAACCAACTCAACCATCTTATTTGTTTTATTAAACACTCTAATACAGTCTTAAGAGAGTGCAGTATATGAAGAACATGTTCAGTAGACAGGAAAAGGCAGATCACTCTTAGAAAAGTCAATTCAACTAGGTGATCTCACTTTACAGGCTATGGAACTGTCTGGAATTCTATGGGACAGAATCTGTACAGGTGAGTGTATAAACTGGTATCCTGAGGCAAACACCATTCATACTCAAGGAGTTTAGATGAGATAAGTATAATTAAAGAACCACTTATGATGGTGCATGTAGGTAAAGGGCATGTACAAGCAATAAAAAACAAACAAAAGAGATTGTCAGGCATAAACATCCTAGGAATAGAAGGGTAACCATCCTATTTTTAAGACTAGAGAAGCAAAGAAAAGAAATGACATTATTTGAATGCAGCAATAACTATAATAGGAGGAAAGGGGTGACCTGGTAGGAGCTGTGGCTTTAGATAGCATAATCCAGTTTTTGTCTAAATGAAACACAAAGGGAAGGTGACAAAGGATGAACAGATTATATCCCTATCTTTCTGCTGTCTGATATTTACACAGTGGTCACCATTTGCCAGACTCAGCCATATGACAAATGGCAAGGAAATCTTTGGCTATTGTCAATTGAGGTCAACTTCCTTTGCTACAGAGTATGGCAGGTTAAGATCAAAGAATGGTGCTTGGTGATATGTGCATAAATGGAAAACAGTAATTTTATAAGTGGTTTGTACTTCCCTAATTTAATGTTTCCTATTATATTGCTTTCAGAGAAGTATCTATTTAGCTGCCCTTTCAGCCCAGATATCTAAACAAAGTGAAATATGTGCACTGGTAGAGATGGGGGTGAGGGTGGGAACTGATGCTAAGAAGTATGGTTCTAATTTGAAGGAATATTAGAGGATAGGGACTGGGAGGAGTGGAGGGAGGGAAAATGGGTCAGGATGTATGGAAAAAAGAAAAATTTTAAGAAAGAGTTGTATGTAGAAGACGGAATGTTTCTAGGTAAATGGAGCCATATTTTAAAAGGATTTTTCTTCATCGGAAGCAGACATTCCTGAACAACTCCATTCTCATCATGAATGGAAAGTTTCCATGCATGTACCTGGTTGCTTTCTACCAAGTCTTTTTCTGTCATAAATGTTGGGAGTAGCCCAGTTTTTCCATACCTATTCTGGTCTGGAATTGATTCTTGAATACTAAATCTGTCTCTTCTGGCTGCAGTTGTGAGGAAAGGAAAAAGAAACTATGGTCCGGTGGGATTCTGAATAAGTGAAAAAGAGACCTCAGATATCCCATAGTTTGAGCAAGAATGCTTCTGTGAATCAGATACATTAAATTGCCAAAAAAGCCTCATTATTGACGAGCATCTGATCTCTTCAGAATGTACCAGGGATATAACATTTTGTCTCTATAGCAAGACACATGAGCCTATCAGGAAAGACCTTTATTTAGTTCACAGTTGTAGATGTTCAAGGCCATGATGTATGCATTGGCTTAGCTCTATTCAAGACTCTTTTGGAGGTATCATATTAAAGACAGATAGCATCAGTTAAACTTAAAGAGTATACCTTGGTACTGAATCTAGAGACTCTAGTTTGGGCTCTGGTTTTTATAATAATTTGTTTTCATGAAAACTACAAGATAACCGCTTGAATCTTAAACCTTCTAAGGGTATGGATCACAACACTCAAAATCATCCCACGATGTCCATCCCATTAAAAGAGTCTGTGTCCCTTAAGCCAAGTTCACCATTCATGGACCTTCAGTTGAGATAAAACCACAGCTAAACCAGGGCAAATGTTTTCTTTAGAGTCTAGGATTCACTCTCCATAGCAATACAAGCATGAATCAGTTTCAAGATTGATTTTTTTTTAATCCCAAGACAGCTTGGTGATGGGGAAAAAAAGAAGCTTCAAAGAAAGTAATAGTGGATGCATTTTATAAGAGGGGGATGGTGTCTTACTTGGTGGCCTGGGGGGAAAGGTGTGCTATTTCTAGAACTCACAATCAATCTCCAGCCAGGCCCAGTAAGCAGGAGCCTTCCAAGAAGTCATCTCCACCCCAGGTCCTTGGTTTGAGAATATTTTCAAAACTGGAGGGGGTAGAGCTGAAGGATAATTTATTGCTGGCCTGTCCCTTCGGTTGTAGAGAGAAGCACTTGCAGTTTCAATTTTCTTTTTGTCTACTTATGAAATTAGATTCTCCCAGGGTTGATCTCTTTTCTAAACGCATCAAACCCCCACTGAGTTCTCAAAGCTAACAGCAAATAAACAGTTGCTATGTGTGCACACAAATGATTTAGACTTTCATTATACGGAGCTGCTGATATGTAAAGAGGTAGAAGTAGGAGGAGACAAAAAAAATGTTTGCCTGATTTTGACTGCAGCACTATGTGCTGCTGCTTCCCCTTCTTCAAAAGGAAGTCCTGAAGAACAGTACTTGGGAGGGAGAATATGGATGCCAGCCTTCAAGCATGTGAACAGCACCCTGGTATTGGCTCCCTGTTGTATAGCCCCGCTGCTATTTAAGAGGTGCTGGGCAGTTATAGATGGGAAGTATAAAGATCAAGATAAATAAAATAGGGTAAAAAATGAACTAAACATCTTCCTTGCAGAAAAACAGTGTTGCTCTCTTTCTCAATAAGGTATGTCTATGTACTGTATGTGCTAAAGGGTTCTCCTCTCAGGCAACAGGGCAAACAGAGGGCAGCTCTGGTTTTATAATCAGACAGATCTCTGTCTAATCTGAAATATTGCTTAGCTGTGTGTCCTATGATAGTTTACTTAACTTCTCCAGTTTCTAAACTTTCTAAAACATGCTGCTAAATATTGATTGTCTTGATTGCTACTCCAGCAGTCCTAGAAAGATTTACTCACCCAGTGGCGTGCCATTAAGCTCGGCAATAGGTTATGTGCTTCAATGTGCACCCACAAATGAGAAACACTGAATAAAATATTGGTGATGCCCAAATTATTGCCTCAAGGAAAATTTTCTTTGAGCTCCAGACTAATGTATCTAGCTACTTTTCCTACCCCATATGTCTATTTGGATGTCTATGAGGCATGTCAAATTACAAATATTCAAGCCTTTGTACCTAAAACTTCTCTCTGCTTCTCTTTCTCCCTCTCCCTCTCTGTTTAAAGCTTCCTCTCCTTCTCTCTGCAGGATTTAGCAGTGTAGCCCTGGGAGTCCTGGAATTCATTCTGTAGACCAGAGGCTAGCTTTAAACTCACAGAGATATGCTTGCTTCTGCCTACCATGTTCTGAGATTAAAGGCATGTATCACCATGCTCAGTTCAAAAACTACTCTCTAATTAGTGCTATATTTGTAAATAAATGGCATGAATCTTAGCTGCTTTTAAAATTTATTTATTTATTTATTTATTTATTTATTTATTTATTTATTTATTTATTTTGCCATCATTCTGGAAGTGTTAGGGTTTTTTTATTAGCTATTTTCTTCATTTATATTTCAAATGCTATCCTGAAAGTCTCCTATACCCTCCCCCCCCCGCCCTGATCTGAAACCCACCCACTCCCACTTCCTGGCCCTGGCATTCCCCTGTACTAGGGCATATGATCTTCACAAAACCAGGGGCCTCTCCTCCCAGTGATGGAAGACTAGGCCATCCTCTGATAAATTTGCAACTAGAGACACAGCTCTGGGGAGTACTGGTTAGTTCATATTGTTGTTCCTCCTATAGGGTTGCAGACCCCTTTAGATGCTTGGGTACTTTCTCCAGCTCCTCCATTGGCGGCCCTGTGATCCATCCAATGGATTACTGTGAGCATCCACTTCTGTATTTGCCAGGGACTGGTATAGCCTCACAAGAGAGAGCTATATCAGGTTCCTGTCAGCAAAATCTTGTTGGCATATGCAATAGTGTCTGGGTTTGGTGGTTGTATATGGGATGGATCCCTTGGTGGGGAAGTCTCTGGATGGTCCTTCCTTCTGTCTCAGCTCCAAACTTTGTCTCTGTCACTCCTTCCATGGGTATTTTGTTCCCCATTCTAAGGAGGAACAAAGTATCCACACTTTGGTCTTCCCTCTTCTTGAGTTTCATGTATTTTGCAAATTGTATCTTGGGTATTCTAAGTTTCTGAGCTAATATCCACTTATCACTGAGTGCATATCATGTGAGTTCTTTTGTGATTGGGTTACCTCCCTCAGGATCTATCCATTTGCCTAAGAATTTCATAAGTTCATTGTTTTTAATAGCTGAGTAGTACTCCATTGTGTAAATGTACCACATTTTCTGTATCCATTCCTCTGCCGAGGGACATCTGGGTTCTTTCCAGCTTCTGGCTATTATAAATAAGGCTACTATGAACATAGTGGAGCATGTGTCCTTATTACAAGTTGGAACATCTGGGTATATGCCTAGGAGAGGTATTGCTGGATCTTCCAGTAGTACTTTATCCAACTTTCTGAGGAACCGCCAGACTGATATCCAAAGTGCTTGTACCAGCTTGCAATCCCACCAACAATGGAGGAGTGTCCCTCTTTCTCCACCTCTTCGCCAACATCTGCTGTCACCTGAATTTTTGATTTTAGCCATTCTGACTCATGTGAGATAGAATCTCAGGGTTGTTTTGATTTGTATATCCCTGATGATTAAGGATGCTGAACATTTTTTTCAGGTGCTTCTCAGCTATTTGGTATTCCTCAGTTGAGAATTCTCTGTTTAGCTCTGTACCCCATTTTTAATGGGGTTATTTGATTTTCTGGAGTCTATCTTCTTGTTTTCTTTGTATATATTGGAAATTAGTCCCCTATCAGATTTAGAGTTGGTCAAGATCCCAATCTGTTGTCCTTTTTGTCTTATTGATGGTGTCTTTTGCCTTACAGAAGCTTTGCAACTTTATGAGGTTCCATTTGTTGATTCTAGATCTTACAGCACAAGCCATTTCTTTTATGTTCAGGAATTTTTCCCCTGTGCCCATATCTTTGAGGCTTTTCCCCACTTTCTCCTCTATAAGTTTTAGTGTCTCTGTTTTAAGTGGTGTTCTTTGGTTGACTTAGACTTGACTTTAGTACAAGGAGATAGGAATGGATCAATTCGCATTCTTCTACATGATAACCACCAGTTGTGCCAGCACCATTTGTTGAAAATGCTGTCTTTTTTTCCACTAGATGGTTTTACTTGGCTGCTTTTCCAGGCTACATTATTTCTATTTTTCCTCCTCTGTCTATGCTTAACTTCTTCTCAGAGAGGACTGATGATCACATCCAGGGACCTGTTTGTGCCAATCATGCACAGTCTCATTGAGCTATACCCTGTGTTCAGCATCCTCATACTGAAATATTCCAATGCACATAGTTCTTTTTGATATACAAAATATCTTCAGGATATTTCATCTACATGCTTATTAGGAAGTGATTTAAACACATTACATTAATCTGTGCTAAAAGATGTCAGCAATTTTCTCTCTTCCTCCTTCAACTAGTTATTCCTGAAAATAGGTTTGGAGTAGACATCATAGGCTGTGAAATAAAATGCCCAGTGCCTGATATGAATTATAGTTTTAAGATGTTGATGACTCACGTCCTGTTCCATGTTCCAGTTTGCTTCCTGTCAATGTGTTAAACACACTGACAAAAGCCATGTCAGGGAGGAAAGGGTTTGTTTAGCTTAAATATTCTCATAACAGTCCATCATTGAGGCAAACCAGTACAAGAACTCAAGTAAAGCAATTAATTGGAGACACAAACTGAAGTATATATCATAAAAGAATGCTGCTTACTGGCTAGTTCTCCATAACTTGTTGTGGTTTGAATAGGAATGGCTTCCACAGATTCAAGTGACTGAATGCTTGGCCCATAGGGAGTGGCACTTTTAGAAGGTTTGGCCTTGCCAGAGTAAGTGTGGCCTTATTGGAGGAAGTGTGCCAATGTGGGGGAAGGCTTTGAGGTCTTAGAAGCTCAACTAAGGACTATTGGCTCACTATCTCTTTCTGCTGCTTGCAGATCAAGATGTAGAACTCTCAGCTCCTTCTCTAGTACCATGTCTGCCTGCAAACTGCCATGTTTCCTATCATGATGAAAATGGAGTAAACTTCTGAAACTACAAGCTAGCTGCAGTTAAAAGTTTTCCTTAATAAGAATTGCCATCTAAGGAGATGACCATGTGGTTTTTGTCTTTGAGTTTGTTTATATACTGGATTACGTTGATGGATTTCCGTATATTGAACCATCCCTGCATCCCTGGGATGAAACCTACTTGGTCAGGATGGATGATTGTTTTGATGTGTTCTTGGATTCGGTTAGCAAGAACTTTATTGAGGATTTTTGCATCAATATTCATAAGGGATATTGGTCTGAAGTTTTCTATCTTTGTTGGGTCTTTTTGTGGTTTAGGTATCAGAGTAATTGTGGCTTCATAGAATGAGTTGGGTAGAGTACCTTCTGTTTCTATTTTGTGGAATAGTTTGTGAAGAACTGGGATTAGATCTTCTTTGAAGGTCTGATAGAACTCTGCACTAAACCCATCTGGTCCTGGGCTTTTTTTAGTTGGGAGACTATTAATGACTGCTTCTATTTCTTTGGGGGATATAGGGCTGTTTAGATCATTAACCTGATCTTGATTCAACTTTGGTACCTGGTATCTGTCTAGGAACTTCTCCATTTCATCCAGGTTCTCCAGTTTTGTTGAGTATAGCCTTTGGTAGAAGGATCTGATGGTGTTTTGGATGTCTTCAGGATCTGTTGTTATGTCTCCTTTTTCATTTCTGATTTTGTTAATTAGGATGCTTTCCCTGTGCCCTCTAGTGAGTCTGGCTAAGGGTTTATCTATCTTGTTGATTTTCTCAAAGAACCAGCTCCTTGATTGGTTGATTCTTTGAATAGTTTTTCTTGTTTCCACTTGGTTGATTTCACCCCTGAGTTTGATTATTTCCTGCCGTCTACTCCTCTTGGGTGAATTTGCTTCCTTTTGTTCTAGTGCTTTTAGGTGTGTTGTCAAGCTGCTAATGTGTGCTCTCTCTAGTTTCCTTTTGGAGGCACTCAGAGCTATGAGTTTTCCTCTTAGAAATGCTTTCATTGCGTCCCATAAGTTTGGGTATGTTGTGGCTTCATTTTCATTGAACTCTAAAAAGTCCTTAATTTCTTTCTTTATTCCTTCCTTGACCAAGGTATCATTGAGAAGAGTGTTGTTCAGTTTCCACGTGAAGGTTGGCTTTCTATTATTTATTTTGTTATTGAAGATCAGCCTTAGTCCATGGTGATCCGATAGGATGCATGGGACAATTTCAATATTTTTATATCTGTTGAGGCCTGCTTTGTGACCAATTATGTGGTCAATTTTGGAGAAGGTACCATGAGGTGCTGAGAAGAAGGTATATCCTTTTGTTTTAGGATAGAATGTTCTGTAGATATCTGCCAGATCCATTTGATTCATAATTTCTCTTAGTTTCACTGTGTCCCTGTTTAGTTTCTGTTTCCATGATCTGTCCGTTGGTGAAAGTGGTGTGTTGAAGTCTCCCACTATTATTGTATGAGGTGCAATGTGTGCTTTGAGCTTTACTAAAGTTTCTTTAATGAATGTGGCTGCCTTTGTATTTGGAGCATAGATATTCAGGATTGATAGTTCCTCTTGGAGGATTTTACCTTTGATGAGTATGAAGTGTCCCTCCCTGTCTTTTTTAATGACTTTGGGTTGGAAGTCAATCTTATCAGATATTAGAATGGCTACTCCAGCTTGTTTCTTCATACCATTTGCTTGGAACTTCACATAAAACCAGAGACACTGAAACTTATAGAGGAGAAAGTGGGGAAAAGCCTTGAAGATATGGGCACAGGGGAAAAATTCCTGAATAGAATAGCTTGTGCTGTAAGATCGAGAATTGACAAGTGGGACCTCATGAAACTACAAAGCTTCTGCAAGGCTAAAGACACCATCAATAAGACAAAAAAACCACCAACAGATTGGGAAAGGATCTTCACCTATCCTAAATCAGATAAGGGACTAATATCCAATATATATAAAGAACTCAAGAAGGTGGACTCCAGAAAGTCAAATAACCCCATTAAAAAATGGGGCTCAGAACTGAACAAAGAATTCTCACCTGAGGAATACCGAATGGCAGAGAAGCACCTGAAAAAATGTTCAACATCCTTAATCATCAGGGAAATGCAAATCAAAACAACCCTGAGATTCCACCTCACACCAGTCAGAATGGCTAAGATCAAAAATTCAGGTGACAGCAGATGCTGGCGAGGATGTGGAGAAAGAGGAACACTCCTCCATTGTTGGTGGGATTGCAAGCTTGTACAACCACTCTGGAAATCAGTCTGGCGGTTCCTCAGAAAATTGGACATAGTACTACCGGAGGATCCAGCAATACCTCTCCTGGGCATATATCCAGAAGATGTCCCAACCGGTAAAAAGGACACATGCTCCACTATGTTCATAGCAGCCCTATTTATAATAGCCAGAAGCTGGAAAGAACCCAGATGTCCCTCAACAGAGGAATGGATACAGAAATTATGGTACATTTACACAATGGAGTACTACTCAGCTATTAAAAAGAATGAATTTATGAAATTCCTAGCCAAATGGATGGACCTGGAGGGCATCATCTTGAGTGAAGTAACACAATCACAAAAGAACTCACACAATATGTATTCATTGATAAGTGGATATTAGCCCAAAACTTAGGATACCCAAGATATAAGATACAATTTGATAAACGCATGAAACTCAAGAAGAATGAAGACCAAAGTGTGGACACTGTGCACCTTCTTAGAATTGGGAACAAAACACCCAGGGAAGGAGTTACAGAGACAAAGTTCGTAGCTGTGATGAAAGGATGGACCATTTAGAGACTGCTGTATCCAGGGATCCGTCCCATAATCAGCTTCTAAACGCTGACACCATTGCATACACTAGCAAGATTTTGCTGAAAGGACCCAAATATAGCTGTCTCTTGTGAGACGATGCCGGGGCCTAGCAAACACAGGAGTGGATGTTCACAGTCAGCTATTGGATGTATCACAGGGCTCCCAATGGAGAAGCTAGAGAAAGTACCCAAGGAGCTAAAGGGATCTGCAACCCTATTGTTGGAACAACATGATGTACTAACCAGAACCCTGGAGCTCTTGTCTCTAGCTGCATATGTATCGAAAGATGGCCTAGTCGGCCATCAATGGAAAGAGAGGCCCATTGGACTTGCAAACTTTATATGCCCCAATATAGGGGAATGCCAGGGCCAAAAGAATGGGAATGGGTGGGTAGGGAAGTGGGGGGCGCTATGGGGGACGTTTGGGATAGTATTGGAAATGTAATTGAGGAAAATATGTAATAAAAATATAAAAAAAAAAGAAGATAAAAAAAAATAAGAATTGCCATGATCATGGTGTCTGTACACAGAAATGGAAATCATAACTAAAACATTTGCTCAGACTGCCTTCTTATACAGTTCAGGAATGCATGTCCAGAAGTGGCACTGTCTATAGTGGGCTGGGCTCTTCTACATCAATCATTAATCAAGAATATACCTCTCCAGTCTTCCTTTTTTATTAGATATTTTCTTCTTTTACATTTCAAATGCTATCCTGAAAGTCCCCTATACCCACCCCTGTCCTTCTCCCCAACCCACACACTCCTGCTTCCTGGCCCTGGTATTCCCCTGTACTGGGGCATATGATCTTTGCAAGACCAAGGGCCTCTCCTCCCATTGATGGCTGACTAGGCCATCCTCTGCTATGTGTAGGTGACTCCAGCTTGTATCAAGTTGACAAAACACTAAGCAGAAAAGCTCCCAGAGCAAACCCCTTCAATATTATAGGCTATTTCCTTGGTTATATGAGAAAGAACCTATTGCTGATGACAGCATACACTTGAGTAATAAGACATGGAGAAATTAAGCTGTTACCTGCCTAGAAGCTTCATCCCTACTGGATAGTTTTCAGTGTTCTGGAAGATGCTGTGTACACCACAGGGGCAGAAATGTCAGGAGGCTTATCCAGCTGTGAGCTAAAATAATGACTGAACTGGCAAGGCATGTCCACTGGTTCAATAGTTGTATGAGTACTGTGGAAGTAGCCAATGTCTTTCTGATTCTGTCCTATACGATAGAACTCAGGCCTGATAGGATTAGCTGGGTCCAAAATCTGTGACTTTATACATAGGTCACAGGCTCTAGGAGAGAACCAAATACTATTCTTCTGTTAAATGTACCTATCATTAAAATAGCACCTAAGCTGTTATCTTTATAGACATCAATTAGGGGCATCTCTCATCCTACATCAGACCTTTTGTAGTATCTGGACATTAATACAGAGATCTATGACTGCTCGAAAGAATAGGAAACTTTGGAGTGAGCAGCTCTAAATTGGATATCTCCATTAATACCCACCTCCTCCCAAGACTCTGACGATCTGGGATGGTTACAGAACAGAGAACAGATATAGTAAAAGCCAGAGAGAATAGAGAACAATAACTAAACATTATTTCGGGCATGATAGAGTCTTTGCACATATAAAACCACAGGATTGTTACAAAAAGGCACAAGATCAAAACACACAAAATCCCAGCATAGAGCAGAGAAGATCTCAGAAGTGCCACCCTGAACTGAGAAGCTATTGGCAATTAATGGTTGTGGTGGAAGGAAAGGTGTGAGAGACTTGACCATGAAAGAACTTTGTAACTTTGGGCTAGAAAAGCCATTGAGTGTTGGGAGCACAATGGATTGTTCTATGGTAACCTGGGAGAAAAGAATGTTGGAAGCAGTGCAGTAGATTGAAGCCTTGCCTGAGAAGTTTTAGAAGGAAGTTTAAAGACTTTATGAGGGCTTTTTGCTATTTTGATGTTAAATTATGTCATGCTGGTCATCGGAGGCTAAAGAATCAGCTGGTGATTAACAAGATTCATGAGCTACTAATGTGAAACCTTTGATTTGCTGGGACACTCAATGTTGGTCAGCTGGAGCTGAGAATTTAGCGGTGATTAAGAAAAGATCAATATCATTGAGGTGAAATCTGGGACAGGTCTCCTGACATTTGGCACATAGAAGCTATGTTTTAGATGCAGCAAAGGTTTTACCTTGATTTGGCAGCTAAATTTGGTACTTGGAAAGTCACCAAGATGGTACTGGTTTTTAATGGGGTCATGGAGAGTAGGACATGCCATCGGTAAAGGCATAATCATAGTAGCAGTGGAATCCCCAGGATTAAAGGGGTCATGAAGAAAATCTTTGTACCATGAAGAGAGTCCAGGAGAGGCTATTGGTGGAAGTGCAGCCCAGATGCAGTAGAAGACCCCAGCATTTTGGGGATTCCAGTACCATGGGATGACTACCAAGAACAGCAATATCAGTGGAGTGTATCCAAACAGAGTCTAGAAGACAAGCTGTGCATGCTGCAGAGAGCAGAGCCAGAGAACTGATTCTCTTTGGAGGAATCCAGAAAACCATGGAATGGATACCAGAAATTGGATGTTGAGTTATTTATACTGTTGGAGTTTGGTTTTCCTTTGTCTAAATTGTAATTGTGTCATGGTACCTCCCTCTTGAAGTGAGAAGGGATTTAATTTAATTTTGAATATGATTTGGAATTTTTAGAGAGATTGGATGTTTTAAAGAGACTGAAATTTTAGTGTGTTTAAATTTATAAATACTGAGCGACTTTTATTAAAGTTATTTGTGTTTTTAATGTGAGTTCTTGGGGATGAGTAAGAAGGGAAATATTGACTCAAGATATAAGTTACAATTTGCAAAACACATGAAACTCAAGAAGAACAAAGACCAAAGTGTGGACACTTTGCCCCTTCTTAGAACTGGGAACAAAACACCCATGGAAGGAATTACAGAGACAAAGTTTGGAGCTGAGACAAAAGGATGGACCATCTAGAGACTGCCATATCCAGGGATCCATCCCATAATCAGCCTCCAAACGCTGACACCATTGCATACACTAGCAAGATTGTGCTGATAGGACCCTGATATAGCTGTCTCTAGTGAGACTATGCCGGGGCCTAGCAAACACAGAAGTGGATGCTCACAGTCAGCTATTGGATGGATCACAGGGCCCCCAATGGAGGAGCTAGTGAAAATACCCAAGGAGCTAAAGGGATCTGCAACCCTATAGGTGGACCAACATTATGAACTAACCAGTACCCCAGAGCTCTTGATTCTAGCTGCATATGTATCAAAAGATGGCCTAGTTGGCCATCACTGGAAAGAGAGGCCCATTGGACTTGCAAACTTTATATGCCCCAGTACAGGGAAACGCCAGGGCCAAAAAGTGGGAGAGGGTGGGTAGGGGGGTAGGGGGAGGGTATGGGTGACTTTTGGGATAGCATTGGAAATGTAAATGAGGAAAATACCTAATTAAAAAAAAAGAATGGAAATATTGGCCAGGAGGTGGTGGCACATACATGAGAAGCTGGCAGAGCTCTGAATTTGAGGCCACTATGGTCTATAGAGCAAGTCAAGGAAAACCTAGGCTACACAGAGAAACCCTGTCATGAACCACTATCACCACTCCCCCAACACATTAAAATAAAAAGAAACAAAAGGTTGTGACTTAATAGTGATGTGTTTGTGTGTCCAGTTGACAAGGAGTCAGTTGTACCAGCTAGTCTTATGTCAACTTGACACAAACTAGAGTTATCTGAATGGAGGGAACCTCAACTGAGAAAAGGCCTTCATAAGGTCCAGCTGTAAGGCATTTTCTTAATTAGTGATTGATAGTGGAGGGCCCAGCCCATTGTGCATGGTGTAACCACTGGACTGGTGCTCCTGGGTTTTCTAAGCAAGCCATGAGGAGCTAAGCCAGGAAATGGTACCACCAAGTGGCCTCTGAATTAGATCCTGCCTCCAGGTTCCTTTCTTGTTTGGATTCCTGTCCTGCCTTCCTTTGATGATGAAAAATGCTCTGGAAGTGTAAGCCAAATAAACCCTTTACTTTCTAGCTTGCTTTTAGATAACATAGTCCATTGCAGCAATAGAAACCCTAAGACAGAAGGTAAGTTTTTTTGGGGGAGGGTGGGGGGCAGGTGATTGGGTAGGTGATTGTGGTCCACATGCTCCAGTAGTTTGACCTATATCTATGTACATTCAAGCATCTCTATATTGACTAAGTGTTTTTTTTTTTTAAATAAAAGAAATGTAGTAGGAAAAGTAGAAGTAGGAAAGAGAAATTAGAGTGAAGGCAATGGGGTGGATTTAATCAAAGCATATTATACACAAGTATAAAACTCATTTAAAAATGCTAGGAGGAACTTATGAGTGCTCCATTTCCTTGGCTTCTACCTCCAAGCCTCACGAAAGTCTATCAACTTTTCTTTCAAGATATACTTCTTATCTGCCTACCTTTTTATCTGTACTGCTACCACCTAAGACACTCATGATAAAAAAGGCCTTAGCCAAGCTCAGACACAAATGGAGTATTTTATCCTGATAAAAAATATCTCTCAAGCCTTCAACACATGTAAGAGTGAAAAATACAATTTTAGGAACATTTTAATTTAAATAAGAGAAAAGGGAGAAAAATGTTTCCATGTACAATAGGTACAATAGGTAACTTTTACACAGAATGCAATAAAACTTATAAAAAACATTACCAAAGGGCAGGAGAAAAGATAGAGAGTCAGATACATGCATAGGCTTCCAAATGGAAAAATTTGATATCTCAAAGTATATTAGTTATTTTCAAATCAACTTGTAAATTAAATTCAATTCCCATAAATACCCATTTCAGTTGTGTATAATTTACATTCTGATACTGCATTTGTGTTCAGATATCAAAACAACATAAATCTTTAATGATTAGCAAGTGTAATATTGACCCAGGGCTAGATAAATAGATGAAGAGATTAGAGGATCAGGAAACAGACTCACGATAACAGGAAACTAGACTTGTGAGAAAAATTGTTTAAAACCAGTGAAGAAAAGATAGACAAATGAGTAAATGGCACTGGGATGTTATTCACATGGGGAATAAGATAAAAATCTATTCATAACATATCTATTTATAAAGTTCTCAAATCCAGATGGACAGGATAAGTAATATTTGCCTCCCCCCCCCCAATTATCCTCTCTTACTCCTACTCCCTCCTGAATAGATAAGTCTCCTTCTATTTTTCATGGTGTGTGTGTGTGTGTTTTAAATTTCACATATGAAAGAAAACATTAGATAGTTGTCTTTTGGAGTCTGGCTTATTTTGTTTGAAATGATAATCATCAGTTCTAACAACTTAACAACTCAAATGGAACATAATCTCCTTGTGTAATAATAATAAATAATAAAAGAAAACCCTTTTCTAATCACTTGCTTGCTGAAAAAGCATGAGGTGCCAAAGTCAAATTGTAAACTTCAGGCATGGTGGTGTGTCTGCAATCCCAGTGCTGAGCAGTTGGAGACGTGAGAGCATCTGGTCAGCCAGTCTAACTGAATGGTCAAGCTCCAGGTAGAGTAAGGGATCCTGTCTCACAACCTGAGGTAAAGAACAATCAAGGGAGATACTAAATCTTCAGACTTCTGGCCTCCATACACAAGTACACAAGTGTGCATGCGCAAACACAGAGATACACAAGAAAACACTCAGAGACATGTACATACATGAATAAATCATCAAATAAAGAAGAGAATAGATTCATAATTGTAAGCAGAAAAGTAAGGGGACGAAAGGTAGAAGCTGTGTATCTAAGGATCAATATGCCGAACTTTGTTAAATAAATAAAGTCTCTACAGTGAAAATGTCTGATTGATTTTTCTTGCCCCTGGGCTGAGGGTGGAAATGTGATTAGATCTGGCCAGTGTGCTGTGAGGCATGGTGACATGGGCCATTTCCAAGCTGAAGTGTCTGCATTTTTGCCTTGATGAGCCCTTGCAAAGCTTTGTTTCCAGTCTCCCATGTTGCTAGGCAGCATTCTACTTAAGGCAGCCTGAGGCGAAGAGGGTGGGATAGAGGAGTACTTCCAGCACTACATACTCATAAACAAAAAGAAAGGGCTCAACCTCAGACTGGAAAATGATCTCCAACAAAGGCTTAATCTAAAATAGTTTAAAAGCTGCATATGAAAAAGGAGAAACAGCCAATTCCATAAAAAAAATAAAAAGCATAGGATGTGATCAAGTGCTGCGAAAACTTGATGGGGTTATTTAACGGTCTGGAACTCAGGAAATTCAAATTAATGTTAACAGCAATTCAGTAAGTGATGCAGCTGATTTCACTGCAAGGCAAGATAATTTTACATCCACAGGTTTGGTAAAATTGTGAAAATAATGATATTATTGTTGAGAAATAAGAACTATCCCAGTTAGTTGGGATATAAATTCTTTTTCTATTTTCCTTTATGCCCTGTAACCAAAGCAAGTTATGGAAGAAGGGGGTTTAGTTGCTTTCCTTGGTCAGGTCACAGACATTCAGTGAGGGAAGTCAAAGCAGAAACCTGAAGGAATGGTGCTTAGTGACTCACTTACAGACTCATGCTTAGCGATCCTTCTTATGTACCCCAAGACCAATTGCTCAGGGAATGGCACCACACACACTGGGCTGGGAACTTCTCCATCAGTGTGCAATCAAGAAAATTCTCCAGGGATATGTCTCAGGCCAAACTGATTTGAGAAATCTTCCAATAGACACATTCCTTTCAGGTGTTGCTAGTCTGTGTCAACTTAATTCCAAAAGCTAACAATTGCTATGAGCCTTGCACAGGCAATATGTCACAAATGAGTATGTTGAAAATGGAGGCACAATATATCTAAAACTGGAACTTTTTTTTTGTTTTTGTTTTTCGAGACAGGGTTTCTCTGTGTAGCCTTGGCTGTCCTGGAACTCACTCTGTACACCAGGC
Source organism: Mus caroli (assembly GCF_978045245.1). Lineage (NCBI taxonomy): Eukaryota > Metazoa > Chordata > Mammalia > Rodentia > Muridae > Mus > Mus caroli. The sequence continues at coordinate 24,779,634 of NW_028227260.1, forward strand.
TGGCCTCAAACTCAGAAATCTGCCTGCTTCTGCCTCCCAAGTGCTGGGATTCAAGGCGTGTGCCACCACCACCCAGCGAAACTGGAACTTTTATCTTCATGAACATGCTGTGGAAAACTAGTATGACACCAAAACCATATAAAATAATGATTAGTCATGCTATTAATTTTTCATTATTAATTCACTCTATATCCTGATTGTAGCCCCCCTCTGTCCTCTCCTTCCAGTCTCAGAGAAGGGGAAGTCTCCACCCTGGGACATCAAGTCAAGTAGTAGAAAATGCATCATCTCCAACTGAGGCCCAACCAGGCAGTCCAGCTAGGGGATCCAGTGGAAGGGAACAGTGTCATAGACAGCCCCTGTTCTAATTGTTAGGGGACCCACATGAAAACCAAGCTACATTTCTGATACAAATGTGTAGGGGGCCTAGGTTGGGCCCTGTATACTCTTTGGTTGGTGGTTCACTCTTTGTGAGCTTCCATGAATCCAGGTCTTCTTGTGCTGCCCTTGACTACTCTGGCTTGCTCAGTTCTATCCCTCATTCTTCCACAAGACTCCGAAGATCTGCCTGAAGTTTGGCTGTGGGTCTGTGCATATGTTTTCGTCTGCCGCTGGATGAAGCCTCTCAAGAGACAGTTATGATAGGCTCCAGGGTATTATGGAGTTATCAAATATATAGGTAAAAGAATTGGCAAATAAATTTGACAATGTTTGATGAAAGTTAAAACTGAATGACTTGTAGTCACATGTTGGGGCATCCAAGGTAACTTACAGAATGGCTCACAGCGTATCTTTTACACAAAGTTTTGAATATATAAAAATAGTGTATATTAGTTATAGAGTTTAACTTTTGAATTTTATTCACACATCCATTCATCACTTTATGGGAACAGTATGATAAGATTTATCATACTGCACTTTTGGTGATATTACTGGGATTGGTTTAATAGAGAAACTTAATAATATTCAGAAGAAAAAAGAAATGAAACTGCAGACATATATGTAAGTGGGCACAGCCACACAAACACATACATGAAAGTGGGACAGAGTATTTAGAGCTTGCTTTCAGAAAATAGTAGTTGTAATAGTAGTTTGTCATTTTTATTTTGAATATCACCTCTGTTGAATAATTCTTTATGTCATCTCCATTTAAGATAGTTATCAACTTCACTGATGTACTCCCTGTTGGGCTCAGTGAGACTACTTTTACATGCTCTCTTGTTTGTCTCTATTTCTAGGTAGGGATAAATTTTAGACATAATTAGGAAAAAAAGTAAAGAAATAAATTCTAAAGGTAAGATTGGGCTATTTTCTTCCAGTATAGGTTTAGTCATCCTTATAGTTAGTTTTTTGCCCTGTTTTCTGCTACTTATAAGTGAGGTTGGATATTTGTGAAAAGCATTTTATGGTAGGGTCTCCAAATGTTCCACATTCTGAGGACCATCTTTACTTCTTTTAGACTCACTCAGATCTTCCCATTTTCATGGACCTGACATGAGATACATTAGCATCATGTAGTTTTAGTTGTCATGACTGTAAGGCACGTATTTTATTGATTTTTGCTTCAGACTCTTTGAGGTGAATTTGCGAATACTTTTGATTGATTCATAGACATAATGAACGACTGTAAGAATGCTCATGCATGGTTGGTTAAAAACACACATATGGACTTACATACACTGCACCAGCTCAAACCAGACAAGATCCCAGTACTGAGAAGGGGAAGTTAATACAAAGTCCCACCCCTAACACAGAATCTATGTACAATTAACATATTCTGGGAAAGGGAAAAACCATTTCCCCACAATGAAATGTCACTCAGTGTATCAACCACACTCCAAGACAGGCCCCATGTCCAGAAATAGTCAACACCAAAAGGACTCCATGTGCTTTGGTGATGGCTTTTTGTTTGGATTGGCTTTTGTATATTTTTCTCCTTTCATTTGTTGGTTTTGATTTTTATTTTTAGAGTAATTTTTAAGAGAGTCTTATGAAATTGGGTGGGTAAGGTGATGAGGGAAGATCTGGGAGAAGTTAGGGGATAGGAAAGAATATGAACAAAATATATTGTATGCTAAAATTTAAATAAAAAGAAAAATATATACTTTAATTCTGATTTTTACAATATTTTTTGAATTATAATGTAATTACAATATTTCTCCCCTTCTCTTTCCTCCTTCCAAACCCTCGCATTCACCCAGCCCAACTCTCCTTCAAATTCTTTGTCTTCTTTTTCACTAATTCTTATTTCATGTGTATATGCATATATACTCTTAAATATAACATGCTCATTTTATATAATGTTATTCATATATATAATTTCAGGGCTGACATTGGGCAACCAATTGATGTTCTCTTCTCTGGGGAAGAGCACCTCTCCTACTCAGCTCTCCTCAGTTTCCTATAGTTCTTTTTGTAGAGTTGAAGCTTGTGGGCTTTCCCCCTTCCACTTTGGCCTGTATATTGGTGTTGTCCTTGGTCAGCTCCTGTGTGGGCAGTCATACTAGTGAGGCTTTATGTATGTAGCTTCTGACATTACTAGCAGGCACAGACTCACAGCAAACCTGCTCATCCCATCTCTTACAATCTTTCTGACCCCTCCCTCTTCTGTTCTATTCCTGTAGCCTTGCAGGCAAGAGCACTTTGCACATGTATCCACTGGGACTGGCTTCACGAACTCTGCATTTTGATAGGTTGTGGTTTTCTCTAATTCTGAAATTCCCTTGTTTTAACTGCATGCTTTTCTCATTCTTGGTATTCTGAATGTATTTCTTGTACCAATGAATTATTGGAAATCTTAGGAAATATGGACATTTAATATATATATTCCAACAAAATAACACAGAATTACCTTTTTGGAATGGATCACATTTATCATTGAATTTTCCATACCATTAGAAATACATTTTTCTTGAGAGAGTGTCAAACAATGTGTTCAAAGCCTGGCTATCACTCATTATATACCTTAAACAATTTTCAGCAATTCCACTTCCTCAACTTTTAAAGTTATAAATATGAACCAACATATCTGATTTAGAAATACATTTAATGAGAAATGTGAGTGAAACACAGGAATCTAGCAAAAGGACTGACTGAACTAAACATTTTCTTAAGAAGGGGATTGCATTAAAGTTAGGAAATGTTAATTACCACAATAACCTAACCAAAATTTCAGGTTTTACATTCAACAAAAGCATCTTTTTAATAAACCTATTGCATTTTCTGGGAATTTTTCTCCATGTACAGACATGAAATAATTTTGAATTCCAGTCCTAGAATCGAGCCCATGGATTGGTGCTACCCACATTAATGATAGGTATCCTTAAGTCAATTAATTAAATGTCAATGATCCTCATATATGACCAAAGTTTTGTTCCAAGAGCAAAGTTGTGAGTCTAGAGCAAATCAATAAATCAATATTAACAACCCACAGCAACTACTAAACTCAATAAATCAGCAATGACATGGTTTACTAATTCATCTACAACATACCTAAAACATTCAATGGAAAGATCTCCTTCCTTCTCCTTTAATGTTCTCAGTCATTGCAACGTTCATCATTAATTTATAATGAAATACACTCCAGAGAGTAGGTCTATACATGAAAACGTCTTTCAAGAATGGCATGGAGAAAGCTTGTACAACCACTCTGGAAATCAGTCTGGCGGTTTCTCAGAAAATTGGACATGGTACTACCAGAGGATCCCGCAATACCTCTCCTGGGCATATATCCAGAAGATGTTCCAACTAGTAAGAAAGAAACATGCTCCACTATGTTCATAGCAGCCTTATTTATAATAGCCAGAAGCTGGAAAGAACCCAGATGCCCCTCAACAGAGGAATGGATACAAAAAAATGTGGTACATTTACACAATGGAGTACTACTCATCTATTAAAAAGAATGAATTTATGAAATACCTAGGCAAATGTTTGGACCTGGAGGGCATTATCCTGAGTGAGGTAACCCAATTACAAACGAACTCAAATGATATGTACTCACTGATAAGTGGATATTAGCCCTGAAACTTAGAATATCCAAGATATAAGTTACAATTTGCAAAACACATGAAACTCAAGAAGGACAAAGACCAAAGTGTGGACACTTTGCCCCTTCTTAGAATTGGGAACAAAACACCCATGGAAGGAATTACAGAGACAAAGTTTGGAGCTGAGACAAAAGGATGGACCATCTAGAGACTGCCATATCCAGGGATCCATCCCATAATCAGCCTCCAAACGCTGACACCATTGCATACACTAGCAAGATTGTGCTGATAGGACCCTGATATAGCTGTCTCTAGTGAGACTACACCGGGCCTAGCAAACACATAAGTGGATGCTCACAGTCAGCTATTGGACGGTTCACTGGGCCCCTAATAGAGGAGCTAGAGAAAATAACCAAGGAGCTAAAGGGATCTGCAACCCTATAGGTGGAACAACATTATGAACTAACCAGTACCCGGGGGCTCTTGACTCTAGCTGCATATGTATCAAAAGATTGCCTAGTTGGCCATCACTGGAAAGAGAGGCCCATTGGACTTGCAAACTTTATATGCCCCAGTACAGGGGAACGCCAGGGCCAAAAAGTGGGAGTGGGTGGGTAGGAGGGTAGGGGGAGGGTATGGGTGACTTGTGGGATAGCATTGAAAATGTAAATGAGGAAAATACCTAATTAAAAAAAAAGAATGGCATGGAGAAAGTAGGGAGCCCACTTGAAGGGTGGGGCCAAAAGGGTCATCATTTCCACCCCTTCTGCTGATGTCCCCATGTTTGTGATGGGTGTGAACCACAAGAAATATGACAACTCACTCAAGATTGTCAGCAATGAATGCTGCTGCACCAATTGCTTAGTGCCCCTGGCCAAGGTCATCCATGACAACTTTGTCATCGTGGTAGGACTCATGACCATGGTCCATGCCATCACTGCCACTTAGAAGACTGTGGATGGCCCCTCTGTAAAGTTGTGGTGTGATGGCCATGGGACTACCCAGAACATTATCCCTGCATCCACTGGTGCTGCCAAGCCTGTGGGCAAGGTCATCCCAAAGCTGAACAGGAAGCTCACTGGAATGGCCTTCCGTGTTCCTACCCCCAATGTATCTGTTGTGGATCTGACATGCTGCCTCGAGAAACCTGCCAAGTATGATGACATCAAGAAGGTAGTGAAGTAGGCATCTGAGGGTCCACTAAAGGGGATTCTGGGCTACACTGAGGACAAGGTTGTCTCCTGTGAATTCAACAGCAACTTCCACTCCTCCACCTTTGATGCTGGGGCTGGCATTGCTCTCAATGACAACTTTGTAAAGCTCATTTCCTGATATAACAACGAATATGGCTATAGCAACAGGGCGGAGGACCTTGTGGCCTACATGGCCTCCAAGGAGTAATAAACCCTGGACCACCCACCCCAGCAAGGACACTGAGAGCAAGAGAAAGGCCCTCGGTTGCTGAGGAGTCCCTGTCCTAACTCAGCCCTAAACACTGAGCATCTCCCTCACAATTTCCATCCCAGACCCCCATAATAACTGGAGGGGTCTAGGGAGCCCTCCCTAGTCTCTTGAATACCATCAGTAAAGTTTACTGCACCTCCACTCCATCCCCCCATGAAGAATGGCAGTGTACCATGCTGGTTCTCACTAACTTTGTGTAAGTTTCTCCAATCCATATCTCTCTTTCATTATCTAAAATGAAACAATAATATTGGCCTGAAAAATGTGTGACATCTTGTTTCCTACACCGCTCTATTTCAGCTTCCCCAAAACTGGGATTTCTGGTGTGTGTCACTATGCAAGGGTCAAATTATACTTCTGTTTTCAATAAGAATGTTCAAGGTAAATCTCAATTAATGAAATTAAGGATACTTGATTACTATTTTGAATTCAGCCTACTGTAGATTGAGATGTGATAATATTCTAACACATTTCATTGGTTCTTTAAATTTCCTTTTGTGTCTTCTGCATGTGCTACAACTCTTTTCTCATCTGCATTGTCCCTGTGAATGTAAAGTCCTTTTTGTCTGAACTCTGTGTAATTCACATTTCATTTCTAGGTCAGACAGACTCTCATTATTTATACAAAATTCTGACTCAGTAGCATTCCAGGATCCTGAACCAAACTCTGAACATTTTGGCATACAACCTAGGAAAAGGGATGTTCTCATTGTTATGCAAGCTTTCCTCTCCTTTGACACTCAGCTGGCTTTGCTACAAGTCTCCAAGCTCTTTCATACTTCTGCATTCCAAGCCAGCACTAGCACATCGTCTTCTACTTCATGCTATCATTTTTAGTCTGACTCAGCGGTTGTGTAGAACATTAACTCATTAACAATGCAATTATCCTTCTTTACTTTAAGTTCTTGCCAAACTAGGTTGTTTTCAATTAGCAAATTTGGAAAGAGATTGTTTTAAATTTGCATTATCATTCTTTTTATAGTGTACTGGAGAAGCTCAAATGAGTCCATAAAATGCACACACCCTTCTTTGACTTTTCTTCCTCCTCTTCCTCCCTACCTTTCTTCTATTTCCTCCTCATCCTTGATTTCCTCTTCTTTTTCTATCCCTCCCACTCAAGTTTTTGAGGCATACTGAGCCCAAACTCACAATCATCATATCTTGCACTGTGGAAGTCTAAATAAATGTCAGTTTCTATAATTCATTCCTGTTTTTAGAAACAAAATGGCAAGAATTCTCATATAACCCAATTTTCATAAGGCCATACTCAGAGCTTCGATTCTTCTACAGCTCTTTATGAATTGTAGTCCCTACACAGTTTCATTATCCGACATGTCATTATTTCCATCTATCACTGTACCTACCTTAATTGATATCTTAAGTCATGTATACTGTCATCTCTTTCCATGGACTTTGTAGACTGAAAATAAGACCATACTCAGAAACTAATTTATTCCTAAAGTACTGTAAAACAATGATCTATTTGATAAATAGAAATATCATCAGCTCAAAGACATTTGGAGTTTCAGATATTTACCATACATAATGGACACCATACCTGCACTACATATGGTTGAACAACTTCATAAAAACCAAACAAGGAAGTTTTTTTTATATTATTACTACTTTGAACAACTGTAAAGGAGAATATATTCTTGCAGTAGTGTTCTGTCTCAGTTGCATTGCAGTCATACTTGTGTTTTCAATTAAAGAGCAACACTGGTTTCTGAAATGATGGGACAGTGAGACAGATTACATTTCCAGAATCTTTCCAAAAAATGAGAGGGTGAGAAGAATTCTAACTTGGAAAAGATAAAAAGTGTGCAACTTTACATACATTCATATATGCATACTTTTTCTCATTACTTGTGGCAGAGTTCTAAAAATACATCCGTATATTACTGAACAAATTTGATCCCTAATATGATAAAATATTCCTTCCATAGTTATGTCATATAGCACAGTTGACTTTTAAGTAGGACTATTATTCCAGGTGGTCTAATCTAATCACATAAATCCTTAAAACACATTCTGGTGGCAGGAAGTAGAAGAAGATACAGTGAGTCAGATTTACAAATTGAGAAGGACATAAAGTGCTGTTATCAGTTTGAATATGGAAGAGTTTATATGAGAAAAAACTGCTACTGGACTCAGAACTGAGTGGCCTATTGGCTGACAGCCAGCAAAGAAATCTTGTACCTGTAAGAAACTGAATTCTCCCACAGCTAACCTTTTGAGCTTTCGAGAGTCCCAGTCCTTCTGATGAAAATGCAGCTCTGCTGATGATTTGATTCTGGCCTTTCAAGATGCTAAATGGAAATAATCAAACTCAGGGGTGAAATCAACCAAGTGGAAACAAGAAAAACTATTCAAAGAATCAACCAATCAAGGAGCTGGTTCTTTGAGAAAATCAACAAGATAGATAAACCCTTAGCCAGACTCACTAGAGGGCACAGGGAAAGCATCCTAATTAACAAAATCAGAAATGAAAAAGGAGACATAACAACAGATCCTGAAGACATCCAAAACACCATCAGATCCTTCTACCAAAGGCTATACTCAACAAAACTGGAGAACCTGGATGAAATGGACAAGTTCCTAGACAGATACCAGGTACCAAAGCTGAATCAAGATCAGGTTAATGATCTAAACAGCCCTATATCCCCCAAAGAAATAGAAGCAGTCATTAATAGTCTCCCAACTAAAAAAAGCCCAGGACCAGATGGGTTTAGTGCAGAGTTCTATCAGACCTTCAAAGAAGATCTAATCCCAGTTCTTCACAAACTATTCCACAAAATAGAAACAGAAGGTACTCTACCCAACTCATTCTATGAAGCCACAATTACTCTGATACCTAAACCACAAAAAGACCCAACAAAGATAGAAAACTTCAGACCAATATCCCTTTTGAATATTGATGCAAAAATCCTCAATAAAGTTCTTGCTAACCGAATCCAAGAACACATCAAAACAATCATCCATCCTGACCAAGTAGGTTTCATCCCAGGGATGCAGGGATGGTTCAATATACGGAAATCCATCAACGTAATCCAGTATATAAACAAACTCAAAGACAAAAACCACATGGTCATCTCCTTAGATGCGGAAAAAGCATTTGACAAGATCCAACACCCATTCATGATAAAAGTCTTGGAAAGATCAGGAATTCAAGGCCCATACCTAAACATGATAAAAGCAATCTACAGCAAACCAGTAGCCAACATCAAAGTAAATGGTCAGAAGCTTGAAGCAATCCCTCTAAAATCAGGGACTAGACAAGGCTGTCCACTTTCTCCATACCTATTCAACATTGTACTTGAAGTCCTAGCCAGAGCAATTCGACAACAAAAGGAGATCAAAGGGATACAAATTGGAAAAGATGAAGTCAAAATATCACTTTTTGCAGATGATATGATAGTATATATAAGTGACCCTAAAAATTCCACCAGAGAACTCCTAAGCCTGATAAACAGCTTCGGTGAAGTAGCTGGATATAAAATTAACTCAAACAAATCAATGGCCTTTCTCTACACAAAGAATAAACAGGCTGAGAAAGAAATTAGGGAAACAACACCCTTCTCAATAGTCACAAATAATATAAAATATCTTGGCGTGACTCTAACTAAGGAAGTGAAAGATCTGTATAATAAAAACTTCAAGTCTCTGAAGAAAGAAATTATAGAAGATCTCAGAAGATGGAAAGATCTCCCATGCTCATGGATTGGCAGGATCAACATTGTAAAAATGGCTATCTTGCCAAAAGCAATCTACAGATTCAATGCAATCCCCATCAAAATTCCAAATCAATTCTTCAACGAATTAGAAAGTGCAATCTGCAAATTCATCTGGAATAACAAAAAACCTAGGATAGCAAAAACTCTCCTCAAGGATAAAAGAACCTCTGGTGGAATCACCATGCCGGACCTAAAGCTCTACTACAGAGCAATTGTGATAAAAACTGCATGGTACTGGTATAGTGACAGACAAATAGACCAATGGAATAGAATTGAAGACCCAGAAATGAATCCACACACCTATGGTCACTTGATCTTCGACAAGGGAGCTAAAAACATCCAGTGGAAGAAAGATAGCATTTTCAACAAATGGTGCTGGCACAACTGGTTGTTAACATGTAGAAGAATGCGAATCGATCCATTCCTATCTCCTTGTACTAAGGTCAAGTCTAAGTGGATCAAGGAACTTCACATAAAACCAGAGACACTGAAACTTATAGAGGAGAAAGTGGGGAAAAGCCTTGAAGATATGGGCACAGGGGAAAAATTCCTGAATAGAACAGTGATGGCTTGTGCTGTAAGATCGAGAATTGACAAGTGGGACCTCATGAAACTACAAAGCTTCTGCAAGGCTAAAGACACCATCAATAAGACAAAAAAACCACCAACAGATTGGGAAAGGATCTTCACCTATCCTAAATCAGATAAGGGACTAATATCCAATATATATAAAGAACTCAAGAAGGTGGACTCCAGAAAGTCAAATAACCCCATTAAAAAATGGGGCTCAGAACTGAACAAAGAATTCTCACCTGAGGAATACCGAATGGCAGAGAAGCACCTGAAAAAATGTTCAACATCCTTAATCATCAGGGAAATGCAAATCAAAACAACCCTGAGATTCCACCTCACACCAGTCAGAATGGCTAAGATCAAAAATTCAGGTGACAGCAGATGCTGGCGAGGATGTGGAGAAAGAGGAACACTCCTCCATTGTTGGTGGGATTGCAAGCTTGTACAACCACTCTGGAAATCAGTCTGGCGGTTCCTCAGAAAATTGGACATAGTACTACCGGAGGATCCAGCAATACCTCTCCTGGGCATATATCCAGAAGATGTCCCAACCGGTAAAAAGGACACATGCTACACTATGTTCATAGCAGCCCTATTTATAATAGCCAGAAGCTGGAAAGAACCCAGATGTCCCTCAACAGAGGAATGGATACAGAAATTATGGTACATTTACACAATGGAGTACTACTCAGCTATTAAAAAGAATGAATTTATGAAATTCCTAGCCAAATGGATGGACCTGGAGGGCATCATCTTGAGTGAAGTAACACAATCACAAAAGATCTCACACAATATGTATTCATTGATAAGTGGATATTAGCCCAAAACTTAGGATACCCAAGATATAAGATACAATTTGATAAACGCATGAAACTCAAGAAGAATGAAGACCAAAGTGTGGACATTGTGCACCTTCTTAGAATTGGGAACAAAACACCCAGGGAAGGAGTTACAGAGACAAAGTTCGTAGCTGTGATGAAAGGATGGACCATTTAGAGACTGCTGTATCCAGGGATCCGTCCCATAATCAGCTTCTAAACGCTGGCACCATTGCATACACTAGTAAGATCTTGCTGAAAGGACCCAAATATAGCTGTCTCTTGTGAGACGATGCCGGGGCCTAGCAAACACAGGAGTGGATGTTCACAGTCAGCTATTGGATGTATCACATGGCTCCCAATGGAGAAGCTAGAGAAAGTACCCAAGGAGCTAAAGGGATCTGCAACCCTATTGTTGGAACAACATGATGTACTAACCAGAACCCTGGAGCTCTTGTCTCTAGCTGCATATGTATCGAAAGATGGCCTAGTCGGCCATCACTGGAAAGAGAGGCCCATTGGACTTGCAAACTTTATATGCCCCAATATAGGGGAATGCCAGGGCCAAAAGAATGGGAATGGGTGGGTAGGGAAGTGGGGGGCGCTATGGGGGACTTTTGGGATAGTATTGGAAATGTAATTGAGGAAAATATGTAATAAAAATATTAAAAAAAAAAAAAAAGATAAAAAAAAAAAAAAAAAAAAGATGCTAAATGGAGAGGATTCTCAGGCCATCCAGCATTTTTGCACTACAGAACTATGAACTAATACATGGCTGCTATTTTGAGCCACGTTTGGAGTGATTGATCAAGTAGCAATCAGATGCCTTCTTGATTTGTCATGTCCTAAGATCATGGAGAGCTTGGAACCATAGGTCATGTTTCTCCATGGCGCAGGTCTGCAGTCCCCTTTGCAAAGTCATGTGTTCAGCTAGAATTCTAGAGCTGTTAAATGATGATGAATGGGTGAGAAGTAATTGTTCAATGTATTCATCAGATGTGGCCTATGATTGAACTCTCAACTGCTTTCTGGCTAGTAAAAAAGGGCCGTGGAGATGTGATATTCCACTTAGTTGCTCTCTTTCCCCTACAACGGATAGGGAAGGTCCCTCAGGCACACACGAGTTTAACAGCCACATCGTGTGGTCTTAAATAAGCCATGCTGGGCTCCCTCTGGGATAAGGAAGATGATATCAGAAATAAAAATAAACCACTAGGCACTTGCTGACCTCATTCTTGGGCTGATTAGGAGCCAGATGATGAAGTTACACTTTTAATACAATCGTGAGAGAAGAAAAAGAGCTCACTCCTCTTTCAGTTCCCATTAGGGTCTTTGTCCAGATAAAGACTGTCTTTATGTATGCTCTGCAAAAATATAGCCAGTTTCCTTCCTGTTCTCAGAAAAGAGGGCACCAGTAGTGTCTGTAATGTTTGCTCATGCTTTTCTTCTACCTCCTGTCTTTCTCCTTCTCTTCTGTTCTTTATTCCTAATACCATTGCTTCCCCTTTATACATTTTTGGAGCTGTTTAGTTTGGAAAGTGAGAATTCCAGAGCAGCACTAAAGGTGGGGGGAAAGAAGAAGCCCAGCCTCTCAAAGTGAGATAAATGCCCTTTATTCTTATTTGAGTTTCTCACTGCTCAGAGTGTAAGGGTAGAAAATAGAACAGTCTAACAGAAACAGAGAGCAAGACCTTTTCCACTGTGTTTGAAAATGGCTATAAAAGGGGGGACAAGGGAGGAGAATGGAGTGACCCTGTTTCTGCCCCTAGGCAGCTCTCAGTCAACACTTCTGCAGTATCATGACATTTACTGTTATTTCATGTCATTAAACCTCAGAAAGGCACTTCAGTAGAGGGGTCCATGGTACTTAAATGCATTTTGTCTTGAGAAGATTTAGTCTCTGCCTTTGAATGATGAATGAGATTGGGGAGAACATTACATTCACATATAAAAAGGCATGCAGAAGGCAAGGGTAACCACAGGATCATTGAGAAAACCTACAGGGATAGGGTGTAGTAAGGTTGGAGAAAAATAAGAGAAGGCACATGACTTAGCGGAAGTTTATCAGAGGTATGGAAGGAAATTCTTTATGTCATGAAGTTGAGAGGATTAATGAATGTAATGTAGTTTTGTGGATGCAGAATGTGTTGTGTATTCATTATTGACACATAATAGTTTTCAAATGGACTAAACTGTACCCCTCACTCAAATTCATATGTTGAAATCCTGACTCCTGGAATCTCAGGATGTGAACGCATTTTAGATACAGAATGTTAACAAGGTAGAACACCTCAGGGATAAGGGAGTAGTTCAGTGGGGGAGCCCTTGTTTAGCATGCTTGGGTCCTTGGTTCAAACCACACAAAAAGTACCTAATGTTAAAAATGACAGAAATGCAAGGATCTAATTCATTATCATTGATATCCTTAAAAGAAGTCAGAGACATCAGCGATATAGTCACAGAGGAGAAAGGACAAATGAGGACACAGTGAGAAGGTAGCAACCTGAAAGCCAAGGAGAAAACTGGCAGAATAATTCAGATCTGTCAACTCCTTGTTCTTAGACCTCCGGCTGCCAAGGCTGTGGCAGATAGATGTTGTTCAATCCCCTAGAGTGCAGTACTATCTGCAGCCAGACAGCAGCTTGAGCAGACTAGCACACACAAAGAGGATGGTTCTGAAGCCTCTGCCGTATGTTGGGTTGCTTTAAATCATTGATGATCTTCCTTAACGCTTTAAATAGGCTAAGTAATGGGTGTGTCAGCACTTGAGGAGCCTGGCAAATTCTGGCATGACTCTCAGCTGGGTGACCTTCTGTAGGTCATGTTACTTATCTGGGCCACTTTTGCCTCTTCAGTGAATTAGGAAATTAATAAGAATGACTTGCTAATTTAAGGATATCAAGTTCAAGGTGAGGATAATTATAACTTTGGCAATTTTTCTATATTCTCTTGCTTTGCTCTCCTGCCGCTGTTTTGATAATTGTTGGTATTTTTATTTTGTTGTTTTACTGAGGTAAGAAAAGCACAGGATGAGATTTGAACAAATTTTAATCTAAGTAAAATATAGCAGACTCAGATTTTATTTATATGAGGTAGGAAAAATAATCAACCTCACATAGTAAACTAGAAGGATTATTATTAGGGTTAAGGGGCAAATGGACACTTACTTATCAAGAGCTGTCATGTGTCACTTTTTAAGAGTAACAAGTTAACATATACTCTTCTGCAAGTCTGCTCATGTTACAAACCCATACACCCCTACTCTATGATATCAATATTTCTTCTAGTTTTGAGAAGAAAGCAGCATCTCATATCCTTTTGCTAAATAGACACAAGAACTTAATCTATGTGTGTTTCTAGCATCAGTTTCTAAGTGAGAGGTAAATGCCTCTTCTGAGATGAAATTTGAGAAAGATTGAAGTAGTTCTCAGTGGAAAATCTAAATTCATTCTGAGATTACTCATCAGGAAAGAGTTGATTCAGTGAGTGCCATTGCTTTCACTTACTCTTTTGTGTTCACTTATGGTGAAGGACTGTCCCTGTCTCTGGAGAACATGCCATACAGTCATACATTTTATGGTCAGAGACAACTCTCAACCTTAGTGCTCTCTGTTTTCTATTAGTTACTTACGCTTGTCATGGCTGTTGTTCATTCAGTGAGTTTCAATGTTTATGTATGTGTAAGGACCTGAATGTAAGAGCAGAGTTTCCAGTTTGTTACCATGGTCCTCTTTACCTTGTGCTTGTTGCTAAGCCTAGCTCTTTCCTGACCTGTTCTCTATCCCAATTATTCAAACAAATATGCCATCCACCTGAAGCTTGGTAGCTCATAAGCCCCGGAAGCTCATAATAGAGCATTGGAGTACAGCTAAGTGGCAGAGTGATTAAGCATCTCATTTTTCTGCTTTGATAAGCTCTAACCCACCAAAGAGATTTCTCTTCTCTTCTCTTCTCTTCTCTTCTCTTCTCTTCTCTTCTCTTCTCTTCTCTTCTCTTCTCTTCTCTTCTCTTCTCTTCTCTTCTCTTCTCTTCTCTTCTCTTCTCTCCTCTCCTCTCCTCTCCTCTCCTCTCCTCTCCCCTCCCCTCCCCTCCCCTCCCCTCCCCTCCCCTCCCCTCCCCTCCCCTCCCCTCCCCTCCCCTCCCCTCCCCTCCCCTCCCCTCCCCTCCCCTCCCCTCCCCTCCCCTCCCCTCCCCTCTCCTCTCCTCTCCTCTCCTCTCCTCTCCTCTCCTCTCCTCTCCTCTCCTCTTTTCCCTTCCCTTCCCTTCCCTTCCCTTCCCTTCCCTTCCCTTCCCTTCCCTTCCCTTCCCTTCCCTTCCCTTCCCTTCCCTTCCCTTCCCTTCCCTTCCCTTCCCTTCCCTTCCCTTCCCTTCCCTTCCCTTCCCTTCCCTTCCCTTCCCTTCCCTTCCCCTCCCCTCCCCTCCCCTCCCCTCCCCCTTCCCCTCCCCTCCCCTCCCCTCCCCTCCCCTCCCCTCCCCTCCACCTTCCCCTCCCCTTCCCCTCCCCTTCCCTCCCCTTCCCTTCCCTTCCCTTACTTGTTTTTTTTTTTTCCAGAGAGGGTTTCTCTGTATAGCCCTGGCTGTCCTGGAACTCACTTTGTAGACCAGGCTGGCCTCGAACTCAGAAATCCACCTGCCTCTGCCTCCCAAATGCTGGGATTAAAGGCATGGGCCACCATGCCTGGCCCAGGAGATTTATTTCTATTGTCAGGGCTATTTCAGGGCTCTGGGACCAGTTGTGTACCTGTCTCTTCAGCCAATCATAGGCAGGAATAAGCAGAGGGTTGGCAGGAAGTAAGGTTTACTAGGGATAGTGCAAGTTATTTTGAGGTTATCTTATTCTTAGCCAGCATCCCAGAGAAGTAATGACTACACATGATTCAGTATTGCCTGGTGGTGGTGGCAGCAGGACACTTTACTTCATGTGTTTGGTGTTCAGTATTACAGAAATACGATGGGAAAAAGCAGCCTCCTGATGCTAGCTCATCCTCTAGGTAGATGTCTGGATGGTCAGAATGAAGACATTTTGTAGACTTTGTTAGCAGACACAGAAATACCAGTATCCACAGTAGAGCCTGATGCACTAAAGGGAAAAGGATCTGCCTGATACTCTACTCTACTCTGCTGTGATTTAAAGATGCCAGAAAATATGGTCATCATTCTGGAATCTAGGCAGTGAGTCAACAATAATGATAAGGAATTTCTAAGAGGGGAGGCATTGGTCAGATGAGGGCAGTATTTCCTTCAGTCTTGTGTCCTACATTGTGAGAGAACAGTGATGGAGAGTCAGATCCTTGACCATCCCAATGCATCTAACACTAGGTGATGAGTTATTGTGATTACCAGAAATCTTTTCTTCATTGAGTGTGTGTATGCAAATCCTTAGGATATAAAAATACCCAATATTCTCAACTCCCAGAGATTTATTTCTGTTTTTTTGCCCATTGGAGTGATTAGTCAAGTGCTGGCTCTGTAACCTGGTCGCAAATGTTGGAATGAATGGTCTATATTAGTGGCTTTCATACTTCAAAACTCAACAAACTCATTTTAATCATAACTTTAATCAGCAAGTCAGCACAGTAGAAGTCTGATTTTACTAGGGCTAGGAGGTTGGGGATGGGGTTAAATAGTTATACACTTCAGTCTTGATTTCAGTGTCTTATTTGGGAAAGCAGTGAAATAGCTATGATTCCTACAAAAGTATTTATTAATATTCACGATTTCAAAGCCTTGTATGTATTCTTTAAAGCTTAGAAGGAGAGTAACGTTTTAATGTGGGGAAGGCAGAGTTAAAAATAGACAATAAAATGGTCATATTTTACTCATAAGTGAAGCAATGGATCAGGAAAATGTGTTCTAGGATGTAGCTAAAGTGTAAGCCAAAGTATATAAGTAGGAATGAGCAAGCATTGATTTCAAGATGGAAGAAGGAACATTTCTTAATTTCTTTCTCTATTTTAATAAAATAGTCAGGCAAAAGCCACTTAAGGGACACAGGGTTTATTTGGCTCTTAATTCCAATTTATAGTTCCACCTAAAGAAAAAATGACTTTTCCTTCCCCAGCAGTTATCAACTGCAGTAACTCCTCAGCTATGGTTGAGGTCTAGCAAGATTCTACTCTTCCATCACAGATTTTTGTCTGGCATTTTGGTGTTGCTTACATGCTGCTGTGAGTTCATACATACATACATACAATGGCCACATTTGTCCAGAAGGCAGTACTTCGAAACAAGTCTGCCCATCTTCTTGCTCTTAGATTCTGCATGATCTTTCATGCTATTCCCAGCCCTTAGGAAAGGAGTGTGATTTTGCTGCACAGTTCCGAGCTTAACAATCAATAGTCACTTATTCTCAGGACCTTAACTAGTTATGCATGTCTGCGTTAATTACTGCCCACTGCTAGAAGAAGCTTCTCTGAGTATCATTAAGAGTTGTATAGAATTTTAGATTTAGAATGCAGTTTGACAATATGATGACATTTAGAAAAACAATAGGGGATTTTTCCATTTTTGGAAACCTATGACCTCCAAAATAGTGGGCTTTTGACCAAATTTACAGTACGAGGCATGCCTTTTATCCTGTGAAGCAGGCTTTATGTTTAATCAAAAGTTGACTGGTTATGAAAGTTGTATTTATGCCAATATTGCATCAGTTGCCACATTTTGCATTCTAAGTAGTTATTTTAGTGAGAGTTAACCAAAATAAAGTGTATATAAAATAGTCATTTAGAAACTTACGATCTTGCAACACAATTGAAAAATATAGTTCTTTTTTCTCCCCAACGTATTATTAGGTATTTTCTTCATTTACATTTCAAATGCTATCCTGAAAGTCCCCCATACCTTCCCCACCCCCTGTTCCCTACCCACCCACTCCCACTTCTTGGCCCTGGTGTTCCCCTGTACTGGGGCATATAAAGTTTGCAAGACCAAGGGACCTCTCTTCCCAATGATGGAAGACTCGGCCATCTTCTGCTACATATGCAGTTAAAGACACAAGCTCTGAGGGTACTGGTTAGTTCATATTGTTGTTCCACCTATCGGGTTGCAGACCACTTTAGTTCCTTGGGTACTTTCTCTAGCTCCTCCATTGGGGGGGGGGGCTGTGTTCCATCCAATAGCTGACTGTGAGCATCCACTTCTGTGTTTGCCAGGCACTAGCATAGCCTCACAAGAGACACCTATATCAGGGTCCTTTCAGCAAAATCTTGCTAGTGCATGCAATGGTGTCTGCGTTTGGAGGCTGATTATGGGATGGATCCCCAGGTGAAGCAGTCTCTAGATGGTTCACCCTTTTGTCTCAGCTCCAAACTTTGTCTCTGTAACTCCTTCCATAGGTGTTTTGTTCCCAATTCTAAGAAAGGGCAAAGTGTTTTACAAATAGTATCTTGGGTATTCTAAGTTTCTGGGCTAATATCCACTTCTCAGTGAGTACATATCATGTGAGTTCTTTTGTGATTGGGTTACCTCACTCAGGATTATACCCTCCAGACCAATCCATTTGCCTAGGAATTTCATACATTCATTGTTTGTAATAGGTGAGTAGTACTCCATTGTATAAATGTACACATTTTCTGTACCCATTCCTCTGTTGAGGGGCATCTGGGTTCTTTCCAGCTTCTGGCTATTATAAATAAGGCTGCTATGAACATAGTGGAGCATGTGTCCTTCTTACCAATTGGAACATCTTCTGGATATATGCCCAGGAGAGGTATTGTGGGATCATCCATTAGTACTATGTCCAATTTTCTGAGGAACCACCAGACTGATTTCCAGAGTAGTTGTACAAGCTTGCAACCCCACCAACTGTGGGAAGCCATTCCGGACTCCCTGGCCAGCTGGACAGAAATCTATTCCAGGCAGTAAACAATCCCATATTTGGTGGATGGCATGCCCCTAATCCCTGACTGGCTGAGCAAGCCTGCCTGGTGAGATAATGTGACCTGTGGTGATTGGTGGGGGCGTGGTTGTGGCTGGAGTGGAAAAAAAACACTTGTAACCAGAGAGGCAGGGGATTTGAAGAGAGAAGCTGCCTGAGTAAACTGCTTTAAGATGAACCAGTGGTTGCGTTTTCCTTGCTGGTCAAGTTGGATGCAACAACCAACAATGGAGGAGTGTTCCTCTTTCTCCACATCCTCGCCAGCATCTGCTGTCACCTGAATTTTTGATCTTAGCCATTCTGAGTGGTGTGAGGTGGAATCTCAAGGTTGTTTTGACTTGTATTTCCCTGATGATTAAGTATGTTGAACATTTTTTCAGGTACTTCTCAGTCATTCAGTATTCCTCACGTGAGAATTCTTTGTTTAGCTCTGAGCCCCATTTTTTAATGGGGTTATTTGATTTTCTGGAGTCCTCCTTCTTGAATTCTTTATATATATATATTAGATATTAGTCCCCTATCTGATTTAGGATTTGTAAAGATCCTTTCCCAATCTGTTGGTGGCCTTTTTGTCTTATTGACAGTATCTTTTGCCTTACAGAAGCTTTGCAATTTTATGAGGTCCGATTTGTCCATTCTCCATCTTACAGCACAAGCATTGCTGTTCTATTCAGGAATTTTACCCCTGTGCCCATATCTTCCAGGCTTTTCCCCACTTTCTCCTTTATAAGTTTTAGAGTCTCTGGTTTTATGCAGAGTTCCTTGATTCACTTAGACTTGACCTTAGTACAAGGAGATAAGAATGGAACAATTCATATTCTTCTACATGATAACCCCCAGTTGTGCCAGCATCATTGTTGAAAATGCAGTCTTTTTTGCACTGGATGTTTTTAGCTCCCTTGTCAAAGATCAAGTGACCATAGGTGTGTGGGTTCATATCTGGGTCTTCAATTCTATTCCATTGGTCTACCTGTCTGTAGCTGTACCAGTACCATGCAGTTTTTATCACAATTGCTCTGTAGTACAGCTTAATGTCAGGCACGGTGATTCTACCAGAGGTTCTTTTATCATTGAGAAGACTTTTTGCTATCCTAGCTTTTTTGTTACTCCAGATGAATTTACATATTGCCCTTTCTAATTGGTTGAATAATTGACGTGGGATTTTGATGGAGATTGCATTGAATCTGTAGATTGCTTTTGGCAAGATAGCCATTTTTACTATATTGATCCTGCCAATTCATGAGCATGAGAGATCTTTCCATCTTCTGAGATCTTCTTTGAATTCTTTCTTCAGAGATTTGCAGTTCTTATCATACAGATCTTTCACATCCTTAGTTAGAGTCACGCCAAGATATTTAATATTATTTGTGACTGTTGTGAAGGGTGTTGTTTCCCTAATTTCTTTCTCAGCCTGTTTATCATTTGTGTAGAGAAAGGCCATTGACTTGTTTGAGTTAATTTTATATCCAGCTACTTCACTGAAGCTGTTTGTCAGGTTTAGGAGTTCTATCATGGAATTTTTAGGGTCCATATATACTATCATATCATCCATAAATAGTGATATTTTGACTTCTTCCTTTCCAATTTGTATGCCCTTGACGTACTTTCATTGTTGAATTGCTCTGGCTAGGACTTCAAGTACTATATTGAATAGGTAGGGAGAAAGTGGGCAGCCTTGTCTAGTCCCTGATTTTAGTGGGATTGCTTCCAGCTTTTCTCCATTTACTTTGATATTGGCTACTGGTTTTCATTAGATTGCTTTTATTATGTTTAGGTATGGGCCTTGAACTCCCGATCTTCCCAAGAGTTTTATCATGAATGTGTGTTGGGTTTTTCAAGTGCTTTCTCGGCACGTAATGAGATGATCATGTGGTTTTTGTCTTTGAGTTTGTTTATATAGTGGATTCTGTTGATGGATTTCCATATATTAAACCATCTCTGTATCCCTGGAATGAAGCCTACTTGTTCAGGATGGATGATTTTTTTTTGATGTGTTCTTGGATTGGGTTAGCTAGAATTTTATTGAGTATTGTTGCATCGATATTCATAAGGGAAATTGGTCTGAATTTCTCTATCTTTGTTGGGTCTTTATGTGGTATAGGTATCAGAGTAACTGTGACTTTGTAGATTGAATTTGGTTGAATACCTCCTAATTTTATTTTCTGGAATTGTTTGTGA
The DNA here is from genome assembly GCF_978045245.1 of Mus caroli. NCBI lineage: Eukaryota > Metazoa > Chordata > Mammalia > Rodentia > Muridae > Mus > Mus caroli. Next base: position 24,800,263 of record NW_028227260.1, read on the forward strand.
AGAACTGGAATTAGATCTTCTTGAAGGTCTGATAGAACTCTGCACTAAACCCATCTGCTCCTGGGCTTTTTTTTGGCTGGGAGATTGTTAATGACAGCTTCTATTTCTTTAGGGGATATAGGACTGTTTAGGTCATTAATCTGATTCTGATTTAACTTTGGTACCTGGTATCTGTATAGGAATTTGTCCATTTCATCCAGGATTTCCAGTTTTGTAGAGTATAGTCTTTTGTAGAAGGATCTGATGGTGTTTTGGATTTCTTCAGGATCTGTTGTTATGTCTCCCTTTTCATTTCTGATTTTGTCAATTAGGAAGCTGTCACTGTGTCCTCTACTGAGGTTGGCTAAGGGTTTATCTATCTTGTTGATTTTCTCAAAGAACCAGCTCCTGGTTTGGTTGATTCTTTGAATAGTTCTTCTTGTTTCCACTTGGTTGATTTTACCCCTGAGTTTGATTATTTCCTGCAGTCTACTTCTCTTGGGTGAATTTGTTTCCTTTTGTTCTAGAGCTTTTAGGTGTGTTGTCAAGCTACTAGTGTGTCCTCTCTCTATTTTCTTTTTGGAGGCACTCAAGGCTATCAGTTTTCCTCTTAGGACTGCTTTCATTGTGTCCCATAAGTTCAGGTATGTTGTGGCTTCATTTTCATTAAACTCTAAAAAATCTTAAATTTCTTTCTTTATTTCTTCCTTTGACCAAGGTATCATTGAGAAGAGTGTTGTTCAGTTTCCACGTGAATTTTGGCTATTATTTATGTTGTTATTAAAGATCAGCTTTAGTCCATGGTGACCTGATAGGATGCATGGGACAATTACAAAATTTTTGTATCTGTTGAGGCCTGTTTTGTGACCAATTATTTGGTCAATTTTGGAGAAGGTACCATGAGGTGCTGAGAAGAACATATATCCTTTTGTTTTAGGATAAAATGTTCTGTAGATATCTGTTAAAAAAATATTTGTTTCATAACTTCTGTTAGTTTCACTGTGTCTCTGTTTAGTTTCTGTTTCTAGCTTTGATGAAAGTGGGGTATTGAAATCTCCCACTATTATTGTGTGAGGTGCAATGTGTGCTTTGTGCTTTACTAAAGTTTCTTTAATGAATGTAGATGCCCTTGCATTTGGAGCATAGATATTCATAATTGAGAGCTCCTATTGGACGATTTTAACTTTGATGAGTATGAAGTGCCCCTCCTTGTCTTTTTTGATAACTTTGGTTTGGAAGTTGATTTTATTCGATATTAGGATGGCTACTCCAGCTTGTTTCTTCAGACCATTTGCTTGGAAAATTGTTTTCCAGCCTTTCACTCTGAGGTAGTGTCTGTCTTTTTCCCTGAGATGACTTTCCTGTAAGTAGCAAAATGTTGGGTCCTGTTCGTGTAGCCAGTCTGTTAGTCTGGGTCTTTTTATTGGGGAATTGAGTCCATTGATATTAAGAGATATTAAGGAAAAGTAATTGTTGCTTCCTATTATTTTTATTGTTAGAGTTGGCATTCTGTTCTTGTGGCTGTCTTCTTTTAGGTTTGTTGAAGGATTGCCTTCTTGCTTTTTCTAGGGTGTAGTTTTCATCCTTGTATTTTTTTTTTCTGTTATTATCCTTTGAAGGGCTGGATTCGTGGAAAGATAATATGTGAATTTGGTTTTGTCATGAAATACTTTGGTTTCTCCATCTATGGTAATTGAGAGTTTGGTTGGGTATAGTAGCCTGGGCTGGCATTTTAGTTCTCTTAGTGTCTGTATAACTTTTCCAGGATCTTCTGGTTTTCATAGTCTCTGGTGTGAAGTCTGGAGTAATTCTAATTGGCCTGCCTTTATATGTTACTTGATCTTTTTACCTTGTTGCTTTTACTATTTTGTCTTTATTTAGTGCATTTGTTGTTCTGATTATTATATGTCAGGAGGAATTTCTTTTCTGGTCCAGTCTATTTGGAGTTCTGTAGGCTTTTTGTATGTTCATGGGCATCTCTTTCTTTAGGTAAGAAAAGTTTTTTTTTCTATAATTATAATTATAGATATTTGCTGGCCCTTTAAATTGAAAATCTTCATTTTCATCTACTCCTATTATCTGTAGGTTTGGTCTTCTCATTGTGTCCTGTATTTCCTGGATGTTTTGAGTTAGGATCTCTTTGCATTTTGCAAAAAAAATACAGTTCTTTTCTGTGGTTGAGAGATAGCCCATTGTGTATGAGAACATGCTGCAAATTGCTATTTGTATTGTGTGACATATTGTTTGTACTATGTAAATTCAATCAAATGTTAAGGAAAGCAGTAGCCTGGCTGTAAAGGAACACCAGCTATGTGACTGGTCCAGGCATATCAGTACATTTTGGGTATAAAGTTTAGTATAGGTATCTTCCAATGGCATTATGACTGAATTTTGTGTTAATGTATGCTCAACTTTAAGGCATCAAATTCTTGTGGAATCTTGCTGGTGGCACCAAAACAATGAGCACTTGTTTTAAACTATGTGAACACCATTATACATTCCAATTGGGTTAGAAGGTTTCTGACTACATTTCCTAGAATTCAAAGCCCTTGAAAATAACTTCAGGTCTGTACATAAGCAATGAGCTGCCTTGCTTTCAAGAACTGTGATCAAATTTGGCATCAATGCATGCATTCTACTTTCTCTCTATTGCTGTATTCAACTGTTGGCAGTTTACAGCCTGACCATGGTTCAGATATACCCATGTAAAGTTTTAGCCATCTTGCCTATTTTACAGTATTAGAACAAGAAGTAGGGATTGTCAAAATCAGCAGGGTTCAAATGTATAGCACTCGTGGCCCCAAAAGGCACAGAAAAAGGAACATAGAAGAAGGAGATGTGACTGGATAACAAGTTTTATAGGCCCTTGAAAGATGAAAGCTTTATTTTGAATGAGTATGCCCCATTTCTATATATATAGGAAATCAAAAATGGTATGGTGCTAAATGTCTAAACAATAAAAACTTTACATAACCATATGTTTTATTTTGTATGAGGAATCTAGGTATGATTTGAAGTATAGAGGAGAATGTGCACTGCTTATATGCAAATAGTCCACATTTTATGTATAATGATAAGTCATTAGGAACTGCTTTACCATTCCTAGTAGTAGGCTTTTTATTTGTTAGTCTGTGGTACTGGTCAGGAAATTGTTGACCTGGTTTAGAGTAACTCAATTTTAACTCTTTCGATATATGTATTATTTAGAAATTGATTTAGTAAAATAACAGTAGTGTCTTCTCTCCTAGGGCTATGACCTGTGTCACCACAGGGTCTTGGCCTGATAATTGTGCCAATTATGGATTTCATCTTGTAGATCAGAACTTGAGTTCAATGAGATATTGATGGGTTATTCCCAGGAGGTCCATGTCATTATTGGACCAGTGGGGATGTCTTGTCAGCCCTATAATTATTGTAGCTCACAGGGTTCACAGTTGGCTAAAATTGATGATTACATTGATGGCTACTTTTCTGATAGCATCGTTAGCACTTTCTAGTACTATAAAAGTTCACCAAGAGTGAAGACACTTTAAGTCATTACCAGCATGTTTCTTCATTGTTATATAACTCCAGTATTTGATGACTACAGCAATAGGGTCTTATATCTAGTTTGGAAACTAACCAATAGCACTAGCAATGGCCTGTAATGTTTGGGGATCTATGGGTCCTCACTAACCAAAAACTCCAAAAGAAATAACCCATTCATAGTAGTGAACATTTTCTTTATTAGTTTGTGGTGCTGGTGAGAAAATTGTTGCCCTGTTATAGGGTAACTCAACTCTAAAACTTTTGATATATATATATATATATATATATATATATATATATATATATATAAAACACAGAGACCACAAAAACAAACAAACACACACACACACACACACACACCCCTTCAGAAGCTTCTACAACAATCAAAAGGTAGGTTTCTGTGTTACATTTTCAAAATGTTTTTAATGATATTTATATATCCTCATATTCCCTTCTCTACCCTGATGTCCATTCCCCTCCCCCACCTAAGTTTAACCCATTATTTTCCCTTTGTTCCCTCTTAACCCATTATTCCAGTACTTTCCATCTTCCTTCCCTTGAAGGTTGCTCCCTAATGACCCTCTAACAATTTCCTGATCTCTATGAGTATTCAAACAAAATAAACATATCTGAAGATTCAAAGCTAACATCCACAAGTGAGAGAAAATACATGACATTTGTCTTTCTGGGTCTGAGTTACTTCACTGAGAGTTCATGTCTCAATAGCAGAATAATTTTCCATTGTGAAAAATATACAGTATTTTTGTTATCCATAATTTAGCTGGTGGATATCTAAGTTCTTTACATGTCTTAGCTGTTCTGAATAGAGAAGCAATGAACATGAACCATCATGCATTTCTACACTAGGATATGATGTCTTTTGGATTTGTGTTCCAGTTCTATTGCTGGGTCATATGGTAGATTTGTTTTCAGATTTTTTGAGGAAACTCCATACTGGTTTCTGTAATGGCTTTGTATTTGCTCCAGCAGTGAAGAAACATACTCTTTCTGCAATGTGCCAGCAATTGGCATCTTGTTTTGTTTAAATCTCAACCATGTTAACTAGGATAAGGTAAAATCTCAAAGAAGAACTCTATATTATTTTATTCACTGACTCATTAATGTTGCTAAATGCAGCCATTTCCTTTAGCTGCTCAGGCCAAGGCCTGGAAATCGCCCTTGATCACTCTCCTTTCTGCCTCCCTTTTCAGCATATCTTATCAGTTCCACCATCATAACAAATACTGGTTCTCAGCACTCCTCACCAATTCCATATCTTCTTCTACTCTTTCCAAGAATCCCACTTTATCAGCTCTTACCAGAAAACTATGAAACACTTTTTTAAAAAAATTATTAGATATTTCTTCATTTACAATTCAAATGCTATCCCAAAAGTCCCCTATACCCTCTGCATGCTCTGCTCCCCTACACACCCACTCCCAATTTTTGGCCTTGGCACTCCCCTGTACTGGGGCATATGAAGTTTACAAGACCAAGAGGCCTCTCTTCCCAATGATGGCTAACTAGGCCATCTTCTGCTACATATGCAGCTAGAGACACAAGCTCTGGGGGTACTGATTAGTTCATATTGTTGTTCCACCTATAGGGTTGCAGACACCTTCAGCTCCTTAGTTACTTTCTCTAGCTTCTTCATTGGGGGCCTTGTGTTCCATCCTATAGATGACTGTGAGCATCCACTTCTGTATTTGCCAGACACTGGCATAGCCTCCCAAGAGACAGCTATATCAGGGTCCTTTCAGCATAATCTTGCTGGCATATGCAATAGTGCCTGCATTTGGTGGCTGATTATGGGATGGACCTCCGGGTGGGGCAGTCTCTGGATGGTCCATCCTTTCATCTTAGCTCCAAACTTTGTCTCTGTAACTCCTTCCATGGGTATTTTGTTCCCTATTCTAGGGAGGAACGAAGTATCCAATGTTGGTCTTCCTTCTTCTTGATTTTCTTGTGTTTTGCAAAGTACTACCGGGAGATCTAGCAATACCTCTCCTGGGCATATACCCAGAAGATGTTCCAACTGCTAATTAGGACTCATGCTCCACTATGTTCATAGCAGCCTTATTTATAATAGCCAGAAGCTGGAAAGAACCCAGATGTCCTTCAATAGAGGAATGGATACAGAAAATGTGGTACATTTACACAATGGAGTACTACTCAGCTATTAAAAACAATGAATTTATGAAATTCTTAGGCACATGGATGCATCTGGAGGATATCATCCTGAGTGAGGTAATCCAATCACAAAAGAAGTCACCTGATATGCACTCACTGATAAGTGGATATTAGCCCAGAAACCTAGACTACCCAAGATACAATTTGTGAAGCACTCTGAACTGATCTTCCTGCCTCTGCTTTTTCCTTGTGGAAATCAGTTCTCCACCAGCAGTCAGAATAATTATAGACAATGTATGTCACCTGACATGATTTCCCTACTTAAAATGTAAGGCAATTCCATGATTACATGAATGAATTAAATGAAGACAAACTTTCAGAACAGCCATGGAATTACCAGTCTTCCCCCCTCCCCCATCAGTGTCTTGTTCACTAAACTTAAGGCACATGGGTCTTTCCATTGGTTGAACTAACCCCATCTCACAATACCTTCCCTTCTCACTAACTCTGCCTGGATTATTATTTCTCTGACTTCTTATGTATCTTGTTCCTACCTATTTTTCCATCAAACTATCTCAGAGAACATTTTTGTTTTGGCTCACAACTTTAAAAGTTTCAGACAATGGTTGGTTTGCCCTTTTGCCTTTGATCTGTGCCAAGGCAGAATACCCGTGGAGCACTGTGTCACAAATTCATTCCCCTTATGACTAGGGCAAAAAAACGTGAGAGAAGAAGGATCTGTGGTTCAAATGTCATTTCCAAAGCCAACTTAACAACCACCAAAGTGTTCTACTGGTTTCAACCTCTTAAAGATTTTACAACTTCCCAAAGAAGTAACTGTCAAGTCTATGAGGGATAGGTCTTTATGACAGACACATATTCAAAGTATCAAAGAGGTGTTGACTCACTGTCTAAGTTGTTTATTTTTTGTTACATGAAACCCTATTTATTTCATTCACAATACTTATCACAACCAGATTTCATTTCACTCATTTATATATGTACAAACTGTCAGTGAGTATGTATATGGCCCAGATTTCATGTTTGTGTCTTCTATAAATGTATGGGTGATATCCATTTAATAATATGTCACTGTATTTATAGTGTTCAGCATATTGAACAAGGCACAAGTTTTCAAGACAGGGTCAAAGCCAAGTATTGTGACCAAGGACCATAGTATAAGTACCAGAGTAGCAATGGATGTATAAGATCAGTAAGAAAAAAATGAAGAACAAACCTGGGTCCTCAAAAATAAAACAACCCCACAGTTTTCTTCACCAGAGTCTGAACACTACCTAAAGCGTATGACTAAATGTTTCATTTGAATATAACTCAAGCACTTATATGCAGAATGTGCTAGTGACTTTCTTGTCAAATTGACATCGGCTAGAGTTATTTGAGAAGAGCAACCTCACTTGAGAAAATGCTTCCATCAGATTGCTTTTAGGCAAGTCTGTATGGCATTTGCTTGATGAATGATTGATGTTAGTGGGCCCAGGCTGGGGTTGGTGCCACTCCTCTGAGCAGTCCTGAGTTGGGTAAAATAAGGAGGTTGCACAAGCCATGAAGAACAAGTCAGTCAGCATCATACTTCCATAGCTTTTGCTTCAATTTCAACAGTAGGTTCTTGCCTTAAATTTTTGCCCTGACTTCCTTCAGTAATGGAGTGTGACCTAAATGAGAGCAGATTTAAACTTTTTTCTTCTACAAGTTATTAGTTGCATTAGGTCATGGTATCTTTTTTTTTTTCTTTCTTTCTTTCTTTCTTTCTTTCTTTCTTTTTGATTTTTTTTATTAAATGTTTTCTTCATTTACATTTCAAATGTTATCCCCTTTCCTAGTTTCCTCTCCCAAAATCCCCTATACCTTTCCCCCTCCCCCTGCTCCCAACCCACCCACTCCCACTTCCTGGCCCTGACATTCTCCTATACTGGGGCCTACAATCTTTGAAAGACCAAGGGCCTCTCCTTCCACTGATGGCCAACTAGGCCATCTTCTGCTACATATGCAGCTAGAGACAAGAGCTCTGGAGGTCCTGGTTAGTTTATATTGTTTCAACAAGATTTTGCTGACAGGACCCTGATATAGCTGTCTCCTGTAAGGCTATGCCACTGCTTTGAAAATACAGAAGTAGATGCTCACAGTCATCTATTGGATGGAACACAGGGCCCCCAATGAAGGAGCCAGAGAAAGTACCCAAGGAGCTGAAGTGGTCATGGTATTTTCATCATAACACTTAGAAACATTAAAACAATGGGTGAATATGGGCACTTTATTTTACCTGTCCAAGTATATAAGTGCTCTCTTTAGTAAAACATATGATAACATCGTGTACTGTGCATCATTATTGTGAGAAAGAACTTCATTGTTTTGAAAGGTAGAGTACCTTGAGTTGAACCTATCATACAATATGCATGCTGGATGAATATGAGGCAGAGGAAAGGGAGAGAGAGAAAGAGAAAAAGGAAGTGAGCTGTCAAAGGTTTATGTAGTCTTCAGGTTGTCTCTCTGTGTGTGATTACCTTGAACTGCTGTGTCGTACAAAACAGTTTTTCTTCTGTTCTCACACTCCAAAAACATAGATTATTTTTGTGGCCTCAAGAGATGTGAGAATTTCTTCCTGCCAACGGGTAAGCAATCAGCTCTACAGTAGATACCAGCTGAGTTCTCTAACTCAATTCAGCTCTGTCTAACTGGATATAACAGCAGAGGCCATAAATTGAGGTCTTAGTCCCTAAGACTGCCAAATGTATTTTACATACCAATCATAAACCATAAGCTGTATCTATGCTTCTGACTGATTATAAATCAGAGTTCTTATACCCTTTCCTTTGGTTTTGATTAATACACTGTAATGCTTCGTAGGACTCAGGAAAGTATGTTTACTGGCTTATTAAAGAGGATTTGAGAAAGGACAAAGGATACAGTTGGAAATATACAAAGGGCGATGTGTGTGAACAAAGCACCAAGTTTGCTTGCTCTGTCTTGGTGATCCATCTTTTATGAACGTCTATGTGTTCGGCTATCTTGAAGCTCCATGACTCTGGGTTTTATATTAGTTGCTTGTCTTGTTGCTGTGACAAAATATCCAATGAGAAGAAATATATGAGAGGAGGGCTTTGTTCTAGAAGATATGCATCTGTCACATTAGGAAAGGAATGTTTAACAGGAATAGTAGTCTCGATGGTCACACTGCATCTGTAGTCAGGTAAGAAAGGAAATAGAATTAGGACCAGACTCTGAAACATTGTCTATCCCGAGTCATCCACCTCACCCAGAAATTTTCCACATCTTAAATTTTTCCAATGAGTGGGACTAAGATAGGAAGGATAATTCACATTAAAAACCATATAAGTTTTTATGGAATTTTTATTACAAAGGCAAGATTGAATTATTGTTTTGAGGTCATCAACTTAACCTTCAGATTGTCTGCATTCTCAGACGTTGGGCATTATGTAGTGGTCTTTGTCCTCCCTATGACTGTCTCCCATTCTGAAGCTACCTAGTAGCATCCAGCTGTCAATTTACCCATTGATATTCTAAGAGACACATTGCTTTAGAAATTCCAACTATTTTACAAGTTACGTATATAAAAATAAGACAAAGACCAAATACATAATATATAACATCAAGCCTGATTTCTTAGGTGATTGTGATGATCTGGACATGATTTCATGATTTCCATTCCCCATACTGTGGCCATTGCTTAATGGAGTACATCAAAAACTAATCACTTCATTGGGAGAAAACTTAAATCATTCAAGTAAATTACCTTTCCCAAGGCCTAGATCATGAGCCAATAGTACCCTTCCAGTCCACCATGTTCATACTATCCATATCCACAAATGTCATTTCAGCAAGAAATCTTCTCTTAGAAGAGTCATGTTGAACAAGATGCACAGCATGGAGTCTTAAATGACTCAAGACACAAGTAAGGCTTCAACACACCTTTTTTTTTTTCCCCAAAGAATTCCACAGTACAGTATTCTGAGAGGAGAGGGACAAAGACTGCTGCCTTGATGCAGCTGTGTATTATCAATTTTTAAATTAGAAATGTCTTTTATGAATATTTTTAGTTCATTGTTGACTTTTGAGGCTCATTATACATGTACTAAAATGTGGAATTTTATGATTAGTTTGTGTAATTATGTATACACAGGGAGCGCCAAACTCTTCAAAATTGTGGGAGGTGTGTGTGAGGAAGGAGAGATAAAATTGGTTCCTGTACTTTTCAGCTTTGCTTGATGTAGCATGCTATGTCTCAAAATGATAAATGACTCATTTTGTTTTCAAATAGAATCTGACAATATCAGTACTTTATTTACATAGCTGCATTCTTTTGGGATATCAAAATCTTTTGAAGGTAGTCATTTATTTTCATAATGGATAGAGTAAATGGTGTTGAGCCTTACTTTTTTTCCACACAAAGAAACTGGGGTGGGGGAGGTTGCTAAATCATATAGTAACAGTAGTATATTGATTATTTGTACCACTATTTTTCCCAAATGTCATTAATAATAATGCCTTCTATTTTTCACTATGTTGCTATTAGGGCATGCACAAGCTAGTTCTCAAGTCACTTTAAACCACAGAACTGACATCATTGTCTAGCAAATAATGCATAAATGATATACCTTCTCAATTTTAGTCATTTTGCTAACAGTGCTTCACCTCAAACTCACTGTAGCCATCACTTGATCCTCATCCTGTGATTTCAGCAATATCACCACATTGGGTGTCTGTCAACCAGGCCTTGATAAATGGAAGCCAGAACTGATATATAAGTGCTTCTAATTTACCTCAGGGCTGACAGTTTTTTTTTTTTTTTTTAGGTTCTTCACTAGCTCAGCCATCCATAGAGATTCTCAACATGAAAATACGTTGGGTGCATTTAATTTTCCTCTTTTCCAATGATCCTTTGCTAAGCCTTTCTCCTGTTCCCTGGAATCACTTCTGAAGTACAATATGTGTACCTAAGCCTTTTCTTCTGTACTGGCTAGTTTTGTGTCAACTTGACACAGCTGGAGTTATCACAGAGAATGGACCTTCAGTTGAGGAAATGCCTCCATGAGATCCAACTGTAAGGCTTTTTCTCAATTAGTGATCAAGGGGGAAAGGCCCCTTGTGGGTGGTGCCATCTCTGGGCTGGTAGTCTTGGTTCTATAAGAGAGCAGGCTGAGCAAGCCAGGGGAAGCAAGCCAGTAAGGAACATCCCTCCGTGGCCTCTGCATCAGCTCCTGCTTCCTGACTTGCTTGAGTTCCAGTCCTGACTTCTTTGGTGATGAACAGCAGTATAGAAGTGTAAGCCGAGAGACTGCTTTGGTTGGGGAGGCAGAAATCAGGCCTGAGTAGGGCCACAAGCCTCTTCCGGTCAGAAAAGCACCGGGGTAGCTAGGGCGCAGGGTCGACTGACACTCGCCAGCTACCCACAATACCCACCACAGGATCTTAAGGCTCTGGTGAGTGGAACACAGCTTCTGCTCCAATCCAATTGCACGCGGGACCAGAGACTGCATTAGTTAGGGAAGCAGAAAACCGGCCTGAGTAGGGCCACAGGCCTCTTCCAGCCGGACCAGCACCAGGGAAGCTAGAGCGCAGGGTCGGCTGACACCCGCCAGCTACCCACGACCCCTGCCACAGGATTTTGGGACTTCGGGTGAGTGGAACACAGAGTCTGCTCCAATCTTTAAACAGTGACAATGATAATAACTAACCCCAGAGATTACCAGATGGCGAAAGGTAAACGTAATAATCTTACTAACAGAAACCAAGACCACTCACCATCATCAGAACCCAGCACTCCCACTTCCCCAGTCCAGGGCACCCCAACACACCGGAAAAGCTAGACACGGATCTAAAAGCATATCTCCTGATGATGGTAGAGGACATCAAGAAGGACTTTAATAACTCACTTAAAGAATTACAGGAGAACATGGCTAATGAGTTACAAGTCCTTAAAGAAAAACAGGATAACACAATCAAACAGGTAGAAGTCCTTAAAGAAAAACAGGATAACACAATCAAACAGGTAGAAGTCCTTAAAGAAAAACAGGAAAACACATCCAAACAGATGATGGAAATGAACAAAACCATACTAGACCTAAAAAGGGAAGTAGACACAATAAAGAAAACCCAAAATGAGGCAACACTGGAGATAGAAACCCCAGGAAAGAAATCTGGAACCATAGATATGAGCATCAGCAACAGAATACAAGAGATGGAAGAGAGAATCTCAGGTGCAGAAGATTCCATAGAGAACATCGGCACAACAATCAAGGAAAATGTAAAACGCAAAAAGATCCTAACTCAAAACATCCAAGAAATACAGGACACAATGAGAAGACCAAACCTACGGATAATAGGAGTGGATGAGAATGAAGATTTTCAACTCAAAGGACCAGAAAACATCTTCAACAAAATTATAGAAGAAAACTTCCCAAACCTAAAGAAAGAGATGCCCATGAACATACAAGAAGCCTACAGAACTCCAAATAGACTGGACCAGAAAAGAAATACCTCCCGACACATAATAATCAGAACAACAAATGCACTAAATAAAGATAGAATACTAAAAGCAGTAAGAGAAAAAGGCCAAGTAACATATAAAGGCAAGCCTATCAGAATTACACCAGATTTTTCACCAGAGACTATGAAAGCCAGAAGATCCTGGACAGATGATATACAGAAACTAAAAGAACACAAATTCCAGCCAAGGCTACTATACCCAGCCAAACTCTCAATTAACATAGATGGAGAAACCAAAGTATTCCACGACAAAATCAAATTCACACATTATCTCTCCAGGAATCCAGCCCTTCAAAGGATAGTAACAGGAAAAAACCAATATAAGGACAGGAACCATGCCCTAGAAACAACAAGAAGGTAATCCCTCAACAAACCTAAAAGAAGACAGCCACAAGAACAGAATGCCAACTTTAACAACAAAAATAACAGGAAACAACAATTACTTTTCCTTAATATCTCTTAATATCAATGGACTCAACTCCCCGATAAAAAGACATAGACTAACAAACTGGCTACACAAACAAGACCCAACATTTTGCTGCTTACAGGAAACTCATCTCAGAGAAAAAGATAGACACTACCTCAGAATGAAAGGCTGGAAAACAATTTTCCAAGCAAATGGTACGAAGAAACAAGCTGGAGTAGCCATTCTAATATCTGATAAGATTGACTTCCAACCCAAAGTCATCAAAAAAGACAGGGAGGGTCACTTCATACTCATCAAAGGTAAAATCCTCCAAGAGGAACTATCAAACCTGAAGATCTATGCTCCAAATACAAAGGCAGCCACATTCATTAAAGAAACTTTAGTAAATCTCAAAGCACACATTGCACCTCATACAATAATAGTGGGAGACTTCAACACACCACTTTCACCAATGGACAGATCATGGAAACAGAAACTAATCAGGGACACGGTGAAACTAACAGAAGTTATGAATCAAATGGATCTGGCAGATATCTACAGAACATTCTATCCTAAAACAAAAGGATATACCTTCTTCTCAGCACCTCATGGTACCTTCTCCAAAATTGACCACATAATTGGTCACAAAACAGGCCTCAACAGATACAAAAATATTGAAATTGTCCCATGCATCCTATCAGATCACCATGGACTAAGGCTGATCTTCAATAACAAAATAAATAATAGAAAGCCAACATTCACGTGGAAACTGAACAACACTCTTCTCAATTATACCTTGGTCAAGGAAGGAATAAAGAAAGAAATTAAGGACTTTTTAGAGTTCAATGAAAATGAAGCCACAACATACCCAAACTTATGGGATGCAATGAAAGCATTTCTAAGAGGAAAACTCATAGCTCTGAGTGCCTCCAAAAAGAAACTAGAGAGAGCACACATTAGCAACCTGACAACACACCTAAAAGCACTAGAACAAAAGGAAGCAAACTCACCCAAGAGGAGTAGACAGCAGGAAATAATCAAACTCAGGGGCGAAATCAACCAAGTGGAAACAAGAAGAACTATTCAAAGAATCAACCAATCAAGGAGCTGGTTCTTTGAGAAAATCAACAAGATAGATAAACCCTTAGCCAGACTCACTAGAGGGCAAAGGGAAAGCATCCTAATTAACAAAATCAGAAATGAAAAGGAGACATAACAACAGATTCTGAAGACATCAAAACACCATCAGATCCTTCTACCAAAGGCTATACTCAACAAAACTGGAGAACCTGGATGAAATGGAGAAGTTCCTAGACAGATACCAGGTACCAAAGTTGAATCAAGATCAGGTTAACGATCTAAACAGCCCTATATCCCCCAAGGAAATAGAAGCAGTCATTAATAGTCTCCCAACCAAAAAGAGCCCAGGACCTGCTGGGTTTAGTGCAGAGTTCTACCAGACCTTCAAAGAAGATCTAATCCCAGTTCTTGACAAACTATTCCACAAAATAGAAACAGAAGTACTCTACCCAACTCATTCTATGAAGCCACAATTACTCTGGTACCTAAACCACAAAAAGACCCAACAAAGATAGAAAACTTCAGACCAATATCCCTTATGAATATTGATGCAAAAATCCTCAATAAAGTTCTTGCTAACCGAATCCAAGACCACATCAAAACAATCATCCATCCTGACCAAGTAGGTTTCATCCCAGTGATGCAGGGATGGTTCACTATATGGAAATCCATCAACGTAATCCAGTATATAAACAAACTCAAAGACAAAAACCACATGGTCATCTCGTTAGATGCGGAAAAAGCATTTGACAAGATCCAACACCCATTCATGATAAAAGTCTTGGAAAGATCAGGAATTCAAGGCCCATACCTAAACATGATAAAAGCAATCTACAGCAAACCAGTAGCCAACATCAAAATAAATGTTGAGAAGCTTGAAGCAATCCCTCTAAAATCAGGGACTAGACAAGGCTGTCCACTTTCTCCATACCTATTCAACATTGTACTTGAAGTCCTAGCCAGAGCAATTCGACAACAAAAGGAGATCAAAGGGATACAAATTGGAAAAGATAAAGTCAAAATATCACTCTTTGCAGATGATATGATAGTATATATAAGTGACCCTAAAAATTCCACCAGAGAACTCCTAAGCCTAATAAACAGCTTCGGTGAAGTAGCTGGATATAAAATTAACTCAAACAAATCAATGGCCTCTCTCTACACAAAGAATAAACAGGCTGAGAAAGAAATTAGGGAAACAACACCCTTCTCAATAGTCACAAATAATATAAAATATCTTGGCGTGACTCTAACTAAGGAAGTGAAAGATCTGTATAATAAAAACTTCAAGTCTCTGAAGAGAGAAATTATAGATCTCAGAAGATGGAAAGATCTCCCATGCTCATGGATTGGCAGGATCAAAATTGTAAAAATGGCTATCTTGCCAAAAGCAATCTACAGATTCAATGCAATCCCCATCAAAATTCCAACTCAATTCTTCAACGAATTAGAAAGTGCAATCTGCAAATTCATCTGGAATAACAAAAAACCTAGGATAGCAAAAACTCTTCTCAAGGATAAAAGAACCTCTGGTGGAATCACCATGCCGGACCTAAAGCTCTACTACAGAGCAATTGTGATAAAAACTGCATGGTACTGGTACAGTGACAGACAAATAGACCAATGGAATAGAATTGAAGACCCAGAAATGAACCCACACACCTACGGTCACTTGATCTTCGACAAGGGAGCTAAAAACATCCAGTGGAAGAAAGACAGCATTTTCAACAAATGGTGCTGGCACAACTGGTTGTTAACATGTAGAAGAATGCGAATCGATCCATTCCTATCTCCTTGTACTAAGGTCAAGTCTAAGTGGATCAAGGAACTTCACATAAAACCAGAGACACTGAAACTTATAGAGGAGAAAGTGGGGAAAAGCCTTGAAGATATGGGCACAGGGGAAAAATTCCTGAATAGAACAGTAATGGCTTGTGCTGTAAGATCAAGAATTGACAAGTGGGACCTCATGAAACTACAAAGCTTCTGCAAGGCTAAAGACACCATCAATAAGACAAAAAAAAACACCAACAGATTGGGAAAGAATCTTCACCTATCCTAAATCAGATAAGGGACTAATATCCAATATATATAAAGATCTCAAGAAGGTGGACTCCAGAAAGTCAAATAACCCCATTAAAAAATGGGGCTCAGAACTGAACAAAGAATTCTCACCTGAGGAATACCGAATGGCAGAGAAGCACCTGAAAAAATGTTCAACATCCTTAATCATCAGGGAAATGCAAATCAAAAAAACCCTGAGATTCCACCTCACACCAGTCAGAATGGCTAAGATCAAAAATTCAGGTGACAGCAGATGCTGGCGAGGATGTGGAGAAAGAGGAACACTCCTCCATTGTTGGTGGGATTGCAAGCTTGTACAACCACTCTGGAAATCAGTCTGGTGGTTCCTCAGAAAATTGGACATAGTACTACCGGAGGATCCAGCAATACCTCTCCTGGGCATATATCCAGAAGATGTCCCAACCGGTAAAAAGGACACATGCTCCACTATGTTCATAGCAGCCCTATTTATAATAGCCAGAAGCTGGAAAGAACCCAGATGTCCCTCAACAGAGGAATGGATACAGAAATTATGGTACATTTACACAATGGAGTACTACTCAGCTATTTAAAAGAATGAATTTATGAAATTCCTAGCCAAATGGATGGACCTGGAGGGCATCATCTTGAGTGAAGTAACACAATCACAAAAGAACTCACACAATATGTATTCACTGATAAGTGGATATTAGCCCAAAACTTAGGATACCCAAGATATAAGATACAATTTGCTAAACGCATGATTCTCAAGAAGAATGAAGACCAAAGTGTGGACACTGTGCCCCTTCTTAGAATTGGGAACAAAAGACCCAGGGAAGGAGTTACAGAGACAAAGTTCGTAGCTGTGATGAAAGGATGGACCATTTAGAGACTGCCGTATCCAGGGATCCATCCCATAATCAGCTTCTAAAAGCGGACACCATTGCATACACTAGCAAGATTTTGCTGAAAGGACCCAAATATAGCTGTCTCTTGTGAGGATGCCGGGGCCTAGCAAACACAGGAGTGGATGTTCACAGTCATCTATTGGATGTATCACAGGGCTCCCAATGGAGAAGCTAGAGAAAGTACCCAAGGAGCTAAAGGGATCTGCAACCCTATTGTTGGAACAACATGATGTACTAACCAGAACCCCGTAGCTCTTGTCTCTAGCTGCATATGTATCAAAAGATGACCTAGTTGGCCATCAATGGAAAGAGAGGCCCATTGGACTTGCAAACTTTATATGCCCCAATATAGGGGAATGCCAGGGCCAAAAGAATGGGAATGGGTGGGTAGGGAAGTGGGGGGCGCTATGGGGGACTTTTGGGATAGCATTGGAAATGTAATTGAGGAAAATATGTAATAAAAATATTTAAAAAATAAAAGAAAATTAACTCAAACAAATCAATGGCCTTTCTCTACACAAAGAATAAACAGGCTGAGAAAGAAATTAGGGAAACAACACCCTTCTCAATAGTCACAAATAATATAAAATATCTTGGCGTGACTCTAACTAAGGAAGTGAAAGATCTGTATAATAAAAACTTCAAGTCTCTGAAGAAAGAAATTATAGAAGATCTCAGAAGATGGAACGATCTCCCATGCTCATGGATTGGCAGGATCAACATTGTAAAAATGGCTATCTTGCCAAAAGCAATCTACAGATTCAATGCAATCCCCATCAAAATTCCAACTCAATTCTTCAACGAATTAGAAAGTGTAATCTGCAAATTCATCTGTAATAACAAAAAACCTAGGATAGCAAAAACTCTTCTCAAGGATAAAAGAACCTCTGGTGGAATCACCATTGCAGGACCTAAAGCTTTACTACAGAGCAATTGTGATAAAAACTGTGTGGTATTGGTATAGTGACAGACAAATAGACCAATGAAATAGAATTGAAGACCTAGAAATGAACCCACATACCTACGGTCACTTGATCTTCGACAAGGGAGCTAAAAACATCCAGTGGAAGAAAGACAGCATTTTCAACAAATGGTGCTGGCAAAACTGGTTGTTAACATGTAGAAGAAAGCGAATCAATCCATTCCTATCTCCTTGTACTAAGGTCAAGTCTAAGTGGATCAAGGAACTTCACATAAAACCAGAGACACTGAAACTTATAGAGGAGAAAGTGGGGAAAAGCCTTGAAGATATGGGCACAGGGGAAAAATTCTTGAATAGAACAGCAATGGCTTGTGCTGAAAGATCGAGAATTGACAAGTGGGACCTCATGAAACTGCAAAGCTTCTGCAAGGCAAAAGACACCATCAATAAGACAAAAAAACCACCAACAGATTGGGAAAGGATCTTTACCTATCCTAAATCAGATAAGGGACTAATATCCAATATATATAAAGAGCTCAAGAAGGTGGACTCCAGAAAGTCAAATAACCCCATTAAAAAATGGGGCTCAGAACTGAACAAAGAATTCTCACCTGAAGAATACCGAATGGCAGAGAAGCACCTGAAAAAATGTTCAACATCCTTAATCATCAGGGGAATGCCAATCAAAACAACCCTGAGATTCCACCTCACACCAGTCAGAATGGCTAAGATAAAAAATTCAGGTGACAGCAGATGCTGGTGAGGTTGTGGAGAAAGAGGAACACTCCTCCATTGTTGGTGGGATTGCAAGCTTGTACAACCACTCTGGAAATCAGTCTGGTGGTTCCTCAGAAAATTGGACATAGTACTACCGGAGCATCCAGCAATACCTCTCCTGGGCATATATCCAGAAGATGTCCCAACCGGTAAGAAGGATACATGCTCCACTATGTTCATAGCAGCCCTATTTATAATAGCCAGAAGCTGGAAAGAACCCAGATGCCCCTCAACAGAGGAATGGATACAGAAATTATGGTACATTTACACAATGGAGTACGACTCAGCTGTTAAAAAGAATGAATTTATGAAATTCCTAGCCAAATGGATGGACCTGGAGGGCATCATCTTGAGTGAGGTAACACAATCACAAAGGAACTCACACAATATGTATTCACTGATAAGTGGATATTAGCCCAAAACTTAGGATACCCAAGATATAAGATACAATTTGCTAAACGCATGAAACTCAAGAAGAATGAAGACCAAAATGTGGACACTGTGCCCCTTCTTAGAATTGGGAACAAAACACCCATGGAAGGAGTTACAGAGACAAAGTTTGGAGCTGTGATGAAAGGATGGACAATCTAGAGACTGCAGTATCCAGGGATCCATCCCATAATCAGCTTCTAAAAGCGGACACCATTGCATACACTAGCAAGATTTTGCTGAAAGGACCCAAATATAGCTGTCTCTTGTGAGACTATGCAAGGGCCTAGCAAACACAGGAGTGGATGCTCACAGTCAGCTATTGGATGTATCACAGGGCTCCCAATGGAGAAGCTAGAGAAAGTACCCAAGGAGCTAAAGGGATCTGCAACCCTATAGTTGGAACAACATGATGAACTAACCAGTACCCCGGAGCTCTTGTCTCTAGCTGCAAATGTATCGAAAGATGGCCTAGTCGGCCATCAATGGAAAGAGAGCCCCATTGGACTTGCAAACTTTATATGCCCCAATATAGGGGAATGCCAGGGCCACAAGAATGGGAATGGGTAGGTAGGGAAGTGGGGGGCACTATGGGGGACTTTTGGGATAGCATTGGAAATGTAATTGAGGAAAATATGTAATAAAAAATATTAAAAATTAAAAAAAAAAGAAGTGTAAGCCGAATAAACCTTTCCCTCCCCAACTTGCTTCTTGGTCATGATGTTTGTGCAGGAATAGAAACCCTGAGTAAGATGCCTTCTGACAATGCTTTCCAGATAACATAATGCCAGGCTAGAATGGTAAGCAGCCAGATATATAAGAGAATTTGATAATCACAAAGTGCCATGCAATGCAAGCTATTATCTTGACTTATATAAAGCTGGTAGTACTCATACAATGGTAAAATCATAATTACCATTCATAATGAAGCTATTAAAAGATGAAAAAAGCTGGCAGCATTCTGAAACCCTGAATCAACCATAAATCAATAGTATTCCTTTCTATAGAGGCACACAGGATTTCCTCAGAAAAAATTGAAGGAGAAGAAGAAACTATGTGACTCATTTGCTAACACTGTTTTCAGTTTTGTATGTATTAATTCTTAAGTTTTCTCTCCCCATGTACATAGCTGAAACAAAGGTGGCCTCTATAGCTCCTCTTTCCATTACCTCCTTCAGAGTTACATTACAGGATACACTAGAGAAAGCAAAATGTGGATTCTTAACTTTACAATGTTCTATTCTTTTATCTTATTTATATGTAAAATTGGTGGCAAAATTTGTATTTGAGCAATATCCTAGGAAGAGGCATCCTATGACAGTAAAGCAAGGAGAGCACTGTCAAAGTTCTGCTCTGTGGCCCTCTTACTGATGGCTCTGTAGCTTCTCTATAGGAGTTAGTTTCTACACAGAGAAAATGAATGACATCATAAAAGCATTATATCCGTTTATGTAAAAGTGTAGGACAAACGCTTCTAAAATCCTACTGAGAATATGGTACCCTACTCTAGAAAACTCTAGAAAATCACCTTAATTGGTAGATGAGAAAGCCTTGCAAATAACTTATTTTCTGTACTAATTATATCAAATGATTAACTATAGGAAATAATGTTAAAAGTAAGTTCTTATTTTACTTAATTTTTATTAGGTATTTTCTTCATTTACATTTCCAATGCTATCCCAAAAGTCCCCCTTACCCTTCCCCCCACTCCCCTACCCGCCCACTCTCACTTCTTGTCCCTGGCTTTCCCCTGTACTGAGGCATATAAAGTTTGAAAGACCAAGGTGCCTCTCTTCCCAATGATGCCCGACTAGGCCTTCTTTTGATACATATGCAGCTAGAGACACAAGCTTCGTGGGGTACTGGTTAGTTCATATTGTTGATCCACCTATAGGGTTGCAGACCTCTTTACCTCCGTGGGTACTTTCTCTAGCTCCTCCATTGGGGGCTCTGTGATCCATCCAAGAGCTGACTGTGAGCATCCACTTCTGTGTTGCTAGGCCTCGGCATAGCCTCACAAGAGTCTGCTATATCTGGGTCCTTTCAGCAAAATCTTCCTAGTGTATGCAATAGTGTCAGCATTTGGAGGCTGATTATGAATTGGATCACTGGGTATGGCAGTCTCTAGATGGTCTATCCTTTCCTCTCAGCTCCAAACTTTGTCTCTGTAACTCCTTCCATGGGTGTTTTGTTCCCAATTCTAAGAAGGGACAAAGTGTCCACACTTTGGTCTTTGTTCTTCTTGAGTTTCATGCGTTTTGCAAATTGTAACTTGTATCTTGGGTATTCTAAGTTTCTGGGCTAATATCCACTTATCAGTGAGTACATATCATGTGAGTTCTTTTGTGATTGGGTTACTTCACTCAGGATGATGCCCTCCAGGTCCATCCATTTGGCTAGGAATTTCATAAATTCATTCTTTTTAATAGCTGAGTAGTACTCCATTGTGTAAATATACCACATTTTCTGTATCCATTCCTCTGTTGAGGGACATCTGGGTTCTTTCCAGCTTCTGGCTATTATAAATAGGGCTGCTATGAACATAGTGGAGCATGTGTCCTTACCAGTTGGAACATCTTCTGGATGTTCCAGGAGAGGTATTGCGGGATCCTCTGGTAATACTATGTCCAATTTCCTGAGGAACTTCCAGACTGATTTCCAGAGTGGTTGTACAAGCTTGCAACCCCACCAAGAATGTAGGAGTGTTCCCCTTTCTCCACATCCTCGCCAGTATATGCTGTCACCTGAATTTTGATCTTAGCCATGTGACTAGTGTGAGATGGAATCTCAGGGTTGTTTTGATTTGCATTTCCCTGATGATTAAGGATGCTGAACATTTTTTCTGGTGCTTCTCAGCCTTTCAGTATTCCTCAGGTGAGAATTCTTTGTTTAGCTCTGAGCCCCACATTTTAATGGGGTTATTTGATTTTCTGGAGTCCACTTTCTTGAGTTCTTTATATATATTGGATATTAACCCCCTATGTGATTTAGGATAGGTAAAGATCCTTTCCCAATCTGTTTGTGGCCTTATTATCTTATTGACAGTGTCTTTTGCCTTACAGAAGCTTTGCAATTTTATGAGGTCCCATTTGTCATTTTCAATATTACAGGATAAGCCCTTGCTATTCTATTCAGGAATTTTCCCCCTGTGCCCATATCATCGAGGCTTTCCCCCACTTTCTCCTATATAAGTTTCAGTGTCTCTGGTTTTATGTGGAGTTCCTTGATCCACTTATATTTGACATTAGTATAAGGAGATAGGAATGGATCAATTCCCATTCTTCTTCATGATAACAGCCACTTGTGCCAGCACCATTTGTTGAAAATGCTGTCTTTTTTCCACTGGATGGTTTTAGCTCTCTTGTCAAAGATCAAGGGACCATAGGTGTGTGGGTTCATTTCTGGTTCTTCGATTCTGTTCCATTGGTTTACTTGTCTGTCACTATACCAGTACCATGCAGTTTTTATCACAATTGCTCTGTAGTACAGCTTGATGTCAGGCATGGTGATTCCATCAGAGATTCTTTTATCATTGAGAAGAATTTTTGCTATCCTAGGTTTTTTGTTATTTCAGGTAAATTTGCAGATTGCCCTTTCTAATTCATTGAAGAACTGAGTTGGAATTTTGATGCGGATTGCATTGAATCGGTAGATTGCTTTTGGCAAGATAGCCATTTTTACTATATTGATCCTGCCAATCCATGAGCATGGAAGATCTTTTCTTCAGAAACTTGACATTCTTATCATATAGATCTTTCACTTCCTTAGTTGGAGTCACGCCAAGGTATTTGATCTTATTTGTGACTATTGTGAAGGATGTTGTTTCCCTAATTTATTTTTCAGCCTGTTTATCCTTTGTGTACAGAAAGGCCATTGACTTGTTTGAGTTAATTTTATATTCAGCTACTTCACTGAAGCCATTTATCAGGTTTAGGAGTTCTCTGGTGGAATTTTTAGGGTCACTTATATATACTATCGTATCATCTGCAAAAAGCGATATTTTGACTTCTTCCTTTCCAATTTGTATCCCCTTGATCTCCTTCTGTCGAATTGCTCTGGCTAGGACTTCAAATACTATGTTGAATAGGTATGGAGAAAGTGGGCAGCCTTGTCTAGTCCCTGATTTTAGTGGGATTGTTACAAGCTTCTCACCATTTACTTTGATATTGGCTACTGGTTTGCTGTATATTCCTTTTATTATGTTTAGGAATGGGCCTTGAATTCCTGATCTTTCCAAGACTTTTATCATGAATGGGTGTTGGATTTTGTCAAATGTTTTCTCTGCATCTAACAAGATGATCATATGGTTTTTGTCTTTGAGTTTGTTTATATAGTGGATTCCGTTGATGGATTTCCATATATTAAACCATCCCTGCATCCCTAGAATGAAATCTACTTAGTTAGGGTGAATGATTGTTTTGATGTGTTCTTGGATTCCATTAGGGAGAACTTTATTGAGTATTTTTGCATCGATATTCAAAAGGGAAATTGGAGTGAAGTACCCTATCTCTGTTGGGTCTTTTTGTGGTTTAGGTATCAGAGTAATTGTGGCTTCATAGAATGAGTTGGGTAGAGTACCTTCTGCTTCTATTTTGTGGAATAGTTTGTGAAGAACTGGAATTAGATCTTCTTTGAAAGTCTGATAGAACTCTGCACTAAGCCCATCAGGTCCTGGACTTTTTTTTGGTTGGGAGACTATTAATGACCGCTTCTATTTCTTTAGAGGATATAGGACTGATTAGATCAATAATCTGATCCTGATTTAATCTTGGTACTTGTTATCTGTCTAGAAATTTGTCCATTTCATCCAGGATTTCCAGTTTTGTTGAGTATAGCCTTTTGCAGAAGGATCTGATGGTGTTTTGGATTTCTTCAGGATCTGTTGTTATGTCTCCCTTTTCATTTCTGATTTTGTTAATTAGGATGCTGTTCCTGTGCCCTCTAGTGAGTCTGGCTAAGGGTTTATCTATCTTGTTGATTTTCTCAAAGAACCAGCTCCTCGATTGGTTGATTCTTTGAATAGTTCTTCTTGTTTCCACTTGGTTGATTTTACCCCTGGGTTTGATTATTTCCTGCAGACTCCTCTTTGGTGAATTTGCTTCCTTTTGTTCTAGAGCTTTTAGGTGTGTTGTCAAGTTGCTACTGTGTGCTCTCTCTAGTGTCTTTTTGGAGGCACTCAGATTTATGAGTTTTCCTCTTAGAAATGCTTTCAGGGGCTGGTGAGATGGCTCAGTGGGTAAGAGCACCCTGCTCTTCTGAAGGTCTGAAGTTCAAATCCCAGCAACCACTTGGTGGCTCACAACCATCTGTAATGAGATTTGACTCCCTCTACTGGAGTGTCTGAAGACAGCAACAGTGTACTTATATATAATAAAAATAAATAAATAAAAAGAATTGCTTTCATTATATCCCATGAGTTTGGGTATGTTGTGGCTTCATTTTCATTAAACTCTAAAAAGTATTTAATATCTTTCTTTATTCCTTCCTTGACCAAGGTATCATTGAGAAGAGTGTTGTTCAGTTTCCATGTGAATGTTGGCTTTCCATTATTTATGTTGTTATTGAAGATCAGCCTTAGTCCATTGTGATCTTATAGTATGCATGGGACAATTTCAATATTTTTGTATCTGTTGAGGCCTCTTTTGTGACCAATTATATGGTCAATTTTGGAGAAGGTACCATGAGGTGCTGAGAAAAAGGTACATCCTTTGTTTTAGGATGAAATATTCTGTAGATATCTGTTAAATCCATTTGTTTCATAACTTCTTTTAGTTTCACTGTGTCTTTACAAAAGTTTCTTTAATGAATGTGGCTGCCCTTCCATTTGGAGCATAGATATTCAGAATCGAGAGTTCCTCTTGGAAGATTTTACCTTCGATGTGTATGAATTTTCCCTCCTTGTCTTTATTGATAACTTTGGGTTGGAAGTCGATTTTATTTGATATTAGAATGGCTACTCCAGCTTGTTTCTTCAGACCATTTTCTTGGAAAATTGTTTTTCAGCCTTTCATTCTGAGGAAGTGTCTGTCTTTTTCCGTGAGATGGGTTTCCTGTAAGCAGAAAAATATTGGGTCCTGCTTTTGTAGCCTGTCTGTTAGTCTATGTCTTTTTATTGGGGAGTTGTGTCCATTGATATTAAGAGATATTAAGGAAAAGTAATTGTTGCTTCCTATTATTTTTGTTGTTAGAGTTGGCATTCTTTTGTGGATGTCTTCTTTTAGGTTTGTTGAAGGATTACTTTCTTGCTTTTTCTAGGGCGTGGTTTCGGTCCTTGTACTGTTTTTTTTCTGATATTATCCTTTGAAGGGCTGGATTTGTGGAAATATAATGAGTGAATTTGGCTTTGTCGTGGAATACTTTGGTTTCTCCATCTATGGTAATTGAAAGATTGTCTGGGTATAGTAGCTTGGGCTGGCATTTGTGTTCTCTTCGTGTCTGTATCACATTTGCCCAGGATCTTCTGGCTTTATAGTCTCTGGTGAAAAGTCTGGCATAATTCTGATAGACCTGCCTTTATTTGTTACTTGACCCTTTTCCCTTACTGCTTTTAATATTCTATCTTTATTTAGTGCATTTGTTGTTCTGATTATTATGTGTCAGGAGGAATTTCTTTTCAGGTCCAGTCTATTTGGAGTTCTGTAGGCTTCTTGTATGTTCATGGGCATCTTTCTTTAGGTTTGGGAAGTTTTCTTCTATAGTTTTGTTTAAGATATTTGCTGGCTCTTTAAGTTGAAAATCTTTATTCTCATCTAATTCTATTATCCGTAGGTTTGGTCTTCTCATTGTGTCCTGGATTTCCTGGATGTTTTGAGTTAGGATCTTTTTGCATTTTGCATTTTCTTTGATTGTTGTGACCATGTTCTCTATGGAATCTTCTGCACCTGAGATTCTCTCTTCCATCTCTTGTTTTCTGTTGCTGATGTTCGCATCTATGGTTCCAGATTTCTTTCCTAGTTTTTATATCTCCAGCATTGCCTCATTTTGGGTTTTCTTTATTGTGTCTACTTCCCTTTTTAGGTCTAGTATGGTTTTGTTCATTTCCATCACCTGTTGGATGTGTTTTCCTGTTTTTTTTTTTTTTTTTTTTTTTTTTTTTTTGACTTCTACCTATTTGGTTGTGTTTTCCTGGTTTTCTTTAAGGACTTTTAACTCTCTAGCAGTGTTCTCCTGTATTTCTTTAAGTGAATTATTAAAGTCCTTCTTGATGTCCCCTACCATCATGATGAGATATACTTTTGAATCTGGGTCTAGCTTTTTGTGTGTGATAAGGTGCCCAGGACTGAGCGAAGTGGGAGTGCTGCGTTGTGATGATGGTGAGTGGTCTTGTTTTCTGTTAGTAAGATTCTTACATTTGCCTTTCACCATCTGGTAATCTCTGGAGTTAGTTGTTATAGTTGTCTCTGTTTAGAGATTGTTCCTCTGGTAATTCTGTTAGCCTCTATCAGCAGACCTGGGAGACTAGCTCTCTCTTCTGAGTTTCAGTGGTCAGAGCACTCTCTGCTGGCAAGCTCTCCTCTTACAGGGATGGTGCACTGTTATCTGGCATTTGGACCTGCCTCCTGGCTGAAGATGAATGCTGGAAACTGGGCCTGTCCCAGAAGCTGTGTTGCTTCGGCCTGTCCCAGAATTTGTTAGCTTCTGTAGTCTACACCCTCACTTGTGCAGACTAGTTTTGGAGGGATGTGGGAACCATGATGACTTCCCCAGGTGCTCTGGCAAAGTCCTCTGGGGCCGGGCATACACCTCTCCTCTGGGAAGGATGGTGCCTGGATGTCTGGAGACTGAAAAGGGGTCTGCCTCTGAAGGTGTCCTCTAGGGACCTTGGGGGGTGTCCGTGGACTCCACGCCCAGGTGACCTGGTGCTGGCGCCGACCAGAATGGACTTGTGACCTTGGTCAGGCCGGGTTTTCTGCTTCCCTAATGCTGTCTCAGGTCCCGAGAGGTTGGATTGGAACAGAAGTTGTGTTCCACTCACCCGTGGTCCTAAGATCAAGTGGAGAGTCCTCTGGGGACCTTGGGGGTGTCCACCGACTCCATGCCCAAGGTGACCTGGTGCTGTTGCCAACTGGAAGGGATTTGTGACCTAAATGTAAGTTCTAACTGCTAATGTATTCGCAAATAATTGTCAGCAGCATTTACCTTTGCCTAGAATGAAATTTAAAGACACTTCTAAAAATTTTAGAGTAGAAACAAAAATATACCATGTGTATATGTCTTTGTATTTATATATGTATGTTCACAGAAAAACATTAAATATGTTATTTCCAATTCTTTAGTTTGCTTTAAACTTTTTATTAGCATGTCAACTGTTCAAACTAATGTGTTTCATTATATCATTTTGTTATGTATAAAATGTATTTTTCATATTCACTACCTGTAACCCTTCTGTAATTAACACATATTATATTCATAGTAGTTCTCCATGGAAACAGAAGCAGGAGTTTATAAACAGACATTTAGAAAGTTTTCTTTTATTTATAAGGGACTGGTTCATGTGATTATAGAAGCTAAGAAGTTCTATGAACTATTGTCTGTAAGCTGATAGAAAAACTGTGTGTTTCTAGTCTAGCATACCAAAGGAGTTAGACTTTCAGATCTCAGTGGGAGTCTTTCATCTTGAGAACAAAGAATGATGATTTCTGAGAGTCAAGCATGTAGGTACAATTGTGATACAAGTGGTAATAGTGTAAGAAATTGGACAAATTGTATACAGAAACGATCTTTATTAAGTTTGCAAATTTTTTGGTTCTCTTAAAACTAATCTAAAACACAAAGTTGATGGAAAATTTAAGACAACACATTTCACTTCTCAAATGTATTATAAAATGATATTTTAAATAGTGTGTGCACTTGGAGACAATTGTAAAAAGTTCATTAAATTGAAATTTTTACATTTTTCCATAAATCTTATAAAAGAACTGCTACAGTGCTAATCGTTGCATTATTTACTACTTTCTATAGGATAATTTTTATTATTACAGTTACTATGTTTAAACTTTTTCTATCCAATTCTAAATCCCTGAACTCACCTTCATATTCTCTCTCTCTCTTTCTCTCTCTCTCTTTCTCTCTCTCAAAAAACCCAAACTCAAACAAAACAAAAGACAAAAAGACAAAAAATATTAATCCACATGCTTTTGTTTCTGAATATTTTCTAGCATTGATTGTTGGGGTCTCTAGTAATTGGGAGAGAAATCAATTTGCAAATCAAATGCTTTACATTATTTGCTTTTACTAAACAGAGTAAATACATTAGTTATCAGTTCACTTGTTATTCCAAAGAATGTCTATGACACAGCTCTGGGTAACAGTTACCAATAACATATTAAAAATTATGTAACATTATTTTTTTTTTTGAGCTCTCAATTTTATTTTTATTTTTTTATTTTTTCCAATTTATTTTTTTTAATTAGGTATTTTCTTCATTTACATTTCAAATGCTATCCCCAAAGTCCCCCAGACCCCCCTCCCACTCCCCTACCCACCCACTCCCACTTCTTGGTCCTGGCATTCCCCTGGTTCTTTTTTTTTTAATATTTTTATTACATATTTTCCTCAATTACGTTTCCAATGCTATCCCAAAAGTCCCCCATAGCGCCCCCCCACTTCCCTATCCACCCATTCCCATTCTTTTGGCCCTGGCATTCCCCTATATTGGGGCATATAAAGTTTGCAAGTCCAATGGGCCTCTCTTTCCATTGATGGCTGACTAGGCCATCTTTTGATACATATGCAGCTAGAGACAAGAGCTCCGGGGTTCTAGTTAGTACATCATGTTGTTCCAACAATAGGGTTGCAGATCCCTTTAGCTCCTTGGGTACTTACTCTAGCTTCTCCATTGGGAGCCCTGTGATACATCCAATAGCTGACTGTGAACATCCACTCCTGTGTTTGCTAGGCCCCAGCATCGTCTCACAAGAGACAGCTATATTTGGGTCCTTTCAGCAAAATCTTGCTAGTGTATGCAATGGTGTCAGCGTTTAGAAGTTGATTATGGGATGGATCCCTGGGTACGGCAGTCTCTAAATGGTCCATCCTTTCATCACCGCTACGAACTTTGTCTCTGTAACTCCTTCCCTGGGTGTTTTGTTCCCAATTCTGAGAAGGTGCACAGTGTCCACACTTTGGTCTTCATTCTTCTTGAGTTTCATGCGTTTAGCAAATTGTATCTTAAATCTGTAACATTATATGAAGAAGACACCAGTTGCTTTATACTTAATGTTAATATTTCTTAGATTCTCTCTCTCTCTCTCTCTCTCTCTCTCTCTCTCTCTCTCTCTCTCTCTCTCTCTCTCTGTTTTCATTTTGTTGGGGATTAGATCCAGGGCCTTCTGCATGCTATGAAAGTTCTCTAACGTTGCTATTTGTGTCTCTATCTATGTTAATTAAAATTATTTTTAGATTTATGCATTTTATTTTGAGTTTATGAGCATTTAGCCTGCATGTGTGTATTTGTACCATGTTTGTTGCCCTGTGCCCCTGGAGCTCAGAAGATAGCATTAGATCCCCTAGAACTGGGGTTATAGATTTTTTTTTTGACTTTCCATGTGGGTTCTGGGACCTGTATTGGGTCTTCTGAGAAGTGCTCTGTTAAACTGCTGATTGAGCTCTTAAGTGCCAATATAAATTATTTTTAGTGCTTACATGCTGTAGAAGACCTCTATTGCTGATATATTAGTACATCTCAATTTCTCTAATAAAAGTATGAATTTTAGGTAAATATAGGTACATACCTATAATCCTAAAACTAAGGGAAAGATAGAATCATAGTCATAAGTGTAAGGCCAATATAGGCACCGAAGTGAGTTTGAGGCCATTTTTGTCTATATATTAAGACCCCATATTAAAAAATAATCATTTGATGAATTAGTGTTTACATGTGTTTATCTCTTCTTTGATATTTCATATAGTGTATTTTGATCATGTTTTCCTCCTTCACCAACTTTTTCTAGATTCTTCTCCACCTCTCTATCCACCCAATTTCATGTTCTTATTTTCCCTTAAAAAACTCACAAAACCAATTAAGTCTGGTTTGTGTTGGCCCACTATTTCTGAATATATGTCCTGCTCTTGAGTGTGATATACCCAGTGACACGGAATTGATTACAAACTGATTTTACCTCTCCCAGCTGCTACCAATTGCAATAGATTCTTGCTTAGAGATGGGACCTTTTGACTTCTTACTCCTCTCTGTGCTGGGCCTCTGATTTGTCTGAACACCTGTAGGTCTTATATGGATTGCCTCAATTTCTGTGATTCCAAAAGTGTATCAGTCCTGTAACATTTGGAAGGCACTGTTACCTTAGAGTCATTCATTACCTCTGGCTCTTAAAAATCTTTCCACATCCCCTTTAACATAGATCTCTGAGCTGGGAAGAGATGCATGTTGGAGACATCCTATTTGGATGGAGTACTCGTCTCTCACTCTTTGCATATTGTCTAATTTTGAGTATTGTTAGGTTCAAAGCAGAACCCCCACACAGCAGTACTGCTGCTGATTTTATAAATGACCTTCTATGCTTAGCTCAGGCTGTACTCTTAGCAGGTGAGCAGAAGAATTACTAGCATAAAAAGAAAAGGCTTAACTTGCCTTCCTCAGAAACTTTATGAAGTTGGCTTCTGTTTGTCAGGAAAAGCCATTACTTCTTTTATCCCCACCCTCATAGCCAACGACTTCTATGAATGGGGCATCTTTTTCCTTCTTAACTTTAACAGGTGTGCAAGAGATTAAAATCCCCATGTTACTTTCAAGGAGGGTTCAGATAACACCATAACTCAGTACCACCCCATTCACTACAACATAACTAGCAAATCTTTACCTGCTTTTGGATGCCTTCCAACTCCCCCTGTCCCCCAAGACAGCCTCAGAAGTATGAATTTCCCAATAAACCTTTCTACCCATGGAGTGGTCCAGTTTAGTGGATTTACTTTGCCCTTGCTTACATTAATCTGTGTTAATTTTCATCTACTGCAAGTAACTTCTCTGATGAGAGCTGAGTAATTCACTTATTGATCAGTATAGTAATATGTCACTAGGAGATATTTTATTGCTATATTCTTTTACTATATTAGGTTTTCTTGTAGAACCCACAACTTACTGAGTTTTGGGTTCTTCTTGGACTCATTACCAGTGTCAGGAACAGGTTGTATCTCATAGAACAGGCCCTAAATCAAATCATACCACTGAGTGTACCTTGCAGGCAAATCATTGTATCTTGTAAGAATTATAGTTGGGTGAAAACTTTTCCCTCTGGTAGTATATATAGCATTTTCCAGTCTAACAAATGCTGGCCAGTTTGAGTAAAGTTTGAGTAAAGCCCTTCCCTGAATTCTTCACCCCATCCTCTTCTCCCCCCATCACTGAGAGGGTGCTCCCTCACTCATCCACCCACACCTTACCCACACCAACATCCCTCTTCTCTGAGGCACAGGGACGTTTCCACAGGGTTAAGTTGATCCTTTCCTGTTGAGTCCAGACAAGGCAGTCTTGTGCTACACATGTTCCCCAGGGCAACAGACCAGCCCATGTATGCTCCTTGGTTTTGCGTTTAGTTTCTGGGAAATCTGAGGGTTCTAGGTTGGTTGACACTGTTGTTCTTCTTATGTGGTTGCTCCTTCAATCCTTCCCTGAACTCTTCCATAGGTGTCCCTGACCTCAATCCTATGGTTGGCTATAAGTCTCTGCATCTGTCTCAGTCAGCTGCTGGTAGAGCCTCTGAGAGAGCAGCAGCCATGCCAGGCTCCTGTCTGCAAGCACAATATGGCATCAATAATAGTGTCAGGGTTGGGTTGTACACATGGTGACCCTGACCACAGGTCAGTCAACGAGGTCTGGAAGAGAGAGAGTGGAGACGGAGGGGCAAGAGACACAGAAAATGGAGACAAGACAGGCTATCTGATCAAGTCTCAAGTTTCATGTCTCGAGTCTCGTTTATTGAAAGGCAACTATAGGTATATAAGCAAAAGCTGGGAGTGCAGCTGGAGACAACCACAAGTCCAGGATGTGTAGGAGAAAAAACAAGATGTTATCAGAGTGTGTTCAGCTGTGGTGGGCTTCTTGCATAAGCATCATGGTAGGAAAAAAGTCTCTTGTCAGGGTGGAAAAGTACCACCTGTAAGTAAATAGCCCAAGATGGCCGCAGAGATGATAGTAGCTTTCTGCTCAGAGTTGGCTCTCAACAACATGGGATGGATTCCAAGTTGGGCATGTCTCAGGATGCAGCTTTCTTTCAGTCTCTGCTCCCTGTTTGTCCCTGCATTTCCTTTAGACAGGAACAATTCTGGGTTAAAACATTTGAAGATAGGTAGATGGCACCCTGACTCAACTGGGGGCCATGTCTATCTACTGGAGGTGGTCTCTTCAAGTTTCATCTCTCCACTGTTGGTAATTCCAGCTAAGGCTGTGTCCTGGGATCCAATCACAACCCCTGTGTCTGAGACTTTCTAGAGGTTAGTCCCTACCCCCAGCCCCCACTGCTTCATATTTCAATTCATTCTCCTGGCCCTCTGGACTTCTCACTTGTCTACCCACATAACTGATCCTGCCCCCCATTTTCCTCTTCCCACTCCCTCTTCCACCAGATTGTCTTTCTCCCTCCACTTCTCACGATTATTTTGTACCCCCTTATAAGTGAGTTTGAGGTATCCACACTTGGGGCATCCTTCTTATTAAGCTTCCTATGATCTGTGAGTTGTATCATGGGTTTTCTAATCATTTTGGCTAATATCCACTTATCAGTCAGTATATAGATGAAAAGCTCCAACAGTACATGCTGGTGAGGATGTAGTAAAAAAGGAACAGTCCTCTGATGCTGGTGTGATTGCAAACTGGTAAAACCACTCTGGAAATCTATCTGGCAGTTCTTCAGAAAATTGGAAATAGTTCTACCAAAGACCAAGCTATACCACTCCTGGCAAAATACTCAAAAGATGCTCCACTATGTTCAGAGCAGCCTTATTTGTGATATCCAGAAGTTGAAAACAACCCAGAAGAATAAATACGGAAAATGTGGTTCATTTACAGAATGGAATTCTATTCAGCTATTAAAAATGAGGATATCATGACACTTAATACTTTTTTATATATAGGATTAAATTGATTTACATGCCATCATGATAGCATTTTGATATTGTAGGTTTTCCTATGCATTTACCTTCTTTAGTGATACTTGTATTCCTAATGCTTTTTTACCCATTTTGTTGTTCCTCTTCTTAGTTATCCCAGAAGTCTATACTTCCCAGACCCTCTATTATTCTCCATGAGGTGAAACAGCAGTGTGACTCATGAGCAATGTGTCCCCAAAATGCCAGAGATGTCGCACAACCACCTGTCTCTATTTCATTCATTGGAGAAATTAGAAACCTGTGAATGTGTGAAGTGAATATCACATTTGTTTGTCTGACTCATATTTTTTTTCCTAGATCAACTTCAGAATGTGAACTACTTTTTAGAAATGTGGCTACATGTTCTATGTTTAACCTTAAGTGCCATCTTGACTGAACCATACAATGCCCAGACATTTAGTTAAATACTATGGCAGGTATTTCTAGGAAAGTACCTTTGAGTAGATTTTTTCATTGGTAGATGTAGTAGAAAAGATTGCTTTTCCTTATTAGAGTGGGCTATGTCAAAGAGCTAAATTCTATACAGAATGTAAAAGGATGACTATCCTTTGAGGAGGAGAATTTCTCATGTCTGACAGTTTTACACTGAGGCATAGGCTTTTCCCATTTATCAGGCTCACATTGAACTATTAACCTGTCCTTGGTCTTAAGTTTGCAGTTACACTTTAGATGGGTAGAAACCAATTGAAAATGGTATGACTTCATTTTAAGTTTTATTAGGGGAAAGTTTATATTGCACTTCACTGGTCTTTAGTTAAAACTATTTTCTTCTAATTGTAACATAGTAAACCAAGCAGACAGATTTAATGTTTTTCTACAACTCCAACAATAGTTTAAGATTAAAATTAGTATAGTATTATATTTCTAGTGAAACTTTCAATGAATGCATGGTTTTCTTATTGTTCTGTATATAATCTTTAATATACTGTATATACTGAATATTTTCTTATCTATACTCTTACTTTTCCTGACATAAAATATAAATATACCAATATGAACACATTCTAGGATATGCTTTGACAAATATATACACTCCTGTAACTACCATTCCATTCAAGACAGAGAATACTGACAACACCCCCAAAGGCTTCCCTTGATCTAATGTTGCCTATAAGTTGCAACCACCATTTTTACTTCTATCATCAGAAATTGAATTTAGCATGGTCTTGAACTTTATAAAAAATGGAATCATTCAAAGTGTACTCTTTCATGTGATGGTTTTCGTTCGATGCCATGTTTTTAGGTTGTCCCACTGTTTGAGGATTGTTTGTAATTTAACAATTCTATGCTTTACTATGTATGAATATATGCTTATACATGCATTGTTCATCATAGTATCCATTGATATCTGGATTGTTTCTGGTTTGAATCTTTATATATATATATATATATATAATGGAAATAAACATTTACTACAAGTCTAGATAAATGAGTGTTTATTTCTCTTGTGTAAATACCTAGTACTGAAATAGCTGGGCCTTTTAATAGTCAAATGCTGTCCCTTACTAGAGAACATCAAACTGTTTCCAGAGCAGTTAAAATAATGTAAAAATTGAATAGCAGGATATAGAAATTCTAGTTGTTCTACAGCTTGTCCATGACTTGATCTTCTCTGTCTTTTAGATTTTAGTCATTTGTTGGGTTTATAATGGTGTGTTACTGGGGATTTTAAATTTCTATCTTTTGGCATTTCAGTTGTATTTTTGCTTGTAAAACAGCCTAGTTTAGGAATTAGTAGTATTTTCTCTATGCAAGAAAAACAAGGGTGCGTTTGGTTTGATAGTGTCTAACTTCTTGAGTTCTTTATATATTTTGGCTATTAACACTCAGTCAGATGTAGGACTGTTATTGTACCAATGTAGGTAGTGGCATGACCTGTGAAAGTGTCACTAATTCCCATGGTGGGAACACCTGCCAACATAGAGGTACCTACCATAAAGATCCTAAAATATCACAATGAATGTTCTTCCAGTCTGTGTCACAATGGGAATGTGTTCCAGTATGGAATCAATGGATACTTCTGCTTCTGTGTACCTCAATACCAAGGCAGGCATTGTGACTTGAGATTGGATAAATAAGTATGTTTCTGATTGCTGAGTGAATGAGGATATATGCCTCAAGGAGATAGGAAGATGTATGTCTGTCTGTCCTCAAGAGTAATAATCTGGTGTGTACTGTGAGTTGGAAATTGGTGAATGTGGATCCCAGCCATACCTACATGGTGGCATGTGTCAGGATGCTCTTTTGGCTTACTTACCTGTATTCCTTGGAGACCTCTGTGAATTCAACTTTAATAAATATGCCAGTCATCCATGTCTCCATTGAAGTCTATGTATGGATGGAGGAAACAACTATTTCTGTGACTGAAGGGGTAGTGGATTCACAGAAACATACTGTGAGGCTTTGATCTTCTTTGTTGGTCAAAGCCTTGTCACAATGATACAATATGTGAAGATACACATTTCTAGCAGATGTGCAGTTTGGTCTTCATGTACATCCCCCAACAACTGGAGTGGAGGCTGTCCCTGACTCTGTTGCCTGCCTATGGATTCTGTTCCCCTAACTAGGCTGTCTTGTCTGACCTCAATGGGAGAGGATGTTCCTAGTCCTGCTGTTACTTGAGGTGCCAGGGTGGGTTGGTACTCCGGTGGTCCTCCCCCTTCTCAGAGGTGAAAGGGAAGAGTTGGAGGAAGGGGCTCTCTGAGGGAGGACGCGGAGGAAAGAGGGACTGTGATCAGGATGTACAGTGAATGAATAAATAATGAAAAAAAGTTGAATCTATATGTTGTGTGTGTGTGTGTGTGTGTGCATATTTGTTTTATTGTACTTCTAACTATAAAAATATGTACACTAAATTAAAACTATGTTCATCTTGGGGGACAAAAGAAAACAAGATTGTGATAAATTTAGATAAATGTAAGAAATAAGATGAGATGGAGAAATCCAAGGAGAAGAAATCCTACCTACTCCTGTTTCTAATATACTTATGAATACTTCACCACCAAACACCAAGTGTTAATTCTATATAAAACAGTCACTATTTTCTAAATCCAAACCTCTTATTAGCAATTTTTCAATAGAGTGCGGGGAATTGAATCCAGGGTCCCCTGAATTCTAAACAATAACATAACCACAAAGCTATACCATCAACAATTGCAGGTTTTTAATAGTTAGCTTCTACATGTAGATTACACAGAATAGCAGAAGATATATGCATTGCTTTAGAAAGTAAGATACATATATTGTTTTGACTGAAGATAGCCAATCTTTATTAATAGGAGTTATGTCATTCAGCATGAAGCAGAAATCTAAACTGGATGATTCACAAGCTGAAAGATTTTTCTTGGCTTTCATAGAATAGTAGATTTAACTAAGGTGAACAGATGTAAAACAAACAAACAAACAAACAAACAATACTTCCACTTAAAGATCATTTACATCTATATATAGTCCACTGGAACCAAGCATCAACCAGCCTTAGTAATTTTGTTTGTTTTCTTGCAGGCTTGGTTTCTTGTTTTTCTGTTGGCAGATTTACATTACTCATTTGTGATGTTACTGTAATAATTGAACTTCTTTCATAATATAAAAGTTCTGGATCAAATATATAGCCTCAAGACTTTTCAGAGTAGAGTACTATTTGCTAATTATTTGCACAAATGGGAACAAGGGGACAAAGAGTGAGAGAGGGTATGCATGCCACCTATGTGTTTGTATGTGTACAAGTGGGAGTAATTAGGGTTGGGGGGTGGGTAAGACATAGCCTTGGCTTGCTTTTCTTAACAGCTCTTTAATACTGGGAAGCTACAAATATGCATGACATAAATTAATATGGTGTAAATATGCAGAACTTGAATTAACTGATAGAAAGTGGTTCTTATTCAATTAAAGGGATAGTGATGCTTTGTGAAAAAGAAGATTGGAAGGTGTCAGACTATAGGTAACTCTGTAGGGTGCTTATGCAATTGACAAGTGAGTATATCTAGTTTTTATTAAATAAAGGCAGCATTGTGTAAAAATTCTGTTCTTGGAAATCTCAATGGACTTCATTTATTTCCCAGTTCAGCTGAAGGTCCCTCACCTCCCCAGCTAACATCTGGGTGAGGCAATAGCTTGGTTGACTTTTTAAGTCTAAGAGCAGGGGGTAGTTCAGTGTTCAGAAGCCCACAGTGGACAGGTTAACATCAAGGTCTATAAGCAGTCCCTTGAGATCATATTTAGAAAGTTTGGAACAATGGTACAAAATTTATATTTCTTTAAGTTCCAGATACTTACCAGTGTGCCAAAGGTCACAGTTGGAGAACCAATAGTGAAGTTTTTAAGTGCTGATGAAGAGGTGTAATTCAATGTATTTAATGTTTTATGCTCAAGAGGGTTAGTCATAAAAATCATCCAATAAACTTAATTGCTTTTTTCTTAATATATGCTCCCTGTTGCTAATTGTCCTGATTTTTTTGTGTAAACAGCTCAGAAATTGAAAGTTTTAATTCTGAGACTAACTTTTTTGGTGACATCAAAGTAATCAGTAGAGAATTAGTTCAACTGAATATGAGTTACTAGATGGTTAGTCACTGCAGCAGTCAGTTGTAAACATTTCATTCTGAAGTTTTGTGGGCCACAGTCTCAGGTAGAACAAGAAATGGAATGGTTGCAAGCCAATGCCTGCCACTTGTACAAACCAACACCAAACTGACTGGAAGAATAAACTGGGGGAAGTTGGTAGGATAGCAAAGATATTCTTTGTACTCCTTGGTGAGTTCAAAGGTAGGATTTTGATGTTTCAGAGAATGGGCCAACAATTTGTTGCTAAATGTCTCTGTTTCTCTCTCTTTGTCTGTCCTTTATATTTTTGCTACAGCTAATGATCATAAGGTATAAAATATTTAACTTTTTGTCTATATATGTTTACAGAATCTTCATAGATTTTATATTTATGCAAATATTATCTCACTATTCCTCTTTTCCCCCTCACTTGCATAATTTCATGATTCATTTACTTTGCCAGATATGCTTCTTCAGTCAGAATTGGAAATTTCACAGGAAGCTCAGAAAATACAGATTCAAGAGTTTTTAAAACCAAGAGCTTTTGGAGCTTTTGGTTTAATGGGTCTGGTTTAGGACTGAGGAATCTGGATTAGACAAATATTTATTGAAGTACAATTTACAATTATAACATTAATTTCATCCATTTAACTAAGACCTAACTGGGCTGCCTCAA
Organism: Mus caroli; assembly: GCF_978045245.1. Taxonomy (NCBI): domain Eukaryota; kingdom Metazoa; phylum Chordata; class Mammalia; order Rodentia; family Muridae; genus Mus; species Mus caroli. The sequence continues at coordinate 24,838,332 of NW_028227260.1, forward strand.
TAGGAGGTAATCCCACCTTGTTTTACTGCAACTTGATAGGCCAAGAAGCTGGACAGATGGGAGGCCTCCACTCCTTTGAAGAGAAAGGGAGGAGAGGTGAAAGGGAGGGGCAGGGAGGAAGGGAGGAAGGGGAAGTCCTGATGAGGATGTAAAGTAAATAAATAAATTTTTAAAGGGTTAATTTAAACTGTATACATAGAAACCATATGAACTTCATGCCATAATAAAATATGCCAGGACAGCTAGAAACAGTGCTGTGCCCCCAAACAGGAAGAAATCATTTTGTAATGTGAGGTCAGTAAGACTGATACCCAAAAATCCTTAGGCAGAACAGTTTCCAATGAAGAGAGAAGCCATGACTTCACATCAGTATTCACTCAACTGCAGATTGGAAATGGCAGTAGAATCAATATTTTAAATTTTTTGACTTCTTTGTAAGTGGGTGTTTTGAATAAGAATGGTTCTCTTTGGCTCATATATTTGAATTCTTGGTCATCAGGAAGTGGTACTCCTTGAGAAGGATTTGGAGGCATGGCTTTGTTGGAGTAGGCATGGCCTTATTAGAACAAGTGTGTCACTGTGGGTAGGCTTTGGGGTTTCCAAATCTCAAATTGGTGTCTATGTCTCTCTACTTGCTGCCCATGGCTCTGTGTATAGAACTGTCAGCAACTTCTCCAGTATCATGGATGCCTGCATCTTGCCCTGCTCCCTGCCATGATGACAATGGACTAAACTTCTGAAACTGTAAGCAAGCCTCAGTTAAAATACTATTCTTTATGAGTTACTATGGTTGTGGTGTCTTTACAATATCAATATAACACTGATATACAAAACAACATCTGTCAAAATATGAGCAAGATATCTCTAGCTCTCTACAAAGTCCATTTCAGGAATAAAACCAAAACCTCATGACTCCTAGATTAGGAGGTAATCTCTGTATGACTGTATGACCCATATTTAATGTATGGGTATACATTAAAATTATCTAGAATGGAATATTTGAGTAAAATATTTATTAAATGTCTATATTATACCATGAACAGGGGTTTCCAAGTTGTTGATTCCTATCATCATTAAAGTCATCGTTTAAAGCACAAAGGAAAATATAGTTAATTTGACCTCAGTTGAGAAGCTATGATTCTGTCAGTTTGAGGAAAGGCTGAGGAATAGACTAGGCTAAGAATCAAGGTTTTACACTGATGTTCTTAAGCTTTTGTTTTCATGTTCTCAAAACCATAGGGTAGAAATGCCAGATGGTATTTATAGCTAATTCTAAACTTTTGACAAAAGTTAATAAAGAAATGTTAATTTTTTTTCCTCAACGGCATGACATGGCATTGCTATGGATTCAGTTCCTATAAGTAGCTGCTGTATGTTTGGAATTCAGTACCCATTTTTTTTTAATTCCAAATTTCTTGGGAAATATACCATCTATTTACTGAAAGCTCTCTTTGTGTCAGGTGCTGTGAAATATAAGGTTTACCATTGTATCCCCAAATCTCCGTGAAGTATGTGGTATGTATAATATATGCTCAATATTTCCTGAGGAATGTATTAATCACACTAGTGTCCTGTGCTAATTACTTCTTACTTATTTGCTTGTTTTCCCCTTAAAATCTGAGCTCATCAAAGTCTTTTTAAATATGTCATGTTCTTTTTTGTATCAATACCATTTTCACAGGTACTGATGAATAATATGGATTTAATATTTATTTAATGAACAGAAAACTATAAAATCCACAGATATAGTAGATGAAGACATAGAACCGGTAGTTACTCTTTGTGTACTTCTTGAAGAAGGTATACAACATCCTTTATAATGCTTAATATTTTTACAAAATTATTTTATTTTTTATGTATGTATGATTTACCCCCATGTATGTCTGTAAGTCACATGAGCTTTGTGCCTAGAAGAACAGTTGTTGGATTTCCTGGCTCTGGAGTTTCAAATGGTTGTGAGCCACAGTATATGTGTTGGGGATTGAATCTGGTTTATCTGGAATAGTTGCCAATGTGGTTAACCACAAACCATCTTTCCAGCTCCACATAATGCTTAATCATGATTGTCAACCTAATTAGAGCTGTAATTAAGAGATACCCATCTGGGCGTTCCTGTGATGATATATCCAGGAATGATTAACTGAGGTGAAATGACCCTTTCCCAGTGGGCAACAGCTTCTGTTGGTAGCCTAGATAGAAAGAAGTCCCTGGAAAAGCAATACTGTTTGCTTGCCTTTTAAAAGCTTCTTGCAGGTGATTGTGAATATCTGCTGCCGCTCCTACTCCTACTATTACTCTCATTCTTCAGAAGCATAAGATATAAGCCTTTTCTCATTCCAATGGATTAAATATCAGAGACTCTTTCCATAACTTTCAGAGTTCCAATGTCACATTGAGATTACTGAGACACCAAGTATCATACATTGGGTAGCTACATGGTTCTTAGCATCTCCACGATACAAATGACCAGTGTTATAATTCATGTCCTATATGTAGCAAGCCCTAATTAATATTCTCTAAGAACAATGTAATTCATTCAGTTCTTGTGGGCTGGTCAGAGTGTGAACTACAACTACTACCTTTAGCCAATCTATGTGACCTCCTCTTTCATCTTCTTTGCTTTTGGCAGGCTTAGTTGGTAAGGCATACATAAGAATTTCCTGGGCTTTTGTTTCTTAAGTAGGAAACAGTCACATGAAATATTTGTAGTTGGAACCCAAAAAGAACACTAAAAATCTCCAGGATTTTCTCTTTATGTTCAAATATCACTAGATAGGTGAAATCACAAATTGCCATTTTTTCATTCACAGTTTTGGTAGTTTGAATACCAATGGCCCCTATAGGCTCATATGTTTGAATGTTTAATTCACTCAGGAGTAGCACTACTTAACAAGGATTAGAAGGTGTGGCCTTATTGGAAGCAGTGTGCTACTGGGGATGGGCTTGGAAATTTCAGAAGCTGAAGTCAGTCCTGGTGGCTCTCTCTTTCACCTGCCAATCCGGATTTAGAACTCTATTGAATGCATAATTTTCCTCCTCGTCCCAAACTCCTAAAATAGACTCTGAAATTCAAAATATATTTACAAATACTTTGGTTATCGGCTTTGGTTGTTTCCTCAATTAGATCATCACTTAATATCCCATTTTTTCTAATCTTAGTTCTGCCACATGGCTGATTATCTGGTCTTCAGTTACATGAGACCATCTGTGGGGTCAAATCTCTTCCTGAGCATACTTCTCCCCCAGAATCCCTTCTCTGTCTCAGAACATGTATCTCCCTACTTCCTGCCTAAGGTAACAATACAACAGCATTTTTCTTCACAGGTTATTCATCCATACAGTAAAATAGATGCTCTATGCAGAACCCTGTGCTCTTTCTCCAGCACTAAGTATGCCTATGTGCAATCATGCTTACAGACATGATGAGAATGGACTAAACTTCTGAAACTGCAAGGAAGCCCTGACTAAATAAATGCTTTCCTAGTTGCCATCGTCATGGTGTCTCTTCACAGCACTAGAACATGAAGACAACAGTGAATAACTTAGATAAGCCCATCCCTTTTATTTGCTGCCTTCAACTTGATTTTATTGTAAAGCAATCCTTTATTGAAAGGAATCCTAGGTCTTGTTTTCTTGTTTCTTTGGAGAGGTATGTGGAGAACATGAGGTACAATTAGCAACATGATGAAACTGAAGATCCAAAGACAGTGTGAGCTTAGCAGGGCACGTTCATAGAAGGTGCCAGTCTTGATGCAAAAGACTGTTTACCTTTTACCAAGCATGTACTTGTACTCAGTCAAACAACCAGCAGGTCAGGCCAAATATTCAGCTTCAACTTTGTCATTCAGACTTGGACATCGATTCAACCTGGCAGAGTAGACAGCATGTCTATAGTAGTTTTCGTCATTTTATAATACAGAGAATTTGTTTTCAGTATTTGGAGGGATGTATGAATAATGTTCCTTGTTATAGGTCAGAAATCAAAAGAGATGAATATTATGCATTGTCCACTATGGTAACCTTATGATGATTGCTCAGGAAATTGAAGTTGAACATATTTTGAGCACTAATGGAGAGAGTAAAGAAAAGGAATTGAACAAGGCATATGACTGGGAATCAGATTTGCTGAGGAGAAATAATTCAACACAATAGTGCTTGGTGTACTTATACTATAAAATTGTTGTAAGGGTAAATAGAAATGATGATAAATCCTGAAAATTATTATCTTTAAAGAAAGGCAAGCTGTGTGGGCTAGAGGGATGGCTCAGCACTTGCTACTCTCACATGATGGATTTCAGGTCCTAACACTATGTTGGGAACCTTATAGCAGCCTATAACTTCAGCACCAGAATACCTGATGATCTCTTTTGACCTTAGCAGATAACCCCATGAACATATTTACACACAAACACATATGTATAAATAATAATAATAATAATAATAATAATAATAATAATAATAATAATAAAAAAACAGTTGGAAAACATAGTGTTTATATCTTAAAATACTGGGCTTATATTGTCATAAACTGTTACATGTATGTTGTCTGTACATAAAATATATAATTTATATAATTTCCTTTGAATATAAATTAAATATTGGATTATATCTAAAATGGTTGATATCATTAGTTGTCTACTAGCAGCAAAAAATACTGTTCTAGGAAAATTCACATTATGATCATCCTTGAATTTACATTTTACTGTATTTGTCAGAGCCACCATTCCACTTAGCTCCTCTCCTTTTCTATTTTGTCTTTTAGACCAAGCATCTTGTCTATGGAGGGCTCTTGCCCTTCATAGAGTATATGAGCATGTCAGTGTACACATTCTTTAAATAGTCAAATAGACATGCAAATTTGGATCATGAAGAAGCATGTCACCACTACAACCTAAAGAAAGGTTTGATCAGAGATTGATTTCTTGAATGGGCTTCAGATTTCCTCTGGATTCTTTTGTTCCCTCTTTGTCTCCATGGAAATGCCAAAGTGGACTGTATGGATAGTGTTCTCTACTGAACACCCAGAGACAAAAAAGTTTCAGGTGTATCTAAGACAGACAACAGCAAAGGAGAATAAGTGTATACTTTTGCTTAAACTCATGATATTTGGATAATATTGCATTTTCTAGATGTGGTTTTCTCAAAATTCATCCACCTTGAATAGGACAAAGACCTTTTTTTGCCATTGGGCAATTGGGAAATATCTTTTTAACTGGAAGTGGCAGAAGAATAAGAAGGCCAAACAAGTGGGCTGGGAGGGAGGGACCAGGGAGGAAGAGTGGATGGGAGTTTGGGGGAGAGGGGTCCCTGATCTGGTATTGGGTGAGGTCAAAGGACTGAAGCCCTCGGGGCTAGCAGAAAGAATGGAAATAGGAAACCTTCAGAGGTAGGAGGTTATGGGACCCCCCCCCCCCCGAATGCACCAGAAACCTGGGAGGTGAGAGACTCTCAGAATTCAAAGGAAGGGACCTTAGATGAAATGCTGGACAGTAGGGAGAGGGAACTTATAGAGCTCGCCTCCAGCAGGAAGACAGGGCATCAAGTGAGGGAGGGGGTTGCCATCCCACAGTCAAAACTCTGACCCAGATTTGTTCCTTTCTGAAAGAACTGCAGGGATGGAATCAGAGAGAAGTCTGAGGAATAGAAGGTTCAGAGACAGGCCCAAAGTGGGATACAGCTCAAGGGGAGGTCCTAAGGCCTGACACTATTAATGAGGCTATGAAGTGCTCACAAAAAGGAACCTATCATGACTGCACTCTGGAAGATCCAGCAAGAAGCTGAAAGAATCAGATGCAGATATTTGTACCCAACCAATGGACAGAACCTCCTGACCCCTGTACTTGAATCAGGAAAAGGCTAGAAGAAGCTGAGGATGAGGGTGACCCTATAGTTGAAACGAGCAGTTTCAATTTACCTGGACCCTCAAGATCTCTCAAACACTGGACTACCAAACAGGCCACATACACCAGCAAAAGTGAGACCCTAACACATATACAGCAGAGTACTGCTGGGTCTGGGTTTAGTCATAAATGTACCTAACCCTCAATAGAGTGGGTTCCAGGGAGTTTAGAGGTCTGGTTGGGTGGGGGCTGGTGGGTAGGGACATCCTCATAGAGACAGGGGTGTGGAGAGAAGGTATAGGATTTGGAACAGTTGAGGGTGGACTGGGGGAGGGTGATAAAATCTGGAGTGTAAAAAGATAAATAAATAAAAGATAAAAAGAAAGAAAGAAAGAAAGAAAGAAAGAAAGAAAGAAAGAAAGAAAGAAAGCCTAAATCCAACTATTTGCCAAGTTTTTACTTTCCCTTTCTATTTATAATAAATGTCAAAAGTGAAAGACCAAGTAAGTATATATGCACAAAATGAATTGGCCAAAGCCACTTTTAAATTTATAGTAAAATTAGCCTGATATATCTTTAACAGCATATGGTTGTTATATTGCTGTCTCATCAGTAAATACACATATTAAACGACTTACAGAGGTGAACATATTTTAGTTGCATTTAGACAGGCAAATATTTCTGAGATTTAGTTTTTTATATTGCATATAGTGCATTTTGATTATGTTAACCCCTCCCTAACTTCTTCTAGAGCTTCCCTATCCTTTCATTTTGTAACCTCTTTTTAAAAGTATACCCATCAATTCTAATTGTGCTGCCCAAACATTTGTGGCTATGTGGCCTTCCATGGAAGCATGGGAACCTTACAAGTAGCTGCCACTCTTAAAGAAAATTGACTCCCAGTTCTCTCCCTCATCATCCTCCCTACACCTCATCCCCCCTTCATTCTTCTCCCCATCCCCTCTCCTGCCTGTGGCCTCCCTTCCCCCAGCCTGGAACCTGCCTGCTCAAGGGTGGAGCTACCGGCTCATTCGTCCTGCCACGCCCACTGCTGGAACCTGCCTTTGCTGCCTGGAGTCACACACGTGTTCGTCCTGCTACTGGACCCTGAGTTACTTGGCAGGAAGTTGGGTTCCCTCCCCCTTCCTTTATAACTGGGAGTCTGGAATTAGTAAAATTGAGCCTAGATCAGAACTTGTTGTCCTGGCTCCATTCTTTTCTTCCGCCCCGTCTAGTTTCCTCTCTTTTCAGCCTGAACTGCCTTTCTCAGCGAACCGTTCGTGTTGTGGACCGCGGGCGGGCCGCAACAGTTGGCGCCAGAACTGGGACCTGAAGAATGGCAGAGGGATGCTAAGAGAAACGACTGCTGTGTGGAGCTCCACAAGAAAGGAAAGGATCTTCGTATCGGAGGAGCATCGGAGCAACGGACAGGTACACATGCTAGCGCTAGCCTAAAAAATTTCAGTTTTGTAAAGTGTTGCTGAGGATGCGGTAGGATACGAAGCAAGTTTGAATCAGTGCTGACCCAACACTGTTTCTGCTTGGGGTCAGCAGTTCGTTAATCGGAACTAGATACGGAGACAGGCGGTGTGCCGCAGTTTTTTAGAAAACTGCTTAGGTGGAAGAAAGAAGGGTTCAAAATCATGGATCAGGCGGTTGTTTTTAGTTTTCAGGAGTTGCTTAAGGAAAAAGGAGTAAGGCTTGAAGTACAATTAGTAAGAAATTTTTTAGATAAGATAGATAGCTGTTGTCCATGGTTCAAAGAAGAAGAAACGATAGATTGTGGAACCTGGGAGAAAGTTGGTGAGGCCCTGAATATCGCTCAGACAGATAATTTTACCCTAGGTCTCTGGGCGCTTGTAAATGATGCTATAATAGATGCAACTTCTCCAGGGCTAAATTGCCCTCAGGCGGAGCTTGTGGTATTTCAGGAGGAGTGCCTATCAGAGAAGGCCTCCTCAGAAAAAGATCTTCTTAACTCAAAAATTGATAAATGTGGAAACTCTGATGATGGACTGAATTTTAACAAAAATCACTCAGATAGAGGAATTGCCCATTACCCTAATGAGAATTGGTCCTCTTGCGAATCTCCCGCTTCACCTATAGTCACCACTTCGGGAGGTGCTACGCATAGGGACACACGGCTAAGCGAGTTAGAATTTGAGATTAAGCTTCAGAGGCTGACTAATGAGCTTCGGGAACTAAAAAAGATCTCAGAAGCGGAGAAGAGTAACTCTTCTGTAGTTCACCAGGTGCCGCTAGAAAGAGTTGTGAGTCAGACTCATGGGAAAGGACAGAATTCGTCTAATACGCTGGCCTTTCCTGTGGTCGAGGTAGTTGATCAGCAAGATGCTAGGACCAGACATTACCAGACCTTGGATTTCAAGTTGTTAAAAGAGTTAAAGGCAGCTGTTGTGCAATATGGTCCTTCAGCCCCATTCACTCAAGCATTACTGGACACAGTTGTGGAGTCAAACTTAACCCCCTCAGATTGGAAGACTCTGTCCAAGGCTACCCTGTCAGGAGGAGATTTTTTGCTTTGGGATTCTGAATGGCGAGATGCCTGTAAGAAAACTGCTGCTTCTAATGCTCAGGCTGGTAACCCAGACTGGGATAGCAACATGCTTTTAGGAGAGGGTGCATATGAGGGACAGACAAATCAGATTGATTTTCCCGTTGCAGTGTACGTGCAAGTTGCGACAGCCGCACGCCGTGCTTGGGGAAGGTTGCCAGTTAAAGGAGATACTAGTGGAAGTTTAGCTAGCATTCGGCAGGGTTCTGATGAACCATATCAGGACTTTGTGGACAGGCTGTTGATTTCCGCTAGTAGAATCCTTGGAAGTCCAGACACAGGTAGTCCCTTTGTTATGCAGCTGGCTTATGAGAATGCTAACGCAACTTGCCGAGCTGCAATTCAACCGCATAAGGGACAGACAGATTTGGCGGGATATGTCTGTCTTTGCGCAGACATCGGGCCTTCCTGCGAGTTCTCGCAGGGAACCCACGCACAAGCAATGTTCTCGAAGAAACGAGAAAATAATGCATGTTTTAATTGTGGAAGTTTGGATCATTTTAGAAGTAATTGTCCTAAGAACAAGGGCGCCAAGGGTAGACAAACAGGCCGTACCCCAGGAATATGTCCCAAGTGTGGGAAGGGCCGCCACTGGGCAAAAGATTGTAAGCATAAACCAAGGGTTTTGAGCCGCCCGGTGCCGGGAAAGGAGGAAAGGGGTCAGCCCCAGGCCCCGAGTTACTCAAAGAGGACAGCTTATGGGGCCATAAATCTGCTGCCCAGCCAACAAGATCAGTTCTTGAACTTGTCAGGTCAAACCCAGGAAATGCAAGACTGGACCTCTGTTCCACTGTCCACGCAGTATTAACCCCAGAAATGGGAGTCCAAACTCTGCCTAGCGGAGTCTTCGGACCACTGCCCACAGAAACCTGTGGCTTTCTCTTGGGACGAAGCAGTTCTATTGTAGAAGGCCTGCAGATTTTTCCAGGTGTTATAAATAATGATTATGAGGGAGAACTTAAAATCATAGCCGCTTGCCCTCGTGGTGTTATAACTATACCTGCTAATCAAAAAATTGCTCAACTTACTTTGATCCCTTTACGCCAGTCACTGTATAGATTCTTTGAAAGTGAGGAAGGACAAAATAATTTTGACTCCTCAGGCGTAAATTGGGTGAAATCTATCACAAATCAGAGACCTAACCTTAAATTGACTCTTGATGGAAAAGGCTTTGAAGGATTAATAGATACCGGGGCCGACGTAACAATTGTAAGAGGGCAGGACTGGCCCTCAAACTGGCCCTTGACTGCTTCCTTGACTCACCTTCAAGGAATTGGGTACGCCAGTAACCCAAAACGTAGTTCCAAATTGCTAACCTGGAGAGATGAGGAAGGGAAATCAGGAAAGATTCAGCCGTATGTTATGTCAAATTTGCCTGTGACCCTGTGGGGAAGAGATCTGTTGTCACAGATGGGTGTTATTCTGTGCAGTTCTAAGGAGATGGTGACTGAGCAGACATTCAGGCAGGGACTCCTGCCTGGTCGTGAACTAGTAAAAAAAGGACAGGGAAGTAAGACCTTTGAGGATCTTAAACCCCACTCTAACATGAGAGGTTTAACGTATTTTCAATAGCGACCACTATCTTGCCTGCATCCCACGTGGAAAAAATTCAATGGCATAATGATATTCTGGTGTGGGTAGATCAGTGGTCTTTACCTAAAGAGAAAATAGAGGCCGCTTCTTTGCTAGTGCAGGAGCAGTTAGAAGCAGGACATTTGGTGGAGTCTCACTCTCCCTGGAATACACCCATTTTCATTATCAGAAAGAAATCTGGAAAATGGAGACTGTTACAAGATTTAAGAAAAGTTAATGAGACCATGGTACTTATGGGAACCTTACAACCGGGGCTCCCCTCCCCAGTGGCCATTCCTAAGGGATATTATAAGATTGTTATAGATTTGAAAGATTGTTTCTTTACCATCCCTTTGCATCCAAAGGATTGTGAGAGATTTGCTTTTAGTGTTCCTTCTGTAAATTTCAAGGAACCCATGAAAAGATATCAATGGACAGTCCTCCCGCAGGGGATGGCTAATAGTCCCACATTATGTCAAAGGTTTGTGGCGAAAGCAATTCAGCCTGTTAGACAACAATGGCCAAATATTTACATCGTTCATTTCACAGATGATGTCTTGATGGCGGGAAAGGACCCCCAAGAATTGCTTTTGTGTTATAAAGGTTTACAAAAAGCCCTAGCTGATAAGGGATTGCAAATTGCTTCTGAAAAGGTACAAACTCAGGATCCTTATAATTATTTGGGTTTTAGACTCACTGATCAAGCTGTTTTTCCCCAAAAGATCGTTATTCGTAGAGATAACTTAAAGACCTTAAATGATTTTCAAAAATTGTTGGGTGATATTAACTGGCTTCGCCCCTATTTAAAGCTTACTACAGGGGAGTTAAAACCTTTATTTGATATTCTTAAAGGGAGTTCTGATCCCACTTCCCCTAGATCCCTAACCTCAGAAGGATTGCTGGCCTTACAACTAGTGGAAAAGTCTATTGAAGAGCAGTTCGTTACCTATATAGATTACTCCCTGCCGCTGCACCTGTTAATTTTTAATATGACTCATGTGCCTACGGGACTGCTATGGCAAAAATTTCCTATAATGTGGATACATTCAAAGATTTCTCCCAAACGTAATATCTTGCCATATCACGAAGCAGTGGCTCAGATGATTATCACTGGAAGAAGGCAGGCATTGACTTATTTCGGAAAAGAGCCAGATATCATTGTTCAGCCTTACAGCGTAAGTCAAGACACTTGGCTGAAACAGCATAGTACAGATTGGTTGCTTGCACAAATAGGGTTTAATGGAATTATAGACAACCACTACCCTCAAGATAGGTTAATAAAATTTTTAAATGTACATGATATGATATTTCCTAAGATGACTTCTTTACAGCCTTTAAATAATGCTCTATTGATTTTTACTGATGGCTCCTCTAAAGGGCGAGCTGGATATCTTATTAATGATCAACAGGTTATCGTAGAGACTCCTGGTCTCTCGGCTCAGCTAGCCGAATTAACAGCAGTGCTAAAGGTCTTTCAGTCTGTACATGAGGCTTTTAATATTTTTACTGACAGTTTATATGTTGCTCAATCAGTACCCTTATTAGAAACCTGTGGCACGTTTAACTTCAACACGCCATCAGGATCCTTATTTTCAGAATTGCAAAACATCATTCTTGCCCAGAAAAATCCATTTTATATTGGCCACATACGGTCTCACTCTGGTCTTCCTGGGCCTCTGGCCGAGGGTAATGATCGCATTGACAGGGCTCTAATAGGAGAAGCTTTAGTTTCAAATCCTGTGGCTCTGGCCCAACATGATCATGAAAGGTTTCACCTCTCTAGCCACACCCTAAGGCTCCGCCATAAGATCACTAAGGAGCAAGCAAGAATGATTGTAAAACAATGTCCTAAATGTATTACATTATCCCCAGTGCCACATCTAGGAGTCAATCCTAGAGGCCTTATGCCTAATCATATTTGGCAAATGGATATAACCCATTATGCAGAATTTGGAAAACTAAAATATATACATGTTTGCATTGATACCTGTTCAGGATTTCTCTTTGCTTCCCTGCATACAGGGGAGGCTTCAAAAAACGTAATTGATCATTGCCTACAAGCCTTTAATACCATGGGGTTGCCTAAGCTCATTAAGACAGATAACGGGCCATCTTATTCTAGTAAAAACTTTATTACATTCTGTAAAGAATTCGGTATCAAACATAAAACTGGAATTCCTTACAACCCCATGGGACAAGGAATAGTTGAACGTGCTCATAGCACCTTAAAAAATTGGCTTTTTAAAACAAAAGAGGGGCATCTATATCCCCCAAGGTCACCAAAGGCTCACCTTGCCTTTACCTTATTTGTCCTAAACTTTTTGCAAACTGACCTTAAAGGTCAGTCTGCAGCGGAACGCCACTGGCACCCAGTTACTTCTAATTCTTATGCATTGGTAAAATGGAAGGACGCCCTGACTAATAAATGGAAGGGTCCAGATCCAGTTCTAATCTGGGGAAGAGGCTCGGTTTGTGTTTTTTCACGAGATGAAGATGAAGCACGGTGGCTACCAGAGAGATTAATTCGTCAGGTAAACACAGATTCTGTCTCTCCTCGTAAGTATCATTCTAAAGACTAAAATTCCTCTTGTGCTGAGAGTGGAAGCTCTCAGAAAAAACTGTTTTCCTCTGAGCCAATTCCCCTACAAGAGGCCAGAGATTAACTTTAGCTTTACAATTTGCATCTAAATAAAGTACCTTGACTTCTCCGAACAAAAAATTTACATTGCTACACTCTCATTGTTTAGAATTCTTCCTTCTCTCAAGCAGGTCAATCTACATTCTCCGGTTCTCCACCCCTACGAGCAAACAGGTGGTACTGCTAATCTCCCTTCCAAGGACATCCCAGCATGTGGCTTTTCAGTCTAAGAGAAGATTTAGAATTAACAGGAGAGCTAGGGAAGTAGAAATTTCATATATATTTACAAAGATTAGTTCTTATTTTGATAGAGATAGGCTTAGTCCCTTAGCTGGCCTCTGGCTTTTCACCCTTGCTGTTACTGCAAGGTGTCCTTAGTTCCTCAGGCTACTGGGAATAACAGGGATGAAGAGGAAAGACTTTCAGCTCCTATTTTAACCAAAATTAATGGTGTTAATAATGACATAATTCTTATCTTGGCCTTGCTAAATCTGAGGTTGACAAGTCTCATATAGAGACCGCGCATCGCTCAGAACTGCGCTAGTGATTCATAATCATATGAATACGGTAGGGTACCGCTTGGCGCAGGAGATTACTGCGGAGGGAAGGTCCAGCTTGACCGTGAGTTCCTCAGGCTACTGGGAATAACAGGGATGAAGAGGAAAGACTTTCAGCTCCTATTTTAACCAAAATTAATGGTGTTAATAATGACATAATTCTTATCTTGGCCTTGCTAAATCTGAGGTTGACAAGTCTCATATAGAGACCGCGCATCTGAGTTCCCTGTGCGACACACCTGATTTGAAGGAGGTTGGTATCCGATTCCAGCTAAAAACCAAAAATACTTAAGGCTCTGCCTCCCCTCCCCAAAAGATACCAAGAGCCACAGATGCCCACGGGAGGAATCGGGTCAATGTCCACCCAAGTCAAGGTTAAAGGCCCACTCATCTATGGATGAAAAAAAATCATTTGATCACCTCTGTTAAGCATTGCTTATTTAAACTTAATTAATAGGGGGGAGAGAGGTTGGAGACCTTGCTGTCGTAAGGGCAAGCCCTTCACTGCCTCCCACCCAAAAAATAAAAAAGCCAATTGGCCTTGTACTAGGAGCCAGCCAGTCTTCACCCCTTCTCCCTGTCCCCCTGCCTGTCACCCAAAATTGCGGATAATTATCAGCTCAGTGTTATTCTAAAATCGTTTAGTTAAACTCAGCCAGGGTTCCAACGCCCTACTTAAAATGTATACAAGTAGCTACCTATTCAGCACTAATTAGCATTATAAAGTCAGAGCCTACAGCCCAGCGCTGCTATTCAGTCAGTGCTTTAAAGACAGTCTTAGCCAGATACAGTTTACCATTAGAAAAGTTAGGGAATCCCACGGAAACAAGTTTTTTCTTTAGCCCTAGGAACTCAGGCAGAACTATTGAACATAGATAATTTTTCTGCCACAGGCCACCCCCTTTTTTATTTTTGTTTTGTTATCTAATGGGGGGAAATGTGGCCTCCCTTCCCCCAGCCTGGAACCTGCCTGCTCAAGGGTGGAGCTACCGGCTCATTCGTCCTGCCACGCCCACTGCTGGAACCTGCCTTTGCTGCCTGGAGTCACACACGTGTTCGTCCTGCTACTGGACCCTGAGTTACTTGGCGGGAAGTTGGGTTCCCTCCCCCTTCCTTTATAACTGGGAGTCTGGAATTAGTAAAATTGAGCCTAGATCAGAACTTGTTGTCCTGGCTCCATTCTTTTCTTCCGCCCCGTCTAGTTTCCTCTCTTTTCAGCCTGAACTGCCTTTCTCAGCGAACCGTTCGTGTTGTGGACCGCGGGCGGCCCGCAACACCTGCCCAGCTCCCTCCCTCCATGCACCTCTGATGACCATTTTGTTTCCACTTCTAAGTAAGATTAAGCATCCTCCTTTTAGTCTTCCTTGTTTTTTTTTTTTTAGCTTTTTTGGGTCTGTAGATGATTACAGCATGGTTATCTTGTACTTAAGGCTAATTTATACTTTTGAAAATTTTTTTATTAGATATTTTCTTCATTTATATTTCAAATGTTTTCTCCTTTCCTAGTTTCTTCTCTGAAAGTCCCCTATACCCTCTCCACAGTCTGCTCCCCAATTCACCCACTCCTGCTTCCTGGCCCTGGCATTCCCCTGTACTGGGGCATATAATCTTCGTAAGACCAAGGGTTTCTATCTCTCTCCTCCCATTTATGACTGACTAGACAATCTTCTGCTACATATGCAACTAGAGACACGAGCTCTGGGGGCTACTGGTTAGTTCATATCATTGTTCCTCCTATAGGGTTGCAGACCCCTTTAGATCCTTGGGTACTTTCTATACCAAGTATGTCTTTCAGGGTCTGGTTTACCTCACTCAGGATGAAATTTTTTAATTCCACCCATTTGTTTATGAATTTCATGATGTCATTGTTCTTAATATCTGAGTAATAGTGTGCAAATGTACCATATTTTCTTTATCCATTCTTAAGTTGAAGGACATCTATGTTGTTTCCAGTTTATAGCTGTTACACATAAAGCTGCTATGAACACAGTTGAGCAAGTGCCTTTGTGGTATGGTGGAACATCTTTTGGGTATATTTCCAGGAGTAAGTAGTATAGCTGGATCTTGAGTTAGAACTATTACCAAGAAGCACTATTACCACTGGAAACAGAGGAGGGGGGCATCTCTGTGACAAGTAGAAATCTAGGAGAATGGGAACTCTCAAGAATTTATGAGGGTGACCCTCACTAAGACTTCTAGCAATATGGGGATGGAATATGAAACAATCACCTTTTTTAACCTGGCAAGACTTCTAGTGGAGAAATGGGAATACCAATGTAGCCACAAAGCCTTTGACACACAAGTTTTCCTGCCTATAAGGGACCCTGGTATAGCTGTCTCATATGAGGCTATGCCAGTGTCTGGCAAATACCGAAATGGATTTTCACAGTCATCTATAAGATGAAACACAGGACCCCCAGTGGAGAAGCTAGAGAAAGTACCCAAGGAGCTAAAGGGGTCTGCAACCCAATAGGTGGAACAACAATATGAACTAACCATTACCCCCAGAGCTCGTGTCTCTAGCTGCATATGTAGCAGAAGATGGCCTAGTCGGCCATCATTGGGAAGAGAGGTCCCTTGGTATTGCAAACTTTATATTCCCCAGTACAGGGGAATACCGGGGCCAAGAAGCAGGAATGGGTGGGTAGGGGAGCAGGGGGGGGGCGGTATAGTGAACTTTCAGGATAGCATTTGAATTTTGAAATGTATATAAAGAAATTATCTAATAAAAAAGTTATAGAGATTAAAAGGGGAGCAGAAAGTGAGGGAATTGCCAACCAATGACTGGCCCAACTTGAGTCTCATGCCATGAGGGAGAATTCACCCTAGACACTATATTATTAATATTTTGCTGTATCTGCAGAAAGGAGGCTAGCGTAAGAAGTATCTGAGTGTCTTCACCCAGAAGCTGATGAAAACTGATGCACAGACCCATAGCCAACCATTAGGAAGAGCTCAGGGAATATTTTGGAAGAGCAGCAGGAAGGATTGAAAGAGCCAGAGAGGTCAAGGACACCACAAGAAAATTTACAAAATCAACTAAACTGGGCCCATAGGGACTCACAGAGACTGATAGACCATCCATAGAGCATGCATGGGCTGGACCTACTCCCCCTACACATATGTAACAGATGTATAGTTTGGTCTTCATGTGGGAACATGAAGCAGGTACAGGGGCTGACACTGATGTGTTGCTTGCATTTGGACCCCTTACTCTAATGGACCTGCCTTATATAGCCTCAATACAAGAAGATACTTCAAGTACTACTACAACTTGATATGCTCAGGAAGACTGATAACCATGAGACTTCTCTTCTTTTGAGAAGAAATGGAGGGTGGTGGTGTTAGGGAAGGGGGTGAGAAGGAGGAACAGGCAGGAGAGGAGGTAGGGAGAGCTCTGATCAGGATGTAAAGTAAATGAATTAATTAATGCAAAATGAAAAGAAATTGGACTCTCCTTCTATCAGCCATTAATTGCCAATAGCTCCTTGGTGAGACATGAAAATTTATGTTTGACTTTCTTTGCCATAATGAGATTTAGTCTATGTTGGGTTCCATATGTCTGGTGCATGCTGTCACAGCCACTGTAAGTTCAGATGTGCAGATCGTCTGCTCATCCAAAGGATGCAATTTCCTTGTAGTTATCCACAACATCAGGATCTTACAGTTTTCCCTCTCCCTCTTCTGTGGTGCCCCCTGAACCTTGCGAGGGGGTTCTGTGATAAAGATGTTTCATTTAGGGATTAGCATTCCACAGTCCCTTATTCTCTATACCTTAAGTAGTTGTACCTCTCTGTTAATCAACATGTACTTAAAATAAAGCTTTGTTGATGAATCCTGACATTAACTATGGGTGTAACAATAAGGCCATCAAAGCCAGTTCAATACTATGTCCATTTAGTAGAATAACAGTTTGACTTGAAAACTAAACTTCTATATATAAGAATGAAAGGAAAATTGGCCAGAAGACACTGACTGGAAACTGCCCTGGCAATATCTTGTCATGTGAAACATGATGTAAGGCATGGGATTAATTTTACTTGATTCATAAGGTCCAATTTGAAATTCAAAACAAAAATATTCTAGCCAAATTTCAAGATCTAGTTCATGTACTTTCTGAATCCACAGCCTATAGATTACAAGCATCTCTGTCTTGAGAGTTATCACAGAGCTTCTTTCTGTATTTATATACATAAATGCATATGTCCCCAGGACTGCAAGTTAGATGTTTTAGTTTTAGTTTCTTTCCCCAGACTGTCCATGAAAAATGGGATAAAGCCATTGTCCCAAAAATTTCAGGAAACTTCTGAGAATTGATCAATTGCATCAATTGAAAATGTCCTATACGTCTTGGCATAGTCCCAGGATAAATGTCTTAACCTGTAATGTTAGCTAAGTGTTGGGTTTGGGAACATAAAGATCAGGATAATTGTCAAAATTAAAAGGATAAATGGATCCTGAAGAAAAAAAAATGTTCATGACACCAACCCACACTACTTGCTCTATGCTGTATATTATGGTGGTCATTTGTATGGGGGCCTTATTGTTTAATGCATTCATTCTCTTATACAGGACATATTTTCAAGTAATTACTGCTTGTTAACAGTTGGGAATACAGTGAAGAAAACTGACTGCCTACTGTCATAGTATTTGTATTGCAGTGCCATTGGAAAGTGAACAAAAAGAGTTGAAAAAGATAAAACTTATAGAATCCCTGAGAAACCAAAGGATAATGGGAAAATTTTTAAGGTAGGATGCTTGAAGTTCTTTCTTAGCTCTATCTCGACTTGGAGAAAGATTAGAGGTAGACATTAAAAGAATATAAAGAGAACACACATTAATAATCAGGCAAGGAAAAGCTTGGTGTGTTCAATGAGCAGAATGAAGATGTGTACCTAGTGAAATGTTATCTGGAGTTAGGTGAAAGAGGTAAGTGAGAAGATAGAAAACAGTAGTCATCATGGAAAATCCACTTGTCTGAAAACCTTTTGAGACAAACGGATATTTATTTCTGTAACTCACAGCCTATATTTTTTGAATGTGTGTATGCATGTATGGTTTGAAATAGTACTGTGCATTTCCAATTTTAACATCCACAGGCAAGAAAAGCTTCTGGTGACTTATCTCAATTGTTGCCTAGAAGGAACTTTCCAGTCTAATTTTCCACCATGATCGCCATTCTTCTGGGTCTTGCAAATATCTTTTTTTTTTTTTTTTTACAAATATATTTTGTTTCTTGCAGATCATATTTTCCTCTTGGGCTGAGGTTCATGACTTTTAAGATTGAAGTATTTGAAAGGCAAAATAGCATTAATCCTTTTATGTTAAGAGATGCCCACCAATTCAGTTACACACACACACACACAAACACAATGTAGTTTTTGAAAGGATGCTAAGGAAATCATTTAATTTTGAGCTAGATGGTCTTGAAAAACAAGCCTGAATGATTTTTTTCACCAGCTTAAGTATCCTGGTGTCAGACACCCTTTGTTTTTACTCCCTCTCAAAAGTGCATTAAGCACAGGAAAGACTCAAGAACACATTCAGATGATTTATACTAACCACAGGGAAGTTCAACTCTGCTTATTATTCATGGAAATAAGCAGGTCAGTTGTTGCCTACATAGAATTAAAGGGGGTGTCAACAATTTCTCAGACACAGGTTAATCTCTTTATATAATTGTACCATTAACTACTTTTTGCATCTCTGAGTGGGGGTTTTAAAAGGCATGTTTGGCAGGAAAAAGTGGACTTTCTCTTGACCTGGGAATTCCATGCTGACATATTTCCCCATGTTGCCATTTCCACAAAGGTAGCTCTAAAAAGAAGCCCCAGCTTTAAAGTTTGGGAATCTCTCCAACTTACAAAGGCTGTCACTTGAATTGCAATCTGTTAGCTGAGCTCCCAAAATAAGCATTGAGAATGTATTTGTGGTTTGCAGAGTCGGAGTTATCAGAGGAAGGAAGAGATAAAAGAGTTAAAAAGGAGGATGTGGGAAGAAGAGCTTCCACTTTAGCCCCAATCTATCATTGAAGGTTCCTAAGAAAAATCTAAATGACAAATGATGAGGTGAGTGATGGAGGTTTCTTCTGAATAATCTCTCAAGTCATCATTCATTGAGAGTCTGCCCTGGGATTTTCATTGGGAAAGAAAGAAGTTAACTATGTCATATCAACTGTAGGAACATTCATCTCTCCAGAGAGGGAAGTGATAGTGTTAAAGGGTTACTCTCACTAAATAACAAGTGGCACACTGATTGACTCTACATTGGAAGGTTTCATGTGGGATGTATGCTTGACAGAGCAGACATTGAACAATTAATTACTCTAGCTAGTGTTACATTTACCATGTATCTACCCAGGTATATTGAAAATTATAATGGTTAAAATGATATGCCAATATACATGGGCATCTACACTCAACCTCAGGTGATATCAGATCATAATGTTCTTCTCAAAGGCTTTGCAGCTAGAAGCTTCCAGAGCTGCCTGCTTGTCTGTAGAGATGGGGTTTGTAACTGGAGAGGGGATGACTCAGCAACAGGAAGCTTGCAGCTGAGCTGCCTACCTCCTTTATTCATATAACATGCTCACGGTATCTATTATATAAGAAACACTGGAATAGACCCTAGAAATATAGAGATGACGATGGTATACATGATAATACTACTGGCCCTTACCAGTGTATAACTTATGGATATAGTTGGAAAAATACTTAATTATTTTTCTTACTACTGTGACAAATACAAGGCAAACAAGCTAATGAAGGAAATATTCATAGGTGTTTCCATTCATGAATGGCTGACTTAAGTGTATTTGGGCCTGTGATGAGATGGGCCTTGATGGCAGTGAGCAGTGTTTGAACAGACCTATTCATCATATGGTAGCTATTCATATTGTAGGAAGAGTGGAGGAGACAGGAAGGAGCCAAGATAGTCTTTGAAGACATGCTCCTAGTGACTTACCTTATCTACTCAGGTTTTATTTACATAGTTCCAATTTTGAATCTATTGACAGATTAATTTGTTAATAAAACAAATTTATGATCTAATCATATCTCTAAAGTTCCACTTCTGAATCCTCCTTGCATCAAGAATAAACCTTAAATACTTGAGCTTTTGGAAGGTGACACTATATAATACAAATGTGGGCAGTCAATAAAGCATATTGGTGTCATTTACCATACCAAATATCCAAAGGTTAAAAGGCCCAAACACAAGAGACCATAGGAAAATCAAGTCACTAAGTATGGTGGATATTTGGATCTATAAAGAAAGAAGTGAGTTCACTTTTATCTCATTATCTAATGTACCTTGAGTATCTTTCAGGAATGCAGTTTAAAAGAACTATTACAATGACTTCCCTGGAATGCATTCATTCATTTTCCTGGTTTATTCTATGCCAGACCCTATCCAAGGTCTTAGCGATAAAAATGTAAATAAGATATATATGATCTCTGTCCTGGAGTAGTGAACTGTATAATTAGAAATGATATGAATGAATAAAATCATATTTATGTGAGTCATTGAAGCATCATTGTGGATAGTTGGCTGAAGGACTAAGCCTACAGATGATAGTTATAGGTAAAAGATACGGATGATCCAAATTCCAGTGCTAAGAATGAGAATGAGGGAAAGACAAAGACTGATAAAATGGAACAGATTATTTGAATGGTAGCATGAGAGAGTGAGGAGTGAAAGTTCAGGTCTAGTGATTCCTCAACTTGTACCACTAGTCAGTGGGTGCCATCCTGAGAATAGGAAGACATTTAAAAGGAGAACCACATTTGAGGACAATGTTAAGAGAGGATAATAAGAGCTCAATTCCAGAATCATTGAGCTCATTTTTAAAAGGACATTTAGGTACAAACTTCCAATAAGCTTGTGTTCAGGGGGAAATCTGAGGGAATCCTGTAATTCAGGACTTTTTAGCTTATTTGTAATATTTACAGCTGTATGAGTTGATGGGATAGCCAAAGACTATACAGCAGTCAAAGAAACTAAGCAAATGGCAATATGTAAAAAAGAATTAAAAATAAAATAGAGGCTAAGTGGAGGACCCTCAGAAAATCTCTATGTTCTCTTTAGAAAATGGGTTTTCAGTCTACAACTTGGGATTCAGTATGCTGATTGGGTATTCACAGGGCTTGTTCTATACCTTAGGGTTTGTTCTATACTTTCATATGTTACTATACATCATAGGATTGAAGTAAATTGATCCTATTTCCCACTAGCAATATTGTGGAAAAATAGGTGAATCTAAAGATGAGTCCTGAGCAATTTTCTAATGAACAGATTATTTTTCCTGGTACAATTTTAAACTAAAATAAGTAATCTCAAAAATAGATAATAAGAATTGAATGTAGAATTGTGATAGAAAAGGCTTAGGGATGGGCAGTTGCAAACACATATATGACTTGGCATACAGATCAAATGTCCCCTTAGGGACATAGATCTCAAAAGGTTGGAACTTTCTTCTCAAGTCAGTTTGGATGGAAACAGAGTGCATGTTTGTGTGTGTGTGTGTGTGTGTGTGTGTGTGTGTCTGTCCTTGTGTTTGAGCATATTTGGAAAGCCTATTCAACCTATCATACTAATTAAAGATTTTGCCCATTATTTATGCATTTTGATAGTCTGACAGCCATCTGGATGTTTGCAAAAATGCAGTTGAATCAGTCAGGAGTTTTATACAAGTTTGGTTGCAAAACCTCTAGTGAACATGTAAACAAACAGATATGATAGAAACACTTCATGCATAGCCATTGACTTCTGAATAATTTATACCTCTTTAGCAAACTTGGGCCTTACCCAAGTTAAATGCTTTTGCTGTACTTCTAGTAGAACATTATTATGCTCACATTCTAGTTTTCATGGGGTAGCACTATTGCTTAGGACGAATGCTTTGTTTGGTCCTGTAAGGTAAAGAAATAAATGAAGTGAAAATCTGAAGGAAGAAGGGAAAGTACCTCTCCCTGTATATAATGTGATCCTCCATTTGGAGGATCCAGCAGACCCTGGCAGAAAATTTGCATAACTGATTTATACTTTCTGCAAAAGAGCAGGATATTTAGGTACCTTCTTATAAATATGTGGCATCTGTAGTCTCTGTCTCTCTGTCTCTCTGTCTCTGTCTCTCTGTCTCTGTCTCTCTGTCTCTGTCTCTGTCTCTGTCTCTGTCTCTCTCTCTCTCTCTCTCTCTCTCTCTCTGTGTGTGTGTGTGTGTGTGTTTAGGAATTTCCTTCAAATTCAAACCTTAGTTCCTAGAGGGAGGTTCTTTAAAATCAAAGAAGCAAATGAGACTTCTAGGGCTTCTAGGATATAAATAAGTCAGAAGTGTCAGAAATGTCCTAAAAATGACAAGGGCCCCAGTGTTCTTTCTCAAGGTTATATAAGCAGCAGGAACAGCTAGAAAAAGGTGACTTTCCACCATGTCAAACTCCCCTTAAGTTATACAGAGAGCTCCATGGATATAGTTGCATGGCTTTTCCCCATGCTGCAGTTTATGCATGATGTGCCATTACATTGGTTGTGTTCCCATCACTAACCCCAATAAACTCATGGGCACAGTAACTTAAGACTTTGGGGAAATCATTTCTTTGGTTTGTTGTTGGTGTGCTCTGGAATGAGTAGAAATTTGCTTACATTTCTCAATGAAAATGTTAGTGTGTATTTTTTCTTTTTCTTTTGTATCTGATTTTAATTAGTTTTGTTATCAGTTAAGCAAAAACAATTATTTTAGTGGGGGTTGTTGACACACGGTTTCTTTGTATAGCACTTGCTATCCTGGAACTAGCTCTATAGACCAGGCTGGCCTTGAACTCACAGAAATCCATCTGCCTCTGCCTTTAGCTCCATAGGGCTGGGATAAAAGGTGTTGACACCACCACTCAGGTAACAATTGCTTTTGTATGATTATTTTATATATTTGCACACAGTGTTATTTGACCATATTTCTCATCATCATGTTCTCATACCTTCCACCCCTACTTGCTGCTTTATTTCTCTCTAAAGATGTACTTCCTCCTTTCAACATTGTTTTTCATCTAGTGTCTGCATGTAAGACCCAAAGCCATATTTGACATTCATAATATTGCCTACTTTGCTTACCATGACCACTTTCAGTTACAAAAATAGAAACAAAATTATGCCCTTACAGGAACACACAGAGAATTGTTGTCCTAGTTTGCTTCCAATTGCTGTGATAAACACCATGATCTAAAGTGAAGTAGGGAAGAAAAGGTTTATTTCATCTTAGAACATGCAACTCACTCTAAATGGAAGTCAGAGAACTCAGGTCAGGAATATGGAGGCTACACTTAAAACACAGGCCTTGGCAGAACCATTTACTGGCTTTCTCTCCATAGCTTGCTTGTTCTGATTTCTTTATTTTTATTAGATATTTTCTTCATTTACATTTCAAATCCTATCCCCTTTCATAGTTTCCTCTCTGAACGACTCCTATACCCTCCTATACCTGCTCCCCAACCAACCCACTCCTTCTTCCTGGCCCTGGCATTCTCCTGTAACGGGGCATATAATCTTTGCAAGACCAAGGGCCTTTCCTATTGATGGATGACTAGGCCATCCTCTGCTACATATGCAACTAGAGACACAAGCTTTGGGGGGTACTGGTTAGTTCATATTGTTGTTCCTCCTATAGGGTTGCAGACCCCTTTAGATCCTTGGGTACTTTCTCAAGCTCCTTCATTGGGGGGCCTATGTTTCATCCAATAGATGACTGTGAGCATCCACTTCTGTATTTGCTAGGCACTGGCATAGCCTCATAAGAGATAGCTATATTAGGGTCCTGTCAGAAAAATCTTCTTGGCATATGCAATAGTGTCTGGGATTGATGGTTGCTTATGAGATGTATCCCCAGGTAGGGCAGTCTCTGGATGGACCTTCCTTCCATCTCAGCTTGCACTTTGTCTCTGTAACTCCTTCCATGGGTATTTTGTTCCCAATTCTAAGAAGGAAAGTATCCACACTTTAGTCTTCCTTCTTTTTGAGCTTCATGTTTTTTTTTGCAAATTGTATCTTTGGTAGTCTAAGTTTCTGAGCTAATATCCACTTATCAGTGAGTGCATGTCATGTGTGTTCTTTTGTGGTTGGGTTACCTCATTCAGGATGATATCATCCAGATGCATCCATTTGCCTAAGAATTTCATAAGTTCATTGTTTTTAATAGCTGAGTAGTACTCCATTGTGTAAATGTATCACATTTCCTGTATCCATTCCTCTGCTGAGGGAAGTCTCGTTTTTTTCCAGCTTCTGGCTACTATAAATAAGGTTACTATGAACATAGTGAAGCATGTGTCCTTATTACCCTTATTACAAGTTGGAACATCTTCTGGGTATATGCCCAGGAGCAGTATTGCTGGATCTTCTAGTAGTACTATGTCCAATTTTGTTCTGATTTCATATACAACCCAGAAGCACTTGCCAAGGAGTGGCATCACAGAGGATGGATTAGTCACTGCCACGCCAATCATTATTTAAGCAAATGTCCCACAGTTAAAGTTCTCTCTTTCCAGATGACTCTAGTTGTGTTAAGGTGAAACATACATACATACATACATACATACATACATACATCACAAGTATGTTTCCAGTTTTAAAGGTAAAGGAGTTTTTTAAAAGTTATGAACTAACCAGTACCCCCTGGAGCTTGTGTATCTAGCTGCATATGAATCAGAAAATGGCCTAGTCGGCCATCAGTGGAAAGAGAGGCCCATTGGTCATGCAAACTTTATATGCCTCAGTACAGGGGAACAACAGAGCCAAGAAGTGGGAGTGGGTGGGTGGGGGAGCGTGTGGGAAACTTTTGGGATAGCATTGGAAATGTAAATGAAATAAATACCCAATTAAAAAAAATTTAAAAAAGTTCTAGAATGGTTCCTCTGACCCATTTGTTTGACTATTTCACAAAGCTGGATAGACATTTGAATCACTGGAAGAATTTAATTAAGATTTGGAAAGATGATACCATGAATGTATACTTTAAAAAATAACCTCAAATTATTTTTGCATAGTCATTTATTTCCTGATTCCCAAAGGCAAGCATCTGAGTATCATCATTGCACTGTAAACATTACACTTTCATATTTGGCAGAAGTTATTATTTAGAGGAAGGAAAATTCAATGTCTAAGTTTGTCTCCTGTAAAGTACATGCTCTTCTAAGTTTTAAAACCAATTCCTCCTTGGTTTTAAATTAAGACATAATAAAGTTGTATGTTTTCAGTAGTCTAAGTTGTAATATTTTGGAAAGTCATATTTAGGCACATATGAGAGACTCCAAAAAACATCCTAGGGAAGACATGACAGTTCAATACTAAGTGTTTATTTCATATTTTTAAACTCAAAGATATCACTTGTAGTTAGAAAGGCTTTTCTTTTCTTTTTCTTTTTTCTTTTTATTTTTCAAGACAGGGTTTCTCTGTATAGTCCTGGCTGTACTGGAACTCACACTCTAGACCAGGCTGGCCTTGAACTCAGAAATCTGCCTGCCTCTGCCTTCCAAGTGCTGGGATCAAAGGTGTATGCCACCATGCCCAGCAAGGCTTTTCTTTATGCTTGAAAAATATGAATAAGCATTGTCCTAATTGTTCCAAAATGCAATTATTCACCATTGCTCTCAGCAACCCAAATAGTCCAAAAGGATTTGACATATTCTGGGGCCAAAATTTTTTCGATATGGTTTCTTGAACTGAGGAAATAAATATTAATAGTGATATATTTATTATATGTGTAGTTTATAGAACAATATTTTGTGATTTATGAACAATATTCTGAAGTATATTAATCCTATAAAACCTCTCTTAGACTAATGGATTTTCCATTGTAAAGTGCATTTAATAGAGATGCATATTATAAGACATCATGTAGATTTATATTGTGCACAATATTGATAAAAATTTGGAAAGTCTTGTGTTTTCAGTGTTCATCTATCTTTGTTAGACCAACCATGAACAAATAATATGAGCATGATCTTTTCCTACAGGAACATCTTTTTCTATCTTGTGAATCACTATTTGAAAAAAATGTTTTTTTTTAAACTGAATTATTAGTAAATTCTTTTTACAAATGCAAAAGAATGCTTGTATTTAGGGATCATTTGTGTTGTATACATGAGGCCATTTACACTTTGGCTGTAGGTCAGAAAGGAAAAGTAAACCTTTCATTTTCAGAAGTCCTCATATATGTACTCAGTAATGGCCTGTGACATTTCTAACCCTTTCTTCTCAAAGTAGTCCTGAAATAGAATTAAATGAATTTTCTAAAGTCTATTGCATTAGGAGTCTAAACAGACATTTTCCCCAAGCGCTCTGCCATTAACTGGATCTTACATCTTTCCATTACTTGATTAAATTCCTTAACTCTCCATTTCTTCAACAATAAAGCATAAATAACAACAGTTGCATTATCTCTATCATGGTGCTATTGAGAGTCTCCTACTATATATATATATATATATATATATATATATATATATATATATATATATGATACTTATATCTTGGCATGGTAGAAAGGAATGAATAGTAACACTGAGTAAGTAAACTGAGAGATGAGGAAGAAAAAGAGAGCTATTCCAGTACTAGAGTCTTCAAAGATCTCCATAAGGTGCCATGACATCATTGGAAAGGTGAGGAAATATGTAAGTTAGAGCTCAGCCTTCACAAATGTTTTTGCACATACATTTGGACAAAACACCAAGCTCAGAGTTAAGGAGAGCTGGAGCATAGCTTTGAATGTGTGCCTGGTGTTTCAGCTCTGATCATCATACTACCCCATGTCACCATCACCATTCCTTATCCATGGGACAGAGAGTTCATGAAAAGTTTCTAGCCACACTGCCATCCCCTCACCATACTAACCACTTCAATATTCCACATTAGCCTATTCATTCATTTTGATTATCATTTATCCAGCATGAGTATATCAGGAACATCTCATTATGCCTTTCCCTGTCCAAGTTCTTCTCATTCAAGTGAGAAGTAGGTTTCCTCTTTAAGGGATTCTGCCTGTTTACCTGTGTTCTTCTGTGTTTCTTTAAGGGAGTTATTTATGTCCTACTTTAAATCATCTGTCATAATTGTGAGATGTGATTTTCAATCAGAATCTTGCTTTCCTGTTGTGTTGGGGTATCCAGGGCTCACTGGAACTGGGTTCTGATGATGCCAAGTATCCTTGCTTTAGGTTGTTTATATTCTTGCCCTTGCCTCTTGCTATCCAGTTATCTCTGATGTTAGCTGTTCTTGCTGTCTCTGACTGTGACTTGTCCCTCATGCAAGCCTGTATATCAGTACTCCTGGGAGACTAGTTCTCTCCGGGAGGAATTTGGGTATGGAGAGCTATGGCACAGGGTCTGCTCTAGAGTGAAGACAGAAATCAGAAGGATCCTGTCCTGGGCCCTTCCTTGGTTCCCTGTGTCCTGATGGCTCTGGGAGGGTCCCTCTTGGGTCAGGAATTTGAATAGAATTCATGACATGGTGGTCTTATCTGTACCAACAGGCTTGTCCTCACTCCTAGGAAATCAGCTCCCTCCTGGCTGTACTTGGGTATGGAGTGCTGTGTCACAGGATCAGCTCTTTCAAGTGAGGACTTCGAAAGGAGGTCATAATGGAGATTTATGTGCCCTTAGGTCTCTGATAAAGAGAGATGTCTTAGCTGATTAAACTAAGAGACTCTCTCAGGCTGTCAGTTAGGTTTCTAACCTCTGGCCCTTGGTTGAAAATCTGCTCTAATTCCTTGATACCATTTCATTAGGTATCCTTGTTAACAATAGGACAAAGGACCTTTCTAAGTCCTTGTTTTGGAAACAGTTTTCCATTTTCTGCTGGCATGCAATGGCCATCATTATAATCTAATACTTGCTGTCACTTGTATTCTCAAAATGGTATGCATTACACATTACTGTTACCCTTGTGAGACAACGGTAAACCCAGAAGCTATTTATTTTATTATATCAAGTGCATATAATGTATAACAAGGTACCCCAAGTGTCAGAGGCCCACAGCATTGCTACATTATTTGCACAATGCAAATGGGCCAGATATCTGTGATACTGTAATTTGGCTCTTTGGCTCCTAAGGTCTTACAAGTCTGCAAACATGTTGACAGTCAAGAACAGAGTTACCTCTGGTTTCATCTGAATAGGGTTTGGTAATTGACAGGATTAAGCATCTTGAGGTCTATTGGACAGATGGGCTTAGCCCCTTTCTAGCTGTTGGGATAAAGACATTATTATAGTTTGCTTTAGTCTTTAGTTTGACACACCTAGAAAGAGGGAACCTCAGTTAATGAATTGCTTCCATCAGATTGGCCTGTGGATATGACTGTGGAACATTATGTACTAATTGACATAGGTTGGCCCAGTTCACCTTGAGAGGTTCCATATCTGGGCTAGTGGCCTTAGGTTGTATAAAAAAGGGGGCTGAGCAAGCCAGAGGATGCTACTAAGCAGTTTTTTTCCAAGGTCTCTGCTTCAGTTCCTGTTTCTAAGTCCCTGCATTGAGTTCCTATATTGGCTTCCCTTGGTGCTGGACTACAATCTGTAAAGCAAACAAATTTTTTCCTCTTCAAATTGTTTCTGACCAAGGTGTTTAATAGCACTAAAAAGAAAACTAGAACCCATGCCCCTGTTCTCTGTCATGTAGGCCACTCCATGGAACATGGAGAATGCTTTCATCAGTGTGAGAAAGCAAAGGAGAGCAAAAGAAAGGGGGCATAGGGGGGCTGGTGAGATGGCTCAGTGGGTAAGAGCACCCGACTGCTCTTCCAAAGGTCCAGAGTTCAAATCCCAGCAACCACATGGTGGCTAACAACCATCCGTAACGAGATCTGGCGCCCTCTTCTGGAGTGTCTGAAGACAGCTACAGTGTACTTACATATAATAAATAAATAAATCTTTAAAAAAAAAAGAAAGGGGGCATAGGAATGGGTCAAAGCTGACAACTTCTAACATGTAAATATTGGAAATCATATACCGTTTTGTATGTTCTCTTAATTTTTATTTAAACACGTTATTTTGTAAATCTGGCCAAGATGCCATAGTTGGGGAGCTCACAGGCCCCAGAGATGGTGCCACTATTATTAGTTTTGATAAATAAAATGGTATGAAATTGTTCTTTAACATTTGTAGATTAGCACATCTCTCAGACTTTAGCAAAGAAGTTTCCTATTGGGTGATGTGATAGTTAACATAAAAAGATTGTAACAGGCCAAATGAAAAAGAATATGTGCTTGTGTGCATAGTCTCAAAAAGGATATCCATGCACTTACTGACAAGTGGATATTAGCCCAGAAGCTCAGAATACCCAAGATACAATCTGGAAAACACATGAAGCTCAAGAAGAAGGAAGACCAAAGTGTGGATACTTCAATCTTTCTTAGAAGGGGGAACAAAATACCAATGGAAGGAATTAAAGAGACAAAGTTAGGAGCAGAGACCGAAGGAAGGACCATCCAGAGACTGCCCCACCTGGGGATCCATCCCATATACAACCACCAAACACAGACACTATTGCAGATGCCAACAGGAGCTTGCTGACAGGAGCCTGATATAGCTGTCTCCTGAGAGACTCTGCCAGTGCCTGACTAATACAGAAGTGGATGCTCACAGTCATCCATTAGAGGGAGCACAGGGTCCCCAATGAAGGAGCTAGAAAAAGGACCCAAGGAGCTGAAGGGGTTTGCAGCCCCATAGGAGGAACAACAATATGAACTAACCAGTATCCCCAGAGCTCCCTGGGACTAAACCACCAACCAAAGAGTGCACATGGTGGGACTCATAGCTCTAGCTGCATATGTAGCAGAGGATGGCCTAGTCAGTCATAAATGGGAGGAGAGGCCCTTGATCCTATGAAGGCTCTATGCCCCAGTATAGGGGAATGCCAGGGCCAGGAAGCAGGAGTGGATGGGTTAGGGAGCAGGGGGACGGGGGGAGAGGATAGGGGATTTTCAGAGGGGAAACTAGGAAAGGAGATAACATTTGAAATGTAAATAAAGAAAATATTTAATTAAAAAAAGAAGGAAAGAAAAACAAATAGCACATCCACATACCCTACCTCCCCACATGAGGAGTATACAGGAAACTCAAACTGGAATCAATTAATTATTAAATAAAAGAAGACATAACATTCAGAAGTAGGGAAATATGTACGGATCTGTAAGTAGCGTGGGAATGAATATGATCAAATTTGTATTGTGTGAAATCCTTAAAATTAATCAAATGTCAAATTTAATTTTGTTTTATTTTAAAAGTTAGCTTAAAAAGTAGAAAGTTCTCCCCAAAAGAATTTTCATATTTAATTTTGGTTGATTTTCACGCCCCATACTTATCTCTGTGCCTCCCCTTGTCCATTGGATGCTTAGACTCCTATATGGCCTCTTCTATTTTGCTTTATTGACTTCCTTACTCTATCTCTAAAAGCCCCCTTTTGTAGTCTCACAGTCTCCCTTCTAGTTTCCTGGCCTTTTCCTATATTCACTTCCAGCATGATCAGCATATCTATCAGAATATAGGCTCTCTATATAAGATGGCATTTGTCTTTTGAGTTCGGTATTACCTCAAGATATTGTTTTCAAGTACCATCCATTTTCCTCAAATATAATTTTATTTTCCCTTATTGCTGAATACATTTTATTATAGATACATAATATGCTTTCATTACCTATCATCAGTTTAAGAACTATTTCTGAAAAGCTTCTTCACTCATTTTCATAGAGGCTATAGTAGTTTGTACTCCCACCAACATCCTCGCCAGTATTTGTTGAACTAGTTTTAACTGCTGTGGACATTTTTAGCATCCTCATCTGGATTTGTTGCCATTTGTCTACTTTATGGTGTCCGTTTTGACTGGGGTGAGATGGAATTAAAAAAAATACAAGGACTTTAATTTGTATTCTAGCAGCTAGAAATGCTAACCGTTTTAGAATAGTTATTGGCTCTATATATTCCTTCTTTCGAGAACTGTCTATGTTCACATCATTGGCCCATGTAATGGCTGGTGATTTGCTCTTCTCACTTGTGGCCTGGATTTACCCAATTATTCAAGAAGCAATCACAACAGGATATAAACAGTGCACGGCAGGGATCATAAGCAGCACATCCAAAGAATTGGGAAATTCTGAAATTTTGACTTTCTTCTTTAAAATACAAAAACTAAATCCCAGGAGAATTTTTCCTACTGCTTCTTAGAGCCTTTTGTTTTGTTTGTTTTGTTTTGTTTTGTTTTGTTTTGTTTTGTTTTAAATAGCAACTTCCTTTTAGGTAATTGACCCAATCCTATTTACCTCAGCCACAGATGTCCTAGGTTTATGAATTTGGCAGTTTTATTCTTTCTGTCCACAAGTTTTTGGTCTTCTTGTCTCTGTTTCTTTTGCATGATTCTTTGTCTCTATTGTTGATTAGTTGCTCTCTGAGCATGCTCTCCTCTCTCCTTCCTTGCCATCCCCTGACTATTCACCCCTGCAGGACCTTTTACAACATTTGAAAGATCCCTGATAGTGTTTCTTAACTTGAAATAGGGAACTTCAATTTTCTTCTATAGCTTGTGATTCTTGATTTAAAAACAATCTATCAGTCATCTCATGAAAGAGTTTTATGTCACTCATTCCAAATTCTTACAGCAGAGATGCACATATTTTCTATTCTTTAATCACAAAATGTTTGCTTTTCCACCTGGCAGGGAAAGACTATCCCCAAAGGATAACTTTCCTATTTGACAAGGGCCAGACCTGAATCCTGTCATTTATTTGAAGAAGCCAGATTTAAACTGTTTCCTCAAGAAATGGATCATCTCCAGCATTCTCTGGAATTGGTTTTATTTTTTTCTTTACAGTGGTTTTAGGTTTTTACATTAATTTATTTTATGTGTGTGACTGTTTTGTCTATATGCATGTCTGTGTACTGAATGTATGCCCAGTGCCCACAGAGGCCAGAGAATTCATCCAATACCTCAGTACTGGAGTTATGGATGATTTTGAGCAGTCATGTATGTGCTGAGGATCCAATTGAGGACCTCTGCAACATTAGCCATCGCCCTTAATTGCTGAGCCATTGCTCTAATCTACAAAGTTAGTTTTCTGTTCACCACAAACCAGACAATAAACTAACACTATTACTTCTCTATATGGAGCCAAAAATTATTGTAGGTGCTTAGAGAAACAAGAAATAGGATTGCCATAAGAGTCATGGTAGCCAGTGGTTCCTTTGTGATAGGACCGATTTGAATGAATCACACAGAAGGTATAACTTTAAACCAGGTTTTGAATACCTGTTGAATTTTTAAATAAATTCTCTGGACCTGATTTCAAAAGCACAGGTAAAAAGAGGAGAAAACAGTGTGAAGGCAGATGTAGAACCAAACAAAAAGTCTGGCAATATTTTTTCCCTTGGTTTTTACTAGTGTTTTTCATGTAAACAAACCTTATTGGCAGGTAACACAGAGTTCTTGGCTTTTTCTATGAATCTTATGCAGATGGAATGTCCATCTTCTGATTACACATTGGACAAATCTGTATTCTGCTCATTTTATGTTCTTTGTCTGCCATTTATCTAGTATATATGTGTTTTGAATTTGACTGTTGGTACAGGTCCAGATTTAAAATTTGCCCTATGCTTTCTGTGCTATTGTTCATCTGTCTATTTTCTGCCACTAGTTTTATAAACACTTGTAATTTTCTTCTATCACAAAGCCTTATGCTCAGTGCAGTAAGTTAGACACTAAAATGAATAAGACATGGATTGTACCTTCGTTGAGTTCATAGTCCACAGGACTGTGAGGAAAAAGACGACCATACTTGCCAAACTGGTCAATAAGCTGGAGAATGTTAAAGATTATCAGTGTGGACATTTTGAAATGTTCATGCTTGTATTTCTTCTTATGTAATGAACTTTTGTTCTGCTTGATGATTTTATTACCTCTACTATTTAATAGTAGTAGCCAATTAATCTCTGCAATGCTTAGATTGTCACATCATCAAAAATTGATGGTGTAGGCTCTGTACTAAAAGGGCTTTGGTAGTGATGGAGGATGAAGTTGGGTAAGTAGGTAAGACAAAAGTTTTCTTGACCAGACAATGTCTGATCTTCTGTCTGGGATGTGCATGCAGTACAATTGGTGGAAAATAACAATTAAACCAAACCTTTGGCACCAGTGTTCTGTCAAGCCTTTCATTAAAAGGCATTCTTTTATTCATGTGAGACTTGAGAATTGAAGTCTCATCAGAATAAAGAGTTTCTTAATCCATCAGAAAATAGACTCTTCTGTGCTGACATTTAGGTAGGTCATCATGAAAATGTGATAAGTCACCAGCCAGGAAGCAGAGCCTGGCTGTGCTGTGTTGATAACAGTGCAGTACAATTGATGGTGCATGGTACTGGAAAACAAGACCTGTAAATACTTGGCACTATGACAAAAAAAAAGGGGGGGGGGATTTCAGAATATGTTCCTATTGGTCAAATGGACTCAGCTCTTTATCCAGTCTTCTCAAGCTATTAAAAATTTTTAGCAATTACTCAGGTTGGGGCCACCAGCGGCTAATGAAACAATATCCATGTCCCTTGTGAACAATAACAGGCACAAGACTACAAGGGCTGTAGAGTTGCCTGCTACTTTTACAAATGCAGAGAAAACCACATTGGGTAGGAGTAGAAAAGGGCTAGGGAAATAAGAAACACACTACCTGCTGAGTCACAGTAGAGACAACCCAGTGCCTGTTATAATGACTTCTTTTATGGTAGCTCTTATAATAGATTCAGAGATTGGAATGGGGTACACAAATGATACTTTTTGAAAGATAAGTCCTGTCTGAATCCTTATTTTATGATTTATCACTTCTGTGGAGGTGATGGAACCTGGGAGAATAGAGCTGATAAATGAGGCAGCCTAAAATCTCATACAATAGCTAGTTTATTCAGAGCATTAGACAATTTATACTCAGAGGGTTATCAAAAGTCACGTGAGTAAAGTGTACAATCACAAAGGCAAGCCACGTGTTGTAGATAAGCTGAATGAGGAAAACATGATTTTCCACAGAGGCATATAAACAAATAACAACAGCCAGTTGTAATGAATATTCTGAAGTAAATTCACTCCTATCTGTTGCATCTGGGAGGGACATAAAACCATTTCAAGAACAATTTTCATGGCTTTGAAGAAACTGAGGGTACTAGACTCTTTTGTTTTCTTCGAGTTTTCTCATAAGCACTTAGAATTATCCTCAAACGACTCCATTTTTGGACTGTGTTCCAGCAATGATTCAATATCTGAGGCCCTACTGTTTGAAAGTCACATTTAACATGTACAACAAGAACAATTGTTATGGGAGAAATTCCTTATCATTGAGCTAGTTTGAACAGGTCTTCTTTAAAAAGTAATGTTCATCATGCCAACCTGTATGACGATGTTTCATAAGGCCTCAGTCTTATATGAAGAAATTATAGGCAATGAATGGGGTCTAAGAGTAGAATCAGTTTTCTTAGGAAAAGCCCCTGATACATTATCAAATCTTAAGTGGTCAGCCCTAAAGACATGTACATAAGAGCCCAGTGAAACAGACTCAGTAACTCAATAGGTTTTCTACAGTGTGTGTGTGTGTGTGTGTGTGTGTGTGTGTGTGTGTGTGTAAAACAATACAAATTTTAAAAGAATAGGTCATGAATTTGAGACAGGCTGACAAGGGACACAGTTGTTTAACTAGGGGGCAGGGATGGGAAAGATACAATACTCTTGTGGGAAATTCACAAAATGAAAATTAAATTAATTAAAAATAAATTAAATTAAAATTAATTTAATTAAAATTCTGTTCAGATGACTTTACATTACTATATTCAGGGCAGTGATGTAGGTACTTTGAACTTTTTCTGAACAAGGGATGGCTCCATACTCTTTTTCCAATAACCACATATATTTCCACATTCTCCAACATAGATTCTCTCTAAAAGAGTGCTTCTCTAACCTTGGAGGATATTAGATTTGGATGTATTCTGCCAAATACAATGCAGGACAAACAGTATTGAATTTCAGCTAAACAACAAATGTTATGAGAAGAGCATGCCATTCACAATAATAAAAATACTCATTCAAACATCAAATTTATTAGACATCTTGTACTGTTATTTTCTAAATCTGCTAGTCCCACATGCTACAAATGCATATTCTTAAGTCCTACTCCTGTGAATTCTAATTTGATATGTCTGGCATAGAAAACTTTTAATTGGTTGCTATATAGCACTATTATGGAATCTAAACCACAACTGTCTTCACAAGACCAGTTGTGTCTCCTTGCAAAAGATCATCACAGCAGGGCTTGTTGCTGTTGATACTTCCTCCTAGACTAGTGGCTCTCAAGATGTGAGTTGTGACCCCTTTGGGGGGGTCTAATGACCCTTTCATAGGGGTCATATATCAGATATCCTGCATAAATATTTATATTATGATTCATAACAAAAGAAAATTCATAGTTTCAAAGTAGTGGTGAAATAATTTTATGGTTGGTGGCCATCACATTTGAAACTGTATTAAAGTATTGTAGCATTCAGAAGGTTGAGAACTACTAGCCTAAAAGGAGGGGAAGGGAGTGGTATTGGACCCCCCAGCTTGAGTATTCAGCTATGTCTTCTGGCCATTTAGATGTAATTTTACCATATATATCCTTGGCTGCTTGAGGTTGGGGCCTAGATTAAATAGGCTGGAGAAGCCTAAAAGAGGATGTACCATCTTTGCAGCTATGAGGAAACCACCATTCATGTTGGGTGAAGGCTCCACTGTGGTTACTATGAAGTCATGCTCAGAACCTTCACTTGGGTTCTGTAACTAAAGCCAATAAACTCAAGAATTCCTCAGGGTGAACTTTAGGGATACAACCTATTTGTTTTTAAATTTCTGTTGTTAGAGGACAAAATTTTAGGAACAAAGGTAGCTAAAGACCACATATGTGATACTTATATATGATAATATAGGCTTGTTTGTGGCTCCTGCTTGCTGGTATACATAGATCCTAGAATACGTCAGTAGAATCACAGTCCTGTACTGAGCCCCTTTTCCAAGTGTAAATAACCCAAATTTCAAACACTGTCTGTGCCTAAAGAACTCAGTTGAAAAATCATGCTTTCCAAGTCCTGTAATACTAGAAAGAAGCAGCATGTGATCTGAATGATTAAAACTACTCTCAATATACACACATATATTCATATATGCACACACACACACATACACGCATACACACACAGACCTAGAATTCTAGCAGTTGTCCCTCAGGGCCTAGGGACAGAGAAAGGAGAAGTAGCTAATCTGAGCAATGAGCTCTGCACTTTCCTATGTGAAGCTACCGCTCCCCCACACAGTATCTTACAAAACCAGCCTTCCCAAAGCGTGCCTGGATCACTAGCAACTCCCTAGTCTGAAGCCAAAGAAGATAATCTCAGAGGGACATTCTGAGGTTGGCTCATAAAACAGTAAATTTTTTTTTCTGGTCATTTGTTGCCATTAAGTAACTTGTGACCTAATAAATGTCACTATCCATTTTCTTTAATTAAAATAATAAATATTATGCAGTCATGCAAAAAAAAAAACTACTCTCAAGTGGCAATAAACAGTAGTACCTATGACTTATATAGCACCTTCGCTATAGCAGACACTATTCTAAGTACTTTCAAGAAGTCCAATTCTTTTCAACTTCACAAGAAATAATATTGTAGATATTATTTCTCACATTTTAGGAGAAAACTGAAGTGAAAAGACTTGAAATGCCTTTCCCAATATCATATAGCAAGCAAATATCAGAAACAGAAAGTTTGATCAATTTGCAGTGGCTTAAAATGAACTATGTAGATTGCAGGCAGCATTTTGTAATGTACCCAAACAAAACTGGGAAATGGGCAGCATATTTTCTTTATCCCACACTTTCCAACTGATAATACTTTTCTATTACCTAATAGTTTTCCTTATAGTCTTATAACATTCTTATATCCAACAAGCAACTGGTTCTCACAATATCATTAAAATCTTTAGGGACAGTCAGTAACAGGAACCTTTTTGTTCTCCAAATTACAGCAACAGTACTTTTTTTTTTCTGCCCAAGAGATATATTAGCGAAGATTGTATATATTTGTGTGTGTGTGTGTGTGTGTGTGTGTGTGTGTGTGGTGTGTGCTTTGAGGTAACTGAGAGATATTAGCAAAATAAAATATTCTAGGTAAACATAGGCAAGTTCAAGAAAAATACCTGGCCGGTTATTTATTATTGTTAGTGTGAATAATATCTGATAGTGCATTTAGTTAAGTAGGTTAAATAGAATGCCTCCCTCAAATACAAACACATGCACACACACACACACACACACACACACACACACACACACATATGTATACAGGATCACACACACATGCACATTTATTAAATGGAACTCCATATATATCATCTCTGCTCCCTGGAAATAGGTGCTGACTCAGAGGAAATGTTCTTTAATTACAGAGTCTAAATGAGGGAGGCTCTTTTCTGTCTGTATTCCAATGGATACTTCAGTTCAGCCAAGTGTAATTGGCAAAACAGTGTTCAGTGCTTTGAGGGCAAGTGGAGGTTCAGCTGAAACTACAGAACTTGTCAGCAGCAAGCTACGAGCCTGAGAAGTAAAACTATTCTTGAAAGGTTGAGGATACTGTTTGGAAGATACAGAACAACATGTGAAGAAAACTGATTAAGTTAATCAGCTCTTGTTTGGGTTTTGTCTTGCTATTTTTCTATACAAAGAAGGTATTGCATTGGAAAAGAATCATTTTTTTTTAAATTGTATCCATCATTACAACCATCCTTTTATTGAATGAGTATTTAATGTGTGACTACTATGTGTCAACTACCATTAAAAAATCAGTAATAGAAACATAAACAAAAAGTTTATGGCTTTTATAGAGCTTATTTTGCATATATATGATGTAGAATCCTAGGATTTGGAGTCACTGGTATGGATCAAGACCATAGAACAATAAGCCATTTAAGTCACAATACACAAGAAATTTGGGCTCAATAGTGGCCTAAAATTTATCAACCAAGGTCCAAATTAAGAAACTGATGTAACCATCCCCATTTATATGTTCTATTCCTTCATAGCTTATGGGTCATCACTGACTTTTTCCTCAATGTCTGCCTTTTGTTGCACTGCCTCCACAAAGCCTTCTCCACAGCAACTTCTTAGTAAAATATTCTCTTATCTCCTAAACCCACAGTTCTGTACTTGATTATGTAGAGCCTCAGGCCAAAGTACTTTTTAATCTCTAACATCGTTTCATCCTTATTGGAAAGGAGAAGCAAGCATGGGGGTTTTAACTAATAGGATAGAGATAGAGTTAAGTCTTGCTTTTATCCCAAGTCTAGGAAATGAGGTAGGAAAGGAAACAAATGAGGAGTGCCTTCAAATCTGACCAGTTTAAGGAGAAAATGGATTGTTGAAAATATGTTATTTGATGCTTTTTTCATATAATTTCTGAAAAGGTTAAAGAACCAAAATTGTTCAATGAAAGAATGTTCATTGACAATGAAAGAATGTTCAATTGATAAGAATGTTTGTTCTACAAGCATAAGAACTTTAGTTTCAAGATTCAGTAACTAAAAGGAAAAAAATGTTCCTGGTTGTGAGTGCTCGCTCATAACTGCCAACATGGGGAGACAGAGACCCAGGAGCTTGCTAGTCAGTCATTCTAGCCAAAATGAGCTTCAGATGCAGTGGGAGATCCTTTATCAAGGGAAAAAGGAAGACAGAGATGGATGGAGTGAAACACCCAAAACCCTCCTCTGGCATACATGTACAGAGGTTCACACTGATATACTCAGTATGTGCAGTGTATGCACACACACACACACACACACACACACACACACACACACACACACACACATACACACACACACCACTCACGATTACAAGGCAGAACTTGAGATATTACTCACTGCTATAAAGCATTTAGATTGTAGCCTGAACTGTGAGAGAAGTAAAGGCAGATTCCGACTTGAGGGAGCTAGCCTGTGGCTACAACACTGATTTTGTTGATACTAGGATGTGGTCTATAACTCATAGCTAGACCTTAAAGTTCTCTATCTTCACATGACCAACATCTTAGGTGACCAGTATCAGACATACATACACCATGAAGGAGATATATCAACTTAAAAACATAAATATTTTCCCTAATTATAGAGATGAGCTAACATCCCATCTGTTCTGGCTTAATCCATGTGATTGCTGTTTTCTTACTAAGTGCAGACTTAAGTATTAGGCTAGTATTCTTGCCTTGTGGGTAGGTTTTATTAAGATATCCAATTATGTTTGCTCTCTAATAGCACGCATTGCAGACTGAACCCTGCCTAATTCTTTAAATGCTCTCCCAATTTATCTAAAATATCCTCAGATTCTTACAGTAATGAGGGCTAAAACCAAGCCCTTCTGCTTACACAGATTTGTCTCTGACAGTTTTAGATGGGTGACAATGACAACTGTCCATATCACTTTCATGTACATGAGACACTACCACTGGAATACTTGCAAATGAAACTTACTGGCACTATCTCTGTCTTGGCCAAACTAGAGTCCATATAGTATCTGCTATTCTGTACCAGGAATTCCCAGTGAGCTTTAGAAAGTTGCATTTGATTGAAGAGACATAGGGTAAATGCACATTCTATATCTGTAAAGAGGTTCAGAAAGCACTTGTCTAGTTTCTTTGATGGGCTTGGAACTTCTCAGGGGAAGAATTCCTAAAATATTAGGTGTATTTTCAAAAAATGTTGAGAAGTCCTAGGAGACACTACATTTCTACAGAGGTCTCCAATCTTTTTAATGGTTTGTTATTCACCTCTCATTCAGCTTCTGTGACTACTGATATTAAAGGCTCACATCTCCAAACTCTCCCTAGAATTGCCCTTGGGTCACTAAAGCTGCCTCAATGAAGGTATTGAATTTCTAAAGTAGTATATAAACAATGGCTGATTACAGAAGAGGTACAACATCTCCATTCATTAATAACAAGGAAAGCCAGATTCTTTAGAGCAATTTCCATACCAAGAATTAAATTTTATCTGTGTAACTCCTTCCATGGGTGTTTTGTTCCCAATTCTAAGAAGGGGCATAAGTGTCCACACTTTGGTCTTCATTCTTCTTGAGTTTCATGCGTTTAGCAAATTGTATCTTGTATCTTGGGTATCCTAAGTTTTGGGTTAATATCCACTTATCAGTGAATACATATTGTGTGAGTTCCTTTGTGATTGTGTTACCTCACTCAAGATGATGCCCTCCAGGTCCATCCATTTGGCTAGGATTTTCATAAATTCATTCTTTTTAATAGCTGAGTAGTACTGATGAAAGGATGGACCATCTAGAGACTGCCATATCCAGGGATCCTTCCCATAAGCAGCTTCTAAACGCTGACACCATTGCATACCCTAGCAAGATTTTGCTGAAAGGACCCAGATATAGCTGTCTCTTGTGAGACTAGGCCGGGGCCTAGCAAACACAGAAGTGGATGCTCACAGTCTGCTATTGGATGGATCACAGGGCTCCTAATGGAGAAGCTAGAGAAAGTACCCAAGGAGCTAAAGGGATCTGCAACCCCATAGGGGGAACAACATGATGAACTAACCAGTACCCTGGAGCTCTTGTCTCTAGCTGCATATGTATCGAAAGATGGCCTAGTCGGCCATCACTGGAAAGAGAGGCCCATTGGACTTGCAAACTTTATATGCCCCGGTACAGGGGAACGCCAGGGCCAAAAGAATGGGAATGGGTGGGTAGGGAAGTGGGGGGGGGTATGGGGGACTTTTGGGATAGCATTGGAAATGTAATTGAGGAAAATAAGTAATAATAAAAAATATTAAAAATTAAAAAAAAAAAGAATTAAATTTTACCCAAGTTACACTTTTACTTAGGCTCCTTCTCTTGCTTCCATCATTCCCTTGCCGAGAACATGTCCCTAATAAAGCACTTATGTAAAATACCCTCTTGTTTAAAAACTGTACATTGAAAATATCAAATGTTGAAGGGAGAAATTTAAAAAGGCACAAGTAAGGTGAAAACTATTTCATGTTAATTAATTGGTAGAATTAAAATTGTTAAACAGGGGCTGGTGAGATGGCTCAGTGGGTAAGAGCACCCGACTGCTCTTCCAAAGGTCCAGAGTTCAAATCCCAGCAACCACATGGTGGCTTACAACCATCCGTAACGAGATCTGGCGCCCTCTTCTGGAGTGTCTGGAGTGTCTGAAGACAGCTACAGTGTACTTACATATAATAAATAAATAAATCTTTAAAAAAAAAAATTGTTAAACAGTCTGTAATATAAGATATGGTTAATTTTGCTGTCCAAATAGATGAAATTTAGGAAAAAATTTGTCAAAATGAATTCTCTGGACAAGTCTATGAGGAGTTTTCTAGATGAGGTTAATAGATGTGAAATTTTCCCTACCTCTCCCAACTCCTGGAAAATGAGACGGGAACAATAATTTACCAATTGAAAAGTAAGCTACTGTTGGGGATGTCATTATTCAGTATCGCCAGGTTCTTCACACTCCTGCCACCAGGCCACCAAATGCATTGTGGCCTATACCTTGAAAATCTGAGCCAAAATAAGACCTCATGCCTCATGATACTTTTGTCATGTGTTCTGTCACAGAAATATGATGACATATAAGTGAAGAACATTCAAAGCAGTCTACACGTGCAACAGGGGAAAAATTCCTGAACAGAACAACAATGGCTTGTGCTGTAAGATCAAGAATAGACAAATGAGACCTCATAAAATTGCAAAGCTTCTGTAAGGCAAAAGACACTGTCAATAAGACAAAAAGGCCACCAACAGATTGGGAAAAGATAGGGGATTAATATCCAATATACATAAAGAACTCAAGAAAATGGACTCCAGAAAATCAAATAACCCTATTAAAAAGTGGGGTACAAAGCTAAACAAAGAATTCTCAACTGAGGAATACTGAATGGCTGAGAAGCACCTGAGAAAATGTTCAACATCTTTAATCGTCAGGGAAATGTAGATCAAAACAACCCTGAAATTCCACCTCATACCAGTCAGAATGGTAAAATTTCCAATGTCATTTTCAAAGGAATAGGAAAGCAATTCTAATGTCATATGGAACTATCAATCCACCAAATACCCAAAATAATCTTCACCAAAAGGATCAGATCTAAAGGCATCATAGTCCTTGATTTCAAAATAGAAAGCAGGGTAGTGGTGGTATACGCCTTTAATCCCAGCACTAGGGAAGCAGAGGCAGGTGGATCTCAGAGTTCAAGGCCAGCCTGGTCTACTGAGAGAATGTGAGGACAGCCAGGGCTGCACAGAGAAAGTCAGTCTTGAAAAACAAAACAAAACAAAACAAAACAAAACAAAACAAAACAAAACAAAACAAAACATGATAAAACCTAGAGTAACCAAAGCACTATGAATACTGTAAGCAAAGCAAATATATAGACAAATGGAATAAAAATTAGAGACCAGAAATAATTCTGCACATTTCAGGCCAACTGATGTGAAGAAAACACACTGAAAAAAAAAAATCTACTTTTTCCACAATTGGTATAAAATTGGATATTGCTGTGTTCAAGTAATAGTTTATCATTTCACATCATATAAAAAAATTTAAAAAGCAAACCTTTTGCTCTATAACATTGATCTGCCTGCCTGATATGTCTGCACAGTGGTGACACGAATATTGTGGGAATAACAAACAGCTATCTGAATTTAAGACCTATTCACTTCATGG
Source organism: Mus caroli (assembly GCF_978045245.1). NCBI lineage: Eukaryota > Metazoa > Chordata > Mammalia > Rodentia > Muridae > Mus > Mus caroli. The sequence goes on from NW_028227260.1 coordinate 24,881,279, forward strand.
GATTGAACCCATACCTGACATTGCTCAGTTGGCCAAGAACTTGAGACTAGATAGGTCTAGGGAAAAAAACCAAAACAAAACAGAACTACTATTCTGTTTAAGGAACACAGGACTCCTAACAATGTTCTGCTATACCTGTAAACTAGTGTCTTTCTCAGCCATTTTCAAGGAAGTTTCCTCTTACTGTAGAAACACAATTGTGCAGAGTGAGAGATTTTAGCATACTCAGTCCTAAACCTTTCCCCCTAGGGCTCAGGAACTATGCAGTAAAGGAGGCAGAAAGATTGCAAGAGCCAGTGGGATGGATGACACCAAGAAAAAAGGTGTCATTCAGACCCAGTATGACTACTGCACATATGAACTCACAGATACTGTGGCAGTGTGCACAACCCCTTCACAGGTCAAAGCCTAATGAGGTCGAAGAAGTGGACACATAGTCCCATCTCTAATCAAATGCTCTCTCCAATTGACATCTACTTACAAAGAAAAATGGATATTCTCCAATGGAGTGACACTGAGTATAATAAAAAACTACTATCTCCAGTAGTAGATGATCAAGACAAAACAAACTCAGTGTTATTTTTTAGACTGTCTCATATGCTTTGTATGGGAATTTCTTTGTCTTACTGATTATTTTGCTTGTATATTATGGATTCCGATTTGTGTTTTTAGAGATATTCTCTCTCTCTCTCTCTCTCTCTCTCTCTCTCTCTCTCTCTCTCTCTCTCTCTCTCTCTCTCTGTGTGTGTGTGTGTGTTTTATCTTTGTATGTGTTTTTGTGTTTTTCCTTTTTAACTTTTCTGGTATGTTTTTCTAAAGAGAAACAGAAGGTATACTGTTGAGTGAATGAACAGAGGATATATTTTTTTTAATCTTCTTTCTTTATTGGGTATTTATTTCATTTACATTTCAGATGCTATCCCAAAAGTCCCCCCCACGCCCCCCCACCCACTCCCCCACCCACCCACTCCCACTTCTTGGCCCTGTCGTTCCCCTGTACTGAGGCATATAAAGTTTGCACGACCAATGGGCCTCTCTTTCCACTAATGGCCGACTAGGCCATCTGAACAGAGGATTTAGAAAGTGATAAGTAAGAAGAAACCATGACCATAATATATTGCACAAAAAATATATCTTTAACAAAATGCCAATAAACTTAAAATGGATTAAAGATTAAAGACTCAACTATAATGCCTAAAATTGTAAAACTACTGGAAAAAAGGCAAATGAAATGTCCATGACATTAGTCTGGGTAATGAAATTCTTATATAAGCCCCAAAGCACAACCAACAAAAACAAATCAGACACAGTAAAACAAATTGAAAAGATATTACACAGAAAGAAAATGACAAAAAAAAAAAAGAGACGATAAAAAGATATCCAGGAAATATTTATAGACCATGCATCAGAAATGGGACAAATCTCTAAGAAATGAAAATAATTCTGTAGCAAATAACCAACTTTTATGGGTAGGTGTTTTATTTATTTTATCTTAGAAGGTACAAGTGGCCAGTAAATGTAAAACATACTGTATATCACTAATCATAAAATAAATGTGAATCAAAAACTTTGAGACATTTACACATATTAGCATGATTGGATTATAATAAAAAGATAAATTTTGGTGAAGAACACTTCTATATGGCTGGTGGGACTGTAAATTATAACTATTAAGGAGAAACAGTATGGATGGCCTCTGTAACTCAAAAAAATACCCATATTATTTAACAATCCTACTGGTAGAGGCATATCTAGAGATGAGGTTATCATTCCAGAGATGTCAGCATGTTTTTGTTCATTGTGGTATTACTTGTAGAAGACAAGCTATGAAACAACCCCAGGTACCAATGAATAGGTGAATTAATGACAAAATTTATATATAAATATGTATCTTCCTCTTGCAGAAACACAGAAAAAGTAGAACTTCCTTATGCAAGATGAAATAAGACAGACACAGAAGACAAATATTGCCTGATAGCAGTTACATATAAAATCTAAAAATGATTATCTCATAGTTACAAAGGGTAGGATGGTGGTCAACAGAAACTAGCAGGTGGGATGATGCTAGAGAGATGAGTCTAAGGATACAGAAATAAACTCAAGGAATCTATTGTACAATATGTTGACTAAAGTTAAATAAATATATTATGTTTTTAAAAATTGGTGAGATGTTAAATATTCTTATTATAAAAATAAGTCTATGAGATAAAATATGCTGATTAATTCAATTCAAACATTCTATAATTACATATTTTTAAAATCATGTTTCTAATTATATATATTCAATTAAAAAGTAAGCTAAGGCTATGAAGATAGCTAAGTTGGTAAAGTACTTGCCTTTCAAGCATGAGGACTTGAGTTTAACATTCAGATCACACATAACAGAGCAACCATGATAACTTATGCTTATAATCCCAACATTAGGAAGGCAGAGACAGGTAGACCTCTGAGGTTTGTTGCTCAGGTTTCCTGGTCTACTTTCTGAACTCCAGACCAGGGAAAGAGTCTGTCTCAAAGATTAAAATGGATAGCTCCTGAAAAATGACACCAAAGGATTGCTTTGGCTTTTACACTCAAAGGCAAATACATACACATGTATATATGAACACATATCTATATGTACACACATATACACTCACACATGCATGCATGTGCATATTCATATACTTACATACATACACATATAAATTAAATAGTAAAAGAATTTCTATAGAAAATCAACCCTATACAACAACCTAAAAAGAATACGTAATATCTTCTTTAGTTGATATTTTTGGGTATTTTAGTGGTAGTTTAATACATCTCAACTTCTTACAGATTAGTATAGACAACTCTAAGTCCAGAATCTTGAGATGATATGTTCTCATTTTTAAGTTCCATAACAATTCCATGTGGATATTTTATAAACAGGAGACAGGAAGACTATGCTACAAATGTAATATGTATGTATGTATGCATATATATGTATATTGTGTGTGCAATCACACACACATTGGCAGATCAGGAAGAGGAAATGGATAAGCTACAACAAAGCCAAAACTCTTCCAGCAAATTTTTGTTTATCCAATTGGTTTCCTTTGATTTCAAATCAGTTTCCAAACTATTTGTTTATATGTTCTGATAAGAAAGTTCTTGTGGGTAGATAATTTATTTTTTAAGTTTATTTCTTATACATTTTTGGCAACAGGAAGTACAAGAGAGGGAATGGGCTCAGCACTATTAAACACCCTCTTGGAAGTACTATAACAACTAAGTGTGGTAGATTGAACTTCACTCCTTTTATAATGCTCATTCCCATCATGGGTGAACCACTATCATGATATCAATTGCATCTATCACGTTTACCTCCAAATATCATTAACATACAAATCCAAGGGTTCAGTATTTTAATACTTGGTTAGGTCTTTAAGAATTTTCTCTATGTGGATGATGTATGTTGAGTATATCCTCCACTTCTCCCTATACCTCCTTGATTTATCATTCTACCATCTATCTAAACATCTACTTTCTTTCTATAAGCCACTTAGTCCAATTTGTGATGTCCACATATAAATAGATCAGGGGCCACACTCTCAAAGAAAACTGACTCTTATTCCCCTAGAAGCTATCAACTGTAAATGGATCTTTAGCTAATTGTATGGGCTAAAGAGCTTTTATGTTTTACATTCTGGAATATGAATTGACTTCATATATATGAAGATTTTCACTGAAAACTACTGTTGCTATGAGTTCATGAGGGCAGCAGTACTGTCATATTCAGAAGATCTGGTATCTTCCTGATTTCTTATTCTTACAATATTCCCGCCCATGTTCTTTGATGTTCTTGAACTCTTGGCAGGAGGAGCTATGATAAAATACTCCACCCATACTCTTTACACATCGACCAGTCATTAGTCTCTATGTAAATCTCCTAGTCTACAAAGAAGCCTTTCTGATGAGGACTATGAAATCCATTAATTTATGGGTATAGAGATAAATATTTGGGAGGTGGTTTGATACTGCATACATTTAGCTAAACAAAAGTAGTAGGTTCACCTCTAGGACTTATGAGACTCTCAAATATGGACTCTTGTTCAGATTTATGGTACCAGGTATGCATTTCCTCCTTAGGAGTGAGTTTTAAACCTAATTGTAAAGAAGTTTGTTATCGCAATAGTACTATTGACACTATTGCATCCATGGACATGCCTTGCTGAGTAGCCATTGTTTTAACCACAAAGCCCACAGATACATAATATTGTTGAAGTCTGCAAGGTACCTTTGGGTACTATAAAATTTAGTCAGCATAGAGGAAGCAATAGGGTCTGTGCTGTATAATTTTATATCAACTTGATACAAGCTATAGTCATCTAAGAGGACAAAACCTCATTTGAGAAAATACATCTATAAGATTAGATTTCAGGCAAGCCTGTGGGTAATTTATTAACTAGTGATAAGTGTGGAAGGGTCCAGTCTATTTGTGTGGACTTACCCCAAGGCTGTGACCCTAGGTTCTGTAACAAATCAGGCTGAGTAAGCCATGATGAGCAAGATAGCAAGTACAACCCCTCCATGGCCTCTGCATCAGTTTCTGCCTCCAAGTTCCTAACCGGATGTGGAAGTATAAGCCAAATAAACCCTTTTCTTCCAGCTTACTTTGGTCAGGATATTACATCAAAATGATATAACCCTAACTAAGACAGGTTCCTGTCATCAAATTCAAATGGGCAACTATATCCATGGTATTAGCTTGCATTTTTTGGACTGTCTCTTCAATCTCATCTTACAGGGGAAAATGATGTTAGGTACTATAAAGGAGACATAATATTCTTGTTTACTAGAACCTTAAAATGGATTCAAATAATTTTCACACACACACACATATGAAAAAAGCCACTCTATCTTCTACCTCTGGTTCTTAGGATAGACTCCATGATAGAAACAGTAATGTCTTTTGGTCATTGATTCAGAAAATACCCAATTTTTATATAAGATAACACATTAACTTTTTGGGAATTAATACCTAGAGACTGCTTCGACTATTGCACTACTGTACCACAATATTTCCTCATGGTTTATGAGTTTTGACCTAAGATTAGTGAATGCTTATATGTAATGGTCCCTCATTTTCCTACTTTCTCTGTGCAATGAATTTTTATGAATGTTACTACAGCAGTGAAAACAATATTCATATAGTGTACATGAGGGCAGACAGAGCCTATGAACATGAAATAAAACATATTTACCTTCACCAAGGCTGTTTGATTCTATTGTTCCTGACAAATGTCCAAAACACTAACAGTGGAAGTCCATGTTAAGCCCCCAACTGGGTTCTGCTATCCAAAAGGATCATGCAGACATTGAGGCAGCCTGATTAACTTCGATGTGCTTTACTAGAAAGAGAGCAAATCTTTTGTAATCACTGTCAATGATAAATTCTGTGATATGGATTGCCTTCTTATTTGTAATAGTTCTATGAGAAAGACTACTTAATATTAGTGATTCCTCTTCCCACCCTGTTTTCTGCTTTGTTCTGTGAGTCAAAGGAGAAATGACATGTGCCTGGATCGATAACTCCTTTGATCAATGTTTCTGAAAATCACTGGAGTAGATAACCAGGAATCCACAGAGATTTTACTTGTATTAAAGGCAAATAAATGACCATTCTGAAGTATGCAGTTGTAAACCTACCTACCTACCTACCCCGACTCAAATCTCAACATATATCTCTGATGTGAGATAGATATATTATTCTTGTGCTATGAATTCATATAGAGAATCAATTTAGATAATCTAAAAATTCCACTTTAAGACTGAATATGTGGATATGCAAGTAATCTACTCACACACTTCCTAACAAATCTTTACCACATCAATACACCTTTATGATACAATGTTAATAAATAAGTAAAACACAAGAGATTCCAAAAAGTGTGTAAATTAATCATATGGAGAAAAGATGTTTGGTTTGCATCTTTAAAGGATACATACCATTACTGATGTTATCATCAGGAGTAAAAGTATCTTTGAGTGAAAATGCTGGTTTGAATTATGTTCCTAACGGTAAATATAAAAAAACACAAAATTATAAAAAATGAAATGTACATCTTGATAGCTACAATCTTTGAAGAGTAAGCGTGTGTTCTGTTGGCTTACTGAATGTTTGTGACCTATATTTCTTAAGGTGATTTTAGAGAATTATGAACCCAGCAATAGGTACTTTGGAGGCAAAGTGTCAACTTTGTGATTCTTTATTCCTTCTTTGCAAAAAAGTCATATAACTATCAGTGGGTAAAGTTAATATCCATACTCAGTGTGCCTTAGATCCAGAGACTGAATTCAGATTGTAACACAGTCTCACCTTGTGGGAATTTATAACCCAGTATAAATTCCTTCATTTTTCAAGTGTCCACCCAGGCTTAGCTTAAAGTTTGCAGGATATTTTTCTTAAAGAGATTCTCCTACCCTGATCTACCTACCTACCTACCTACCTACCACTGACCCTATTCCTGTCCCTTATAATTGAGATATTTGCATCATTTTTAAGATCTTCATTGAAATTAAAATTCTGAGAACCAGAATCAACTATATATAGCTAAGAGCCATTAGAGACCAACTTTGCAAGTTTTGTGTGTGAAAAATAGAACTCTCAATTGGATTCACTCTGCAATTATGCTCTGTAACCCAGACAATTATGAATCATGTGAAGCAAGCCACAGAGTCCCAAGGAATGTGGCCATTATTTTCAGGGTTTGGAGCTTTACTGTGGTTCCATAGAGCAATGGGAGAGGATGGGGATTCCATGTTATTTTAAAAGACACTGAAGATCATTTCTGCCTGTTGGCACTAAGCTGATAAAAAGATTTCAGTATACACAGATTTGTTCTGCAAGTACCTTGAACACAGCAGCAAAATAAATGCAAGGTCTATTCTATAGAAAAGGCTTGAGGAATGGCATAGGTCATCGAGCCTCCCCTGGACCAAGGGGCTCCTCTCCCAGTGATGCCCAATAAGGTAACCTTCTGCTACATATCCAGCTGGAGCTATAGGTCCCCCCATGCATATTCTTTGGTTGGTGGTTTAGTCCCTGGGAGTTCTGGGGGGTCTGGCTGGTTGATATTGTTCTTCCTATGGGGTTGCATCCCCTTTCGCTCCCCTAACTTCTCCATTGGTATCCTGTGCTCAGTCTGATATTGGACTGCTTACATCCCCAGAGTCCAACCAATACAGATGTGAATATGCGCAGCCAATGTGCATTTTTTTTTCTTTTAAACCTTGGAGGAAGTTCCATGATCCCTAACTCCTATATTCTGCATACCTATGAAGTCAGATACTCAAAGATGATGCCAAGTTCTTCTGCCAACTTAATACATCATGGTGTCAGTTGGAAAATGATTATAGCCTCTGAGTGCCTGAGTGTGGAAAAACTTTCCTACGTTGTCATTTTTATCAAGGCATCCACATGGCTCTCTTCCCCCACCCCTGAACATTCTTTTAAATCCTTATTGAAATTAAATTAAAATGTAATTACATAATTTCTCTTTTTATTTTCCTGCCTCTAAACACTCATGTGCGTACCATGCTTTTCCCGAAAGCCATGGCCATGAAATACAAATCTTCTCATCTCATGCAATGTTAAGTGCATACATATGATTTCAGGGCTGTTCACTTGATGATGACTTTGTGGAGTCTTCCCTGGGAAAGATTATTATTTCTGTTTGCCACATCGCTTAGTTCTCTATAACTCTTTGTCTAGGTTTGGGGCTGAGACTCTCTACTTCTATATTAGCATGCATGTTGTTGTTGTTTAGTCTAGTTTTTGGCAGCCATATTGTTGAGACTTCATGGATGTACCTTCCCTGGTATTTCTAGGAGATATAATCACAGCACACACCCTGTTCTGGTTCTTACAATCAGCCTTCCCATCTTCCACTGTGTTTCCTGAGCCTTGGGTGCTGGAGTTGTGTTGTCAATGGATCTGTTAGGGCTTGGCATCTCTCTATCCTATGTTCTCTACATAATGTTTCAGCTTCTGTAATGGTTTTCATTTGTTACAAAGAGAAGTTTCTTTGTCTTGAGGGGTGAGTGTTACAATTACCTGTGTGTCTAATTATAAATATTTAGAACACAGAAATTCTGCTGCTTTAATGAAGTGGTTGTCCAAAATTCATGACCTCACTAGTCCTGGATATTTTCTTAGTTTTCCAGTATCAAGCATGGTTTACCTCTTGCAGAGCAGGTCTTATGTTGCTTAGAGAGCTGATGATTACCACCAAGGTGTGAGTGCCATGATTGCCTATTTAGGGTTATTTTTCCATGAAACTCATTTTTACATTTCATAGGCAATCTAGCTAAGTAGGACTGACTATTAGTTGCTTCCCTCCCTTGGAAGATTGCATGTTCTTATCCGATGAAAGTTAGTACTCATGGAAGAAGCTTTTGGTCAGATAGGTTTCTGTTCTTCCAGGTCCCATGTCAAAAGTAAATGGTGTCTCCACCAATAGGGTTTTACTTTCAACCTGTAATATACAGACAAGGGCAATAACAGTAACCTATAATGTTTCAGTAGTCTTTTGTATTCCCCTGACATCAAACCACAAAATAGCTTCTTGTGCCTGTTGTTTAGGTTTTTGTTAGGTAGTATGCCGCTCTTCGGGGTAACTATTGCCAATCCAGGTGGGGGATTTTTATTTAAAGTTTCTATTTAAATGGGAATACATATATGTGCTATATGTAATTTTAGGAAAATAGATTATATGGTCCCTTATGAGTTTTTCAGACATTTTTACAATTATTTTATTCTCCAACCCTCTTCTAAGTCTTTGTTGCCTTCCTTCTCCCTCCTAATTAAGCACTCTCCCATTTTCCCATTTTTTCCTTCAGATTACTTTTACTTTGCTATTCTCCTTCTCTATTGCTGCCCCTCACAATCCTTCTCCTTTCCTTTCCCGATCTTTGCAGTTACTTCAGGTTATATGCCCACTTCGGAAGATTTGGACCCAGGAACCTCAGATGAGCGAGAACACATGGTATTTATCTTTTTGGTCTGGGTTATATAAACTTATTTAATATGTTTGCTTTATTTACCTGAAAACGTTATGATTTATATTTCTTTACAGATAAAGAGCATTCAATAGTGTATATGTACCACATTTTCACCAATTATGTGTCAGTTAAAGGACACCATTTCCTATCTATTATGACTAGAGCAGTAATAAACATGGCTAAGCAAGTATCTGTAGAGTAGAATGTCAAGTCAATGTGCCAAGAGCTGAAATAATTAGGTCACATGGTAGATTTATGTTTATCGTTTTTAGGGTTCTCCACAATGAATTCCAGAGTGGCTGGGCCAGTTTACAATCTCACTGATGGAGTCTGCTTTTCTCACATCATTTCTGGCATTGTTGCTGATTGTTTTATTGATCTTTGCCATTCTTACTGAGGTAAGATGAAATATCAAGATTGTTTTGATTTGAATTTCTGTAATTACTAGGGACAATGAACACTTTTTGAGATATTTCTTAGCTATTTTTATTTCTTCTTTTGAGAATTCTGTTCAGTTCCATTACCTGGTCTTTTAATGGATCTTCTTTTCTCTTTAAGGAACTCTGTTTTGCAGTAAAATATTTCCAAGTAATTACACTTTCACATGCTGGTCTCTTCAATTGGAGGAGCCATGCCAACAAGAAACCATCCTATTGTCACAGAGGGAATTGTGTGGTATCTTTTAAGTGGTGCCAATCTCTTTAACAAGTGACACTGTTTTTCAAAAGCTGCTTTGAGACTTTAAATGGGCTTTCCCTCCTTTTTTTACCAAGCTACATATTTTAATAATCCATTTAGTTCTTCTTTGCACTCCTTGTTCTCGTTATAAATGTAGCTAAAAGCAATCTGCAGTGACTATGTTATATCTTGAGTATTGTACTGTCTTGAAATTTCTTTAAACAAATAAATCAGTGCATTTCTTTTGCCTTTAGCATGTCTCAAAATTTTATGATATGACACAATACAGAGATTCCTTGTCATAATATAATATTAATGACTTCTAGTCAAATTCCCAATGGAGCCATTGCTCTCATTTTTCTATTAGTTATTTTACTTGTTTACATTTCAAATGTTGTCCCCATTCCTGGTATCCCCTGTATGAGTACCCTATCACATCCCCCTTTCCCTGCCTCTATGAGGGTACTCCCCCCACCCACCCATCCACTCCCACCTAACCACCCTAGCATCCCCCTATGCTGGGGCATCGATTTTCCACAGGACCAAGGGTCTCCCCTCCTGTTGATGCCAGAGAAGGCAATGCTCTGTTACATCTGTGGCTAGAGCTATGGTGTTTCTCTATGTGCATTCTTTGGTTGGTGGTTTAGTCCCTGGAATCTCTGGAGGGTCTGGTCTGTTGTTGTTCCTATGGGGTTGCAATCTACTTCAGCTCCTTCAGTTCTTCCCCCAACTCTTCCCCATGCTCATTCTGATGGTTGACTGCATGTTGCTATCATCTTAAACCTCATGTATACAATCTTTACTGTGTAGATTTCCATCAATACTCTAGTCATTGGAACTCACACATGAATGACCCAGTAATATTCACTGATAGTAGTTCAAAGGATTCTGTAATCTGAATGTCCAAGTAATTTCACCTTTGTTTCATAGACCATCCCTCAAAGCATATAAACCATAAAGCAGTGCAGTTCTCTGGTATTGATATTCCTTTTAGTTATGTTTCTCTTCACTGTGGCAATATACCAGAAAGACATTAAGGAAGAAAATATTTGTTCTGATTTATGATCTTGGACAGTTTTATCCCATTATGTGAGGAGTGCAAACTGGAACCACTGAGCGCATGGTGGTAGGATCATACAGTGGCAGATCCTTCTTATATCATAACTGATCAGAAAGCACAAAACAAAAATTAGTGCCAAGAGTGGTATACCTTTTAAAGTGACACTCCTAATGACCTACCTCCACCAGTCTGCCCCATCTCAGATTACTTCCATACCATCCAAAACAGTGCAAGAAGCTCCAGACAATGTACTCAACATATCAGTCTGTAGGGAACATTTCCCATCCAAACTATAACAAGTACTATCTACAATTTCTCTTCAGCCAAAAGTCCAGGCTAGCCTAGGATTTTGTCTGGTTAGGCCAAAGAATTAGTGAAATTTCTACAATAGTGAACACATTATTTTGTTTTTACATATCTATTATACAAAGTAATGGTTTTACTAGGACAATTTTCTACATGCCTGTGACATATTTTGGAGATATTGAACCCCCCCCCCATAGCACTCTTCTGTTTTTCATTCCTTTCACCTTGTTTCTTTTCTCTTCTACAATATTATCTCTCACACATTTTAGTTTCATGTAGTTTTTATTCACATGAAGATATAGGCAACAATTATGTATCTGAGTTTGGATTCTTTCTTAACATAAAATTCTTCCATTTTTTTCATTTTCTTGCAAACAACATTTTGTGCCAACATCCTGCTGTTTTTCTTACTATTTTTCTTCAGAATGGTTTAAAACCAGGTATTAAGCTACATCCAACATTGTTCTCATCATCCAGGATTGCACTGTTATTTAGTGCTTTTATGTTTCCACATTTATTTTAGAATTGATTTTCTACTTTTGTGAAGAATGGTATTGTTATTGGAAAGATTTTAATCTGGCTCTGAACACTTTACCATTTTTAATGCATTTTCCCACACAAATTGAAGTAAGATTATGAAGGAACATAAGATGATATTTTACCATATATTATTATGCTATTACTTGTTAATTCACAATAATAAGCAAACATAATAGAAAAGAAGGATAAGAAAAAATGGAGTCCGGTCCTGCTAGACATTGCAAGAGATACAAGCCTAATAGCACTTGATTTTATATGTAAAAATGAGAAAAGAAACAAAAACTGGTATTCACTATATATCCTTATAATAAAACTAAGTATATGCATAGTCAGAAGTGTATATTGTAGACATTCTACAACTATGTATTGACTACTTGAATAAAAATTGATGAGGTATCCATTATCAAGCAGTGTGAAATGAAATGATATGAAAACTTTCTTTTCTGTGATAAGCAATCTTACCTATATTTTATCATAAACGTTGTAATAACTTTATAAAATTGGCATCATTTATTTTCATTTTCTCAATGAAGAAACAAAATCCAAGAGATTTTGATAAAATAGAGCAAACTCAGAAAAGTCACAAGTGTGGAAGGCATGACTTGAACTCTGGTTTTTCTGCCCCCACCCCCCGTCCATACCTATTGTACTCATGCTTTAATGTACACATAGATTGCAATGATGCAAACCAATACACACCTTAGCAAGATCAGGCTGGTGGTGTACAGGAAAACAGGAGTAGAAAAACAACGTTCCATGCTATGGTTCTCAGTTTTTGACATTTTGCAAATGTTCATGCCTATAAGTTAAGCACTCTTGTCACTTTAAATCTAACAGTGAGTGATAGGCAGAGATAGAAATCTAGACACATATACAGAAGACAAACATACATACACAGCATGAACTAAGGTGATAGAGAACTGCTTAGGTTTTTAAGGAAAATTCTCAAGGAACAGAGTAGTCACTTATTAAGTCATTATGTTTACCGTTACTTTGGGAATCAGTGACAGATCTTTCTTTATACTCAGATAATTTCTTTCAGAAATAAATCCAGAGAGGCAAAGCAAGTCTCCTGAACTTAAATACCAGGGCAATGTGTATACTGCCTCCAGCCAGAATAAAGAAGCAGAAGAACTATTTAAAGGTTTGAAAGAACACAGTCTTACTCCAGCTAGCAGCAAGGATCAGAGTGACCCAGACTTTCTGTTTCCAACTATCCCATCATACAACAAGTTTAACAATGCCTTTCAGCTACAATTTCTCAGAAGGAATACTGAGAGAGATCCACCCTCTCTTCCTCCCTCCTTCCTTATCTCCCTCTCTCCGTCTCTCCTTCCTTATATCCCTCCCTCCCTCCCATCCTTTCTCCCATTGACCTCTAGTTCCCAACCAATCCAAAAGTCATAGTTCATGTGTGTTTCTGTTGTCAGAATCCTAAGGAGGAGGAAACATTTTTTAGTATTTAGTACTTACCAAATTCTATAATACTTGATTTATAAATAATATGTGTGTGTTTAATGACAAATAATGAAAAAGAGAGCAAAAATTAGAAAGACAGCAAGGGGGTTATATTGGAGGGTTTCTAGGGAGGAAAGGGAAGAGAAAATGATGCAATTGTATTGTAATCTCAAAAATAAAAGAAATAATTAAAATATGAAAAAATCCAACAATGCTAATAAGTAAGTTCCATTTTAATCATTCTCATTGTTTTGGGGAGGGACTTAAAAAGTGAAAACTCTTACTTGGGATCCTATAATTGCTTAGCAGAGAAATATATTCTCCCACCATGACAGCTGATAGGCACTGGTACCTGGTGTGATGGCCTCAAACCTTGGAGGATGACAATTACTTGGGAGAGGCTCCATCTCTCTTACCTGTCCATATCCTGTAACAGTGATTTTTGCCAGCAGATGATGGCAGCCAAAAAGATGAAAAATTAAGATTAAGGTTTTTTAGCATCTGCATTCACCTATTATCTGAAATATACACTGATGGCTGACAGAGATGCTTTTTAAAGATTGTTTACTGTATATAATGGTCAATATTTTTCTTTGAAAAGGATGAATGGTCAATCCTGATGTCTGCCCTTGGAGTGCCTACCATTTAGACAAATGATAGTGGCATGTATATATAGTTTAACTGCACCATAAAACTGTTGGAAAATCAGATAAATGTGATCTCAAATACACTAAAGCAAAGAAAGAACATTTTGTATCATCTGGAGATTAGGTTAAAAAAAGCGTGAGGGAGGTTCAGAATATCATCTGTTTGGAAAGATGATGCCCAGGGATATTTTGTACTAATTTTTTAGTGCATGGAGTTGTTCAACTGCAGTACCCATTTTACAAACATGAAACAAGGAAAGAAACAATTAACATATGTAAGAAATCTTGATATTGCTTATATTGAATTAAGGCTTAGAAGAAATTAAAGCCTGAATATGCACACACATTGGATTTCACTGCTAAATAAGATCTTTTTGTTCATTAAACAAAGAAGTAAAATGACAGACAAATACGAACATTGTTTTATCCTAGGTGGACATGAGTGCTGAATGCTCCAGTGTAGAACAAATCTAATGTGGCCTTTTAGCTTAAATTAATCAGTTGTATTACAGCTTCTAAACTGATGTTTTTGCAGCAAAATTTGGCTTTTTGGCATACATACATTTTATGTGTGAAACTATGTCAAAGCCCTTTATATTTATTATTTTACATAAGCCTCAAAATGAACCCACAATGTGCTTTTTCCTTTGTTGGGGCAGTATTTTTAGAGATGATGGAAATATTTTACAGTGAGATGTAACTGGAGGATGTATGAGTGTTGTTTAGAAGATGTTTACAGTGAGATGTAACTGGAGGATGTATGAGTGTTGTTTAGAAGATGTTTAACTGGTCCCTGGTTCCTTCCCCTCCATTCTTTCAGTAATTATAATATTGAGACTCTCTATTGTTGACAATATACTAGTATATAACCCCTTATGATGTGATAACAATCCTAAGCATTTCTTCCTCCTTTTTAATTCTTCTTACCACTAAAAACCACCAAGCAGTTTTTATTTTGTAGATTTTCATATGTGGTTTCTTTCAATTATCATAAAGTTCAAGGTTTGTACATATTATAGCATTATATAAGAATTTAATTTTGAGGTAAAATTATTTTACATTGTTTACAAATACAATATGCTTATTCATTACCTTGTAGCAATTTGGATTGTAATAGTTTATTTCCAGACCCCCTCTCACAGTTACTAATTCCATTCCTCCTCCCCACTGTCTCCAATAGGGTACACCCCACCACCAGGTTTCCCTCTCCCTGGGACCTCAAGACTTTCAAGGGTTCTGTGCACAAGGCAGTCCTCTGCTGTTTGTGTTAGGGCCCTCCTATCAGCTGATGTATGCTGCCTGGTTGGTGGCTCAGTGTTTGAGAGATCTCAAGGATCTAGGTTAGTTGAGACAGCTGGTCTTCCTATGGGGTCATCCTGCTCTTTTCTAGCCTTCCCCTAATTCAACCATGGGGTCCCCATTATCAGTCCAATGGTTGAGTGTGTTTCTTGTATGCAGCAAAATACTGAATCCTGCTAGTATATCTAGTCTGTTAGCTTATGTCTTTTTATTGGCGGATTGAGTCTGTTGATGTTGAGAATTATTAAAGACAGGTGATTGTTAGCTTCTCTTATGTTTGTTGTTAGAGGTGGTATTATGTGTGTGTTATTCTCTCTTTTGGGGTTTGTTGTGAGATGATTAACTTCTTGCTTTTTCTTTGTTATAGATGTCCTCTTTGTCTTAGAGTTTTCCTTCTAGAATCCTCTGTAGGGCTGGATTAGTATATATATATTAATTTGGTTTTGTCATCTTGTTTTCTACATCTATGGTAATTGAGAATTTTGCTAGGTATAGTAGCCTGAGCTAGCATTTGTGTTCTCCTAGGGTCTGCATAACAACTGTCCAAGATCTTCTGGCTTTTAGAGTCTCCATTAAAATATCTGGTGCAAATCACAAAAGAACACACATGATATGCTCTCACTGATAAGTGGATTTCAGCCCAGAAACTTAGAATACCCAAGATACAATTTGAAAAACACATGAAACTTAAGAAGAAGGAAGATGAAAGTGTGGATACTACATTCTTCCTTAGAAGGGGGAACAGAATACCCATGGAATAAGTTACAGAAACAAAGTTTGGAGCTGAGACCGAAGGAAGGACCATCCAGAGACTGCCCCACCCAAGGATCCATCCCATAAACAATCACCACACCTACACACTATTGCATATGCCAGCAAGATTTTGCTAACATGACCCTGATATAGCTGTCTCTTGTGAGGCTATGCCAGTGCCTGGCTAATACAGAAGTGCATGCTCACAGTGATCTATTTGACGGAACACAGGGCTCCCAATGGAGGAGCTAGAGAAAGTACCCAAGGATCTGTAGGGGTCTGCAACTGTATAGGAGGAACAACAATATGAACTAACCAGTACCACCTGAGCATGTGTCTCTAGTTACATATGTAGCAGAAGATGGCCTAATCGACCATCATTGGGAAAAGAGGCCCTTGGTCTTGTGAAAATCATATGCCCTAGTACAGGGGAATGCCAGGTCCAGGAAGCAGGAGTGGGTGGGTTGGGGAGCAGGGCAGGGGGAGGGTATAGGGGACTTTCAGGATAGCATTTGAAATGTAAATGAAGAAAATATCTAATAAAAATTGTTTTTGAAAAAAAAAAAAACAAAGAAAAGTCTGATACAGTTCTTATAGGCCTGCCTTTATATGTAACTTGGGCTTATTACCTTATAGCTTTTAATATTCTTTGTTTGTTCTGTGCATTTAGTGTTTTGATTATTATATCATGGGAGGAATTTCTTTTCTTTCTTTCTTTTTTTTTTTTTCCCAAGACAGGGTTTCTCTGTGTAGCCTTGGCTGTCCTGGAACTCACTTTGTAGACCAGGCCAGTCTCGAACTCAGAAATCAGCCTGTCTCTGCCTTCCAAGTGCTGGGATTAAAGGATTGCACCACCACACCCTGCTCAGGAATTTCTTTTCTTGTCCAATCTATTTGGTGTTCTGTAGGCTTCTTGTAAATTTATGGCTATCTCTTTCTTTAGGTTGGGGAAGTTTCTTCTGTGATTTTGTTGAAGATGGTTTCTGATCTGTTGAGCTGGGAATCTTTATGTTCTTCTATTCCTAGTATTCTTAGGTTTGGTCTTTTCATTGTGTCCTTGATTTTCTACATGTTTTTGGTTAGGAGTTTTTATTATTTGAATTTTCTTTTACTGATGTGTTAATATCTTTTTTGGTATCTTCTATGCCTGAGATTCTCTCTTCTATCTCTTGTATTCTGTTGGTGATACTTGTTATCTTGATCTCTTAACTAGGTTTTTCATCTCCAGGGTTGCCTCCATTTGTGATTTCTTTATTGTTTCTACTTTCATTTTAGGTCTTGGGCAGTTTTGTTCAGTTCTTTCACCTGTTTGATTGTGTTTTCCTGTATTTCTTTAAGGGATTTGTTTCCTCTTTAAGGGCTTCTACCTGTTTAACTGGTTTTTTTCCTGTATTTCTTTAAGTTATTTATTTATATTGTCCTTAAAGCTCTCTATTATCTTTATGAGATGAGATTTTTAGGTCAGCATCATACTTTTCAGGTGTGCTGAGGTATCTAGGGCTTGCTGTGGTGGGAGAACTGGGTTATGATGGTGCCACAGTATATTGGATCCCGATGATTATGTTCTTGTGCTTGCCTTTAACTATCTGGTTATCTCTGATGTTAACTGGCTGGGGTATCACTGTCTGAAGCCTGCCTCCTATGTGCCTGGTTACAGCAGATCTCCTGGGAGATCTGCAGACTGTGGGGTGTTGAGACAGGCAGACACACTGTTCAGCCCCAGTGGAGGTACAGACCAGAAGGGCAGATTTTGAATTTTATGAAGAATGTCACCAATAACACTAGTTATTTGTTTAAATAGCAGCTTTAAATATAGTATATACCTAAAGCAAATTAAATTTTATTAAAGAACATTGTTCTTATATGCCCTGCCAGGAAAATATATACATTTCTGTGTCCTTCCATCAATTTACTACTAAGTCAATAATCCAAATTATCATATTCATTGGTTAATTCTTTAAGCTACAACTTAAGAAAATATTAACATCTTAGACTGTCAATATCAATATCCTCTAAACTATTTGCTAATCTTCACAGTTCCATGAAAGTTCCTAATAATGATAACATACACTACATATTCTGTTCACTAAAAATAGTGTATCATATTTTACATAAATATATCAAAGGTGGAGGCCTAACTTCTCAATTAAGACATTAATATAATCCTTCTAAGGACAGAACTATTTGTCCATATATACAGAGTCAGAAACATGCTAGTGTCTTTACATAAAATATTGGGTAAGGGCATGAACTGCAAATCTCCCTGACTTCATTAGTCAGGAACTGTAAAACTGTAGACAAGTTTTTTATTTAATTATTTTTCTTGTTTTCCTCATCCCCAAACTTTGTGTAATTGTGACATTTAGTTCATTAAAATTAGAATGAATGAGTTAATACATATTCAAAACACTTAGCATAATGCCTATTATAATGCATTATTACCTATGATTGTATCTAATATCTATTATTAGCTACATTGCCTAATACTGAAAATAGTACTGGTTGTTGGAAAATGTAAGCAGTTATTAGTTCCTGTAATTTCTAGGTCATTTAGAATCAGGTTCAAACCCTATTATTTTGGAAATACAAATAAATGGATATAACTATATCCAGAGATTGAAAGAATTATTATTCCGTTATTCTGTATATCATTCAAAACAATATACAGATTTACATAATCCCTTCTAAGGTCCCAGTGGCAATATTTCTACAAACATAAAAATTATTCCCGTATTGGCACAGGAATATGTAAGAATCCCTATAGCCAAAACAGCTCTGAGAAGGAAAACAGAGGTAGTGGCACTGTTGTCACTGATTTTTAAATTATATTACAAAGAAATGCAATCAAAAGTGTTGTGTTCTAGCATAGTAATGGGAGAAAATGAAACAGACGAGAGGAACACATTGAGAAGTTCAGAAATAAATTCAAATAGAAAAATCACTTTTGTTGGAACACAATCCAGGAATAAACTTACATAATTTTCCCTGTACTGTTTCTTCCTACAAAACCTCCTGTATACCCTCTTGTTCTCTTTCAAATTTATTACCCCTTTTTACTTAATTATTGTTACAGTACATACATATATGTAAATGAGGTAGAAGGTAATTCTTCATTGCTAAAGACATATTCTTCAGACAGGAGATCTAGGGGGTTCTGGGTTGGAACTGACCTAATTGTATCTACCCTGAGTACTAGCTTTCATGGTATCAAACGGCATCTTGACGATTTCCAAAGGAGGGAAGCAACCAACAATAAATACTTTCTAGCTATGACATCTATGAACCATCTATGACAGCTATGACATCTATAAAGTAACCAATATGACACAATAAAGAGTGCAGTAGTAGCATGCATAACTTAGCAGTAGCCAGCAATATTTTAATAGGAATCAAGACACTCAACAGTAGGGAAACCATGACTCATGATAGTGATAGTGAAGTCATGGATCTCAGAGAAGTAAAGACATAGACTCCGTGATAGTGAAGTCATCAATCTCAGAGAAGAATCTACAACCACCACTTTATGAACTAGCACAATCTGCAACTACACTCTAAGTATTAGTACTTAGATTCACAGATATGTGTTTATCTGTGATATACTTTTGCTCCTATCAAGGAAAGTTTTCTTTGCCATAGACCTGATTTCTTTATAGATCACCAAATATTGGGTGCTGGTATTTAGTTTAAAACAGAAAATAGATTAATACATACAATAAACTAGTTTGTTTTAAAAATATTTATCTATTTATTTTGTGCCCTGAATGAATGTTTAGGGGACAAATTACAGAGTTGATTCTCTCTTTCCATTTTTGTAGGTTCCAGGGACAGAATTGAAGTCATCATCAGGATTGGCAACAGAGCCTTTAACCAGATAAGCCTACCCTCAACTAGATTTAGGCAAGGACCAAAGAACTAAATGGACCTGACAGCATATACAAACAACAAACAAACAAACAAACAAAACACAATTCTACTGAGTAACAAACCAAATGTAAGATTAGAAACTATAAATCCACTGGGGGGAAAGATCTCCTAGACATTGGCCTTTGTGATGAGTTTTGTACAGCACATTCAATACTCAGGACATGAATATTCAGGTTCTAGGTAGGCATGTGTTTGACTTCTCTATGTTCAGTAAGGTGTATATGTGTTGCCTGCAGCAACAGGGACTTAAAATCAGCTTGTGGAAATTCATCAATATCCTTAACAGTACCCTGTGTTGTTTAGGAATTCCCATGAAAACCCTTTGACCAAGAACCTGTTTAGATGTAACCCATTATTATTATTGGATGTTTCATTTCATGATAAGAGATGACAAGTTTAGGCTCTAACTTCCCAACTCTTTGGCAATTTTATCAAGATTACCTTCATATATGTATAGGTTTTAGGAAGATTCTACTGTATTAGGTTTCTATATGACCCCTCAAATGACCTTTAGCTTCAGCTGTCATTTCACTTATTCCTTACCCTGCCTCCACTTCCTTATCATGTTTTTGATCCTTGCATTCAAACACTCCCCATTCATCAATAACTGTCAATAACTATTTCTCCATGCTAATAGTCATGTATTAGACAGTATTCTACACACTGCCACAAGTGAAAAAAGATACAAACCATTTTCTCCTTAAGAGTTACCTGTCTACTATGGGAATAACCAAATAATATCTGATTTAAGATAAGATTCATTATATGAGATGGAACTAATATCCAGTGATGCTGGGGTAGCCAAGAACCTGAGACTAAATAGGCCTGTCATCTAGAGGATAACCAAATACTACTCCTCTGGTAAAGGAACATAGCAATACAATGACTTGTGAGGATATTCTGTACTTATAGTTAAGTGCCTTACTTAGCCATCATGAGAGAAGTTCCCCCCTGCAGCAAATGGGAACAAATATAAGGAGCCACAGTCAGACACTGTGCAGATTTTAGAACATCTAGCCAAGGGATACCTCCATCAAATTTCTTCCCTCAAGGCTCTGCAGAAGAGGAGGATTAGTAGAAGAGCCAGAGGAGATATGGGATACCAAGAAATCAAGACCTTCTAGATGCAAAAGTGTTGGCACACATGAACTCACAGATACTGTGACAGTATGCACAGGGCTTGCACAGTCCTGCACTAGATGGAGTCCTAGTGATGAAAGGAGAAGTGAGCATATGCTACGACCCCTAACCCAGAAGGCATCTCTAGTTCATAACTACTTGCAAATGAAACATTAGTGGTTTTCTCCAGGGGAGTCTTACTGGGGAAACAAACCACTCCTATGTCTAGCAGTAGATGGCCAACAGGGGGAAAAACCTTCAGTGGCATCTTAGAAGGTTCTCTGCCTGGTAATATTGAGTCTGTGCTGGGTTTTTAACCTTATAAGTCTTTTCTTTGCATATATATTATGGGTTATGCTTTTAGGTTATTATGGGATTCCTGTGTGTGTGTGTGAACAAGGGGTTCTCTGCTTTTATATGTGTTTCTTGTGTCTTTCCTTTAGCTCTTTTTCTTGTTTGTTTGTTTTGGTTTATTTATTTGATTTTATTATAATGAGAAATAGAGAGGAGGTGAATCTAGTTGGGAGGGTAGGTGAGGAGAAGCTGGTAAGAGTAGAGAGAGGGGAAACTATAATCAGAATATATTGTATGGGGGAAAAACTATTTTCAATTGAAAAAAAAAACCCTGTCAGACCACAAAAACTAGAAATATATCAATGAAGACTACATCAATCTGAAAAGATTATATTCAGAAAAGAAAACAATTAACAAAATATGTTCAGAAACTTCCAATAGGTAAGGGGTTAGTGTCCAGAATTTGAAAAGAACTCACACAAATCAATAGTACAAAAACGAATCATTCGATTTGCGAATGGACAAAAGGCATCTCTCAAAAGTAGACAGAGAAATGTGGCTGGCAAGAAATGTGGCTGGCAAACACAGAAGTGGATGCTCACAGTCAGCTATTGGATGGAACACGGGGGCCCCCAATAGAGAAGCTAGAGAAAGTACCCAAGGAGCTAAAGGGGTCTGCAATCCTATAGGTGGAACAACAATATGAACTAACCAGTACCCCTCAGAGCTGTGTCTCTAGCTGCATATGTAACAGAAGATGGCCTAGTCGGCCATCATTGGGAAGAGAGGCCCCTTGATCTTGCAAACTTTATATGCCCCAGTACAGGGGAACGCCAGGTCCAAGAAGTGGGAGTGGGTGGGTAGGAGAGTTGGGGGGAGGGTATAGGGGACTTTTGGGATAGCATTGGAAATGTAAATGAAGAAAATACCTAATTAAAAAAAAAAAGAAATGTGGCTGGCAAAAGCACTTGCTGCCCTAGCCTTACAGCCTAAAATATACTTATCAGAGGTGACTGCTTTAGGTATAAAACCTGGTCCAGACAAACTGTGCAAAAAGCATCCCTGAAAATACACCTCCAAGTGCCAGCTGTTAGAGAAAGCAACGAAGCATAATAGTGGATATAATCAGAGAAGTGTCATTTTAAACAGTCTAGATCACTTACTTTAAAAAGACAAATCCTTAAGCATCTTAGGCTATGTCCAAGAATCCTGACCTATAAGCAGTCACCTAACAGTTCCTGCACTCTCTCTGTGGGCTCCCTTACAATCTGTTTCTCAGTGCTCTGGAAGGAACATGACGAAGCCACTTATCTGAAGCCATGTAAAATGCCCAATGTAGTATGGCAAATCTGTAATCCTAGGACTTGCATGGTGAGATAGGAGATGAACAGAAGAATTGCTTAGAAGGTTGCAGTCTGGCTATCTGAATACCGCAATGAAACAGCAGAAACAAGAAAGGTGTTGCCTCAGTAAGATGGACAGAGAGAACTGATTCCTGAACAATGTTTTGTGACCTCCAAATAGGAGCTGGGGCACATGTTCCTCATCCTGCATTGTGTCTCTCATCACACACAGACAACAATAACTATAAAGACATCAAATTGCTAGCTCATATATTAAAAGACCCTCAATGAACTCACTATCCGGGTAATGCCAAACAGAACACCTATGATCTCTCCGATTTATCTGTGAGCACGGGCATTATCAACAAGGGAAGACATGAAAACTGCTGCTAAGGAACTAGGAGTGTACAAAAGTCAAGGGAAGCAGTGTGAAATTTTCTAAATAAATGCAAAGGCACATGGCTCGGGATTCCCTCTTTCATCAATATACCCTAAATGAGTGAGCTCACCCTGGAAAGATATTTAACTCATGCTTACTGCAGATTATCCACATTAGCTAAGATATGGAAGCAGCTTCCATATATCTCTTGATGGATGACTGGGTAAACTGATATATCTAGAAAAGCTGTGAAGTTAGTATGCCGAGATAAGCAAAACAAAAACTAGCACATAATCTTACATGCCCAAACTAAAAGAATTAAATATATAATGATATAGAATAATAGTGGTTATGAGGAGGGTTGGTGAAGAATTGTATATAGGATGGTCTGAAGACAGAAAGTAACATGCATATGCGCACACACACACACACACACACACACACACACATAATGAACAATCTATGATTCTAGAATACAACACAAAGACTATAAATGATAAAATTATAATATAATTGTCCTCCATGTTTTTACTGCTTATCCTACAAAATTGAAAACTAAGTAACTTACAGGGTTACTGATTAAGAGCACTGGAGAGGACTCAGGTTGGGGTCCCAGCAACAACAGACTGTAATTGCAATTCCAGAGGAAGAGGATCTTCTGCCCTCTTCTGGCCTCCATGGGTACTGCATGCATGTGGTGAATTACAAACAGAGGCAAAACATCCACACAGGCAAAATAAAATAAAATTCCTAGGGAAATGGATGGAATGAGAAAGTATCATTCTGAGTGAGGTAACCCAATCACAAAAGAACACACATAGTATGCAATCACTAATAAGTGGATATTAGCCCAAAGGCTCCAAATACCCAAGATACAATTCACAGACCATATGAAGCTCAAGAAGAAGGAAGACAAAAGTGTGGAAACTTCTATCCTTTTTAGAAGGGGAAACAAAATACTCATAGGAGGAAATATGGAAATAAAGTGTAGAGCGGAGAGCCTGGGGATCCATCCCATATACAGTCACCAGACCCAGACACTATTGTAGATGCCAACAAGTGCTTGCTGACAGGAGCCTTAGAGGCTCTGCCAGTGCCTGAAAAATTCAGGGGTAGATGCTCTCAGCCAACCATTGGACTGAGCACAGGGTCCCCAATGGAGGAGGTAGATAAAGGACAAAGGTGCTGAAAGACCTTGCAGCCCCATGGAAAGAACAACAATATCAACCAACCAAACCCCCCAGAGCTCCCAAGGATTAAGCCATCAACCAAGGAGTACACATGGCTCCAGCTGCATATGTAGCAGAGGATGGCCTTGTCAATGGGAGAAGAGGTCCTTGGTCCTATGAAGACACAGGGTGGGGAGGTGGGAGTGAATGGGTGGGTGTTAGAACACCTTCATAGAAGCAGAGGGAGGGAAGATGAGGTAGGGGTTTCCTGGATGGGAGGAAACTGGGAAAGGGGATAACATTTGAAATGTAAATAAAATATCAAGTAAAAAGAAAGAAAGAAAGAAAGAAGCCAATCATTAAAAACAGAAGTAATACAAGAAGCAGATATATGAATTTGCCTTCAAATAATAACTACTTTACTATCTATATCTCTATATTACTATTTTATTTGTTTTCTGATAGAGCCCTGTATCCCAAGTTGGACTTGAACTGCCTTATTTCTTTTTTTTCCTATTTTTTTATTTTTATTGGATATTTTACTTACACTTCAAATGTTCTACCCTTTCCAGATTTCCCCTCTGGAAATCTCCTATCCCATCCCCCTTTCCCCTGCTTCTATGAGGGTTCTCTGCCACCCACCCACTCTAGCCTCCCCACCATGGAATTACCCTACATGGGGCATTGAGCCTTCACAGGACCAAGGACTCTTCCTCCCCCCATTGATGCCTGACAAGGCCATCCTCTGCTACATATGCAGCTGGAGCCATCGGTCCCTTCGTGTGTACTCTTTGGTTGGTTTAGTCCCTAGGAGCTCTGGGGAGTCTGGTTGGTTGATACTGTTGTTCTTTCTATGGGGTTCCAAATCCCTTTAGCTCCTTCAGTCCTTTCTCTAACTCCTCTAGTGGGAACCCCATGCTCAGTCCAATGGTTGGCTGTGAGCATACACTTCTGTATATGTCAGGCTCTGGCAGAGCTTCCCAGGGGACAGCTATACCAGGATACTCTCAGCAAGTACTTCTTTGCATCCTCAATAGAGTTCGGGTTTGGTGACAGTATATGGGATAGATCCCCAGGTGGGGAAGTCTCTGAGTGGCCTTTCCTTCATTCTCTGCTACACACATTGTCTCCTTATTTCCTCCTGTGAGTATTTTGGTCTTGCTTCTAAGAAGGACTGAAATATCCACACTTTGGTCTTTTTTTTTTTTTTTTTTTTTTTTTTTTTTGAGCTTCATGTGGTTTGTGGATTGTATCTTGAGTATTTGGAGCTTTTGGGCTAATATCCACTTAACAGTGAGTACATACCATATGTTTTCTTTTTCATTTATTTCTTTCTTTTAAAAAAATCTTTATTTTAACAAGTGCACAGGCGCTGGGACCAACGATCACCAGCTGCCCAAATACCAAAAAATTATGCTTCCAAAATCTCTTGATGTCGATTCCGCGCACAGAGCAATCGAGTTGCCCTGTGTGTGCCACTCATGACAGAAGCCCCCCCCTTTTTTGTGACTGGGTTACCTCACTCAGGATGATATTTTCTAATTCCATCCATTTGCCTAAGAATTGCATGAAGTCATTTTTTTAAAAGCTGAGTAGTAGTCTATTGTGTAAATGTACCACATTTTCTGTACCCATTCCTCTGTTGAGGGACATCTGGGTTCTTTCCAGCTTCTGGCTATTATAAATATGGCTGCTATGAACATAGTGGAGCATGTGTCCTTCTTACCGGTTGGAAAATCTTCTGGATATATTCCCAGGAGTGGTATTGCTGGGTCCAATTTTCTGAGGAACCACCAAACTGATTTCTAGAGTGGTTGTACTAGCTTGCAATCCCATGAGCAATGGAGGAATGTTCCTCTTTCTCCACATCCTCACCAGCATCTGTTGTCACCTGAACTTTTTATCTTAGCCATTCTGACTGGTGTGAGGTGGAATCTCAGGGTTGTTTTGATTTGAATTTCCCTGATGACTAAGGATGTTGGACATTTCTTTAGGTGCTTCTTGTTCATCAATATGTCTCAGATGAGAATTCTTTGTTTAGCTCTGCACCTCATTTTTTAATAGGGCTATTTGGTTCTGAAAATCTACCTTTTGCCTCCTAAGTGCTAAGATTACAGCATATATCACATGCCGGCTTTAAATGGTACTCTGAAGGAAACACAGACTTCAAGTAAGTGAGGAAAATATTATATCAAGTAAACTATATCCTTAGTCTTAATGTACATGCATGTGCGCACATGTGTATGTCTGTGTATCTGCATGCTTAATTGCTATAACAAAACAGTTAAAAGTGAGTACTTCATGGAACATACTTTATTGCTTACAGCTACAGCATCTGAAACTCCAAGACTAAGAGTTCTCATCTACTTGACCTTAGGCGAAAATACCCTTGGTTGTGTCACAACATAGCAGAGAAACAGGTAAGCAGTTGATTGAAGGAGTTGTGTAGAAAGCCCGGAATCCAGGATTGAGTGGTGGAACTTGCCCCTTTGTAAGAACAACTTAGTTCCATGAGAAGTAAGTCACCACTCAAGAGCAGGATTGATGTCTTTTCAGGGTCACACTTTACCTCTGCCGATCTAATGATTTTGCCCCAGAACACTTTACTTTTTTTTCTTTTCTCTCTTTTCCTTTTTTTCTCATTTGCTCAATTTTTTGTTTTAAAAAGGAATATTCATTCCCAGTTCCCTTTCCTCCCTCTCACCCTTCTTGATCTTGGTCCCTTTTAATTCATGTCCTTGTTTTCTTTAAATGTTATATTTAGTCCATTTAGTGCTTCATATGCATAGTCCATATAGTGTTACCTATATTTATATTAGTGCTGACCACTGGATATTGGATAGCCAATAGGGGTGGCTTGCCCCTGAGGAAAACTGTTTCTCCTGTTCCTACTATTCCTTAGATTTATCCACATTTTAAAAGAGACTCCATCACCTCTCAACAATATCACACTGACAGCCAACCTTCCAGTCCATGAGAGCCCATGAGTCAAACATATCAGTTCTGTTAATTATCATCTTTCTAAACTCCATTTAGTTTTAGAATGAACTTGCTTCTTATAACATGCTTGTACTTACATGTGCAGGCTCCTGTGTTGCAAGCATCCTTGAAACAGAACAGATTCATATTTTTTTCTTTTCTTTTTGAGATTATAATACAAATACATCACATCTCTATTTTTCTCCTTCCCAAGCCTCCTGTATACTTCTCCTTGCTATCTTTCAAATGCATGGCTTCTGTTAAAGATTTTTATATTGCTGTTACATAAAAATCTAGCAAACACCACAGCAATAGTGAAGTAATGGATCTTGGAGGAGAACATCCAACTACTTTACTAGACCAGTATAATTTTTTAACTACATTCTAAATATTTGACCTTAGAGACCAAGACTTAAGGAATCTTCTCTTTCCAACCTATGGGGAGCATTACAGAAAACCACAAAAATACTGAATGGTGGAGCTCATTCAAAATGGATAAATCCATAAAACAAATCCCATACCTAAGGCTAAGGGAATATTACAGAAGATGGGGAGGAAAAATTGCAAGAGCCGGAGGATCAGGAAGTTTGATTTGCAACTGTGTCTCCTAGTAACATCAAACACTACACCAGCATGGCTGCCTGAAATGAGCTGGAAAAGTCTGACACCAACAGACATGATAAAGTGGATGGGGAAATTCCATGAGGTCTTGATCCTATACAAAGAACGATAGGCAACTAAAGAATGCTGAGAGTGGAAGAAATGGCCATCCCCAGGAAACAGCACAACAATTGGTTGTTCAATTAGCCAATGGTCAGCCCTGAAAACACCCTTTTGGATTTTTTTTTAGACTAATCATGGTACTTTTAGGAATACACATGTATATGCACATATTCATGATTATGTTTTGCTATGTTTATTTTGACGATTTCATACATGAATACTGTATTTACATCATTTACATCCCACGTCTTCCTGTCCAACTTCTCCCATGTTCCACTCCAGTCCCTCTCAATATTGTGACTTTCTCTCTCCATACACACACACACACACACACACACATACACACACACACACACACACACACACACACACACACACGTGCGCACGCACGTGCACACGCACACGCACATACACACACACAAGATTGAGTCCACTTATTTTTGCCCATATGGATATATTTCTTTAGGGCTGACCACTGTAGATTGTATAACCTATTAGAAGATTGTTCCTGGAGAAGATGATTAGTCTCTCTTTAAGTACACATTAATTGACTGAAGATCTTATTTAGGGGTGGGGACTTGTGCAATTTCCCCCATCCATGTTCAGATGTCAACTAAAAACCAATTAATTTTTTTATCACTACCTTTGAGTTTGTCTTTGTATAACTGTTAGACTGCATTGCTGTTAGGTACAACCATATAACTAACTTCATTCTGGAAACTTGGATGTGAATAGAAGAAATGTGTTTAATTTTCAGATCTTTTGTGTAAAATCTCTCCTTTGCTTCCTCCTTCTATCCCTATTTATTCACTTCATCTTAAATTCAGAAGACAAGAACTCCTAGGAAATGGTGGAAGAATGTTTAGTTTATGAACCATCATAGGAGAAGTCGCCTATTAAAACATTTAGTTGGACTAAGAGAAAACTTTACATTTTACTATATTGAGTCTCTAACAAGTTGAGGTTGTTTTTTGGAAAGCAATTAACCTTTAAAAGTGATATAATTATTTAATTTTTGTCTTCAATGCTTCGTTGGTTAAAATAGAAGGGAAATCAGCTGAAATGTACCAATTGGAATATGAAGTTCATTTCAAACCTAGGGTTGTCTTTCTAGTTTTACACAAACTAGCAAACCCAAATAGCTAGGATGAGGCCAGTGAAGCATCCAGGGTGGCAGCTTTATGACACAGTGACTCTTTACCTTGTGCTGGGCTGCTGCCAAGAGCGATGTAGCCACAAACTTATTTCCCTACATGGTTTATGGCACTACTATAAATGCTATAAACCATGGCCTTGATGGCCGGATCACCCTCTTCTCTCTCTCTTGTGTCTTGATAGCAATACAAACCTAGACAATGTGGAAGTAAGGTGTGTGTGTGTGTGTGTGTGTGTGTGTGTGTGTGTTTTGCTGGTTTGTATAAATTCAAATTCACACAGAGGCCTGAGGTTAACATTGAGTCATTAGTTGATCTCCACCTTATTTTTATCAACTGAGCCATCTCTTTAGGACCAGCCATCTCTTTTGTTACTTTGATCAGCTATTAAATTGATGTTTACTAAATCAAGTTGACTGACAACCTTGAGCCTCAGTTTCCTTTTCTGAAGAAAAGAGTATCTGTTTCTTAACCCTCAGTGAATGGTTGTTCTCTATTTTATCCCAACATAATACTTTTATTGATTATTTGGGAATTTCATACAATACCACTCATTTTCCATTCTTCTTAGGTCCACTCTCCCACCCTTGTGCTCTCTCCCAAAAAAAAAAATAAGAAAAAAATATGACAAGTACAATGTATGTTGTCCATTTACTCATTGGAACATGGTGAAACTCCCAAATGGCCAGCTCCTTAAAGATAACTGAGACTTTTTGCACTCTACATCCATCCTCACCTAACAGAAACTATCAATTGCGAAGAGTTTCAGTATGTATCACAATTTTATGGACTCTTGAATGGCTTCCTTTCTAGACTGTTTCTTTTTTATGCAGAGGGGGACAGGTTGTTTTTTGTTGTTGTTGTTGTTGTTTTGTTTTTGTTTTTTGTTTTTTTCATAGAACACATTTTTATTGTTTTAGGTCGGTAATGTTTGTTACATAAGCCCAGGAAATCTAAGACTCAGAAGAGTTATTTCTCTAAAAACAATATCCAGTAGGTTTAAAAGGTTATTTTTGCTCTTCTGTTTATACTTGCTTAAATCTTTATTTTTTTAAATTTTTTTATTACGTATTTTCCTCAATTACATTTCCAATGCTATCCCAAATGTCCCCCATACTCTCCCCACCACTTCCCTACCCACCCATTCCCATTTTTTTGGCCCTGGCGTTCCTCTGAACTGAGGCATATAAAGTTTGCATGTCCAATGGGCCTCTCTTTCCAGTGATGGCCGACTAGGCCATCTTTTAATACATATGCAGCTAGAGTCAAGAGCTCTGGGGTACTGGTTAGTTCATAATGTTGTTGCACCTATAGGGTTGCAGATCCCTTTAGCTCCTTGGGTAATTTCTCTAGCTCCTCCATTGGGAGCCCTCTGATCCATCTAAT
Source organism: Mus caroli (assembly GCF_978045245.1). Taxonomy (NCBI): domain Eukaryota; kingdom Metazoa; phylum Chordata; class Mammalia; order Rodentia; family Muridae; genus Mus; species Mus caroli. Next base: position 24,911,514 of record NW_028227260.1, read on the forward strand.
AGCTGACTGTGAGCATCCACTTCTGTGTTTGCTAGGCCCCGGCATAATCTCACAAGAGACAGCTCTATCTGGGTCCTTTCAGCAAAATCTTGCTAGTGTATGCAATGGTGTCAGCGTTTGGAAGCTGATTATGGGATGGATCCCTGTATATGGCAGTCTCTAGGTGGTCCATCCTTTCGTCACAGCTCCAAACTTTGTCTCTGTAACTCCTTCCATGGGTGTTTTGTTCCCAATTCTAAGAAGTGGCACAGTGTCCACAGTTTGGTCTTCATTCTTCTAGAGTTTCTTGCTTTTAGCAAATTGTATCTTATATCTTGGGTATCCTAAGTTTTGGGCTAATATCCACTTATCAGTGAGTATATATTGTGTGAGTTCCTTTGTGATTGTGTTACCAAACTCAGGAGGATGCCCTCCAGGTCCATCCATTTGCCTAGCAATTTCGTAAATTCATTCTTTTTAATAGCTGAGTAGTACTCCATTGTGTAAATGTACAACATTTTCTGTATCCATTCCTCTCTTGAGGGGCATCTGGGTTCTTTCCAGCTTCTGGCTATTATAAATAAGGCTGCTATGAACATAGTGGAGCATGTATCATTCTTACTGGTTGGGACATCTTCTGGATATATGCCCAGGAGAGGTATTGCTGGATCCTCCGGTAGTACTATGTCCAATTTTCTAAGGAACCGCCAGACTGATTTCCAGAGTGGTTGTACAAGCTTGCAATTCCACCAACAATGGAGGAGTGTTCCTCTTTCTCCACATCCTCACCAGCATCTGCTGTCACCTGAATTTTTGGTATTAGCCATTCTGACTGGTGTGGGGGGGAATCTCAGGGTTGTTTTGATTTGCATTTCCCTGATGATTAAGGATGTTGAACTTTTTTTCAGGTGCTTCTCTGCCATTCGGTATTCTTCAGGTGAAAATTCTTTGTTCAGTTCTGAGCCCCATTTTTTAATGGGGTTATTTGATTTTCTGGAGTCCACCTTATAGAGTTCTTTATATATATTGGATATTAGTCCCCTATCTGATTTAGGATAGGTAAAGATCCTTTCCCAATCTGTTGGTGGCCTTTTTGTCTTATTGACGGTGTCTCTTGCCTTGCAGAAGTTTTGCAGTTTCATGAGGTCCCATTTGTCAATACTCGATCTTACAGCACAAGCCATTGCTGTTCTATTCAGGAATTTTTCCCCTGTGCCCTTATCTTCAAGGCTTTTCCCCACTTTCTCCTCTATAAATTTCAGTGTCTCTGGTTTTATGTTCAGTTCCTTGATCCACTTAGATTTGACCTTATTACAAGGAGATAGGAATGAATTGATTTGAGTTCTTCTACATGATAACAACCAGTTGTGCCAGCACCATTTGTTGAAAATGCTGTCTTACTTCCACTGGATGCTTTTAGCTCCCTTGTAGAAGATCAAGTGACCATAGGTGTGTGGGTTCATTTCTGGGTCTTCAATTCTATTCCATTGGTCTACTTGTCTGTCACTATACCAGTACCATGCAGTTTTTATCACAATTGCTCTGTAGTAAAGCTTTAGGTCAGGCTTGGTGATTCCACCTGAGTTCTTTTATCTTTGAGAAGAGTTTTTGCTATCCTTGGTTTTTTGTTATTCCAGATGAATTTGCAGATTGCTCTTTCTAATTCGTTGAAGAATTGAGTTGGAATTTTGATGGGGATTGCATTGAATCTATAGATTGCTTTTGGCAAGATAGCCATTTTTACAATGTTGATCCTCCCAATCCATGAGCATGGGACATATTTCCATCTTCTGAGATCTTCTTTAATTTCTTTCTTCAGAGACTTGAAGTTTTTATCATACAGATATTTCACTTCCTTAGTTAGAATCACACCAAGATATTTTATACTATTTGTGACTATTGAGAAGGGTGTTGCTTCCCTAATTTCTTTCTCAGCCTGTTTATTCCTTGTGTAGAGAAAGGCCATTGACTTGTTTGAGTTAATTTTATATTCAGCTACTTCACCCAAGCTGTTTATCAGGTTTAGGAGTTCTCTGGTGGAATTTTTAGGGTCACTTATATATAGTATCATATCATCTGTAAAAAGTGATATTTTCACTTCATCTTTTCCAATTTGTATCCCCTTGATTTCCTTTTGTTGTGGAATTGCTCTGGCTAGGACTTCAAGTACAATGTTGAATAGGTATGGAGAGAGTGGACAGCCTTGTCTAGTCCCTGATTTGAGTGGGATTGCTTCCAGCTTCTCACCATTTACTTTGATGTTAGCTACTGGTTTGCTGTAGATTGCTTTTATCATGTTTAGGTATGGGCCTTGAATTCCTGATCTTTCCAAGACTTTTATCATGAATGGGTGTTGGATCTTGTCAATTGCTTTTTCCACATCTAATGAGGTGATCATGTGTTTTTTGTCTTTGAGTCTGTTTATATAATGGATTAAATTGATGGATATCCATATATTAAACCATCCCTGCATCCCTGGAATAAAACCTACTTGGTCAGGATGGATGATTGCTTTAATGTGTTCTTGGATTCGGTTAGCGAGAATTTTATTGAGGATTTTTGCATCTATATTCATAAGGGAAATTTGTCTGAAGTTCTCTATCTTTGTTGGATCGTTCTGTGCTTTAGGTATCAGAGTAATTGTGGCTTCATAGAATGAGTTGAGTAGAGTTCCTTCTACTTCTATTTTGTGGAATAGTTTGTGCAGAACTGGAATTAGATCTTCTTTGAAGGTCTTGTAGAACTCTGCACTAAACCTATCTGGTCCTGGGCTTTTTTTGGCTGGGAGACTATTAATGACTGCTTCTATTTCTTTAGGGGATATGGGACTGTTTAGATCATTAATATGATCCTGATTTAACTTTGGTACTTGGTATCTGTCTAGAAATTTGTCCATTTCGTCCAGGTTTTCAAGTTTGGTTGAGTATAGCCTTTTGTAGAAGGATCTGATGGTGTTTTGAATATCTTCAGGATCGGTTGTTATGTCTCCCTTTTCATTTCTGATTTTGTTAATTAGGATGTTGTACCTGTGCCCTCTAGTGAGTTGAGCTAAGTGTATATCTATCTTGTTGATTTTCTCAAAGAACCAACTCCGAGTTTGGTTAATTCTTTGAATAGTTCTTCTTATTTCCACTTGGTTGATTTCACTCATGATTTTGATTATTTCCTGCTGTCTATTCCTCTTGGGTGAATTTTCTTCCTTTTTTCTAGAGCTTTTAGATGTGTTGTCAAGCTGCTAGTGTGTGCTCTCTCCAGTTTCTTTTTGGAGGCACTCAGAGCCATGAGTTTCCCTCTTAGAAATGTTTTCATTGTGTCCCATAGGTTTGGATATGTTGTGGCTTTATTTTCATTAAACTGTAAAAAGTCTTTAATTTCTTTCTTTATTCCATCCTTGAACAAGGTATCATTGAGAAGAATGTTGTTCAGTTTCCACGTGAATGTTGGCTTTCCATTATTTATGTTGTTATTTAAGATCAGCCTTAGTCCATGGTGGTCCGATAGGATGCATGGGACAATTTCAATATTTTTGTATCTGTTGAGGCCTGTTTTGTGACCAATTATATGGTCAATTTTGGAGAAGGTTCTGTGAGGTGCTGAGAAGATGGTATGTCCTTTTGTTTTAGGATAAAATGTTCTGTAGATATCTGTTAAGTTCATTTGTTTCATAACTTCTGTTAGTTTCACTGTGTCCCTGTTTAATTTCTGTTTCCACGATCTGTCCATTGATGAAAGTGGTGTGTTTTTTAGTCTCCCACTATTATTGTGTGAGGTGCAATGTGTGCTTTGAGCTTTACTAAAGTGTCTTTAATGAATGTGGCTGCCCTTGCATTTGGACCATATATATTCAGAATTGAGATTTCCTCTTGATGGATTTTACCTTGATCTGTATGAAGTGTCCCTCCTTGTCTTTTTTGATAACTTTGGGTTGGAAGTCGATTTTATTCGATATTAGAATGGCTACTCCAGCTTGTTTCTTCAGACCATTTGCTTGGAAAATTGTTTTCCATCCTTTCACTCTGAGGTAGTATCTGTCTTTTTTCCTGAGATAGGTTTCCTGTAAGCAACAGAATGTTGGGTCCTGTTTGTTTAGCCAGTCTGTTAGTCTATGAATTTTTATTGCTGGATTGAGTACATTGATATTAAGAGATATACAGTAAAAGTAATTGTTACTTCCTTTTATTTTTGTTGTTAGAGTTGGCATTCTGTTCTTGTGGCTGTCTTCTTTTTGGTTTGTTGAGGGAATACTTTCTTGCTTTTTCTAGGGAGTGACTTCTGTCCTTCTATTGGTTTTTTTCTGTTATTATCCTTTGAAGGGCTGGATTTTTGGAAAGATAATGTGTGAATTTGGTTTTGTCATGGAATACTTTGGTTTCTCCATCTATGGTAATTGAGAGTTTGGCCGGGTATAGTAGCCTGGGTTGGCATTTGTGTTCTCTTACTGTCTGTATAACATCTGTCTAGGCTCTTCTGGCCTTCATAGTCTCTGGTGAAAAGTCTGGTGTAATTCTGATAGGCCTGCCTTTATATGTTACTTGACCTTTCTCCCTTACTGCTTTTAATATTCTATCTCTATTTAGTGCCTTTGTTGTTCTGATTATTATGTGTGGGGAGGAATTTCTTTTCTGGCCCTGTCTATTTGGAGTTCTGTAGGCTTGTTGTATGTTCATGGGCAACTCTTTCTTTAGGTTTGGGAAGTTTTCTTCTATAATTTTGTTGAAGATATTTGCTGGCCCTTTAAGTTGAAAATCTTCATTCTCATCAACTCCTATTATCCTTAGGTTTGGTCTTCTCATTGTGTCCTGTATTTCCTGGATGTTTTGAGTTAGGATCCTTTTGCGTTTTGTATTTTCTTTGATTGTTGTACCGACGTTCTCTATGGAATCTTCTGCACCTGAGATTCTCTCTTCCATCTCTTGTATTCTGTTGCTGATGCTCGTATCTATGGTTCCAGATTTCTTTCCTAGGATTTCTATCTCCAGCGTTGCCCCACTTTGGGTTTTCTTTATTGTGTCTACTTCCCTTTAGGTCTAGTATGGTTTTGTTCATTTCCATCACCTGTTTGGATGTGTTTTCCTGTTTTTCTTTAAGGACTTCTACCTGTTTGGTTGTGTTTTCCTGTTTTCCTTTAAGGACTTGTAACTCTTTAGTAGTGTTCTCCTGTATTTCTTTAAGTGAATTATTAAAGTCCTTCTTGATGTCCTCTACCATCATCATGAGATATGCTTTTAAATCCGGGTCTAGCTTTTCGGTTGTGTTGGGGTGCCCAGGACTAGGTTGGTTGGGAGTGCTGCGTTCTGATGATTTTGAGTGGTCTTGATTTCTGTTAGTAGGATTTTTACCTTTGCCTTTCGCCATCTGGTAATCTCTGGAGCTAGTTGTTATAGTTGTCTTTAGTTAGAGCTTTTTCCTCAGGTGATTATGTTAGCCTATATCAGCAGACCTGGGTGACTATCTCTCTCCTTAATTTCAGTGGTCAGTGTACTCTCTGCAGGCAAGCTCTCCTCTTGAAGGAAAGGTGCCCAGATATCTGGTGTTCCAACCTGCCTCCTGGCAGAAGTTGTGTTCCACTCACCAGAGGTCTTAAGATCCCGTGCGGGGTCCTGTGAGGACCTTGGGGGTGTCTGGAGACTCCCCAGACCAGGAACCCCGGTGATGCAGTGGACCGCAAGGGACTTGTGCCCCTGATCAGGCCGGGTTATCTGCTTCCTTAATTAATGCAGTCTCAGGTCCCACGTGATTGGATTGGAGCAGATGCTGTGTTCCACTCACCAGAGATCTTAGGATCCTGTTGGGGATTCTGTATGGGTCCTCTATGGTGTCCAGAGACTCCCCAGACCAGGAACCCCGGTTCTGCAGTGGACAGGAAGGGACTTGTGCCCCTGATCAGGCTGGGTTATCTGTTTCCCTGGTTAATGCAGTCTCAGGTCCCGCGCAATTGGATTGGAGCAGAAGCTGTGTTCTACTCACCAGAGAGCAGACGCTGTGTTCCACTCACCAGAGGTCTTAGGATCCCGTGGGGGATTCTGTGTGGGTCCTTTTGGGTGTCCAGAGATTCCCTGGACCAGGATCCCCGGTTCTGCAGTGGACCGGAAGGGGAACAGGTTGTTGTAGAAGCCTTCAATGTCTCCCATTCTCAACTATGAATCTGAAGTCATCAGTACCACTGCAAAAAGGAGCTTCCCTGCTCATATGTTTATTCTCAAAGTTACTGAGGTGAATGCGTGCTTTACTTACTCATGCCTTCCACATTCCTTGAGCACATAACTTATTCTTTTCTGCATTTATGGCTATCTATAAGTATTTATGTGAGAGATATATGCCTATGGATTTTAAAACCTAGGCTGGTTTCACACACTTGCTCTACAGAGGAACAGGAGGCCACCTGCATTTTGGTTCTGCCAATTTCTTTCTCTGGTTAAGCTGGATGACCTGTTCTAACCCTGCCACGAAGATAATTTTCTCTTCCATAATTTCCTAGTTGGAATTAACTTACCCTTTGCTTTGGCTTGCTAGATGTCTCTACCTCAGGGACATCTGTTCCATGGCCATGTTTAAGTGAGAACAGGCTTCCGAGCCATATTTTTAGGATCTGGTCCTGGGACAAGCTTAGGAAACTCGAGAAACCCAGAACTCTGCATATATGATGTATCCCTTACACACAGAATACATACATACTCATTTAACCCTTTCAAAAATGCACCCTCTAGGATTTCATTAGAGGTAAATTATAGGCTAATTGTTACAAATCCCCTAGTTCTATTAAATTAGGTTCTTATGAATGCTATTTTCAATAAGAGAATTGTTGGGAAAGGAGAGGGGATCTAGAGAATGGAAGAGAGCCCAAGTCGAGTAGAGTGGTGGGACTCAGAGATCTTAAATGACAGGAGGCAAAAAGAAGGAAAAGGAAGACAAAAACCACCTTGATAAACACATGGAAAAAGAAACAAAAGTAAAGTTTTACCACAGAAAAATGTCCACTGTTGTGTTGTGGACAGTAAGTAGGAACATGACAGTGGGGGACTCAAGATTGTGTGTGTAGATGCTCAAACAACTTAGGCAAAACAACAGGTATGAAAGCAGAATGGCCACACTTGCTGAGTGAGGACCATAGATTGTGAGCCCTGTCTGAGACTGGAATAGTCTTCTCTCTCAATTACTGCAGGGCTCTTCACTGTTTCTGGGGTACTGCCAGATAACATAAAGGCCTGTTGATAAGCTTACTGCAGCTTTCATTCCTATATGTTTGTTATGGTGTGAAATCAAATTGAGAAACAAGAAATAGAGCGGTTTACTTCTAAGATGGCCTTGTTTTATGTGTGATAGGAGGCTTAAATCCAACTCTCATATAATCTACTAAACAACTCTATTTGAAGGTTCATTTGTAATTTCAGTTTCACAGTGTCTCCAAAACCATTCTTGTTTATTTCCCTGTGGTCCAATTGTTTTTGAAATTCTACTTTACTAACTTTTATACATTTTTTGAAATAATTGGTTTCACTATAACATTTCCTATATGTATATGCTATATTTTCATCATCTGTCTTCTATTATAGCCTAGTCTTGCTCCCACTGTTCTCCTTCCTCTACCTCCAAGCCCTGCTTATACTTTCATGTCTTACATCTATTGTTCTCTTTTTTTCTATAGCCATCACATGCCCATAGTGCCTCAGCTGGAGGTGGGACTCTATGAAACCTCCCTCCTGTGTATGTTGGAATGTGTGTCAACTTAACCTTGGGATGCTCTTGTGTATGTAGTCACAACCTTTTTGGTTCATATATACAACAGCCCCAGAAACCAAAAACCAAAAACCCATTTTACAGCAGGCTCTTAGCTGAGGAATTATTGATAATTGATGTTTGCTTGAGTTGGGGGTAGGAGGAGAGTCATTATTTTTGATATATAGTCCTTGGTATGCTATCCATGTTCCTTTGCATACATGAAGCACAGAAGCAGCATTAAACTTAAAAGAGTACATAGGGTTGGGAGGAAAAGGTGGGGGTTGCAGGAGGAATTGGAAGGGGGAAAGAGCTTGGGGTAGATTTGATCAAAATATTATATTCATGCATGAAATTCTCAACAAAATTTGAGAAAAATAAAAAAAAAAGAAGTGTAGCTGGACTTACTGCAGCTTCTTTAAAGTTTTTTAGCTCTGCTGTCAGAATAGTAGAGAAACAATGAAAAGAAATAGGGATCAAATTAGCAGGTAGGGTAGGAAGCCTGTGTTAATTTGTCACGATCCATCACAGTATGTCCGTTTTTGACCCAAGGAATCAGATAACACTAATCATTTATGGCAAAGTAACATGCAGAAACCCAGTAATTGGATATCTGGTGGCATCATGCTGTTATCCACATTTCCTGGACCAGCTCTAGATGATGCTAGTGGGAAATAGGAAATACATGTAAATTAAACCAGTCCACCCACTGTTGTGCCTCTCCTTGTCCCCATGGTTACAAGCTGCCTAGTTAATGCCAATTCTTCTAGGCAAAAGGACCCCCACAAGAACATGAAGCCCAAGTGAGTCCCCATACTATTTTGCTAGGCTGATTGTATAAGACAAGTAAGCTTGATATACTGAAGTCATTGGGGCTCAAGATGAGTAGACAGCACTGTGAGTTAAATATCTACCCTTAAACTTGCTCAGTTCTCTAACAGTTTTTTCCATGTCCCTCCTCTTTCTTTCTTCTTTGTCCCTTCTCTTTTCATGTGTACTTCTTCAAACAGTTGGGTTATTTACATCCCCATGGTATACTGTGAAAGTGCTACCTAGTAACAAAAATTAAATTTACCCATGTACCCCTGCTTGTATTATCCCCTTACCCTCTTTCCCGTTACCAGAAGTAATAAATGTCTGGTATCATATATTTATTGTTTTATGATATACTAATTAACCCTTCTATCTATCTATCTATCTATCTATCTATCTATCTATCTATCTATCTATCTTTCTGTGGGTGTGTGTTATATATACTAGTAGTACTTTGCCCCTTTTCCTAAAGCAAATTTTTAAATATCTCTATTTCTTTTTTTTTTTCAAGTTGGGGAGGAAAGGGTTTATTCAGTTTACAATTCCATACTGCTGTTTATCACCAAGTAAGTCAGGATTTCTTACCCATGTCTTCTGTCAAAAAAAGAAAAACCAATGAGACTTACCTCAGAGCATTTTGTGCCTTGCTGCATACATAGAAGCTAAAGAAACACTTAGAACATGAATAAGAGTACTAGTGGTAGTAGTGGGGAAGGGGTTGGGGTTTGGGGTGGTAGTGGTGGGGGAGGGGTTGGGGTTTGGGGTGGTAGTGGTAGGGGAGGGGTTGGGGTTTGGGGTGGTAGTGGTGGGGGAGGGGGAGGGATGGGGTGATAGTGGTACAGAGGGGGTGCAGAGTGGAGGCGGTAGAGGTGGGGGGTGGGGTTGGTAGTGGTGGTGGTGGGGTGGGCTGGGGGAGGGGGGCGGGGGAGGGTGTGGTAATACTCAGAATCTCCCTCAGCTGTCCTTTCCTTTCTGCATGAAATCATGAACATCTCTACAACATGGCATTCATTTTGTCTGTTGTTTTTTCTAATTCTCATTTTCCCCTACATTCCCACAACACCTATTCATACCTGAATTCTAGATTATTTTCATGCTAACAACAAGTTTGTTTGCTTTTAAAGAAGTGGTTCTCAGTATTAGTGGTCCTTACTATTTTAAGCACACTAAAATCCCCTGGGAAGCTTAAAAGTTCCAATCTAAGCTCTATCCTATACCAATTAAGTGGAATCTCTAAGGATAAGATAGCTATCAGCATTTTTAATGGTCTCCTGATGATTTTAAATGCATAGCCTATCATAGGTCCTACCTAGGTCTTACTGCAGAAGTTGTGAAATTCTGGCTGAAAAGTCAAATTCAATTCCTTGTTTTTATAAATAAAGTCCTAATTCTAAGAAGGGGCAAAGTGTCCACACTTTGGTCCTTGTTCTTAAGTTTGGAGCTGAGATGAAAGGATGGACCATCTAGAGACTGCCATACCTGGGGACCCATCCCATAATCAGCCTCCAAACGCTGACACCATTGCATACACAGCAAGATTTGGCTGAAAGGACACTGATATAGCTGTCTCTTGTGAGACTATGCTGGGGCCTAGCAAACACAGACATGGATGCTCACAGTCAGCTTTTGGATGGAACACAGGGCCCCCAATGGAGGAGCTAGAGAAAGTACCCAAGGAGCTGGGGGGATCTGCAACCCCCCAGCAACAATATGAACTAACCCCCCAGCAACAATATGAACTAACCAGTACCCCCTGGAGCTCGTGTCTCTAGCTGCATATGTTTCAGAAGATGGCCTAGTCGGTCATCAGTGGAAAGAGCCCATTGGTCGTGCAAACTTTATATGCCTCAGTACAGGGGAACATCAGGGCCAAGAAATGGGAGTGGGTGGGTGGGGGAGTGGGTGGGTGGGGGAGGGTTTGTGGGGACTTTTGGGATAGCATTGGAAATGTAAATTAAATAAATACCTAATTTTAAAAAAGAAAAAAGAAGTCCTACTGGTCAAATCGACTTTATGTATGTTTATATGTGGTTAATTTTATAGTGAGTGATATCAGAGAGACTTCCTTTGGAAGCTAATAGAGCAGATGCAGAGACCCACAGCCAAACATTAGAGAGAGAGAGAGAGAGAGAGAGAGAGAGAGAGAGAGAGAGAGTCCAGATTAGAGACCCCCTATCAGGTTTCTCCCCTTGGATCTCAGGGAACCCCACAGAAGAGGAGGATGATAAGAGCTAGAGGTGTTAAGGATAACATAGCCCATAGAATCAACTAAGCCAGGCTCATAGGGGCTCAGAGACTGAAGCAACAATCACAGAACATGTGTGGCTCTGTGTTGATCCTCTGTATATATGGTATGGTTGTTTAGCTTGGGATTTTCAGGAAAATCCTAATGATAAAAATGGGGGTTTCTCTGACTCCTTTGTCTGCTCTTGGGACCTCTTTCCTTCTATTTGGTTCCTTCATGTAGCCTTGATATTAGGGTTTATGCCTGGTATTATTGTATCCTAAGATGTTTTCAGCAAATGTCCCTGGAAGGTCTGCTCTTTTCTTGGGGAAAAGCAAAGATGAAGGGAATGGATCTGCTGAAGAGAGGTAATGGTGGAAACTGGGAGGAGCTGAGGGAAGGGATACAGTAATCAGGATATATTTTATGATAGAAGAATAAAAAAATGACAGTGACAATACCATGTACCAGGTAAAGTTAAATAATTTGCCCTTGTAAATTCTGCACACAGAGCAATTGTATCATTGACCCTCAACATCATTTGTTATCTGAAAAATTGTAGGAAAAACCATGTGTTAACCCTGATCTTAGAAACTAAGTACAGGACCATGTCATATACACCTCTTCATTTCTTGCCCTTGCCATGTTCTAGACTTTGTTTACAGTTGTTAAGAAGTTGCCAAAAAATAGATAGAAATAAAGATAAAAGTGTTTGAAGTTTGCTTTTGTTGTTGTAACTCTGACATTCCGTGATTTTGTTTTTAAAGAATTCTATTCCCCTAACTGGTTAGGACATGATGAATAGAGAACACTGGAAATATGAAGTCTGAGATCCTAGCTCACTTTCTTCCCTGTGTTGACTGTCAGAACCTTGTGCCTGCTTCCTCACAATGGCCATCTGGAACACTGCTGTTTTAGAATCTTTAATTGGCTTTCCTCATGATCTGTTTAATTTGAAAAATGAACTGGTGGTTTTGGAGATCTCTCACACATTTTACATTTATATTGTATCTTGCCTCCCCTTACTTAGCTGTTTTATGTTTCAATTATTTCTCTCAGTATCAGTAATGCCTGAGAGAATGATTTAAGATGGAAGAAAGATTGATTTCAGCTCAAGGTTTCAGTGGGTTTAGTCCATCAGCTGTCTCCATTGTTTTGGAAATGTGGTGAGGCAGAAGATTTTTGGCAAGGTATAGTCAAGAAAAGGTGCCCAACTCATGATAGCTGGAAAGGACAAGGAGAAAGAGGGAAATAGAGAAGGTGTAGAGAAAGATAGAGTCAAAGAGAAAATAAGATAGCATTTCCTATTTTTCACTGCTTTCCAATAATGCCATTAAATTATCAAGGTACATTAAATTTATTAATTCACTGACAACATCAGAATTCTTATGATTCAGTCAGTTCATAAGAAGCCACCACTGAACACTGCTGCACTGGGAGCAAAGGAGTCTTATAGAGGATGCTGCATAACAAAATCATAGTACAGTGGTTTGAAATTAAAATTGAAAAATTGTACTTTTCAAAAATTGAAAATAGTATTTTATACAATGTATTCTGATTACAGCTTCTCATCCTCATCTCCTTTCAGATCTTCCCTACCTCCTCACCTATCCTACTCCGTGCCTTCTTTCTCTTTGTCTCTAGAAAACGAAATAGAATTAAAAACAAAACAAAATAGAAACACACACCTTAAAAACACAAAATCAGAAACCATAGTATACAAGCAAAATACCATTAAGATAAATATAGGACAAAATATTGACCTTCTACTGCTAGGCCTAGGACTTGCCCGTTAAGTATTAAAGCTGGCATTTTTGATTCAAGGAAATCTGAGCATGAATCCTGGTACTGTAGCCATAACATTGACCCTCTATTTCTGCAGCTACAAAATGGTCACAATAATACATAGCATAGAAAATTTTAGACCAAGGACGAGGTGAAGATCATATGCCCAGTACAGGGGAATGCCAGGGCCAGGAAGCAGGAGTGGGTGGGTTGGGGAGCAGGGTGTGGGGAGGGTATAGGGGACTTTGGGGATAGCATTTAAAATGTAAATGAGGAAAATATCTAATAAAAGAGAAAAGGTTTTAGATAACATAAATGAGATAATTCCAGCAAAATACTAAGCATAGTGCTGGAAAACAGTAAACTCTGAGGTATTGTTTAAAGGGAGCTATTGTTAGTCTCATCATTATTATAATGTCTTTTAAAAACAATGGCTATGTCCCTTAGTTACACATAGGTACAAGGACTCAAGAGAAGCACTAAGAGAATAAGGAATGTTAATCATACAGGGGAGTCATCTCCTCAGTGGAAGAGATAGGGTCAAATGCTTTCAGCATTCCATCCAGAAAGCTGAAACTAGATTTTATTAATGACCTGGTGACATTTTATGCTGTGGCGACAGACTACACCCAAATTCCCTAGAATGGTTATCTTAGACTCTTCCAACCCTAGACCCATCTTTAGGCGAAATGTCACATGTTCTTTATAGCCTGTTGACCTCTATGCTATCTTGGTCATAGTCCACACTAGATTTAATCCTTTTAGCTACATGACACACCTTCATGGTCACATTTTCTCGGCAAAAGAGTTTCTATGTAGAGGCAGGCAAATCTCTGAGTTCGAGGCCAGCCTGGTCTACAGAGTGAGTTCCAGGACAGCCAGGGCTACACAGAGAAACCTTGTCTTGAAAAACCAAAAAAAAAAAAAAAAAAAAAAAAAAAAAAAAAAAAAAAAAAAGAAAGAAAGAAAAAAGAAAAGAGTTTCTATGTAACCACACCTTAAGCTTTATTGTGCATCTGCCATTGGGATGATTGTTGCGTGGGAACCTTTTTCCAAATTTTACTGTTTTAAACTTGTTGACAATGAGCAGATTTAAACTCCCTGAAGTCTGATACGAGATGACGAAGTCAATTTGCACTGGATTTTCCTTCTTAGCTCTTCACAGATCACTGCCTGCATTTGACACCTGCAGAGATCCTACTCACCTACCATTTTTGCAAGCACTCCTTTCCTGTATCACACAAAGCAACATGCAAGATACATTAATTCCTTGAAAGGCATCATCTTAAATAGAGTGAGAGACATTGATGTCAAGCTCCACCTTGCCTTCCACTCTCCATTGCCTATATCAAAGCTTCTGAATGTTAATTAAGGTCGTATATCAAACGGAGACATTGTTGTGTAACATGTGTACCAGCCTTGGGGCTATCTAAAATTAATTCATGTATATTGTCTAAATGATAAATAACTATTAAAATCTCTACCTGTACAGTTATATAATGTGTATATTTTTATGTGGAGAAATGAATTCTTACTAGGGTGGTACTTCAAAAGTGTATGTCTTAACAGTTCTAAATTGCCAAAAATGATAATCCAATTTACATTCAGAGAAGAGAAGAAAAAGACATTCTACAGCTAGAAACCATGTTTTCTGACTCAATGTTGGATTGGGCTGATGGACTGCTATGTAGCCTGGGAATAATGCACTGTGGTTTGGAAATGTAATTGTTTATATTTATAAAACACCACTGTACAGGGACTTCCAACATGTCTGGACAAGGCCACTTTTGCTGATTTATTTAACACTGTCCTCAGGAGGATAAGTGAAATAGGCACTTCTACCAGTGAGATACAGCTGTGGGGCAGGATAAAACCCAGATCAACAGCAATCAGCACAAAATCTGAGATCCTGATTAGAGATTAAGTTTCTGAGTACTCAAGGCAGATAGCAAAACTTAAGAGAATTAGTTTCCCCTGGATCCTGCCTGCTCTTTGCATGGCCACCCTTTGTATGCCTGTGTCTGGCTACTACCCAATTCCACAATAGGGAATGCATTGCTTTTTAAGCATGCTATTACTATAAATTTGTATTGAATTAACAATTGTATAATATAAAAAATGAACACCTTGAAATATTATTGGCAGAGGTGGAGTGCTTGCCTAGCATGCACAGGATCCTGAGTTTAACACTCAGCACTATATAAAAAAAAGGAAGAAAAAAAAAAAAACAAAGCCATGATAGAGATATACCTCATTGTTTAGCAATGCAATTTCTGCATATGTGTACACCTTTTGAAAAGATCATCACAGTTGTGGCAATAGACATGTAAATCATTCAAGTATCTGTGTTCCTTTGTGTGACATCTGCCCTCTTAGAAAAATTTGCCATGCACATAATAGTAACAAGGGCTTAATAAGTGACAGAGCATAATATGGGCCATTACCTAAAAGATTTATGTTCACCTAGAGCTCATTAAATTCCAACTAAAGGGTATTTTTAGAATTGGGGGGGGGGACAAGACAAGCAATCTGTGATGAGATTCTTCTTTGATTGCTGTGTTATTTTCTCTTGTTACAGAATGTCATGAGATTCTGTGAGTATCCGTGATTTTAAGGCAAACTATTTAAATAAAACTAAGAACTTTCAGAAGATTCAAAGAAAGCACTTGCCATATGCTGATATCTGAGGGGTTACTGCTCAAATTTATAACACTAGGGAGTAAAAGTGAGTATGAAGAGGCCTTATACAATTTAGGTGAAGAAAAATCACTGGATATGGCTGAAAAGAGTTTTGCTACAGGTTTCCTTGAGTGCAGATACCCACAGAATGTGTGACAAGTAAGGCTGGTTTTATTGCATGCAACCAATGATTTCTCTGTTCCCTGGCATTCTATTCCACCTGGCCTCTCATTCCACACCTTTACTCATTGACTACCACCTCTGTTATTCTTGTTGGGGGATGACTGTCAGAGGCACAACGAGATTCAAGCTCAAGAACACATATTTCTCTTAGGAAAAAGCATGTCAGCCTGAGATGGAATCTTCATGGCATTATTGACAGGATATTTTTGTGGAGGTAAATCTATAATCTTCCTCAATTAGGAACCAAATTCTATCCACTGTGGAAAGATGACACTTTTTGGAAGTGTTAACTTTCATGTGGATTGAGAGATTGACTATGTTTGTCCTTAGATGGGGCATTAGTATGAGGAATAATCTCTAAGGAATGGATTCCTAAGAACTGGTGAAGGTTTACACTCACATGGTATTTAAAGATACATACCTTTAAGCAGCACAGAAAAAAAAGGCATGGAAAATGACTTCACTATAAGATAAAGGCAGAATGAAGTATCCACCCATTGGTCTTCCCTCTTCTTGATTTTCTTGTATTTTGTAAATTTTATCTTGGGTGTTCTATGTTTCTGGGCTAATATCCACTTAGTGAGTGCATATTTAATGACTTCTTTTGAGATTGGGTTACATCACTAAGGATGATATCCTCCAGACTCATCCATTTGTCAAAGAATTTCATAAATCCATTGTTTTTAATAGCTGAGTAGTACTCCATTGTGTAAATGTACCATATTTTCTGTATCCATTTCTCTGTTGAGGGGCATCTGGGTTCTTTCTAGCTTCTGGTTATTATAAATTAGGCTGCTATGAACATAGTGGAGCATGTGTTTTTATTACCAGTTGGAACTTCTTCTGGGTATATGCCCAGGAGAGGTATTGCTGGATCTTTTGGTAGTATTATGCCCAATTTTCTGAGGAACCTCCAGACTGAGTTCCAGAGTGGTTGTACAAGCTTGCAATCCCACCAGCAGTGGAGGAGTGTTCCTCTTTCTCCACATCCTCTCTAGCATCTGCAGTTACCTGAATTTTTTATCTTAGCCATTCTGACTGGTGTGACATGGATTCTCAAGGTTGTTTTGATTTCCATTTCCGTGATGATTAAGGAAGTTGAACATTTTTTCAGGTGCTTCTCAGCCATTCGATATTCTTCAGTTGAGAATTCTTTGTTTAGCTTTGATCCCCATTTTTAATGGGGTTATTTGAATTTCTGGAGTCCAGCTTCTTGAGCTCTTTCTATATATTGGATATTAGTCCCCTATCAGGTTTGGGATTGATAAAAATCCTTTCCCAATCTGTTGGTGGCCTTTTTGTCTTATTGACAATGTCTTTTGCCTTACAGAAGCTTTGCAATTTTATGAGGTCCCATTTGTCAATTCTTGATCTTACAGCACAAGCCATTGCTCTTCTGTTTAGGAATTTTTCTCCTGTGTCCATATCTTCGAGGCTTTTCCCCACTCTCTCCTCTATTAATTTCAGTGTCTCTGGTATTATGTGGAGGTCTTTGATCCACTTAGACTTGAGCTTTGTACAAGGAAATAAGAATGGATCAATTTGGTCCCTTCTGGAAGTGGCCAGCACCGGGTCACCTTGGGTGCGGAGTTGGGGGACACCCCTAAGGTACCGAGAGGACTCCCCAGGTGATCTTAGGACCTCTGGTGATTGGAACACAATTTCTGCCAAGAGGCAGGTTCAAATGCCAGATATCTGGGCACCTTCCCTGCCAGAGGATAGCTTGCCTGCAGAGAGTGCTCTGGCCACTGAAACTCAGGAGAGAGCTAGTCTCCCAGGTCTGCTGATAGAGGCTAACATAATCACCAGAGGAACAAGCTCTAACCAGAGACAACTATAACAACTAATTCCAGAGATTACCAGATGGTGAAAGGCAAACTGAAGAATCTTACTAACAGAAACCAAGACCACTTACCATCATCAGAATGCAGCACTCCAACCTCACCTAGTCCTGGGCACCCAACACTCCCGAAAAGCTAGACCCTGATTCAAAAGCATATCTCATGATGATGGTAGAGGACATCAAGAAGGACTTTACTAACTCACTTAAAGAAATACAGGAGAACACTGCTAAATAGATATAAGTCCTTAAAGAAAAACACGAAAACACAACCAAACAGATAGAAAGGTAGAAGTCCTTAAAGAAAAACAGGAAAACACATCCAAACAGGT
Source organism: Mus caroli (assembly GCF_978045245.1). Classification (NCBI taxonomy): domain Eukaryota; kingdom Metazoa; phylum Chordata; class Mammalia; order Rodentia; family Muridae; genus Mus; species Mus caroli. Next base: position 24,929,065 of record NW_028227260.1, read on the forward strand.
GATGGAAATGAACAAAACCATACTAGACTTAAAAAGGGAAGTAGACACAATAAAGAAAACCCAAAGTAAGGCAAGGCTGGAGATAGAAACCTTAGGAAAGAAATCTGGAACCATAATTGCAAGCATCAGCAACAGAATATAAGAGATGGAAGAGAGATTTTCAAAGGATAATAACAGGAAAAAAAAAATACAAGGACGGAAACCACGCCCTAGAAAAAGCAAGAAAGTAATACTTCCACAAACCTAAAAGAAGACAGCAACAAGAATAGAATGCGAACTCTAACAACAAAAATAATAGGAAGCAACAATTACTTTTCCTTAATATCTCTTAATATCAATGGACTCAATTCCCCAATAAAAAGACATGGACTAACAGACTGACTATACAAACAGGACCCAACATTTTGCTGCTTACAGTAAACCCATCTCAGGGAAAAAGACAGACACTACCTCAGAGTGAAAGGCTGGAAAACAATTTTCCAAGCAAATGGTCTGAAGAAACAAGCTGGAGTAGCAATTCTAATATCGAATAAAATCGACTTCCAACCCAAAGTTATCAAAAAAGACAAGGAGGGACACTTCATACTGATCAAAGGTAAAATCCTCCAAGAGGAACTCTCAATTCTGAATATCTATGCTCCAAATGCAAGGGCAGCCACATTCATTAAAGACACTTTAGTAAAGCTCAAAGCACACATTGCACCTCACACAATAATAGTGGGAGACTTCAACACACCACTTTCATCAAAGGACAGGTCATGGAAACAGAAACTAAAAAGGAACACAGTGAAACTAATAGAAGTTATGAAACAAATGGGCTTAACAGATATCTACAGAACATTTTATCCTAAAACAAAAGGATATACCTTCTTCTCAGCACCCCATGGTACCTTCTCCAAAATTGACCATATAATTGGTCACAAAACAAGCCTCAACACATACAAAAATATTGAAATTGTCCCATGCATCCTATCAGATCACAATGGACTAAGGCTGATCTTCAATAACAAAATAACTAATAGAAAGCCAACGTTCACGTGGAAACAGAACAACACTCTTCTCAATGATAACTTGGTCAAGGAAGGAATAAAGAAAGAAATTAAGAACTTTTTGGAGTTTAATGAAAATTGAGCCACAACATACCCAAACTTATGGGACACAATGAAAGCATTCCTAAGAGGAAAACTCATAGCTCTGAGTGCCTCCAAAAAGAAACTAGAGAGAGCACACATTAGCAGCTTGACAACACACCTAAAAGCTCTAGAACAAATGGAAGCAAATTCACCCAAGGGGAGTAGACAGAAGGAAATAATCAAACTCAGGGGTGAAGTCAAACAAGTGGAAACAAGAAGAACTATTCAAAGAATCAACCAATCAAGGAGCTGGTTCTTTGAAAAAATCAACAAGATAGATAAACCCTTAGCCAGACTCACTAGAGGGCACAGGGAAAGCATCCTAATTAACAAAATCAGAAATGAAAAGGGAAACATAACAACAGATCCTGAAGAAATCCAAAACACCATCAGATCCTTCTACAAAAGGCTATACTCAACAAAACTGGAAAACCTGGATGAAATGGACAAGTTTCTAGACAGATACCAGGTACCAAAGCTAAATCAAGATCAGGTTAATGATCTAAAAAGTCCTATATCCCCTAAAGAAATAGAAGCAGTCATTAATAGTCTCCCAACCAAAAAAAGCCCAGGACCAGATGGGTTTAGTGCAGAGTTCTACCAGACCTTCAAAGAAGACCTAATTCCAGTTCTTCACAAACTATTCATCAAAATAGAAATGGAAGGGACTCTACCCAACTCATTCTATAAAGCCACAATTACTCTGATAACTAAACCACAAAAAGACCCAACAAAGATAGAGAACTTCAGACCAATTTCCCTTATGAATATCGATGAAAAAAATCCTCAATAAAGTTCTTGCTAACCGAATCCAAGAACACATCAAAACAATCATCCATCCTGACCAAGTAGGTTTCATCTCAGGGATGCAAGGATGGTTCAATATATGGAAATCCATCAACGTAATCCAGTATATAAACAAACTCAAAGACAAAAATCACATGATCATCTCGTTAGATGCTGAGAAAGCTTTTGACAAGATCCAACACCCATTCATGATAAAAGTCTTGGTAAGATCAGGAATTCAAGGCCCATACCTAAACATGATAAAAGCAATCTACAGCAAACCAGTAGCCAACATTAAAGTAAATGTTGAGAAGCTGGAAGCAATCCCACTCAAATCAGGGACTAGATAAGGCTGACCACTTTCTCCCTACCTATTCAACATTGTACTTGAAGTCCTAGCCAGAGCAATTCGACAACAAAAGGAGATCAAGGGAATACAAATTGGAAAGGAAGAAGTCAAAATATCACTTTTTGCAGATGTTATGATAGTATATGTAAGTGACCCTAAAAATTCCACCAGAGAAATCCTAAACCTGATAAAAAACTTCAGTTAAGTAGCTGGATATAAAATTAAGTCAAGCAAGTAAATGGCCTTTCTGTACACAAAGGATAAACAGGCTGAGAAAGAAATTAGGGAAACAACACCCTTCTCAATAGTCACAATCAATATAAAATACCTTGGCGTGACTCTAACTAAGGAAGTGAAAGATCTGTATGAGAAGAACTTCAAGTCTCTGAAGCAAGAAATTAAAGAAGATCTCAGAAGATGGAAAGATCTCCCATGCTCATGGATTGGCAGGATCAATATAGTAAAAAGGGATGTCTTGCAAAGCAATCTATAGATTCAATGCAATCCCCATCAAAATTCTAACTCAATTCTTCAACAAATTAGAAAGGGCACTCTGCAAACTCATCTAAAATAACAAAAATCCTAGGATAGCAAAATCTATTCTCAAGGATAAAAGAACCTCTGGAGGAATCACCATGCCTGACATTAAGATGCACTACAGAGCAATTGTGATAAAAACTGCATGGTACTGGTATAGTGACAGAAAAGGAGACCAATGGAATAGAATTGAAGATCCAGAAATGAACCCATATACCTATGGTCCCTTGATAGTTGACAAAGGAGCTAAAACCATCTAGTGGAAAAAAGACAGCATTTTCAACAAATGGTGCTGGCACAACTGGTGGTTATCATGTAGAAGTATGCGAATTGAGCCATTCCTATCTCCTTGTACTAAGGTCAAATCTAAGTGGCTTAAGGAACTCCACATAAAACCAGAGACACTGAAACTTATAGAGGAGAAAGTGGTGAAAAGTCTCGAAGATATAGGCACAGGGGAAAAATTCCTGAATAGAACAGAAATTGCTTGTTCTGTAAGGTTGAGAATTGACAAATGGGACCTCATAAAATTGCAAAGCTTCTGTAAGGCAAAAGACACTGTCAATAAGACAAAAAGGCCACCAACAGATTGGGAAAGGATCTTTACCTATCCTAAATCAGATACGGAACTACTATCCAATATACACAAAGAACTCAAGAAGGTGGCCTCCAGAAAATCAAATAACCCCATTAAATAATGGGGCTCAGAGCTAAACATAGAATTCTCACCTGAAGGATACCGAATGGCTGAGAAGCACCTGAAAAAATGTTCAGCATCCTTAATCATCAGGGAAATGAAAATCAAAACAACCCTGAGATTCCATCTCACACCAGTCAGAATGGCTAAAATTCAGGTGATGGAAGATGCTGGCGAGGATGTGGAGAAAGAAGAACACTCCTCCATTGTTGGTGGGATTGCAAGCTTGTACAACCACTCTGGAAATCAGTCTGGCTGTTCCTCAGAAAATTGGAAATAGTACTATCAGAGGATCCTGCAATACCTCTCCTGGGCATATATCCAGAAGATGTTCCAACTGGTAAGAAAGACACATGCTCCACTATGTTCATAGCAGCCTTATTTATAATAGCCAGAAGCTGAAAAAAACCCACATGTCCCTCAACAGAGGAATGGATACAGAAAATGTTGTACATTTACACAATGTATTACTACTCAGCTATTAAAAGAATAAATTTATGAAATTCCTAGGCAAATGGATGGACCAGGAGGGCATCATCCTGAGTGAGGTAACTCAATCAAAAACGAACTCAAATGATATGTACTCACTGATAAGTGGATATTAGCCCAGAAACTTAGTATACCCAAGATATAAATACAATTTGCGAAACACATGAAACTTAAGAAGAACGAAGACCAACATGTGGACACTTTGCCCTTTCTTAGATCTGGGAACAAAACACCCATGGAAGGAGTTACAGAGACAAATTTTGGAGCTGAGATGAAAGGATGGACCATCTAGAGACTGCCACATCCGGGGATTCATCCCATAATCAGCCTCCAAAGCCTGACACCATTGCATATTCAAGCAAGATTTTGCTGAAAGGACCCAGACATAGCTGTCTCTTGTGAGGCTAAGCTGGGGCCTGGCAAACACAGAAGTGGATTCCCACAGTCAGCTATTGGTTGGATCACAGGACCCCCAGTGGAGGTGCTAGAGAAAGTACCCAAGGAGCTAAAGGGCTCTGCAACTCTATAGTTGGAACAACAATATGAAGTAACAGTACCCCCGGGAGCTCATGTCTCTAGCTGCATATGTATGAGAAGATGGCCTAGTTGGCCATCAGTGGAAAGAGAGGCCCATTGGTAGCACAAACTTTATATCCCTCTGTTCAGGGGAATGCCAGGGCCAAGAAGTGGGAGTGGGTGGGTGGGGGAGTGGGGGGGAGGGTATGGGGGACTTTGGGATAGCATTGGAAATGTAAATGAGGAAAATACCTAATTTAAAAAATTTAAAAAAAGAATGGATCAATTTGCATTCTTCTACATGATAACTACCAGTTGTGCCAGCACCATTTGTTGAAAATGCTGTCTTTTTTCCACTGGATGGTTTTAGCTCCCTTGTCTAAAGATCAAGTGACCATAGGTGTGTGGATTCATTTCTGGGTGTCCAATTCTATTCCCTTAATCTACCTGTCTGTCATTGTACCAGTACCATGTAGTTTTTAATCAAAATTGCTCTGTAGTATAGCTTAAGGTCAGGCATGTTGATTCCACCAGAGATTCTTTTATTACACCCAATTCTTAAGTGCCACACAGGAGAGGCTACTAAGAGCAGCATCTGCAGAGAGAGAGAGAGAGAGAGAGAGAGAGAGAGAGAGAGAGAGAGAGAGAGAGAGAGAGAGAGAGACAGAGAGAGAGAGAGAGAGACAGAGACAGAGACAGAGACAGAGACAGACAAAGACAGAGACAGAGACAGAGACACACAGAGAAAGAGAAGTTGGAGTGCAGTGAGCTGAGTTGTGTTCTGTCAGTTGAGACCACTGAGTTGAGTTCAATGATTTGTATAGAGGAGTTGGGTTTGTACAGTTCAATGCATGTGAGCAGAGGCAGTTGAAGCCAGAGAATAAATAAGGAGGAGCCAGAAGATTAGAACAAATAGCCAGAGTTACTTTGACACTAAGCAGAACAATTTAGTGAGAAGCCAGTTGGAATCAGTCACCTTGGAGAGGACTTTGGATCAGAGCAGCTGAGTTGAACCAGGCAGCCAGAGTTCAGAAAGAATGAGAAAGTGTGAGTTTATGCATCTGTGGACCTCCAAGGTGAAAATTACATCTGGTAAGTCAAAGTTACTTTCTCAGCCCTTATTCTAGTTTATAGCTCATTTCCAATCCTAAGTTTTTGTTCCTAATGCCTAAAAGAACATTCAACCTGATGCTGCTAGTAAACACACCTAGTAGTATCCCAGAAGAGTGTTCTACCAGGCAACCTACAGTCAACACACTCCCTTTAAGAACAAGAGAGGGCAACAGAAACCAAGTAACAAAGCATCTAGCCAACAGGGTCAAGACCAGCTATCAGAACTTAAAATTACAATTATCTCAAACCTAGATACCTAGACACAAATGTAAAAATAAAATCAATAACTGCCAAGACAATGTATCTCCACTAGAACCTAATAATCTTACCAAGTAGTCTCTGAGTAGTAGAGAGAAATCATGTGATCACCTTAATAAACACAGAATGGGCCTTTGACAAAAATCCAGCAATAATTTCATGATAAAAGTCTTGAAGCAATTAGGGACCAAGGAAACATCTGAATATATTGAAGGTTATGTATTACAACATGATATTTAGTATCATGCTAGATGGAGAAAATCTAGAAACATTTCCGTTAAGATCAACAAAAAGACATTTCTGCTCACTTGCTCTATGCTTACTCAATATGGTGCTTAACATTTTAAGTAGAACAAAACACGAGAGAAAAACATAATTTTATAAATAGGAAAGGAAAAGTTGAAAATATCATTTTAGATATGATTCTATGTATGAGACCCTAAAGCAGTGGTTCTCAACTTGTGGGTTGAAACTTTGGAGATTGCATAGCAGATTTCCTGCATATCAGATATTTACACTATGATTACTAACAGTATCAAAACTATAGTTATGAAGTAGCAACTAAATAGACTGCTCACCTGGGGATCCATCCCCATATAGAGTCGCCAAACCCGGATGCTATTGTGGATACCCGGAAGTGCTTGCTGACAGGAGCCTGATAGGGCTGTCTCCAGAGAGGCTCTGCCTGACAAATACAAAGGCAGATGATCACACCCAACCATTGGACTGAATGCTGGGTCCTCAATAGAGGAGTTGGAGAAGAGACTGAGGGAACTGAGGGGGTTTGCAACCCCATGTGGAGAGCAAGAGTGACAAGAAGCCACATCCCCTCAGAACTCCCAGGGATTGGACCACCAACCAAATAGTACACATGGAAGGACCCATGGCTCCGGCTGCATGTGTGGCAAAGGATGGACTTGTTGGACATCAGTGGGAGGAGAGGCCCTTGGGCCTGAGGGGATTCGATGCCCCAGTGTAGGGGAATAACAGGGCAGAAAGGCAGGTGTGGGTAGGTGGGAGGGGGGACACTCTCATAGAGGCAGGGGGAGGGGGGATTTGATAGAAGGTTTCTGTAGGGGAGACCTGGAAAGGGGATAACGTTTGAAATGTAAATAAAGAAAATATCAAATAAAAGAAAAAAATAATTTTATGGTTCTACAACATGAACCATTATTGGTATTAAAGGGTTGCAGCATTAGGTGGCCTAAGAACCACTGCAAAATAATCCTAAGGAAAACACTTAGAATTGATAAACAATTTCAGCAAAGTGGTAGAATACAAAATTAGGATATAGGCTGGAAAGATTGCTTATCATTTAAGATCTCTGGCTGCTCTCTATGTTCTATTCCCAGCATCCACATGATGGCTCACAGCCATCTGTAATGCCAGTCTCAGGGGTCTCATGTGCTCTTTTGGCCTCTATGAGCACAGCATACAACATAATGCATAGATATGCACACAGACAAAACATTCATACACATATAATTAAGAGAATATTAAAAACAAAACAAAATTAACATGCAACATTCTGTGACCTTTCTATGTACTAATGACACACATACTGAGAAAGAAATCAGAGAAACAACCCATCCATAATTGTCTCAAAACTTCTTTGGATAAATTTGATGAAAGAAGCAAAATACCTCTAGGTTAAAATCTTTAAAACAACTAAAGAAACGAATCAAGGAGGACAAGAAACATCACTTGATAATGCTCATGGACTGGAAGAATTGTAAAAATGTCCATCTTATCAAAGTGCAACCTACAGATTTAATACAATTCCAATAATAATTAAAAAAAAAACCTCAATACTGTTCTTCAAAGAAATAGAAGATCACGCTAAAATTCTTATGGAAACACGAAGGACTCAGGGTAGCAATAAAATTCTATGTAGAAATGATAAAGTTGGAGGTATTACTGTACCTAACTTGTTATAAACCAACAGTAACAAACACATTGTATAATCCTACTAGGAAAACAGAATGAATATTTAGTGGAACAGAAACAAAGACTCAGATAGAAACTCCTGTAGCTTCAGCCAGCTGATTTTAAGCAGAGAAAACAAAAATTCACATTAGAGAAGAAAAAAAAAAAAAACCAAACCCAGCCTCTTTTAAGAAATGGGGTTAGGAATATTGAATATCCATCTGTAAGAGAATGAATTCAGATGCCTATATCCAAATCTATAAAAATATAATTCCAAATGAACCACAGATCTCAATGTAGAACTCTAGTTGTTCAGGATAAAGGCAATATTTCACAAAAAGATCCTCATGAAACAAAAAAGAAGACAACCAATGGAGTCAGCCTCAGAATGTAAGAAAACCATTGCCAGCTATAAAGCCAACAGATGGTTAATACCTAAAATAGAAAAGGAGTTTTTAAAAACAAAACATGAAGAGGTTAGAAAACAAACTCAACAAATAGGTTCATAAAATGAAGGGAGAGTTTTCAAAAGAAAAAATACAGTGCTATTTTCTTGGTTAGGGTTACTATTGCTTCGATGAAACACCATGAGAAAAAGCACCTTGAGGAAAAAATGGGCCCACTTCACTCACAGTTTCATGTAACAGTTAATCATCAAAAGAAATAAGGGCAGGAATTCAAGCAGGGCAGGAAACTGGAGGAGAACTGCTGTTTACTGGCTTGCTCCTGATGGAGTTCTCAGCCTGCTTTCTTATAAAATACAGGACCACCAAATCAGGAATAGCACCACTCACCATGGGTTGCCCGCACCCCCATCAATCACTAATTTAGAAAATGTTCTGCAGGCTTGCTTACAGCCCAATCTTATGGAGGCATTTTTTTTTTCAATTGAGGATCTCACCTCTCAGATGACTCTGGCCTGTGTCAAGTTAACTTAAGTTTAAAGAGTACAATTTACTCTTTGTCAACTTGACACATAACACTTTTAAAAACATAACATTTCCTTTTTTTTTCTTTCAGTCCCCAAGATCTCAGAGTAATAAATATCACAAACATAGAACATTTTAAAATGTCAAGTTCACACAGTCTTTACTAGTTCAAACCGTTTCATAGTTTGGTCTTTATAAAGAAAAAAAATCCCAAATTTATTTTAAAATCCAAAATATCTTTTAAGAATTCAAATCTTTTCAACTGTGGGATCATATGACTTCAAAAATAAGTTAAATACTGTCTTACTGCAAGGAGGAGGAACCAAGACACAATCATGATCTAAACAAATAAAAACCAGACTCCACACTGTAAGTAATTAAGTGTCTAATGTCTGGGATTTACTCACAATTGTTTTGTCTCCTCCAAGTGGCTTAGGTCACTTCTCCAGCTCTGCTCTCTGTGGCACACACAGATATTCTTCTATGTTTTGGCAGGCTCCACTCTATATCTGCTGCTTCTCTTGGTAGTCATTCCAGGGTATTGTCATCTCCAAAATTTTAGGGTCTTCTACTGCATCTGGGATGTGCTTGCACCAATATCCTCTCATAGGCTCTTTTCATGTTGCAAAGTCTTAACTTTTCTCCATGACTCCTTCAATCCATCGGTATGCTTGATGAACTTTCACCAATGGCCTCTACTGGCTTCTTAGTGTCCAGCCTTAGATGCTGTGCACAACCCTTTCATGCCTTCAAAACTAGTATCACATGGGAGGCTCTTACAGTATCATGTTTGGCTGACAGCTTGAGGTACAACCTTGGCCACCTCTGAATACAGATTGTATTTGGTGACTTTGCGGAAATACTTCCCAGAAGTGTTCACCTCCTGGATGCTGGCCTCTTACTTTACAACTAAATTTGCAGCTCCCACTATACCGCATCAATTGTCCCAGGAAAGCAAAGCTTTTGCTTTAGTGATTCTGGTTTCTTGTTGATCATATACCTGACTCATCAGCTATAGCTCTTCAAACACCATAGGTTCTCCACACAAATGTCCAAAGTTCTTTTACACTCCTCCACAAAACATTGTCAGATCTGTCACCACAATATCTCACGATCCTGGTACCAATTTGCTTCCATTAGGGTTGGTATTGCTGCAATCAAACATCGTGACCAAAAGCAACTTAGGAGGAGTGGGTTTATTTCACTCACAGTTCCATGTAGCAGATCATTATCAAAGGCAGTGAAGGCTCAAACTTAAGCAGGGCATGAACCTGAAGGAACAGGAGTGCCACTTGCTGGCTTGCTCCCAGTGGCTTGCTCAGTCTGCTTTCTTTTAGAAGAACCCAAGACCACCAGACCAGGGATAGCCCTACCCACAATGGGCTGGCCACTCCCCCATCAATCACTAATTAAAAATACCCTACAGGCTTTCTTACTACCCAATCTTGTGAAGCATTTTCTCAACTGGGGAGCCCTCCTTTCAAATGACTATAGCTGGTGTTGAGTTGATATAAAATTAATGAGCACAGTCATTAAACATGCAAAAAATGTCTAATTTCACTGTCTTTCAAAGAAATTGAAAGTAATACATTGAGATTCCCTTCCTTTCCTATCAGAATGGCAGTTGTTAAGAATACAGATAACTACTGAAGGAAAGGCCATCCAGAGACTGGTCCACCTAGGACTCCATCCCGTCTGCTGACACCAAACCCAGACACTATTGCTGATGCCAAGAAGTGCTTACTGACAGGAGCCTGGCATAGCTGTCCCCTGAGAGGCTCTGCCAGAGCTGGACCAATACAGATGAGGATGTACACAGCCAAACATAGGAATGATTACAGGGATCCCAATAGGGAAGTTAGGGCAAGGACTGAAGGAGATGAAGGGATTTGCAACCTCATAGGAAGAACAAAAATGTCAACCAACCAGACCGCCCAAAGCTCTCAGGGACTAAATCACCAACCAAAGGATACACATGGAGGGACCCATGGCTCCAGCTGGATATGTCCAGAAGATTGCCTTATCTGCCATTACTGGGAGGGGAGCCCCTTGGACTTGTGGAGGCTTGCTGACCCAGTATAAGGGAATGCTAGGCCACTGAGGCAGGAGTAAGTGGATGCATGGTGGAGCACCCTTATAGAGGCAAGCAGAGGGAGGGGGTAGGGGGCTTGTGGAGGGGAACCTGGGAAGGGGGATAACATTTGAAATGTGAATAATATAGCTGTCTCTTGTGAGGCTATGCTGAGGCCTGGCAAACACAGAAGTGTATGCTCACAGTCAGCTATTGGATGGAACACAGGTCCCCCAATGGAGGAGCTAGAGAAACTACCCAAGTAGCTAAAGGGCTCTGCAACCCTATAGGTGGAACAACAATATGAACTAGCTAGTACCTCCAGAGCTCATGTCTCTAGCTGCATATGTAGCAGAAGATGGCCTAGTCAGCCATCATTGGGAAGAGAGGCCCCTTGGTCTTGCAAACTTATATGCCTCAGCAAGGGGGAACACCAGGGCCAAGAAGTGGGAGTGGGTGGGTAGGGGAGTGGGGGGAGTCTGGGGGACTTTTGGGATAGCATTTGAAATGTAAATGAAGAAAATACCTAATTAAAAAAAATAAAAAGGATTTGATTGTCTTGAGAGTTGCTTTAGTAGTTAAAACTTATTTTTGCTCTTCCAGTGAAGCCTGATTTGGTTCCCACCACCTATATGAAGGCTCATATGCATCATATACATTCCAGTTCCAGAGGAACCGATGCCATCTTCTGACCTCTGTTGGCACTGTACACAAACAGTGTGCAGTCATGTATGCAAAAACACTCAGACACATAAAATAAAAATAAGTATTTTTTACAAATAGGTTGACTCACAACCTGTCCTTGAAGTTCCAAGCTGAGATTTGTCTTTCAAGTAAGGCAGGGGTTTGAGGCATAAACAGGGAATCCTTTTTGATAAGTTATTAGGCTACACAGGATCAACCTGTATCAGCCCACTGTCAAACAATACCTCAGGGATTCACAAGAATATATTGTTTCCTGGCTGGAAAGACAGAAGCTTCTTTAGCAGCGTTAAATGTGGGAGACGATGCTTAAGACTGATATTCCTTTCTCAAAACTATCACTACAATATGGGGACTTTCTTACTGTTACCAAGCAACTAAAAACTATTTGCTGTTGCTTCCTGTTGGAAAAGCAAAAAAAAAAAAAAAAAAAAAAAAAGGATGGTCTAAATATAGTACAGTTTCAATTGAGAAAAATCATTGTATCAGTAGAATTTGAGTTGCAAAGAAGAGAGATAACTGCACAATTTGCTCTCTTAAAAGAAACATATTAGCTCATATGCTTAGCAATGCACAGATAGGTCCTGACTCAGTGATTCATTGTGGCAGCACCAGGATTTGTTTTATTGTTTTGTTTTGTTTTGTTTTGTTTTGTTTTGTTTTGTTTTGTTTTGTTTTGTTTTGTTTCATTCTTACCTGCTTTTTTTTTTTTTTTTTTTTTGGTTTTTCGAGACAGGGTTTCTCTGTACAGCCCTGGCTGTCCTGGAACTCACTTTGTAGACCAGGCTGGCCTCGAACTCAGAAATCCGCCTGCCTCTGCCTCCCGAGTGCTGGGATTAAAGGTGTGCGCCACCACGCCCGGCTTTACCTGCTTTTTTTTAGGTCTGCTTCTGCAGTATGTTTTAAGCAATAGATTTTCTTCCTTTCATCACTGATAGTAGCAGACAGGTACAACCTTCTACATCCTATTATACATACATATATATATATATATATATATACACACACACATATATATTATATATACATATATATACACACATATATGTGTGTGTGTATGTATATGTATATATATGAAACAACATTAAGTACACAAAGAGACACACACAATTTAAGAAATGGAAGGATATGGGAGCTGGTGGAAGGGGAGAAGAAGGAATGTAATGTAATACAGAACTCAAATATGAAAATTTCAAAGGAGTTTTAATTTACAAAGTATAAATGTCTTACACAGATAAGCAATAAAATAGAAATTGTTCTCTGGTAAACAAGTCTTGCAGGATAAAAGAAAGAATGCATGAGTAAAGTAATTCCAGAGAAATTAATGTATAGGCTACCAAAATATTTGGGATAAGCTGCTATACAGAGAACTATATAATTTCAACATAATATGTTGGACTAACAGAGAAGCATATAGCAAAGAAGTGTAGTAAAGGAACCATTTATAATGAGAAATCTAAACAGTGGGAGGGGATGCATGTAGCCCTTCCTGCAGAGCCTTGATGTGCCAGGGCTGTGGCATACCCAGGGGGTCCTCCACCCTCTCATAAAAGAAGGGGAGGGGTAGAGGAGGGGTTGTGGGAGGAGGTGAAGGGAGGGAGGGCAGCAATCAGATCTAAAGTGAATAAAAATTGTAAACTAAGAGGTCAGGCTCTGGAAGTTTTGACACAATGAAAAAAATGAAAAAAAAAGTAATGAGCTAAATTATTGTAGATGCATACGGTGGCTATGAAGAATACAATGTACCACATTTTTTATATTGTCTCACAAAATAGCTATTTAAAATGTTCTGGCCATACAGAAAAGACAAGTATCTGAGTTAGTACTTATGGAAACTAACTTGGCTTAGACATTTTGCAATGTGTACTTTTTCAAACCATCATGTTATACATGAGCAGTGGAGGTGCTCTTCTTCAGTAATGAAACTATGGATAAGTTGTCCATCCTCCTATAAATAAATAAGCCCTCATTGATGCTCCTATAAGCAACTATATATGTACTCACTGATTCATAACAACAAAAGATATGAAAAACAGAAAGAAGACTACTTGGATAAAAGGAAGGCACTAAGTATCAGGAATGGGTAATGAGGATGAATATGACTGAAATAAATTATGTACATATATGCAACTGGCATAATGAAATCTATTATCATATATGACAAACACAACAAGATGGGGTTTAAGAACAGGAAGGAATAAACTATTGCAGGTTAGGGTGTGATTGAGTACATACCTGATAGACTCAGGCACTCGTACACTTGATGCCCAGTCGAGGACACTGGTTTAAGGAGGTTATGAAGAGTTTCAGCCTTTCTGCAGGAACTATGCCAATATGGGTAGCCACTGAGCAAAGCCCAGTTCCACTGCCAATTCATTCTCAACATTGTCTTCACGGTTCAAAAGTTGTATCTCAGCTTCTTGCTCTGGCTACCTACTGCTACACTGTCCCCAACATTGTAGACTCTACCTCTCTAAAGCAGTAAGAAATCACCTCACATACTTTTTTAATTACAGCAACAGAAAAGTAAGTAAGACAGAGTAGGCTGTCTATGAAGAATCTGATCATGTGGGTTTTTGAGGATCCTGAAAGACCTTTCGATTTGGAACCTGGAGGGACTGTGGATTACAAAAGTGGTTGATAGCTACAAGTATATATGGGAAAACATAGCAGGTATTTGGACAACAGCAATGGTCAGAGATATGGGGACTGTGGAGGCCTAGCTCAGAAAGTTTAAGAGGGGAACAATATAAGCAACTGGACTAGAGGTCAATCCTGTGATATTTTGGCTATCTAGCTGTCTTTCTTTTTGGTCCTAAGAACTTACCTAAGGAAAAATTGAAAAGCGGTGGACTATTCTCTTTGGCAAGAGGAAATTTCAAGATAACAGAACATTGAACATTGAATCTCTGCTGTTATTATTAGTAATAATGCTTATGTGGGTGTACAATGAAAAAGAGCAAGTAGAGCAGAAAGAAATACTAAATGTACAGTTTGGAGAAAAAAAAGTACTAGGATGCTTAATCTTCACTAGAATAGGAAAGACGCCTCATGGGCAAGACCCTAAGCACCTTGTGTAAAGCAAAAATGCCTAAGGGGTTTTTTGGTTCTAGAGAAAAAGTCATAAAATACCTTCCGCTAATTTTCTTTGGGGGGACCAGAGCCCATCCTTAGCTGGCAGCCAATCTTGTTTGTTGTCCACGTAGTACTTGCTTTGAAGGCAGGAAAAATGCAAGAATAAGGGGTTCACGGATTCTTCCTCCAAGATTTCAGATAGCTTCTGAGCCCCATCAATGTGGTAGGGGAATTTCTGTATAAAATCCCAGAGGGCAAGAGGCTATCAGTGGCCATTGAATGAAGCTGTGAACGTGAAGCCTGGGTTGTGGTGGTGAACCGAAGAAGTTGCAGATGCCAGCACTGTGAAGCATCTAGCAAAGAGAGCTACCAACAAGGAGCAGATCCAGCCCAAGAGAGAGGGGTGTGTTTCAGGCAGTAGAACTGGGGTCTGAGCCATTGAACCCTTAAACTAAAGTCCCAGGGATTTGGACACGGAGCTACAGGATTTGGCTCTTAAGTCACTGAGTTTTTTTCTTACTTTGGCCCAGTATTTCCTCACTATGCCCCTGTTACACCCTTTTAGGAAGAAAAATTCACATTCTGAGAATTCTGTGATTCGCTTTTTGAGTCTAGGAAGAGCTACAGTTTAGAGATTGCCTCGAATCTTAGAAGAGGCATTGGACTTTTAATTAGAGTATTGAGACTATGAAAGGTTATGGGGACTTTTAAAGTTAGAAAAAAAAATCATTATGCATTACCATATGGCCACGAGTTTATGGGGGCCATGGAGCAGAACATGTTAGATTGAAAGATAAATGTACCCCACAGGCTCAGGCATTTGAAAACTTGGTAGGACTGGTTGGGGAAAATTTGCTAAAGGAAGTATGCCACTGTAGGCAGGTTTTGACAGTTCAAAGCCTCCTCGGAGATCTAGTCCATTCCCTCTTGGGTGTTCCTGGTTGAAGACATGATCTCTTAGCTTTCTGTTCTGGCTGCTGGCTGCCGTGCTATCCTCATTACAACATATTCTATTCCTCTTGCGCTGCAAGCCCAAATAAACTTACTTCTACAAGTTTCCTTCCTCAAAGTTACCCAGAAGAAGGGGTCAGGAGACGTTTTATTAGAAGGGTAAGTTAACATGTATTCTTGGTTTATTGAGCAGTGTCTATAACAGCATGAAAGCAGTGATAGATAATATGTAAAATGATGATCATGGTTTTATTACAGAAAATTCTAATTTACAATTCCAACTGTAGGCTGGATTTGCCTACATACGAGAGTTTCTTGATTATTGTTGTAGATGGAGACCAATCTGAAATGTACGAGTACATAAATGTAATATATTTGAGACATGCTGATGTTACTACCTTGATGCCTATGGAGCATCTCCTTCAGCACTATAAACCTTAGGTTTTTGCATCTGCATAATAAGGCCAATAGTTACAGATATCTAAGAAAGTTATTGTGAAAATTAAAAGAAACTGTGGCATAACTAAAAGGCATGTGCAGAAAATTGTCAGTAAAGAGGGCGCAGAGTCGGCTGACACCCGCCAGCTACCCACCACACGGGACCGGAGACTGCATTAGTTAGGGAAGCAGAAAACCTGGCCTGAGTAGGGGCACAAGCCCCTTCTGGTCAGACCAGCACCAGTGTAGCTAGGGTGCAGAGACGGCTGACACCCGCCAGCTACTCACAACACCAGCCACGGAATCTTAAGACTTCAGGTGATCCAGCCACCCTCCCGGCAGAGGACAGGTCACCACCTGGCCCGAGAGCCCTTGGCCTCAGGATCAGCAGAAGCCATCTTGGTTCTGGGACTCCACTGTACTTAGCCTGCACAGGTGAGAGTGTGCACCACAGAAGCTGACAGCTTCTGGGATAGGCGGGAGCCATAAAGCCTCTGAGGGAGCGCCCTTTTTGGGCTTCAGACATCTGGCCACCCTCCCAGCCAAAGGACAGGTGTCGACCTGGCCCGAGAGCCCTTTGCCTCAGGAGTGGCGGGAGCCATCTTGGTTCCGGGACACCACTGAACTTAGGAACTTAGTCTGCACAGAGGAGAGTGTGCACCACAGAACCTGACAGCTTGTGGGACAGGCAGGAGCCACAGAGCCTTTGAGGCAGCACCCTTTTCAGGCCCTAGACATCCGGCCACCCTCCAGGCCAGAGGACAGGTGTCCATCCGGCCCGAGAGCCCTTTGCCTAAGGATCGGCGGGAGCCATCTTGGTTCCGGGACTCCCCTGAACTTAGTCTGCACAGGTGAGAGTGTACACCACAGAAGCTGACAGCTTCTGGAACAGGTGGAAGCCACAGAACTACTGAGGCAGCACCCTTTTCGGGCCCCGGACATCTGGCCACCTTCCTGGCCAGAGGACAGGTGTCCACCCGACCCGGGAGGCTTTTGCATCTAGATTGGCGATAGCCATCTTGGTTCTGGGACTCCACCGAAGATAGTCTGCACAGGTGAGAGTGAGCACCACACAAGCTGATAGCTTCTGTGACCCGCCAAAGCAACACAGCTTCTGGGAAAGGTCCTGTTTGGGGCCTTCATCTTTGGCCAGGAGGAGGTCCAAACACCAGATATCTGTGCACCTTCCCTGTAAGAGGAGAGCTTGCCTACAGAGAGTGCTCTGACCACTGAAACTCAGAGGAGAGAGCCTGTCTTCCAGGTCTGCTGATAGAGGCTAACAGAATCACCAGAAGAACAATCTCTAAACAGAGACAACTATAACAACTAACTCCGGAGATTACCAGATGGCAAAAGGTAAACGTAATAATCTTACTAACAGAAACCAAGACCATTCACCATCATCAGAACCTAGCACTCCCACTTCGCCCAGTCCAGGGCACCCCAACACACCAGAAAAGCTAGACCCGGATTTAAAAGCATATCTCATGATGATGGTAGAGGACATCAAGAAGGACTTTAATAACACACTTAAAGAAATACAGGAGAACACTACTAAACAGAAGATATTAAAGAGGAAGCACAAAAATCCCTTAAAGAATTGCAGGAAAACCAAACCAAACAGGTGATGGAATTGAATAAAATCATCCAAGACCTAAAAAGGGAAGTAGACACAATAAAGAAAACCCAAAGTGAGGCAACGCTGGAGATAGAAACCTTGGAAAGAAATATGGAACCATAGATACAAGCATCAGCAACAGAATACAAGAGATGGAAGAGAGAATCTCAGGTGCAGAAGATTCCATAGAGAACATCGGCACAACAATCAAAGAAAATACAAAATCCAAAAAGATACTAACTCAAAATATCCAGGAAATCCAGGACACAATAAGAAGACCAAACCTATGGATAATAGGAGTTGATGAGAATGAAGATTTTCAAATCAAAGGACCAGCAAATATCTTCAACAAAATTATAGAAGAAAACTTCCCAAACCTAAAGAAAGAGATGCCCATGAACATACAAGAAGCCTACAGAACTCCAAATAGACTGGACCAGAAAAGAAATTCCTCCCAACACATAATAATCAGAACAACAAATGCACTAAATAAAGATAGAATACTAAAAGCAGTAAGGGAGAAAGGTCAAGTAACATGTAAAGGCAGGCCTATCAGAATTACACCAGACTTTTCACCAGAGACTATGAAGGCCAGAAGAGCCTAGACAGATGTTATACAGACAGTAAGAGAACACAAATGCCAACCCAGGCTACTATACCTGGCCAAAATTTCAATTACCATAGATGGAGAAACCAAAGTATTCCACGACAAAACCAAATTCACACATTATCTTTCCACAAACCCAGCCATTCAAAGGATAATAACAGAAAAACCAATACAAGGACAGAAGTCACGCCCTAGAAAAAGCAAGAAGGTAATCCCTCAACAAACCAAAAAGAAGACAGCCACAAGAACAGAATGCCAACTCTAACAACAAAAATAAAAGGAAGAAACAATTATTTTCCTTAATATCTCTTAATATCAATGGACTCAATCCCCCAATAAAAAGACATAAACTAACAGACTGACTAAACAAACAGGACCCAACATTCTGTTGCTTACAGGAAACCCATCTCAGGGAAAAAGACAGACACTACCTCAGAGTGAAAGGCTGGAAAACAATTTTCCAAGCAAATGGTCTGAAGAACCAAGCTGGAGTAGCCATTCTAATATCGAATAAAATTGATTTCCAAGCCAAAGTTATCAAAAAAGATAAGGAGGGACACTTCACACTGATCAAAGGTAAAATCCTCCAAAAGGAACTCTCAATTCTGAATATCTATGCTCCAAATGCAAGGGCAGCCACATTCATTAAAGATACTTTAGTAAATCTCAAAGCACACATTGCACCTCACACAATAATAGTGAGAGACTTCAAACACACCACTTTCACCAATGGAGAGATCATGGAAGCAGAAACTAAACAGGGACACAGTGAAACTAACAGAGGTTATGAAACAAATGGATCGGACAGATATCTACAAAACATTTTATCCTAAAACAAAAGGATATACCTCTTCTCAGCACCTCACTGTACCCTCTCCAAAATTGACCACATAAATGGTCACAAAACAAGCCTCAACATATACAAAAATATTGAAATTATCACATGCATCCTATCAGATCACCATGGACTAAGGCTGATCTTCAATAAAAAAATAAATAATAGAAAGCCAACACACACTTGGAAACTAAACAACACTCTTCGCAATGATACCTTTGTCAAGGATGGAATAAAGAAATGAATTAAGGATGTTTTAGAGTTTAATGAAAATGAAGACAAAACATACCCAAACTTGTGGGAAACAATGAAAGCATTTCTAAGTGCAAATCTCATAGCTCTGAGTGCCTCCAAAAAGGAACTAGAGAGAGCACACAGCAGCTTGACAACACCTAAAAGCTCTAGAACAAAAGGAAGCAAATTCACCCAAGAGGAGTAGACAGCAGGAAATAATCAAACTCAGGGGTGAAATCAACCAAGTGGAAACAAGAAGAACTATTCAAAGAATCAACCAATCGAGGAGCTGGTTCTTTGAGAAAATCAACAAGATAGGTAAACCCTTAGCTAGACTCACTAGAGGGCACAGGGAAAGCATCCTAATTAACAAAATCAGAAATGAAAAGGGAAACATAACAACAGATCCTGAAGAAATCCAAAACTCCATCAGATCCTTCTACAAAAGGCTGTAATCAACAAAACTGGAGAAACTGGATGAAATGGACAAGTTTCTATAGAGATACCAGGTACTAAAGTTAAATCAAGATCAGGTTAATGATGTAAACAGTCCCATATCCCCTAAAGGAATAGAAATAGTCAATAATAGTGTCCCAACCAGAAAAAGGCCAGGACCAGATGGGTTTAGCACAGAGTCCTACCAGACCTTCAAAGAAGATCTAATCCCAGTTCTTCACAAACTATTCCACAAAATAGAAACAGAAGGTACTCTACCC
The DNA here is from genome assembly GCF_978045245.1 of Mus caroli. Lineage (NCBI taxonomy): Eukaryota > Metazoa > Chordata > Mammalia > Rodentia > Muridae > Mus > Mus caroli. The sequence continues at coordinate 24,949,045 of NW_028227260.1, forward strand.
AACTCATTCTATGAAGCCACAATTACTCTGATACCTAAACCACAAAAGACCCAATAAAGATCGAGAACTTCAGACCAATTTCCCTTATGAATATCGATGCAAAAATCCTCAATAAAGTTCTCGCTAGCCGAATCCAAGAACACATCAAAACAAACATCCATCCTGACCAAGTAGGTTTCATGCCAGGGATGCAAGAATGGTTCAATATACGGAAATCCATCAACGTAATCTAGTATATAAACAAACTCAAAGACAAAAATCACATGATCATCTCCTTAGCTGCTGAGAAAGCCTCTGACAAAATCCAACATCCATTCATGATAAAAGTCTTAGAAAGATCAGGAATTCAAGGCCCATACCTATCCATGATAAAAGCAATCTACAGCAATCCAGTAGCCAACATCAAAGTAAATGGTGAGAAGCTGGAAGAAATCCCACTAAAATCAGGGACTAGACAAGGCTGTCCACTCTATCTCTACCTATTCAACATTGTACTTGAAGTCCTAGCCAGAGCAATTAGACAACAAAAGGAGATCAAGGGGATACAAATTTGAAAAGAACAAGTCAAAATATCACTCTTTGCAGATGATATGATAGTATACATAAGTGACCCTAAAAATTCCACCAGAGAACTCCTAACCCTGATAAACAGTTTCAGTGAAGTAGCTGGATATAAAATTAACTCAAGCAAGTCAATGGCCTTTCTGTACACAAAGGATAAACAGGCTGAGAAAGAAATTAGGGAAACAACACCCTTCTCAATAGTCACAAACAATATAAAATACCTTGGCGTGACTCTAAATAAGGAAGTGAAAGATCTGTATAAGAAGAACTTCAAGTCCCTGAAGAAAGAAATTAAAGAAGATCTCAGAAGATGGAAAGATCTCCCATGCTCATGGATTGGCAGGATCAACATTGTAAAAATGGCTATCTTGCCAAAAACAATCTACAGATTCAATGCAATCACCATCAAAATTCCGACTCAATTTTTCAACGAATTAGAAAATGCAATCTGCAAATTCATCTGGAACAACAAAAAACCTAGGATAGCAGAAACTCTTCTCAAGAATAAAACAACCTCTGTGGAATCACCATGCCTGACCTAAAGCTGTACTACAGAGCAATTGTGATAAAAACTGCATGGTACTGGTATAACGACAGACAAGTAGACCAATGGAACAGAATTGAAGACCCTGAGATGAACCCACACACCTATGGTCACTTGATCTTTGACAAGGGAGCAAAAACCATCCAGTGGAAAAAAGACAGCATTTTCAACAAATTTTGCAGGCACAACTGGTGGTTATCATGTAGAAGAATGGGAATTGATCCATTTCTATCTCCTTGTACTAAGGTCAACTCTAAGTGGATTAAGGAACTCCACATAAAACCAGAGACACTGAAACTTATAGAGGAGAAAGTAGGTAAAAGCCTCGAAGATGTGGGTACAGGGGAAAAATTCCTTAATAGAACAGCAAAGGCTTGTGCTGTAAGATCGAGAATCGATAAATGGGACCTCATAAAATTTCAAAGCTTCTGCAAGGCAAAAGACACCTTCAATAAGACAAAAAGACCACCAACAGATTGGGAAAGTATCTTTACCTATCCTAAATCAGATAGGGGACTAATATCCAATATATATATAGAACTCAAGAAGGTGGACTCCAGAAAATCAAATAACCCCATTAAAAAATGGGGCTCAGAGCTGAACAAAGAATTCTCACCTGAGGAATACCGAATGGCTGAGAAGCACCTGAAAATATGTTCAACATCCTTAATCATCAGGGAAATGCAACTCAAAAGAACCCTGAGATTCCACCTCACACCAGTCAGAATGGCTAAGATCAAAAATTTAGGTGACAGTTGATGCTGGTGAAGATGTGGAGAAAGAGGAACACTCCTTCATTTTTGGTGGGATTGCAAGCCTGTACAACCACTCTGGAAATCAGCTTGGTGGTTCCTCAGAAAATTGGACATAATACCACCAGAGGATCCAGCAATACCTTTCCTGGGCATATATCCAGAAGATGTCCCAACCAGTAAGGAGAACACATGCTCCACTATGTTCATAGCAGCCTTATTTATAATAGCCAGAAGCTGGAAAGAACCCAGATGCCCCTCAACAGAGGAATTGATCCAGAAAATGTGGTACATTTACACAATGGAGTACTACTCAGTTATTAAAAGGAAAGAATTTATGAAATTCCTAGGCAAATGGATGGACCTGGAGGGCATCATCCTGAGTGAGGTAACACAATCACAAAGGAACTCACACAATATGTACTCACTGATAAGTGGATATTAGCCCAAAAACTTAGGATACCCAAGATATAAAATACCTTTTATTAAACGCATGAAACTCAAGAAGAACGAAGATCAAAGTGTGGACACTGTGCCCCTTTTTAGAATTGGGAACAAAACACCCAAGGAAAGAGTTACAGAGATAAAGTTTGGAGCTTTGACGAAAGGTTGGACCATCTAAAGACTGCCATATCCAGGGATTCATCTCACAATCAGCTTCCAAACGCTGACACCATTGTATACACTAGCAAGACTTTGTTGAAAGGACCCTGATATTGCTGTCTCTTGTGAGACAATGCCGGGGCCTAGCAAACACAGAAGTGGATGCTCACAGTCATCTATTGGATGGATCACAGGGCCCCCAATGGATGAGCTAGAGAAAGTACCCAAGGAGCTAAAGGGATCTGCAACCCTATAGGTGGAACAATATTATGAACTTACCAGTACCCCTGAGCTCTTGACTCTAGCTGCATATGTATCAAAGGATCGGCCATCACTTGAATGAGAGGCCCATTGGACTTGCAAACCTTATATGCCCCAATACAGGGGAACGCCAGGGCCAAAAAGTGGGAGTGAGTGGGTAGGGGAGTGGGCGGGGAGTGTATTGGGGTCTTTTTGGATAGCATTGGAAATGTAAAGGAGGAAAATACCTAATAAAAAAATTGTCATTAAAATATGGCTGGTGTTATGATAATTATTAAGCAAAAAGCAATGGGTGTGCTGATGGATAATAGTGATTTTAAAGTTGAGAGGATATAGAATCACCTAAAAGACAAATCTCAAAGCATGTCTCAGAGGTTAGCCTCTGAACAGGCCTATGAAAGATGGCCAAGATTAGGTTAATTGGTGTTAGAGTATCTGTATTAGATGTATTCAGCAACATCTAAAGGAGTGAGGTACTGGATTGAATAAGAACAAGAAAACATGCTAGCATCATCATCTATTGGCCTCTGCTTACTAACTGGAAGTGCCCTGGGAGCAGGTGTCTCCAACTCCTGCTGCTGTGCATTCCCATCATGACAGTCTGTGACTTCGACCTACGAGAAAAAAAATGCATCTTTTCTTCCTTGCATTGCTTTTGTTATGTGTTTTTGTTGCAACAGTGCGTAAAGTAACTAACACAAAAAATATGTATCAGGAAATGGTGTTGTTGTTGAAATAAGCACATCTGTGTGGTACTGGTTTGTAAGAACTGGTTTATTAAAGGAATATGGAAATATTTGGAAGTTGGGGCTAGAAAAGTCTTTGAATACTGGAAGCAGAAATAAGTGGGCAGTTCTGATGAGATCTTGGAAGAGCAGAATGCTGAGAGATACATGGAAAATGGAAGTCTGGCTAATGAGGTTTCAAGAGGGAAGCAGATACTCTCCCAGGAATTGGGTACCTGTGATTTAGGGTGCAGTTTTTTCAAGCAGCAGCAATCAACCTCAACAGAGACTCATATTCTGAAGTGATTTAATTGAGGAGTATTACTTTTATTTATATAAAAGTTGAATTGAAAGCATGTAAAGTGAGGTATGATTTAAATGGCAGAAATTTAACTCTATGGTATCCATTATATCATTAGATCTGCTCCAAACTGAAAGCAAGTGAATTTAATAATGAATTAATGGATGTAAGAATCATCATTAAGAGAACCATTGTACTTGATAGTTGTTGTCAAACATGGGGTTAATATACAAAAAGAACAAGCTTGTCTTCCCATGAATTCCCCTAAGAGTCAATTTGTTGGATTGGATATTCCCCGAGGCTGATGCATTAAAGCACTTCTCAAGTGTAAATAGCTAACTGACATCTGAATTAATAAAAAATGCACTTAACCTTGAACTGATGAAGGTATATAACAACCATCGGAAGAAAATAAACTTCTCATCTCCTGGCATTATTCAATAACTGCAAACAACATTGCTCACAAAGATTCAATACCTTTAAATGAAGAACTATAGAAGTATGAAAGTCTTGTGTTAGTTAGAAACTGTTGTTAGAATCCTGATTCAACAAACAAGCACCTACCCAGTCAAATAATGTAGATGCAGTGTATTTTTAGATGTGTCAAGTAATTTTCCCCCAACTCATTAGAAACACAAATGAAATTTCAAAGTCCTAGAAGGAGCTGATTTGTGCTGTGTTTCCTTTATAGACTACTGTCTAGAAAATGAGTTTCAATCAGTTGCTATGTGAATACCAGTTATTAGAGTGGCTGCTGTGTATGGAGCCTGTGGGAGGTGTAATTAAGTCAGCAAGGATAATGGGTGTGTGTGACTTAAGCATATTTCCTTTCTGTCTCAGATAGTAGAAAGCTGTAGCAACAGAAAGATATGCTTTGGGGATCATGATGTGATTCAGTGGTAGAGTACTTACCTAGAGTGTGTGAGACCCTGGGCTAAAAGTCTCAGTAGTAGGGGGAAAAAGAATAAAAAGAGAAAGAAAAAGATATGTTTTTTTTTTTTTTACATTTATCTCAGTTACTAAGTACATCACTGGGGCAGATAAGTTAGCTGTTCTAAATCTTAATTCCTCATCTTTAAATTGAATTCATAACATCCACTACTTCAGTGTGCAGTGAGCATGAAATGTTAGAAATGGATATTCCATCTGTTAGTAATATGAGATTTAACTGAGAAACATTAACAAATCAAAGTTCTTGTTACAGTGTCTGGCATAAAGAAGGTGTTAACCAACAATTAATTTCCCATTTCTTAAACAGCCATAGAGCCAGATTTTATAGCCAAGTGGATGAAAAACTACATAGTGATTGAAAAACAGCATTATGTGAATCAAAGACTATATAGTCCTCCATTGTGTTGCAATGAAATGAATAGGATAGGTGACTATAGTCTTACCTGGCTTCTCACTGAGATGGCTAGATAGAATACCCAGAGCCATTTAATCTATGTGCTAAAAGTCAATAAATAGAGTAGTTCAAGCAAGCCCAATAATAAAAATCATTTGTTAGAAAGAAATATCAATAATTTAGTGTGTGGGTCCACAAACTGTAGTTGTGATCAAAGACTAGACAACATGAGGCCACTGAAGATCCATAAGACAAGATTTCATGGGAAGCATTTTTCTTTCTTCTGAGCAAGTAGTATCTGAAATTTCATAAACTGGAAACTGCAGAGGGCTCTTCATATGTAACACAAGCTCCGACACTCATTTGAAGTTTGTGGTGGTTGATTTTGCCAACCTTCTAGTAGAAACTCTCTATATTCTAAATGCTCTGGTTTTCTTCAGAGATCACTACTGTGGTAATAAAATAGAGGTTTTGAATGGTGAGATGCCAGTCTTCTAGAAAGGGTGCTTTATAACATCGTTATGAATAAATGCAAGAGAAGTGATACTGCTCCAGTATTTTGTAATTTGAACAAAATGGAGGTGATGAGGGTAAGGTCAATCATATACTTCTCCCTCCCTACAGTGTTACTCAGTGACTACCGTCTATTTATGTCTTCATCCATGGGAGTGTACTCAAATAAACAGAACTAGAATTCAGGAGTACAGAAAAAAGCAATTACTTATTGCAGGTACCATGCTTCTGGTTATGCATAGGGGCAGATAAGGAAGTTAAAACCTTAAGTATATGGGAATTTTATTACATCTCTAGATAGATAATAGAAATAAAGAGGGATGCCAGATAATGTTGAACAAGGTATCTAGGGAGACTGGTATTCAGTACATCCACTATGATTCACACTGTGGTATTGATGTTGCATAAGGCTAATATTAATTTCTCTCAGAGTACTCAGAGGTGATTGGGATACAACGGATTACTGATGTTAATCCCCTCAGGAAACATCTGTGTAAGCTAAATAGCAAGGTATTCACTTCCACTGAGAAGCAGCTGTCAAGTAGGCTAGAAGACTCATGTCAGATACCATGAAAACATTCTAAAACAAAATTTCAATAGGAAAGTCAGTACAAGCAGATTACATGGAGACCACAAAGTAAGAAAGTGGATGGGATAATATCACACCAGTTGATAATACAAATTAGGATGCCCCAGTATCATAACCCCATTTCAGGAATGGACCTATCAAATGATACTTAGGTCAGCATCCTATCACTGAGATTAAGGATATCATTGCTCGGTGTTTATTCCATTCCTTCTCCTTAGAGATTTTGTACAAACCATTCTGTTGTAATTTTCTCCTCTGACTTATGATGAGGACCTACCTTGCTGGATAGCATCAATCATATAACAAATTTACCTCCCTAATGTATTTTTGGTTAGACCAAGGGATATTTAAACCTTTTACAGTACTACAGTACACCTTTGAGCATGGTATGTATTATTATTTTTTGTCTATGGATTCTAATTCATTTTCCTAAGTACAATTAATTTTAATTTCCTTTTGTAATTCTTTTTGGCTTACTCATCTGTCATTCCAGTTGACAGTATACAGTGCATGATGCCTCTATAACAAATATTTTTAATGATAATATGCTTGCTAGTCAGTAAGAAGTACAGAATTATTACAAATCTCAATTTCTTTGCTCTGTCAGGCTACTTAATTTAATGACATCATGTAAAAGAGGCCATTTATTAGGAAAAATTCATCAAGAGACTTCCAGAAGTGAAAACTGAACTGAACTTTTGGACCCCGAATTGAATACATTCTCTTAGACACTGCAAAGTAGAAAGATATTTTTTTCTTGCAGTAAATTTTTTGAAATGGAAATAAAGTTATACATCTTGAAAAGATTGCTCACAGTGATAAATAGCTGGTCTTACATTAAGGAAGGTATGGTACTGAATGTTCCTATTCACATTCAAGACCACTGTTGTGGTCAGTAAGAAACTGACTACATGGCCATGTGAGTTAGAAATGGTGGTGCAGCCTTTAGTTTCCCTAAAGCCTAATTGATGGTAAGTACTTTTGAAAGGTACTGTTTAGCTATTCACACAACACTTTGTTGATTTTGAATTGGTATGTATTATTACTAAGTGTTAAAACTTCTTTATATTCTGGATGCAAGCTTATTATCCAACTCATCATTGGCAAGTATTTTTTACCCACATGTAGCTTTTTATCCCTCCCTCCCTTCCTTCTTTCCTTCCTTCAGCCCTTTATTTTATTCTGCCTTGCTGTGTCCTAGACTAGCCTTCTCCAAAACTACCTATCTACCTGTCTCAGCCTCCCAAGTAGTTAGATTACACTGTGTACCAACACCTTTCATTTTCTTAATGTTTGCGAAAATATTCTTCAGTTTTGTAAAGCCTAATTTATCTTTTCTCTTTCATGGCTTGTGCTTTGGTATAACATATAGATGTATTCTATGTGGCCAAAGGTCATAAAATGTTTTTCATTTTAGCTTTCATTGGATATTAGTGATCCATTCTGAGGTAAGGATTTTAAAAAGGTGTTAGTGCAATTATTCATTTGAAAGATTTTTTCCTAATTGAGAAATTGGACATTTTTATTAAAACTCAATTGCTGCCAAACACAAGGCTAATTTCTATGACGAAATCTGCTCCACTACGAATAATGGCCAGGCCAGTGAAACTTGCCCACAATTTTGATATATTGCATTTCTATTTTGATTTTATGACTAATTTGTCAAGTTCTACAAAAAAAGTCTTGCTCCTTCTAACCTATGAGCACGAATTGGAAATGTTCTTTAATTACTTTCAACAATGGTTTGTGTTTTTCATTGTACAAGTTTTAAGTTCTTTCTCTTAAATTGTGGGCAAAGGCCTGAATCTGTTTCACGTCTATAAAATGGATCTTGTTACATTTAAATTTAGGAATGTTTGTTGCTAGTTTACACAAATATGATGAAGTTTTCTATACTGATCTTTCATCCTGTGACTTTACAAGTTGTCTTGTAATTTTGCATTTGGGTATTATTTGCATTTTCTTTAAGTGTTTCACACTGAATATGATATCACCCACAAATAAAGATGCATTTATTTATTCCTTCATTGCCCCCCCCAAAGAAATAAAAAGGAAGAAAAAGAACATGATTACAGGTCATTTGGATTCGTCCTTTATTATAGAATTAGAAGAGATAGATGAGGATTCTTTCTGAAAATCCTAGACTCACTCAACATTTAAATAACTCTACTTGATAAAGTTTCTCATACAATCCCAGTAATGGAGAGGGGAATTCTTAGCACAATTGGAGTATGTGCATTCATATCTCCTTATTATGGTCGTTTATGAAGCACTGTGAATATATAGCAAATTACTGACAAAGGAACAAACTGCTTGTGAATGTAAGTAGGGATTGGCACAGTGGTTAGTGAGGCACTGATGGATGAAGAAATATTTCTTGGTGCTACAAGATGAGAGCAGTAAGGCTCTATCTGGGATTACGTATTGAAAACTAAGCATAATTCTCAAGGAATAAGACCACAGTCCAATGGCACTTCATGTTCTGAGTGGCTATTAAGGAATATGAAATGACTGATTTCAGGAATTCATTATGGGGAAATACACCAGCACCAAGAAGCAATGAACAAAGAACTGGTAATTACCAACAAATACTGAGCAACAATAGATGTTAACATGTCTAAGAAGTTGTGCCTTTCTAGCACATCATTCCATTTTTTTTGTAGAAGCATCATCACCTACATCATCTATTTATACATAGAGCTGATGTGTGCCAAGAGTAAAAGACAAGCAAAAGAACACCCCAGTTCTTTAGTTTTGTGCACAGATGGTGTTAATGTATGTGCACAGGATTTTTCAGATGAGTTGTTTCCAAAAGTTCTATGTAGTCCCATTGCTTTCCAAGGTCCTCAATTAGATAATAGCCAAAGGTGGTCCATAGGAGCATAGCTTGGTAGCAATTGGCAGTGATTTTAAATAGTGAGGCCTAGGAAGTCACGAACTACTGCAGGCTGAAAAGTCAGTCCTTAGTCGAGATTGTTCTCTGTTCAGGCAGCAAGAACATACTGCTGTTACAGTAACTATGATAGTATACCTTAAACAAATGTCTTTAAATGTCTCACTTGGTCATTATCCTAAACCATTAGAGTTAGCCATATATATGTTCAAACCTAAAAGAGGAACATTAGTGTATATATGACTAAGCTTGGATTGGCAGGCTCAGAGTATGTTAACTGCCAGAGAGGCTATTCCTCAAAGAAAGTTGCCAATAATGAATCATTATTCAGTTCAAATGACTATATAATTTGGTTTGCCAATAGCCGGGAAGTTCAGTATGTTGGGGAAGCAGGAGTCTTCAGCTGGCAACAAAATATATAGCTGTATAAATGGGTGGCAGAGATTTAGTTCCAGGATGATTGTCATGTGTTGGCACTAGAGTCTGATTAACAGGTAGAACAGAATCCAGATTCTGGTCTCTTGATGACAAAGGTATTGTTGGATATGGTGATGCCACTATGAGTGCAAACAAAAGACCTGAACAAACAAGTCACTAAGAAACAGATCAATAAAGAAGATGATAAAAGCTTTGGGCTCAGTCCTAGGCACATAAGCTATGGGATTTGGTCCAATAGAATCAACCACGATTTCATCCTTTGGTGGGGATGTGGATCTCAGTACATTGTGAGGGTTTTTTTTTTTAATTTTTTTTAAATTTTTTTTTATTTTTTATTTATTTATTTATGTTTTGGCTCAGACTGTAGAGAATATTGTTTGCGAACCTTTAGAACTCTTGAAGCTGATTGGTCCCAACTATTAAGTTTCTGTTAATTATCTTCATCATTGTTGTTAGGACAAGTTTGAGGAGGGGCTATCTTTCAAACAACAAGTTCTGGTTGTTCAAATTCCTGGGGATGTAAATGTTTTTGTCTGTTTTTTAATGTGATGCCACAGCAACTCATTTGTATTTTGAAGTTTGTGAAAGTTTATAAATCACTAAGGCCCAAGGTGAGAGGGTATGAGTTTACAAAGTGATTTCCTATCCTCCTCTTACTAGTAAACTAGCTACATTTTTTTCCTTGCTGGAGTTCTAGAACGTTTAGCAAGGCAATCTCTTGTGAAGTGACCAGCCTGGTTACAGTAGACACATAACTGAGTTTCTTGCTGGCGGGCTCTTTTGGCAGGAGTGACAGGCAGGTGGGCTCCCTGCAACTGTCTAGGCCCATCCTTTGGTAGTGGACGCATGGGGCCAATGAAGGACTGGTAATGATTTGTAGAAGCAAACATTGGAACATGACTTTCTGACTGTAGGAGCTCTGGCCTGTCTTTGTGTTTTTTGTCTAGCTGAATGCACTGAGTGATCAAATCTGGTAGGTTGTCCATTATATCTGTGATTTCTTCATTCTGAGTGGGGTCAGCTTGTCCATTTTGGAAGTGGTCTCTCTGATTGGTCTCACTATAACTTAAATTTGGAGCATGAAGTTGGAAATTGGTAGCATCCTGTGGAGAAATGTTGCTTTTGTCAACTGTAACATTCATTGGAGGTGTCGTTTCTTGTGTCATTGGTTCACCAAGTGACTGCTGTAACTCAAGAACAAAGTTCTCATATTGTTTCAATAGATTATTCTGGGTAGACTCAGATAGGACATCACAATTTTGCATCTGCTGTGACAGGTAGTCAAAAAAGTGCTTGACTCGGGCATTATCTGCAGGATTAGAAATATCCAGAGCCCTCAAATAGGTGGTCACCTGAGCAAAAAAACCTTTGACACTGGCTGGGTTACCATGAAACTGAGGAATATGGTCACCTGAGTAAGGACCAGACATCACTGGGGTATTCAGGGCAGGTACAACTTGCCCTGTTATAGGAGGCTTATCATCAGTTGGATGTTGAACTTGTGGCTGCAGAATCAGATTGCCTCCTCTCAAAAAGGAAGTCTCTGCATTTAAGTTTGGTAGAGATTCTGTACACTTCTCCATTGTGTCTCTTGCAATTATGTAGAACTGAATAGAAATTCAGTGCTAGTACCCAAGACCAAGGGACAGGCAGTGGATTGGTTTAGGATCTGAAAGGACAGCGCTGTGTCCAAGCAGAAAACAGCTATTCAATATCACTAGAGAATGCTGAGTTGAGCTGAAGAGATGCCACAAAAACCATTATCTTCTATACATCACTGTTTCTTCTTAATGGAGAATGTCAGTGTTTTACACATTCCAAAGACACGGATCACCTTAGGATACATAGAGGAGAGTATTTGAATTAAGAAAATACATATAATAGACACAGTAATTCTTCTTCTTCTCTTTCTTTATAAAGATAGCTATTAAACTTCACACTAACTTATTGTTCTAAAATGTCTTTTATAATCACTGTCAAATGATTTTAGATTAGAGTCCAAAATATTCTTTGCGATCATACAGACTAAAAAAAAAATATGATTTTACAGATTAAAAACAGAGACTCAGAGAAACAAAAATGTTTGTCTAAGGTCACCTAGCTAGTTAATATCAGATTTAGGATGCTTATCATAGAAGCAATCAAAAGCAGCAGTTCCTCCAGCTATCCATACTCTATGTGAGTGTGATGATACATCATGCTTCTGACCACCCAAAAATTGATCAGGTATCTAGAGCATTGATCTAACCAGAGACATTTTTAGGAATACAGAAAACCAAGTCCCAGCAAGGACCCACTGAATAACTTTTCAAAGACACTTTGCTAAGATTTCCAATGTGATTAGAATATGTATTGTAGTCTATATTGAAATAATCACTGACTCTATTTCACACTCACTACTTTAAGCCTCCATTGCTACCTAATATCTGAATGTTGTGTGGTTAATCTATTTTTTTCTACCATTTCCTTGTCTAAGGTCACATTTTTGTTGCCATAGAAATAATTAGGGCATCACAAGGAAGATAAAGACATAAGATTGAGAACTTCACAAATAAGAACAGATTGTTCTTAAAAGTATAAAGATGAAAATGTTCAACACTCCTCCAAGCATTGATAAGAAGAAAGTAACCAATAAAAATTCAGAATAATCCACAAGCAAGTGACATGTCAGTTATTTTGAACTACTATTTATTTCATTTTTTGACTATCCTTCCTTATTAAAGACACAATTTAAACAGGCTTCAATAGGCTGCCAATGATCAAAAACATATTATCACTGATTCTTTCAAAATATAAGTCTCTCAGTAGATAGGCCATTGACCTAGGAATAAACCAAAAACTTGTTCTGATATAAGGATATAACAATAAAATCATTCTTTTTTTGTTTTGTTTTGTTTTTGTTTTTTAAGAAACAAAAGGGGATTGTTTTTAAGGGTTTCTCTGTGTAGCCCTGGCTGTCTTGGAACTCACTCTGTAGATCAGGCTGGCCTTGAACTCAGAAATCTGCCTGCCTCTGCCTCCCAAGTGCTGGGATTAAAGGCATGCACCACCATGCCAGGCATAAAATAATTCTTAATGACATTCTGCTATACTCAAAAGATTAGTGTCTTCCTCATTCATCATGAGATAAGCTTCTTCTTTTAGTAGGTGGGAAGTAATATAGATCTATAACTGGACAATGTGCAGAAAGTGAGAGACCTTGGGACATCAGTCCTAAATGGGATGTCTTCATCAAAGTCCTCTTCTCAGGGGCTCGGGGAGCTATGGTAGAAGAGGAAGCAGAAAGATTATAAGAGCCAGGGTAATGCTAGACACCAAAGAAACCTTGTCTTTCAGACCTGATGAACTCATAGAGATGGTGGCAGCATGCACAGGGCCTGTAGAAGTTCAACTCAAATAGGGTCCTAGAGTTAGGAGGGCAAAATGGACAATAGCTCCCATCCCTAACCAGAAAGCAATCTCCAACTGAAATCTATTTACAAAGGAAAATTAATTTTTACCAGTAGAGTCTCACTGTGTATATTGACCACACTTAAGTGTGGGCACATGCCAAGCAGTTGTTGGCAAATGTAAAATGAACTCAGTGGTATATTTTTGTGTATTGTTTTGTCACAATTTGCTTGTTTGGGGATTGTTGTCTTACTGACATTTTGCTTGTATATTATGATTTCTGATTTTGTGCTCTTTGGTGTGTGTGTGTGTGTGTGTGTGTGTGTGTGTGTGTGTTTCTTGTGGAGATGTATATGTGTCAGTCCTCTACAGACAAAATGACCTGAGACAATTCTGGCTCAGCCAATAGCTGTAAGACTGAACAAGTTTTTAATCTCTTTGAGAATCACTCTCCAAACATTAAAGTATTGCTCATATACTATAAGCATAGCATTTCTCTCTGTGTGTATATATATTAATATCTGCATGTACCAAAATGTTTATGTGTATACATATGTTCACATAAATGCATGGATCACAGCATTTCTCCTAGGGCACTGTTCATGTTGAATGCATTCCAGGCAGAAGGTATAGCCTTTGCACTTAGTCAAGAATAAGTTTTAAATTATAGCTTGTTTTTTGTCTTAACAGTTCTAAATGCTATTACTGGAGTATACTATGTCTCATATGTACCAATACTATTTACACAGTAAAATAAGCAAATATATTCATAAAAGAAATGCTTATAACACCTACCTCATAGATTTTGATGGTTGGCTGAAGTGAAAGGAGACTGTCACAGCTTCATGTTAGTGGCAAAAGGCCCATAAATGTTAGCAATCATTCCTCTAGGTCTGTAGTTGTACATCTGTGTTTTAAAATTCAAATTTCACCTTTTCAGATTCTTCAAAGGTAACACATTGCATTACTGTTTATTATATAACATTTCCTGCAGTATCTGGGGAGACATCTCATAATTAAGCCATTAAAATTTCAGCAGGAAAAAATGTCTGAATATTCATACTCAATTGGTTATAGATGAAATTCATGTCAAATCAGGTCAAGTTTTGCTGTCAACTGGATTTTAGAAACAAACTAATGAAAAAATGACTTACATCTCATAGACCTCTTTGATTTCAGAAATGAAATAAGAAGGAATTGTAGACCTCTAGTAAACTTTTTTTAATTGGAAAGGTATGATTAGAACTTTTCCTTTATGTCTCTGACTTTTGACCTTTCTTTCTACCCTCAGCAATTTTATATCTTTGTGAGAGCTCCTAATTCTATATAGAATTATGTATTCAGGGTGGCTTAGCATTTAATTTTTCTAATTATGTAGCAAGGGTGAAACACTTGCTAAATTAAAAGCATTAGCCCACATGCAAATCATACAATGCTATTGTTGTCAATGGCAAATACTCATTCCTTCAGAGAAAATCTACCTGGTCATCTCATTTGTGAAATTACTTCTGCCTGAGGTCATTGACCTTCTATTGGATTGTCCATAGAAGATGCTGTTGCAAAGACTGCCAGTCTGAAGGATGTAGCCTTAAAGAGCCAAAGCTGAAACAGAGCAGAAATTTCAAATGCATAGGTTTTGGACTATCAGACCCATGTGGCTGGACCAGATTATATAGAAACTGCATAAATATAAGCTTTTGCTTAATAAGTACATGTTTCAGCTGTGAAAACTATAACAACAAATGGTTTCTGTAAATTTTTATGAGCCATTTTGGTTATAGACACTTAGCTCAAAACCATAGTTAATAGTTACTATGGACACAAAACTATTTGAGATGACATTTGAAGAAATCTCTTTATATGGATTATTAGATCTGGAATGTCCACAAAAAGAACATGACTTAAGGATTTGCTTTTCAGCTTGGCTCAATTGGAAGGTGTTAGAGCTCTTAAGAAGTAGTGCTTGATGAAAGGGCACAGGCCACTGACCTAAGTGTTCAAGGACAATGTTGGGTTCAAGGTTGACTCTTTTTTTCTTTCTTTTTACTTTCTGGACTCTATGAAAATGTGTTTCCACCCTGCCCCAAACCCCATATCAATAGAGCTAACTGACTACCAAAATAGTGAGCAAAAATAAATAT
This sequence comes from Mus caroli, assembly GCF_978045245.1. Classification (NCBI taxonomy): domain Eukaryota; kingdom Metazoa; phylum Chordata; class Mammalia; order Rodentia; family Muridae; genus Mus; species Mus caroli. The sequence goes on from NW_028227260.1 coordinate 24,964,104, forward strand.
TTTTCTCCTTTAAGCTGACTATCTCAGGCACTTGGTGCTAGTAACAAAGAACCAAGTAGCTCAGGCCTGCAGTGCTGTATTTTGTATAAGAGATCTTTGTGACCTTACACTCTTACTTTTAAACTATTTTATCTGTGATCATGAAACTACAAAGAGAAACTAAAATTCTATCTTGAGCTTCAGAACATCTAAGGAAATTGGTAGTCACAGGTAATAAGTTGAAGTATCCCTCTCATAAAGGTGAGCAGAGGAGCATTTCTTTGGACTTTCTTAGAGATATCAGTGTAGAATAACCTTGAATAAGCTATTTTTTCTTTGTCTGGACCTACATATCTTTATCTGTATTCTGAAGAGTATTGGGATCCTTACATTTTAGCATAATCCATAAATTCTAACTCAAAAGCTTACTGAACATAGGCATACTTTTATAGGGGTTTCAGTTAATATTTGTATAAGTGTCCTTGGATTTAATCATGAGAATATTGGACACTGACCACACACACACACATACACACACACACACACACACACACACACACACACACACACAGGTCCCAGAATCTCCTTGGATTTTAACATTCAGTTTTTTTTTATTTCATCTATGGAAAGTATGGAATATTTGCTCTTGGATAAGTCCTAGAAATATGGATATTAAATAAGGTCTATATGTGATGTTAATGCAGAAATTTCAATTAATACTTTTGAGAAACATTAGTTTGAGGGCTTTCTTTCTAAGGGTCCTTTTGATTTTAGCATTATGGACACTTGGAAGGAGGGTGGAGACAAGTTTTCACTCTTTAGCCTTGGTTGGATGAAACTTTCTCTGTAGCCATGGCTGGCCTCAAATTCATGGTCTTCCTGAGTTATCAACGTTAAGTACCAAGGTTACAGGGATATACCTCAAAACTCAGTTTAGGTCATTTTTGGAAGTAAAACTATATCTCCCAAAACAGCTCCAAAGTAGTATATGGTATGTTGATTGTTTTTTTTCTAAGCCTCTATGATTTCCTTAAGCACTGTTCTAGTGCAGGTCAGGTCTAGGTACAGAATATTTAAAACTGTATCTCCCAAAACAGCTCCAAAGTAGTATATGGTATGTTGATTGTTTTTTTCTAAGCCTCTATGACTTCCTTAAGCACTGTTCTAGTGCAGGTCAGGTCTAGGTACAGAATATTTGTCTAGCTTGGAGATGGCAGCATAAGTAGCAGTCAAGCTGACCCTGTTCTTGGGACATTATGGCTTCCTTCCAAAGGATTATAATAGTCTACTCTTCTCTGTCTATGAATAAGAGAACACAGTTATCTACATATCCCCATATCACAAACACAGCAGGCAAGCTGGTATGACTTATGTCCTTCAGAACACTGTGGTGAATCAGATATTAGGGTTTCTTTTCATTTTCAATGTTTCTCCATCTTCAGTTGAACTCATAGCTTAGCTTCTTATGAAGTTACAAGTACCACAAATATTCTGTCTCAATCCCTTGGTTCCCTTTATGAGTCTTAAATCCATCAAAGAGCCACACATGCAACATAGGGATCTCTACTGCACAGATTTTGCTATCTACATGCACTAATATTTGTATCTCTCAATAACAAATTTTATGTTTACTACTTCACTTCCTGACTGCAACTTTGCTGTTTTCCAAGTCATAAACCAAGCTACTGAGATGTTAAGTCTAAGTTGGAGAGCAAGGGAGAAGTTTGATACATGAGCAGTATTCTTCAAATGACTCTCATGTAGACTACTTTATTCTCTGTGTCAAGAAAAAAGCTATTTAAAGATAAAATTGAGAGAGTGGGAATAGAGATGGGTGGCTCTCACTGTGAGATAAGTTCTGACTTCTTTATCATTAGAGGACAAACAGAACTAGAATTCTTCCACTGTGGGACATTAGCATAGAAAGTCCAGGAATTGTAAAACAGTGAGGCATCATAAAAATGATCTTGTTCTTTCAAACCCATAGATTCTATAGCTTGCTTGAACACAGAGATAAACCATGAAGAAATGACTGTTGAGTGATATACAATGTAGAACCTCACCTGCATGTCTACCACTCAACTCAAACTTTACCTGCTGTGCACTCAAACTTCAGCCTCTGTTCCAGGAGGAGACTCCATGGCTAAGATATACAGGTCTTGTTTACCAACTTGAATTCTTTATTTGGTTCCTTTGTCTGGTCCCTATGCTCCCATCATTTCAAACAGTACATGCTGTTTCAAGTAAACAATTAGGGAATGAGTGTAAAAATCTACAGACCACAAATCATCATAAAATGGGCCCTTTAAATTTGAAGTGAAAGGTCTTCTACATTCATGTTCCCTGCTGTCTCTTTCATCTTTAATTCATTAAGTGCAATTTACTTAGTGCTGCACACCACTCACAGCTGATGAGCTGACAGAGCCTAGCCCACTTAGATTCAACCTCCTTTTGCATTTGCAGGTCCCAGTGGTGTGCAACCTGATGCTCTGTTCCAGGTAGAGAAAGCTTAATATATGCAACTTAGTATATATCATGTTTTCTGATTATAAGAAGTCTTCTAAAAAGCCTCAGTTTGGCACTGGTTTTCAACCTGTGGATGGTGAACACTTCAGAGGTCAAATGACCCTTTCACAGGGGTCACATATCAGCTATCCTGCATTTCGGACATTTATATTCTGATTCATAACAGTAGCAAACTTACAGTTATGAAAGTTGAAAGAAGAATAATTTTAATGGTTAGGGTGACCACAAGTGGAGGATCTGTATTGAAGGGCTGAAGCATTACGAGGGTTGAAAACCACTGGATTAGAGAAATCTTAGAGATGATGAATATGAGGCTCAATGAATAGAAATTGGTTTGAGACATGTTTATGGACCACTATACTATGGTCTAATCCCAAACCCTTCCTAGTTAGCCATTTTTCCTCACAAAGCATTGACTAGGAGCAAGCAATACAGAGATTATATGCTCCATGACATGACACTCAAGAACTGGCACTTCATGATTCTGGAGCTAGTAACATCCCACACACATGCAGACTCTTTTGTCTGTTCTAACTATGTTTCTATGATTTCATTTGTATTTCATTATAAGCTGTAGAGTAGGTAAGGAATGACTTCTACATTCAGTATAACTTGGTAAAAATGGGAAGAGAGGCCCTTGGTATTGCAAACTTTATATGCCCCAGTACAGGAGAATGCCAAGGCCAGGAAGCAGGAGTGGGTAGGTAGGGGAGCAGGGCAGGGGGAGGGTATAGGGGACTTTCGGGATAGCATTTGAAATGTAAATGAAGAAAATATCTAATAAAAAATTGAAAAAAAGGAGAAGATGAAGTTTGGAGGAAATGATGGAAGGATCTTTATGGGAGTTAGAGGGGGAACAAGGGGTGGATATGATTAAGATACAGTGATTTCAGGCATGAAATTTTCAAGTAAGAAATAAAAGGGAAAAGTGGTTTAAAGAATTAAAATGACTTGACTTTAGATTTGAAACTAGAATTCTCAACATGTGTATCTACTACAATTATGCTATTCGAAGCAGCTTTAAAGAGTGTTTTTTTTTTAAAATATCTGGAAATTTGAAATGAGATATTTTGAATCAAAATCTCAATCTCACTTAACCCAGGCTATGAGACCTGGAGCAAGTAACATCTGTGACATCTCTGTTGCAGAGAAAACTATATGTATTTATATACAATAGAGGCAATAACATATGTACAGTTACTGGCATTTAGCTTCTTTCAACATTAGAAACCATTTATAGCATTATATTGTCAGGAGGCCTTGGAAAGTTTCTGTCCAAAATATTTGTCATCACCATGTTTCTATCTAGAAATCTGTAGTGTTATAGCAAGGTAGTTGTTCCCAAGTCTCCTGATGTGCAGCAAGGAGGTGGCTCAGTGTAAGTCATTCAATATATTACCTGTCCTCATATTTCTTCTTTATAATACTTGCATAACTTTTAATGAATTATTAAATGTTTATTTCTCCTTTATAAACTGTGAGATTAAAAAAGAAGAAGAAGAAAAATCTAATTTCATCTTTCTGTACCCAGGGCCTAAGATCCTTCTCTGTATCCATAGAGGCATTCAGGAATTCTTTAAGTTGGTTAACATTTGTTTATAGCAGCCATAGATAAACTAGCTATTACAGAGGTGGTTTTATTGTTTATATTTTCTATATAGACCATCTTTATTCTTTGATAATATGAGCAGAAAATATGTCCAAATGCCAGTATTTCTTAATGTTCTTAACATTTTTGAACCTCAGATGAATGAATTAACCATGAAGAAATATAGGTAAAGAGCTGTGTCAATTGGGCTAATGTCCAGAAGACGCCTTATATTTACCTACAAACCTTTGCCAAATCAGTGAGAAGAAGTTGATACTCCAGAAATACAGTATGTTCAGATGGATGTATAATTTTGTTTATATCTTACTTCCTTCTTAGTAAAGTTTCCCACTATCCCAGGCCCTAAATCAATATTATCTAGAAACTTGGAAAGAAAATAAATGCCAGTGAAAGGATGAAGCTACTTGGTATGGCATTTAAAGTTAAGTTTCAGTGAAGATGGAAGAATTGCTTACCACTTTCGTATTGTTCTCCATGTGTAAATAGGCAGAGTTGAACAATGGTGAAATTCTGTAGAATGTGAAAACATAAGGTAGAAACAGGTGAGATTCTCTCAATGTTTGAACACTAGCACTAGTAATCCTATTTCTATATACTTATTATAAAGATATCTCTATGCTCCAAATACAAAGGCAGCCACATTCATTAAAGAAACTTTAGTAAATCTCAAAGCACACATTGCACCTCATACAATAATAGTGGGAGACTTCAACACACCACTTGCACCAATGGACAGATCATGGAAACAGAAACTAAACAGGGACACAGTGAAACTAACAGAAATTATGAATCAAATGGATCGGGCAGATATCTACAGAACATTCTATCCTAAAACAAAAGGACATACCTTCTTTTCAGCACCTCATGGTACCTTCTCCAAAATTGCCCACATAATTGGTCACAAAACAGGCCTCAACAGATACAAAAATATTGAAATTGTCCCATGCATCCTATCAGATCACCATGGACTAAAGCTGATCTTCAATAACAAAATAAATAATAGAAAGCCAACCTTCACGTGGAAACTGAACAACACTCTTCTCAATGATACCTTGGTCAAGGAAGGAATAAAGAAAGAAATTAAGGACTTTTTAGAGTTCAATGAAAATGAAGCCACAACATACCCAAACTTATGGGACGCAATGAAAGCATTTCTAAGAGGAAAACTCATAGCTCTGAGTGCCTCCAAAAGGAAACTAGAGAGAGTACACATTAGCAGCTTGACAACATACCTAAAAGCACTAGAACAAAAGGAAGCAAATTCACCCAAGAGGAGTAGATGGCAGGAAATAATCAAACTCAAGGGCGAAATCAACCAAGTGGAAACAAGAAAAACTATTCAAAGAATCAACCAATAAAGGAGCTGGTTCTTTGAGAAAATCAACAAGATAGATAAACCCTTAGCCAGACTCACTAGAGGGCACAGGGAAAGCATCCTAATTAACAAAATCAGAAATGAAAAAGGAGACATAACAACAGAGCCTGAAGACATCCAAAACACCATCAGATCCTTCTACCAAAGGCTATACTCAACAAAACTGGAGAAACTGGATGAAATGGACAAGTTCCTAGACAGATACCAGGTACCAAAGTTGAATCAAGATCAGGTTAATGATCTAAACAGCCCTATATCCCCCAAAGAAATAGAAGCAGTCATTAATAGTCTCCCAACTAAAAAAAGCCCAGGACCAGATGGGTTTAGTGCAGAGTTCTACCAGACCTTCAAAGAAGATCTAATCCCAGTTCTTCACAAACTATTCCACAAAATAGAAACAGAAGGTACTCTACCCAACTCATTCTATGAAGCCACAATTACTCTGATACCTAAACCACAAAAAGACCCAACAAAGATAGAAAACTTCAGACCAATATCCCTTATGAATATTGATGCAAAAATCCTCAATAAAGTTCTTGCTAACCGAATCCAAGAACACATCAAAACAATCATCCATCTGACCAAGTAGGTTTCATCCCAGGGATGCAGGGATGGTTCAATATACGGAAATCCATCAATGTAATCCAGTATATAAACAAACTCAAAGACAAAAACCACATGGTCATTTCATTAGATGCGGAAAAAGCATTTGACAAGATCCAACACCCATTCATGGTAAAAGTCTTGGAAATATCAGGAATTCAAGGCCCATACCTAAACATGATAAAAGCAATCTACAGCAAACCAGTAGCCAACATCAAAGTAAATGGTGAGAAGCTTGAAGCAATCCCTCTAAAATCAGGGACTAGACAAGGCTGTCCACTTTCTCCATACCTATTCAACATTGTACTTGAAGGCCTAGCCAGAGCAATTCGACAACAAAAGGAGATCAAAGGGATTCAAATTGGAAAAGATGAAGTCAAAATATCACTTTTTGCAGATGATATGATAGTATATATAAGTGACCCTAAAAATTCCACCAGAGAACTCCTAAGCCTGATAAACAGCTTCGGTGAAGTAGCTGGATATAAAATTAACTCAAACAAACAAATGGCCTTTCTCTAAATCACATTTCTAATAATATCTAATTTGTTATGTATAATGCTGGCCTAAAATCTGTTTTATTGGATATGTAATTTACCAAAAATAAAATATAGTTACTTGAAATGCATAGTTAATGCTTTTGTTTTAGGGACAAGGTCTCAGTATATAGCACTAACTGGCATAGAATTCACTATGTTGACCAGGTTGGCTTTGAACCTACAGAGATCCTCCTACTTTTTGCTCCAGAGTGCTTCAGTTAAAGATCTTCATGACAATACCTGGCCTTAGTTGACAGGTTTTGGCAAATATATGTATGTGTTTAAGACCACCACAACTGACTCTACTTCTGTGAACAATAAATATTTATAGTATGCATAAAACAAAGAAATAGGTTTGGAATTCTTACAAGATGGACCTTCTACCATTGAGAACTATGTAATGCTGTTGACACATCTTTGCTAAGGACAGAGTTTTCAGTAACTACAGATGGTAATATTTTGAAGCACAGCCATGCATTAAATGAGAATTGCATGAATGTCTCCAAATATTTCTATGGGAGTATGAAGTAAATAATATCTAAATGTAACCTCTGCCCTTTATTATACCCTGAACTTTATTCTGTTTTTTTGTTTTTGTTTTGTTTTGTTTTGTTTTGTTTGTTTGTTTGTTTGTTTGTTTGTTTGTTTTTTCATCCAATGCTTACTGTTCTTGGACCACAAAAGGTTGGAAAAAAAAATCATTCTTCCTATAGTAACTTGAGACAATTCCTTTCTTAGAGTTATAGTATATTTCCCAAGCAAGAAGTTCTGGTGATGGACTTACAGGCAGAGCAACAGTAAGATATTTTTGTCTAGAATTCCATGCCTGTCTCCACTCCCCCCAGACACAGCATGTAGATTATGAGATAGCTTAAGTAGGTAATCATGGGAGACTGGAGGAAAGTCAAAGAGCTTCTAAATATGTATTTCAAAGAAGGGCAACAGATGAGGACTTCCAAACTCTTTCTCAGCTTTGTTTTCACATTCACAAAGGCCTATCAAAAATTGTCCATCTGCCAATGCTTTTTTTTTCTATCTAACACCCTCTAGCCCTGATATGGTACTATATGTTCTTAGAATAGTGCTTACTTCAACTGACAGCATTTTTTTTAATAGATCCATCAGGAGTGATATATCTTTAATTCAACTTCACACTTTAAGTGTCTGTCAGACTGTCAAGTCATTCTAACTTCTGTGAGGATGTGTCACTGTAAAAAATTGGTTGTAGCATGCCACTAGACCTCAGAGATTCAGTCTTCAGGGAGTTTGAAAATTGTTTCAGAGTGACATATTCCAAACTACATGATCTCTTATTTTCATTGAAAAACAGTAATTCAAGAAAAAAAAAAACTAGACAAAAGTATGTAAGTTCATTTGCTTCTAGAGACAAACCTGTATTGCTCAATAAACAACATGGAATCAGTATCCTTAGGGATGTTTACAGCTGTACTCAAACAGCACATTTAGAGTAAATCAGAGTAAATTTAGAGTAGAAGCAATGTACTACTGTGCTAGGTGCCTTTAAATGCATCTGTCCTTGGATATATAGAACAATTGTGCTCCTCTATCTTCCATTTTCTTTCCTCAAGTACTCATTTTATTTTAAAGTTGCTTTAAAGTGTTTAAAGTAATTGGTATCATTATACAATGTTTAATCAGTTATTTTCATCTACAAATATACTTTCAGCAAGAACTAACATTTGAAAGTGACAAAAAGGAAAATTATCTAGCCTCTGTACCATCTCAAAACAAAAAGTTCACATATTATAGATTATTCCTCAAAGATAATAAAGATCATGGTGGAATTTTACTGGCTCTAAAGAAGTTTTGTCATGCTGTATTTCAAACCCTATAGAGACAATAATCAACAGTGATATAAGTGATTTTTTTTTGGGGGGGGATACAGGGTTTCTCTGTGTAGCTCTGGCTGTCCTGGTGTAGACCAGGCTGGCCTCAAACTCAGACATCTTCCTGCCTCTGCCTCCCAAGTGCTGGGATTAAAGGCTTGCACCACCATGCCTTGCTGATAGAAGTGATTTTTAATGACTTGTTCAGGTATTGTCATCACTGAAGAGGAAAAAAGGAATACTGAAAATTAATCACAACTCTCACAATAAATATAAAATATTCTCTTAAAATTATGTTTAAGTTTGTCTCATTATGTTTAATATGTTTGAGATTTGATTCTCAATATAGTGATGTCAAGGTTCTCAAACTTTTAAGAAGTGAAGTAAGAGTATAAAGAAATTAAGACTTAAGCCACTTCCTTGGAAAGAATTAAAAGGCTTTTGTGATACCACATTATTTTCTCACAAGAGCAAGTTGCTATAAAAAATCATGACATGCCTGTTCACTCTCAGGTTTTCTATCTTTACAAGTTCTATATTCCATTAGATGCATGGCCACCATGATTTCATATTCTGTGATGTGATGTAGCAAAGTAGACCCTCACCTGTGAGCAAACAGTGATGAACTAGATAGTTAACATTACAACCACTTAATAATAATTTGAATTAGATCTATTTGTTGATACCTTAGGAAATCTTTAAGTACCAGGACCATAGTGTCCAATGAACCTACAGTTATAAAGATGAGTGAAGCATTAAAAAGGCAGAAATAATCCCAATGACCGAGTAGGTACCAAATTGCTGAGGTACCATGGCCTTACCTGTAAAGTTATAAAATGGGCTTTCAGTCCGCTTAAACAATGATGCTAATGAAGACAGAATCCTTGGCAGGTATGCAATCCAAAAACAACAACACATAACAGCCTTTAATACCACCATGTCATATAGAGTATTTGTTTTGAACCTGACTAACCTATTCCATCTACATCTATAATTTCATTTAGTTATAAAAACAACCTTTAAAAGTCCCATTTATCATCATTTTATAAGGATAAAAATAATTTTGAAAGGCTAATTGACTTTCCTAAGACCTTATGGTGAAGAAATGCCAAAGTTCAAAGTCAACCCCATGTTACTCTAATTTAGATGTTCCACAAATTAACAAATTACATTGGACTGCTTGACCAGTGATTATCTGGTAATTAATAGAGTGGAATTGAGCAAAAGAATTTGTTAAATTGTGTAAATTCCTTTAGTTCCCTAACTTGTTCTCTTCTATGGTTTGAATAATTGATCATTAAAATTTCATGTGCTAGAGGTTCAGTTCCTAGAGTTGTGGGAGTGAGATGGTGCAATCATTAAGAACATAATCTAGTAGAAGAGATCTGGGTGATGGGATTTCTACCTCATAACCATAAAGGTACATTGATTCTGCTCCCCCAAATCATGTTGAATCTCAGCAGGATTAAATTTGGCTTTATAAGTTTAAATTATTACAACTTAGGGCTCCAATATATGTTGTCTGTTAGGTACAGGACCTTTTTCCTCCCTGTTTTTCTGCCATGTTAGAACATAGCCAAAGAAGTACTCATCAGAACAATGGTATCAGTCAGGTTCAAATCTCTTTAGGCACCCAAATCATAATTCACGTAACTTCTTTTGTTTAATAAGGTTGCCCAGATCATGTATTTAATCATTAAAACACAAAACAGATTAAGACAATCTATCTGCATCCCTCTGCCCATTGTGTGCCACTTCATTGCTGTTTAGACTTTTCTACAAGACAAAGTTATAGTAAGGTGGATTAGCAACGATAGGAAAGTAGGCAGAAGCTGCTGAACAATAAGATATAAAGTATATGTAGTGGTTTGTATGAGAATGCCCCTTGTGGTGATTTGAAAAGTTGTAGCCCCTATATATTCATGTGTTTAAATTCTTGGCCCATTGAGAGTGGCACTATTAGGAGGTATGGCCTTGTTGGAATAGGTGTGGCCTTGTTGGAGGAAGTGTGCCACTGTGGAGGCAGGATTTGAAACCTCCTATGCTTAAACTATGTTCTCTGTGGCATAGAGTCTCCTTCTTCTGTTTGTGGATCAAGATGTAGAACTTGTAGGCACCTCTCTAGCACCACTTCTGCTTGCATGCTACCATATTTACCATTGTGAAAATTAAATGTTTTTCTTTATAAAAGTTGCCATGGTCATGTTGCCTCTTCACAGTAATAAAACCCTAACTAAGGCACCCCACATAGGCTCATATTTTCAAATCTTTGGTTCTCAGTTACTGGGACTGTTTGGGAATGATTGGAGGTGTATCCTATAGGAGGAGATATGGCCTTGTTGGAGGAGGTATGGCACTAGGGATGGGCTTTCAGATCAGGATGTAAAGTTTTCAGCTACTGTTCCAGCATCATGCTTGCCTACTTCCCACCATGATGATGATGATGATGATGATGATGGACTAATCATCTAAAACTGTGAGTCCCAACTAAATGTTTTTTTTATAAGAATTTTTTTATTCATGGTGTCTCTTCACAGCAATAATATAGTATTTAACATATGGCAGTTTATATGCATGATTGGATTTACTAAATTTTGAAGATTGTGAAAATTGTTGACCATCTCTACATACTACAATTGACAGATGAAAGACACTGATTATGCATATTGTATAGATGACAAAGTCAAAGAAATCCACTATAGAGATCAAATGTCCTAAATGCTAACCCTGTGTTTCACAGCTCATAAGCCACCCTGTGTCTGCCAGCAAGCATCTTTGTTTAGTGCTGCCTTTGTCTGAGCCATGAGGAAATGGCTAATGTATGAAGCTGACCAAATGAGAGGGCTAAAAGTTTTACAAAATAGCAGGCCTTGGGTTATATGTCAGGTTTATGTTGTGAAAGTATCAGATATTTGCACATGAATGCCCACAATATAAAGAGAATACTCTCACCTCTCAAAACTGAAGAAAATGTCAGGGGTTGCCAAGAAACTTTCTGGTTATTCCAAGTACCCTACTGATTTATACAAATACAAATATAAAATAGAACAACACATTATATTTGCTTCCAGAAATACTGTTTTATGTTCCCAAGGAGACTGGCAATTTTAGGAGACCTACTGATTTCTCTAAAGTAACAGGATTTTGTCTTGAACTCCCATTACCTGAGAAGATGAGGAGGTTACACTTTCGAGAATTGAGATTTTTTTTGATAGTGAGGAATAGGATGATAGATTTTTTTTTACCCCCAAATGTCTATGACTCTTCCTATTCACTCTATCCTACTTTTTGTATTTCATTATTAAACATGTCCAGTTTTCATAAAGAGGAAATTGAATGAAGTTCATTAAATAGGAGAAGAAACCTCTAGAACAATGTTTATGATACAATGATAGGCAAAATAATTAAATATTTGAACACGAACATCTGATAAAGAACTTTTTTTAAATGGACAAAAGAAACAGACTATGTTTAGATGTAATAACTTAATGAATTATCCTTAGGCAATGCTTAAATTAGAGAAATCATTTTAAATCTTTGTTTATGCCTCTTCAATGATTCTTAAGATATGATCACCTGGCTCATTTGTTATATATTTTCTTAGCTTCCTCTGTAAAATATGTTTTACTTCTGCTACCTCTCTGTCACCCTTGAAATTCCCTCCTTCCCTTCTCTTTCCTTTTTATACCCAAAATGAGCTCAAATGCTAAGGCAGATAGTTACTGGTGATGCATCATGAGGTCATGGAACTGTTAGTCACCATGAAGACCAGAATGCTATTTTATGAAACTCTTGGGAAGAATTGAAACTATTCTAAAGTTGCTGCAGTCACAGACACTTCATCAATACTGATATTTTCTTTCTTTGAAAATGTCTGCATGCATAGCTGACATTCAGTCTGAGTAATTTCTGAAGATTATGAAAATGTGCAAAAGTCTGTGAGTATAGAGGGTAGCTAGGTAGTGGTGATGATGATATGATAGCTTAATAATAGTTTAGCTGATACCGAAAGGAACCAAGGATCTGGACATGGAGTTACAGCCAATAATCCTGACATTCACAAATCCTACCAATATTAAGAATCGTGAGGCTATGCCGGTGCCTGGCAAACACAGAAGTGGATGCTCACAGTCATCTATTGGATGGAACACAGGGCCCCTAATGGAGGAGCTAGAGAAAGTACCCAAGGAGCTAAAGGGCTCTGCAACCCTATACGTGGAACAATAATATGAACTAACCAGTACATCCGGAGCTCGTGTCTCTAGCTGCATATGTAGCAGAAGATGGCCTAGTCGGCCATCATTGGGAAGAGAGGTCCCTTGGTCTTGCAAACTTTATATGCCTCAGTACAGGTGAACGCCAGGTCCAAGAAGTGGGAGTGGGTGGGTAGGGGATTGGGGGGGTATGGGGGACTTTGGGGATAGCATTTGAAATGTAAATGAAGAAAATACCTAATTTTTTTAAAAAGAATCATTCTGAGGTAATAGGAAGACTGCCACATATCTGCCCTCCTCAAAAAAATAAGGTGACTCATGGTAAAGATAGAGTGCCCAGGCAATAAATAAGTTTCTAAAATTCTAAGGTTTACTTCTGGTTTATAGTTATGAAACAAGTTTAAATGTAGCTGCTTTTCCCAAAAGCAAGTACACACCCAACCAGAGATGGTCCAGTGTGAGCAAACATCTGAGTCTTCAAGTTAAAGAGGCAGGGAGAGAGAGAGAGAGAGAGAGAGAGAGAGAGAGAGAGAGAGAGAGAGAGAGAGAGAGAGAGAGAGAGAAAACTCCCAACTTACCAGAGTAGAAACTCACAAGCTGATACTTCAACGAGAACCAATGTGGAGGTAGGAAGGCCTGAGTTTCTGTTCATAAGTTCCCTGAGGGTCAGAATGGACAGCAGTGAGTGAAGAATTTTTAGGACACTCAGTATGAGGACACTCCCAGCCATTTGTGGGTTGAACTCCACCAATGCCTCCAGGTTCTCACAGTGAAGGTTGGCAGGGGTGGGGGTGGGGGGCTCTGGTGTTATCAGCATGTGGAGGGTGAAAGTAACCATTAGGAAAGCTGCAGAGCGTTCTGTTCTTTTTTAACAAGGCCTGCCCTGAGGAGAAAATATTTAATCAAAACCTAATTCATTGGAGTTTTATCAGCACTTAACCCTCTTTGGCTACTGGACATACAGAAAGAAACCCAGTCTTCTCCAGACTTCTATGTAATTAAAGATAGAAGTAGTCTTCCCTGATGTTTGATGTAAAGGAAGAAAGATAAGTGAGCTTAGCTCCTATGAGTTATTCTCTCCCACATAAAGGGTAAACAAAATTTTAAGAAGCACTTGTCACATTTACTTGCCATAGGCACAAGCTAACCAAAAGATTTGGGACTAATTACTAAACTATGGAATACTTCATATGCCTCATATCTTATCAGTGCATTGCAAAAGGATTATTTATCTCCGTTTCTTTTGTTTCCCTTTCAGAATAAATGTTCAACCCAGAACAAAAAGCCAGAAAGGCAATGGAAAGACCCCCCAAAGCACCAGACCCACACAGAAGTGCAGGAACCTAAATTGGATAAAAAATTCTGTTCTTGACTGAAACATGGGAGCTTTTCCTAAAGCTATGGCCTATATGTGGGGTATGTTCTACCTGGGCTGCCTTGTCTGGCTTCAGTGGGAGAGGTTGTGCCTAGGCTCAGAGAGAGTTGATGTGCCAGGGTGGGTAGATACCCAGGGGGACCTCTATCTACCCAGAGGAGAAAGGGAGGGGTTTGGGAAGGATTGTGTAGGGGTGACAAAGAGGAGGGAACAAAGAGTGGGATGTAAAGTGAATAAGTTAAAAAAAACAATTAAAAATAAAAATTCTGCTGTTGCCTATAGATATGACATAGTCAGCTGCTTCAGGTTCCTGCTGTGACCTCCCTGTTATGATGGACTTTGAATGGTGAGATAAAATAAATCATTTGTGCCCTAGGTTACTTTTGGTCACAGTATTTTTTCATTATAGAAACAAAAACAAACCTAGAACAATACTTTATGATTATATCCATTACCTGTAAAAACATTTAAAAATCACTAATGAAAAACTGTTTAAAAAACAAAAACTAAACCAAATCAAACTGTGATTAATATACCAAACACCTTAAGGGAATGGAGACATGTGACAAGAAGAACCTATGAGTCATGTCGACAGGAATGGACAGTCTAAGGTATGACAAAATAGACATGTTAACATATTTTTTACTCATGTTCAAAGATTACATTTCAATGCATAAACTAAATAAGCTGCTCTTACCAGCTAGAGAATAAAACAGTGGATAAGAGAAGCTGAGAAAACTAGTCAGGTGGAAGGAATGAGATCAGATGGCTAACAGGTACAGGTGCAGTTGGATAGGCCAAATAACTGCAAATGGTTGGTAGCACATTGAGGCAATTACACTTGAAAAAAAATTAATGTAGTTTGGCCTGTGCCATCCGTCAGGGCAGATCATCAGTTTGTCTGCTCCCCTGAAGACCCCACATTCTGAAGGCTTCCCAGGAGATCCATTGCAGTCAGGGAACAGGTCTCCCAGGAGTCTTGCAGCAAGCCAGGCATGCTGGAGGCAGGATTCAGAAAGAGACACCCAGGCTAGTTAATGCCAGAGATAACTAGGTGGCAAGAGGCAAGTGCAAGACCATAAGCAACAGAAGCCAATATATTCAATACATTCATTCTGGCACCATCATAACCCAGTTTTCCAACCACAGCAAGCTCTGGATACCCGACACACCTGAAAAGCAGGATGTTGACCTAAAATCCTATCTCATAAAGATAATACAGTCCTTTAAGGAGGATATAAATAACTTACTGAAAAAAAAATACAGGAAAACACAGGTAAACTGGTAGAAGTCCATAAAGAGGAAATAAATGAATCCCTTAAAGACGTACAGAAAAACACAATCAAACAAGTAAAAGAATTGAACAAAGCAGTCCAAGACCTAAAAATAGAAGTACAAACAATAAATAAAACACAAATGGAGGCAACCTTGAAAATGGAAATCCTAGGAAAGAGGTCAGGAGCTATAGATGCATGCATCAACAATAGAATACAAGAGATAGAGGTGAGAATCTGAAACACAAAAAATACCTTAACTGTCAAAGAAAATTCAAAACATTAAAATCTCCTAAGCCAAAACATCCAGGAAATCTAGGAAATGAAAAGACCAAACTAAAGAATAACAGGAATAGAAGAGAGCAAAGATTTCTGGCTCAAAGGACAAGAAAAGGTCTTCAAAAAATCATAGAAGAAAACTTCCCCAACCTAAAGAAGGAGATGACCATAAATGTATAAGAAGCCTATAGGACACCAAACAGATTATATCAGAAAATAAAATCCACTTGTTACATAATAATCAAACCACTACATGCATAGAACAACAACAACAAAAGGAATAGAAAAGCTGTAGAGAAATAGACCAAGTAACATATAAAGGCATATCTATCAGAATTACACCAGACTTCCAAACAGAGACCCTAAAAGCCAGAAGAGCCTGAAAAGAGGTCATGCAGATACTAAGTAAACACAATTGCCAGCCCAGGCTACTATACCCTGCAAAACTTTCAATCATCAAAGATGGAGAAACCAAGATATTCCAGGACAAAACCCAAGTTTAACAAGATCTATCCACAAATCCAGCTCCACAGAAAGATTCTAGAAGGAAAACTCAAACACAAGGAGGGTACTAACACCAAAGGGGAAAAAAAAAAAAACAAGAAAGTAATCATCTCACAAGAAAACCAAAAGGAGAGAATCACATACTCATAATGCCACCTACTACAAACAAAACAGTAACTAACAATCATCTGTCTTTAATATCAACATCAAGGAATCTGAACATTTATGCTCCAAATGCAAGGGCATCCACATTCATAAAAGAAACTTTACTAAAGTTCAAAGTACATATTCAACCCCAAACAATAATAGTGGGAGACTTCAACAACCCACTCTCACTAATGGACAGGTCATTGAAACAGAAACCAAACAGAGACACAGTAAAACTAATAGAGGTTATGAACCAAATGGATTTATCAGATATCTATAGAACATTTCATCCTAAAACAAAAGAATATGCCTTCTTCTCAGCACCCCATGGTACCTTCCCCAAAATGAACCATATAATTGGTACAAAACAGGCCTCACCAGATATAAGAAGATTTAAATAATCCTATGCATCCTATCAGATCACCACAGACTAAGGCTAGACTTCAATAACAACAAAAACAACAGAAAACCCACATACCCACAGAAACTGAACAACTCTCTACTTACTTGGTCAGGGAGTAAATAAAGAAATTAAAGACTTCCTGGAATTCAATGAAAATGATGACAAAGCATACCCAAACTTATGGGACACAATGAAAGCAGTGCCAAGAGAAAAATTCACAGCACTAAGTGACCTTGTAAAGAACTTGGAAAGATCCTATACTAGCAACTTAACAGCATACCTGAAAACCCTAGAACAAAAAGAAGCAAACACACCCAACAGGAGTATATGGCAGGAAACAGTTAATCTCAGGACCAAACACAACCAAATACAAACAAAAAGATACAAAGCAACAAAACCAAATGCTGGTTTTTTGAGAAATGAACAAGATAGATAATCCCCTAGCCAAACTAACTAAAGGGCACAGAGACAATATCCAAATTAACAAAATCAGAAATGAAAAGGGAGATACAAGAACAGAAATGGAGGAAATTCAAAAAATCATCAGATCCTACTACAAAAGCCTATACTCAACAAAACTTGAAAATCCAGATGAAATAGGATGATTTTCTAGACAGATTCTACTTACTAAAGTTAAATCAAGAGCAGGTAAACTATCTAAACAGACCCATCTCCCTTAAGGAAATAGAAGAAATCATGAAAACCCTTTCAGGCCAAAAAACAAACAAACAAACAAACAAACAAAGAAAACAAACAAACAAACAAAAAAAAAAAAAACAAAACAGGCCTGATGACATTAGTGTGGAATTCTACAACACCTTGAAATAAGAGCTAATACCAACATTCCGCAAACGATTCCATAAGATAGAAGCAGAAAGAACACTACCTACTTTATTCTATGAAGCCACAATTACTCTGCTACAAAAACCATACAAAGACCCAACAAAAAAGAGAACTTCAAACCAATTTCACTTATGAGTATCAATGCAAAAATACTCAAAAATTCTAACAAACCAAATTTAGAACACATCAAAACCATCATTCAACACGATCAAGTAGGCTTCATCCCAGGGATGAAGGGTTGGTTCAATATACGAAAATCCATTAACATAATCCACTGTGTTATTAACACTACGTATTACAAGACTAAAAGAAAAAAATCACATGATCATCGCATTAGATGCTGAAGAACCATTTGACAAAATACAACACCACTTCATGTTAAATGTGTTGAAGAGATCAGGAATTCAAGGTCCATACCTAAATATAATGAAAACATAATTGTACTGGCTATTTTTGTGTCAACTTGACACAGATGGAGTTATCACAGAGAAAGGAGCTTCAGTTGAGGAAATGCCTCCATGAGATCCAACTGTAAGGCATTTTCTCAATTAGTGATCAAGGGGGAAAGGCCCCTTGTGGGTGGGACCATCTCTGTGCTGGTAGTCCTGGGTTCTATAAGAGAGCAGGCTGAGCAAGCCAGGGGAGGCAAGCCAGTAAAGAACATCCCTCCATGGCCTCTACATCAGCTCCTGCTTTCTGACCTGCTTGAGTTCCAGTCCTGACTTCCTTTGGTGATGAACAGCAGTATGGAAGTGTAAGCCGAATAAACCCTTTCCTCCCCAACTTGCTTCTTGGTCATGATGGTTGTGCAGGAATAGAAACACTGACTAAAACAAAAAGCAAGCCAACAACCAATATCAAATTCAATGGAGAAATAACCTGAATCAATCCCACTAAAAGCATGGACAAGACAAGGGATTCCTATTCTCCCAATATTTATTCAATATAGTACTAGAAGTTCTAGCTATAGCAATAAAACAACAAAGGGAAATCAAGGAATACAAATTGGCAAAGAAGAAGTCAAGGAATAATTATTTGCTGATTATATGATAGTTTACTTAAGTGACCCCAAAATTTCTACCATAGATCTTCCACAGCTGATAACTTCAGCAAAGTGGCTAGATATAAATTTAACTCAAACAAATCAGTAGCCTTCCTTTATACAAATGATAAATGGGCTGAGAAAGAAAATAGGGAACCAACACTCTTCACAATAGTCATAAATAATATAAAATATCTTGGGGGTAACTCTAACCAAACAAGTGAAAGATCTATATGACAATAACTTCATTCAAGTCTCTCAACAAAGAAATCAAAGGAGACCTCAGAAAATGGAGAGATCTCCTATGTTCATGGATTGGTAGGATAACCATAGTAAAAATGGTCATCCTACCAAAAGCAATCTTCAGATTCAATATAATTGATATCAAAATTCCAACACAATTCTTCAAATGCATGGAAAGAGCAATTCTCAACTCTGTATGGAAAACCAAGATACCCAGGATATCAAAAACAATTCTTAACAATAAAAGAACTTCTGGAGGAATCACCATCCCTGACCTCAAGCTGTACTACAGATCAATAGTGATAAAAGTAGTATAGTATTAGTACAGAGACAGATAGGCTGATCAATGGAATAGAATCAAAGACCCAGACATAAAATCATACATTTATGGATGCTTGATTTTGACAAAACAGCCAAAAATATACAATGGAGAATGAAAGCATCTTCAGTAAATGGTGCTGGTCTAACTGGCAGTCTATATGTAGAAAAATGAAAATAGATCCATATTTGTCACATGCACAAAGCTCAAGTCCAAGTGGATCAAGCACCTCAACATAAAACCAGATGCACTGAATCTAATAGAAGAGAAAGTGGGAAAGAACCTTGACTTCATGGGAAGAAATTTCCTAAATAGAACTCCAGTGGCTCAGGCTCTAAGATCAAGAATTAATAAGGCAAAGGACATAGTCAATAGAACAAATCCACAACATACTGATTGGGAAAAATATCCTCACTAACCCTACATCTGATAGAGGGCTAATATCCAAAATATATAGAGAATTCAAGAAGCTAACCTCCCAAAACCCAATCAACCCAATCAAAAAAATGGAGTATAGAGCTAAACAGAGAATCCATAAGAGAAATATCTCAAATGGCTGAGAAGCACTTAAAGAAATGCTCCAAGTCCTTAGCGATCATGGAAATGTAAATCAAAATAATCCTGAGATTCCACCTTACACCAATCAGAATGGCTAAGATCAAAAACTTAGGTGACAGCTCATGTTAGAGAGAATGTGAAGAAAGAGGAATACTCCTCATTTGTTGGTGGGATTGCAAGCTGGTATAACCACTCTGGAAATCAATCTGGAGGTTACTCAGAAAACTGGAAATAGATCTACCTGAAGACTGAGCTATACCACTCTTGGGCATATACTCAAAATATGCTCCACTGTGCCACAGGAGCACGTGTTCCACTATGTTCATGGAGGCCTTATCTGTGATAGCCAAAAGCTGGAACAACACAAGATGTCCCGCAACAGAAGAATGGATACAGAAAATGTGGTTCATTTACACAATGGAATACCATTCAGCTATTAAGAAAGAGGTCGTTATGAGTTTTGCAGGCAAATGAATGGATCTAAAAAATATCACACTGAGTGAGGTAACTCAGACCCAAAAGGATATGCATGGTATGTACTCACTAATAAGTGGATATTAGCCAAAAATTACAGAATACCTAGGATGCAATCCACAGAACTCAAGAAGGTTAAAAAGCTGAAGTACCCAAGTAAGGGTGCTTCAACCCCTCTTGGGAGGGAGAAGAAAGCAATCACAGGAGACAAAGGGTGGGAGGGAACTGGGTGGGAGAGGGGATGGGGAGGAAAAGGGGAACATGGTCAAAAATTAGGGGAATGAAGAAGAGAAAAGCCCTGAGGGTCAGCAGAATGAATCAAATATGAAACCTGGAGGGGGGGACCCTCTAGAAAGTACCAGAAACCTAGGAGGTAAGAGACTCACAGGACCATAGATGGAATGCCTAAGAGGGAACTTGTAGAGTATTTCCCCAGTAAAAGACAGGGCATCATATGGAGGGATGCCATTGTCATCCCACAGACAAAAACTCTGATCCAGAATTATTCCTGATGAAAAGAATTGCAGGGACAAAAATGGAGAAGAGACTAAGGGAAAAGTGGTCAAGTGGTTGTCTCAACTTGGCATTCATCTCAATGGGAGGTCCGGGGTCCCGACATTGTTACTGATGCTGTGGTGTGCTTGCAGACATGGGTGTCCTCTGAGAGGCCCAACAAACAGGTGACTAAGACAGAGGCACATACTTACATTCAACCAATTGAGAGAAGCTGGGGACCCCTGTGTTTGAATTAGGGAATGATCGAGGAAGCTGAGGAGGAGTGCGACCCCTTAGGAAGACCAGAAGTCTCAACTAACCTGGAACTCTGACATCTTTCAGACACTGAGCCACCAACTAGGCAGCATACATTAGCTCCTGCTAGGCCCCCAACACATATACAGCAGAGGACTTCTTGGTCTGGCCTCAGTGAGCGAGACTTTAAGACCCCAGGGAGTGTGGAGGCCTGGCAGGAGGGTGGGCTAGGAGTGAGGTTGGAAGATCCTCTTGGATACAGGGGGGAGTAGGAATGGGTTGAGGAAGTGTGGGAGGGTGGACCAGGAGGGTGGTAATGATTGGATTGTAAAAAAGGTAAAAGTTAAAGAAAAAGCAGAAGTCTTTAACTTATTTGCAGTCACCAGGTCTCTTCTGGAACCCTATGCAACAACAACAAAAATAAAGATCATTGTCATTTGTAAAAAACTAATGTAATATAGGAAAACTGCTAGTATGCAAAGTCTTCAATGTTTCTATACATGGTTTGGACATTATTTAAGGTGATATCAATTACCTTGGTCTGGTTTTTATATGTTATATAGACACATTCATATAGCATGTTCTATACCACTACATATGTGGCATTTGTCATAAGGAATAAGTGAAAGCAAAGTGTCTCTTTCTAACCTAATTGCTCGTGTGTGTGTGTGTGTGTATACATATATATCAAAATGTTTATGTCAGAAATGAAATACTTGAAAAATATACTGCATCTATAATGAAGAATATCTTTGTTAGTTTAATACACTACCAAAGTTGGTGAAGGAGTCTGCGAGCTTGACTATATGACAATAAGAAACTCTCAAGTTATAAAGCCAAGAGAACAGGGACTCAATAGATTTCCTTTGTTCCAGTAGATGGCCCCATACATATGCCAACTAATTATACTTGCTGGGTTATCAAAACCAATAATAAAATGAGGATATGAAATTGGGAGGGAGTCATGTTAGAGGGAACTTGAGGGGAACTGGATAGGAAAAAATGAGTGTGGATATGATCATGTTTCATTGTGTCTTTGTATAAAATTGTCAGGGATAACTAAAATTAATATAAGAATTCAAAAGAGGTAATGCTAGGGATACACATACAATGTAAGAAGAAACATGAATAATAATGACAGGGAATTTTTTCCAAAATTAATGTTAGGCATTAAACAAAGATCTAGTAATCACAAAGATCGCCAATCAAGAAAACTTCCTTCCTCCAGGATTAAAACAATCTGATTCCAGGGCAAAGCAATAATCTGATTCTAGGGCTTATTATTTTCTGATTTCATAAATTCAGATATAGTTTTATTTTTGTTGTTGTTGTTGATGATTTTTAATGACAGGGATGATTTCGTGCTTATTCAGTGGCAAAGGTAAGAGTTATAACCGGTTTTTCAAAAAACCAGCTAGCAAGAAGAGTGAAATATTTAGTGTTAAAAGAAAATTTCCACTAATCTAGAATGCAGTGCCTACAAAAACATCCTTCTAACGTGAAGGAGAACATGACCCCATGTATATCAGTAGACATGCTTGGCAAGAAGTATCTATAGAGGGGGAAAATTGTATTAGTCAGAAGGAAGAGTGATGGTAATGTAAGGTCAATCCTTTTACTTAACTGCTCATGCATATGTATTTGCTTGTACTAAATGGAAACAATGATGAGAAGGATGGAAAGGAGCAATTACAACTAATTACAAGAGTAATTCGGTAATAGTGGTTACAGTACTTTCTTCTAATAAAGTCCTAAAGTCATACCTCCTTGCAACTTAAAATGGACTTTGATTCACAAAAATGCATACTCCAAACTAAAACAAACATAGGAATTGTTTAAAAGGAAGTATTCACATAAAATGTAATACAATAAGAACAGAAGTAGAAGGGAATTGTATATATAACTTGTTAGGGAACTGCAAATGAAAACAAAAAATGAGGTATTCCTGAATGTCTGTCTAAAGAGTTGAACAAAAAAATGACGGGAAATCCCAAAAGCTGGCCATGATGTGCAGTAACAGCAACTCAATTTTTCACTGTGGATGCAAATGCACAACAGAGCTGCTTTTGAAAGCAGTTTGGGAGGATTCTTTTTTTTTTTTTTTTTTTTAATAAAACTCAACATCCTCTTACTATATCAACTAAGATTTGTCTTCTTTGGTATTTCTCTAGGGAAATTAAAGTTTTGTCTATACAAAACATGCACACACATATTTTGTCAGCTTTATTCATAATTTCATTTACCTAGAGACAACCAATGTGTTCTTTAGTAGGTGGGTCCATTAACTGCTGATACATCCAGATATTGAAATATAATTTTGGGCTCAAAAGAAGCAACTTATGCAGCCATTAAGAGGCATTAAGGAGACTCACATACAGTGAAAGAAGCCAATATAAAAAAAAAACCTACATGCTGTATGCTTTCACTGGGATACATTCTAGAAAAGGGAAATCTGAGGGAACAATAAAAATATCAATGAATGTCGGGCAGTGGGCAAAAGGGATAGGGGGTTGAAAACGTGGATCACAGAGGATTTTTCAGGCAATGAAACTTGTCTATGTTAAATTAAATACTACAGTGATACATGTGTCATTATAGATCCATCAAAACCCATAGAGTGTTTAAGTGTGATACGTAATGAAAATTAAGGAGTATATGTGATAATAATCATGTAAGTGTACTGATCATAGCATATATACCACTTCAATATGGAATGATGACAGTGTAGGAGGATGTATGTGGTGAAAGAGGATACAGGAAGTTCCAGTACTTCTCAATCAGTTCGGTTATGAACCTCAAACTATTTTGAAAACTGAAGTACATTTGTGATCATCAGGTAAATCCAGATGGAAAGCACAATAAAGACATCTTCTTGCACAATTAGAATGGTTACTGCTAAAAACACAAAAATTTTTTTTACAAAGGTTAGTGATGGTGGTGAGAAAGGAGAACTAGTTCAGTCAAAAAGAAAAAAAAAAGTGTCATGACGATTGTACCAAAAAGCAAAGTATTAAAATAAACCAGGAGTTGAAGGTGAATCTCTGTGGAGAGTGCAGTGCTTGCCTAGCTTTGTAGCCACACGTTTTATCTTCATCACTTTAGAAACAAACAAAAATAGGATTACTACTTTTCCAATTGTTTTACTTCTGGGTATGTAGCCAAAAGGAATGAAATATACATTTTCAAGAAACATCTACATACCATGTTCTTTATATCCCTACTTATTGGTCCATTATAATTGGATCAATAGATTTGTATGTTGGTGGAGGAAGGACAGAACCATGAATCAAACAAGGGGCATCTTATTATTTTGGTAAGATGTACACAAGTGGAGGACACTAGGAAAACTGAGTGGGCACAGGGACACAAATGCAGCATGTTTTCATTCACACACAGAAGCTGAAAAGCTTCATCCTGTGGGTGAGAATACAGTGATTATCAGAGGCTAGGAGAGGAAGCAGGTGGGCGAACATAGAAGGAAGTTGATTAATGGGTGATAAAATTCAGTTGGAAAGGACAAGATTGAGTGTTTCACAGAATACTAAGATAACTACAGTTTGTAGCAACTTAATTTTTATTTTTACAGAGAACTACAGGAGAAAATTTTGAGATACCGAACAAATATGATAAGAACTACAAGTTACCCTAATTTGATGATTCCACATTGTATTTTATATTTATATTTAATTATCACACTTTATCCTATCTACATGCATAATTATTATGTTTTAACAAAAATTAAAACTTTTATCCAACTATAAAAATGTATTATTTTTAAAAACAGTAAATATATTTTAATATTATCTTTCTTTTTTTTTTTTTTTTTTTTTTTTTTTTTTTTTGCCTAACTACTCAGTACACTAGAAGAAAACAAAACCAAAGTAGTTTAAAGCCTGTTTCTGGGTCAGCATAATGACATTAGTGATTTTAACTTGCTTCTCACATGGGGACATTTTATTAAATTGCTATCCAGCCTGTTTCAGAGTTGTTGCAATCTTAGTAAACCTGTGTACATGGAAGATTCACATCCTGGGCATGGATCCAAAAAGTTCATTAGCCACAACCCCACATGTGGCAGCTGCCAAAAGATTTACTTTCAACCACTTTACACAAGGATAATTAACTTTTATGTTTTCAATGAGGATTTTGCATTGTCTATGAAGTTTTCTATAACTTGAAGTCCCAGAGATAAATCAGATCATATGGAGACAAATCAAGGAGAATGCCTAAATGGAAATAATTATGTTACAGCCACAGATAGTCTTGAATAATAGCAGAGACCATGTTATTTTTTATCTTGCCAACAATGTATTTATTGACATTTCTGAATCAACATACTCCATAGTTTGTATTAACATTTTTATAACTAGACTTGAGTGTAGTCGCCTGCAGCCACATGAACTGGGTTCCCCTGAAAGGCAGGCTGGGGCTGAAAGAGATCAGAGGGCAAGAAAAGAATGAGGCCAAGACAAACCTTTCTGTTCAAAGCCTCTGAAGTTTACTGAGAGTCCTTGCTTATAAAGAGGTTAGGCCCATCCCCCGCCAGCCCATTCTTGGTGCCTGGAGCCAGCCCATAGGCGATCTACAGGATGTGTCTCCAGATCCTCTCAAGGACCTTTCAGCAGGAAGCAGAGTCTTGGAGAAGAGCAAATAGAGCCATCAAGGTCAGAAGGCTCTACCCTAGATAATCTTCTTAGTGGTAGCAAGGTCAAAGTCTGGACCAGCCTGCTTCAAGGCTGAGGGAGGCTACACTTGATCTAATTTATAATCTTTTATTTGTCGGAAATCTGTAAATAAGCAGTCCCAACTTGATACATAGTTCCTCTTATGTTTTCATGACCTATTTTCATTAATCCATGAGGGAAATTTGTATAATTACCCCATCCACTGGGTAAATAATCTGAGAACTGTTTATAGACTGGTACTAATCATTCAGATTTGAAAGATGAACCTGTGTAGAGAAGCACAGGAACCAGTGAAATGCAAGGGTTATGATTTTACAAAAGAAAGAAAACAGATAAGCAGTGTCCTAGAACTTGGAGAGGAAGTCAGTTAATATCTACACTATTTTATATGAAAGGGCAATATGAAGACCAAAAATGTAAACCATACACTCTCTTTTTTCTTTTTTTTTAAACTTTTTTATTTTAATTAATTTATTTTTACACTCCATATTTTATTCCCCCCATCCACCCTCTGACTGTATCATATCCCATACCACCTCCCAACTTGATTCATTCATTTATATCAAGATATTTTTTTAAATTAAGGAATCTCTTGAGAAATGTATGTATAACTATAAAAAAGAAGGTTATTGTTTGAAAACCACTTGCAACAGAATTTAACAAGTTTTAAGGTATTCTGCTTCGATTTAATTCAGGGATTAAAGACTTGGGGATAGTCAGCAAATTGTTATGCTTTTATGCACATAAGACAAAAATCCATTAACCAGCAGCAGCCAAATATTTTATGACTGGACTACCAGACACCAGCACCAGCCATCTATTTTATGAGTAGACTACCAGACACATGATGAGGAATAAATCAATACTTTTAATTTTTATTTTTTAATTTACAGGGTGTTCAGGGTAAAAATCAGATGCCCCATCCAATAACAAGATAAAGCAATAAAAAATCTTATTTATAATCACCTAGTCTAAATAACTCCTTTGTCAGATGGAATTCTACTCATCTGTGTATTATTTATCTCTACTAAATAATAGTGACAAAGGATAAATTAAAAAGGTCAATAATTTAAAATCTTCTCAACACATCACTGGTAGCAAATGCAGGTATTACTATATGATACACATAGGAAGATGAAACACAGAAAAGGTTAATATGGTGAAGACAGGAAAAAATAGGCCCCTACAACCATGGAACAATGTTCTTTTAATTCATTCACAGCAGAGGATTGAAATTAAATGAGCATTTTATAAACGAAATCTAAAGTCTTACAAAGATATAGTCACAACCAAATTCCTACCTCCTTTCAGAGCTCTTATGAACAAGTTAGCATGTAGGACCAATCTTGATCTGAGGTCTCCAAATGGTGTTTTATGCTTAGCAATTTTCTTTATATTCTGTTATTGCAGGGTAAAAACAAAACATGTATTGCTGCTATATTGTGGAAAGCCAGAACAGCAATGGAATTCTACATAGAAGTCTTCATAGTTCAGCAGCTTTAGATTACTACAGATATATTCATTACTAGAGCTCTCGGTCTATTATGTCAACTATACCTCAATTTGTAGATATATCTGCAGTGTTACATGAAGTGAAACTCTGAGATGATTTTAAGCATCAAAGACAATTCTGAAATCCATTTTTAAATGTTTCATAGACTCAGGGAAATGGACAGGGAGCAGATAAGCTAAGACAATGAGAAATAATCAGATAATAAGGCAGCTTTACAGAAGAGACAGGGAACTGACACACTTTATTGAGAAATTCTGATTATATTGTATAGAAAAAGAATCTATGTTTAATAAAAGGGGAAGTTTCGGGAAAAAAGAAATTCAAGGTCACCATTGGCTATATAGTAAGTTTGAGGCCAGTCTGGGTTGTATGAGATCCTTTATTTATAAAAAGGTAGATAGATAGATAGATAGATAGATAGATAGATAGATAGATAGATAGATAGATCAAAAGAGAAATTCTGAACTCTTAGAATAACATCCTGTTGACACCTCTAGGTGAAGCCCACATTGCAATGAACCCACATCTTACCATCCATAAATTCCATACCACTCATTGACTTCTCCACTCTGTGTGCTGTTCTCACCTCTTGTTTTACCTTCGTTTATTCTTAACTCGATAGGGATTTTTATCCATTCTCATAAGTTCTCTGCAGACCATGCTCAAAGGAAAACAAATACCCCAAACCAAACAATGAAAATACACTCAGGCATAGAGTTGCTGCTTTGGATCTAATATATCAGTTAAATTTAGATTGGGTTTTGAAAGTCAAAAAAGCATTAGTTTGAACATTCAACTGTAATTTTAGATTGTTTTATTGTTCTTGAGCAGCCTTCTAAATATGAGCATGATTTGGGGCAACTCTACCTCTCAAAGCCTCAGGTTTCCCATCTATAAAATGTTAACTATATCTTCCTTTCTCACAGTCAATAATTAAATAAGATTCTATGTGCAGAGAATAATTCTTTATGTAAACTTTACAGTATTGACTCTGGATTACTAATCCCTTGCATTTGTGTTTAAAACTATCCACCATATTTTAACATTTTATGTAAGTTACATTGTTCCCCATAAAATTGGTATAAGAGGTGTTGATAAACTAAGTTCTAGTCAACATACCTTATTTTATCTATCTATCTATCTATCTATCTATCTATCTATCTATCTATCTATCTATTTATTTATTTATTGAAACAGGGATTCTCTTTATAGCCGTGGTTGTCCTGGAACTCACTTTGTAGACCAGGCTGGCCTTGAACTCAGAAATCTGCCTGCCTCTGCATCCCAAGTGCTGGGATTAAGGGCGTGTGCCACCACCACCTGGCTGTCAACATATTTAATGAATACCTACCATGTGTCCGGTTTTGTTTTTTGTGATCTAAAAATTGCTACAATTCTTACAAAGCAATCAGCTTACTAAAATATGTACAATTGTGGATAATTCTAGTTTGACATCTAACACATGGTAATAAAATACAGTGAGGAAACAAATGAGGGGCTTTAAGTCCACTTATATATCAAGTAATGTGCTATATTCTCTCTCTCTCTCTCTCTCTCTCTCTCTCTCTCACTCTGTGTGTATGTGTCTGTCTGTCTGTCTGTCTGTCTGTCTCTCTCTCTCTTAACCACAAAGGCTGGATGGAATTTTGATTTGTTTTGCTTTCATCCCATTTCAAATACAGCTCAAAACACAATGGCAGAAGCAGGATGTAAACCAGGTCTGTTTGACTCCATACCTTGTGCTCTTAAGTCCTATGTTCCTACTACCTGAAAGATGACCTTCTTCTTGAAAGGCACTGAAAGACTCCAAGAGAAGCCCCTTGCTCAGGCCTCAGGATAATAGTGAACCCCCAAGAACTCACGAGAGACCAAGCTTGATGCAAACCAGCCAGAGCTCTGGGGACGACTCGTATCCCACGCAGGGGTAGAGGAGTCGACCCTGAGGGAAAAGGGGTCCCAGTTTTTATAGGTCCTTAAGGGGTAAATGAGAAGGGGGGAGTAGGGTATTTCCAGATCTAAACAATGTCTATTCTAAAATGATTGATTCCTCAAAAAATGGGTATGGGAGGAAACAAGGAAGGAGTCCAATGAAGGTGCAGCAACTCCGGATTGGCCCCAACTATGGTTGCTGGGGAGATTTTCTGACTCTATCCCAGCAACTAATATCACAAACACCTGGCAGTGAGGTGCAGCAATGGGCACACACCTGGCCAGAACATTGGCAGACACACAGGTTTGAGGAGCGGCCAGAGCATTGTGCACCTCTATTTTTCTAAATCAGTGAAGCTAGTTCTGCTAACAATGAAATTTATTTTGCCAATTTCAGGGCTTCTGTGACCTTTTACATTCTGTCAGGATCTTTCAGCACCTCTTTCTTTTTACTCTCAGGAGCACTTCCAAATTGTCCCATGACTTTCCACTTCTTTGATTACTATAGATTTAAAGCATCTCCTTGGCATAATAAGCCAAGAGAAACTTATGGTGACTATTTCTTTACTCTCCAGCTAGAATGTGTAGTTTTACAGCTCTAACAGTAGACTATTTTGCAAGTATTAGGAATCAGCTTTCACTCAAACTTCAGTACATACAGGTTCATGTTTTTGCTCAATAAACGTGTATCTAGTTCAGCTATATGATCCATTATATATTAGTTCATTTCTATTACTACAACAAAATATTTGGATGATTAATAATGGAAAGGGGCTTATTTATCTCATAGCTTTGGGAAACAGAAATCCAAAGTTGAAGGATCGTTGCATTTGGCCTCTAGTGAGGACCCACCCTTTTGAAGGCATTACAGCATGGGAGCTAGCATCATGGTAAGAACATCTTGACATGCTCCGAGGACTAATTTCTGAATAAGAGAGACAGAGAGACTACCTTCTGGATAAGGTAGTGTACAGCATGTACTTTCCCCATGGCACAGTAATAGAGAAGAGTTAGTCCTGGCAGTGGTGGCACACACCTTTAATCCCAGAACTTGGGAGGCAGAGGCAGGCAGATTTCTGAGTTAAGGCTAGCCTGGTACACAGAGTGAGTTCCAGGACAGCCAGGGCTATACAGAGAAACCCTGTCTCAAAACAAACAAAGAGTCAGAATATGAAAATGGACTATATTTCCAAGAGTAAATTATTCTTAATTCCACGAAGTTGAGGAGGAAATAGATGAGAAGTACAAAGGAAAAGAAGGGATTTGGAAAGGATAGAGTCAGCGCCTCCACTTGTGAAAGTATCTATGTCACCATTATAATGTATGCACAGTATAACTCTCAGTTCTGTTGTCACTTGATCTATTTCCTACACACTTAGGAGACTTCTGCCAGGTAGAACTGTAGCCATTCCAGGAAACTTGATCTGGGGCATATCAGTACTGTAATAGAACCTGCCTAAGTCATAGATTGTAAAGCTAACTGTGATTAACAGAGGTACCTGGTATGCAAAGAAGCAAAATTACTAAAATAAAGACAACTGTGGAGGAGGACATTGGACATAAGTCCAATACAGAGTCAACATCAAAATAAGCTACAGGAGAAACAAGAATCCACATGTTCAACAGATGCTAATATCAATTCCCAGGACTCAGGAAGAAGCTTCCCTAATACTTGGGCTTTTTCTTTTTTAATTTTCCATTTTAATTATACTTTAGCAGAATTTTTACTATGGAATATTTCAGATAGATAGATAGATAAGAACCATTGGTATATTAATGGTTTTTCCTCATACTTTTTTTTATTATTGGGACATTTTTCTTTCTAGTTTTCTTTACTTCTTCCTTCCTTCCTTCCTTCCTTCCTTCCTTCCTTCCTTCCTTCCTTCCTTCCTTCCTTCCTTCCTCCCTCCCTCCCTCCCTCCCTCCCTCCCTTCCTTCCTTTTTGCTTCCTTCCTTCCTTGCTTCCTTCCTTCGTTTCTTCCTTCCCTTTCCTGTCCTTCCTTTTGTCTTCCTTTTTTCCTTTCTTTTCTTTTTCTGCTGTTTTTGCCCCATATGTGTTGAATGTTTCATTTCACTCTACTTGTAGGACTATCGTGCTTT
Organism: Mus caroli; assembly: GCF_978045245.1. Taxonomy (NCBI): domain Eukaryota; kingdom Metazoa; phylum Chordata; class Mammalia; order Rodentia; family Muridae; genus Mus; species Mus caroli. The sequence goes on from NW_028227260.1 coordinate 24,995,234, forward strand.
TTTTGTAATGATTATTTTAAAGAGAATCAGAATGGCTCAGTGAGTGGATTTAAAAACCATCTCTTGCTACAAAAAATGTACCTCACAGGTAAACATACTCACAGATTGAGTCAAAACATGGAAGAAATCTTATCAAATCTTTTACAAAGTTTAATATCACTTCATTATAATAATTATGAAAAATCTTGGAATCAAGAAATATCCATAAATATAATAAAGAGCATTTATGGGAAATCTATACTCAACTTTATACTAAATAGGGTAAATCTGTATTCTCTCCCGATCAGGAGCAGGATAAGGGTCCCCACTCTCTCAACTCTTATTCAATATAATATGTGGTTTACCCTGAGCCAAAAAAAAATGCAGAAATGCAACAGGTAGAGACCTGTTGCATTTCTGATAGCACAGGAGAAATCTGAAATTACACCTGTTTTCAAGAAATAAGATGATTTTTTAAAAAATACCCTAAAATACACACCAAAAAATCTCTTGGATTTGATAAACATTTTCAGCAGTGAACTGGGTTACAAAGACAAAAAATCAGTAGCTTCTCTAATTATCAGTAATAGCTAAAAAAGAAATACAAATATCCAATAAACATTTCAAATGAATTCTACATATTAGCCCTCAGGGAAAAGCAAATTAAAGCTGCTTTGCTGTTCCATCCCACATCACTTGGAATAGTGATCATTAAAAAAAAATGACAACAAATGCTAGTGATGCTGTGAGGAAATCTTATATATTTCTGCCAAGGCTACAAATTGCTGTAGCCAATCTAGAAACTAGACTAGAGGTTTCTCAGAAAACAACCATATTATGCAGCTATAACTCTTTTTTGTTTACATATGTGAAGGACTCTAAGATAACAAGCCTCAGAAATGTGTCCACGTTCAATTTTATTGCTGCTGTTCAATTCACAGTAGGTAGAAGATTAGAGCATCCTCAGTGTCCATCAACAGAAAAATAGAAAATGCTATACAAATAAAAGATTGAATTATATTCATCTGTAAAGAAAATAATAAAATCCTAATATTTCAGAAAATGTAATCAACTGGAAATCATTATGTTAAAATAAGCCAGGCTCAAATGAATATTGCATGCTTTCTCTCATGCAGAATATACATTTAAATTTGTATAGATGTTTATAAACATATACATGAAGTGAAACTGGGTCTTGGAAATTACAAAGTGGAGCATAATAGAGAAGGAAAACATTCCAAGTGACCAACAGGGGAGGGGGTATACAAAATAGTTGCCAGTAGAGTTGGCATGACAGGAAATCAAAAAGTGAAGATTATTTTTCAGAAAGTAGATGACCAGTATGAAGAGGGAAGATGAATAGAGAGAAATGAATTAGAACAAACTAAAATGACATGTGTATATATAAAATGTCATAAGAAAAATCATTAATATAAATGCCAAATTACAGCTAATAAAGTGAAATAGTCTGGCAAGATAAGAAATTCAGAGATGAGAAAGGGAGTAGTCTGACACTTTTCATAACAGCTATTTCTTACAGTGTCCCAAAAACTAGTCCGTTCTTTGAGCAGTGTCCAGTGACTTAATGATCTCATATGGGGCACTGCCTCTTAAGGGTTTTAAAACCTATGGGTATCACCACATTGGGAACTAAATCTCTAGGACATGAATTCTCAAGTAGCATACTTAATCCATAGCATTTGTTAAATATGTCACAGAAACAATGGCCTCATTATTCCATTCTCTCCTGTCAAATTTAAGGCATTGTCTAGACTACTCTAAGGTAAAGAGAGATCTAGCAGGGTTAATCCATTTCTCATCTTTTCTTAGAATTTCTTAGAATTTTAGTAGAGTTATCAAGAACTTTGGAAGAAGGAAAAAGTCACAGCCACCCACCCACTTTTTTAATGCTATCTTAGCTCTTCCCATTTCTAGCTGTGAATGGAATTGTCTCTACTTTGGAGCCCTACCCAGTAATCTAAGGAATCTGATATTTTACTTCCTGTAATAGGTTGAGGACATTAGTTTGATGATTTTTTTTTCCCAGAAGGTCTTTTTGCTTTCAGGGCATATGGTAGCCATGGCTACATCTGTTCTGATTACCAAGGGTTTGGCTTTACTCTGGAAAGTCTTTCTAAAGACAAATGGTGTAAAACTACAACCATCCCCTCTCTTGTTACAAGAAGTGTCCTACCCCCTCTACATTTGGGATGTAGACATAGTTTTTATCTGGTTAGTGTCATAGATCTCTCAATAAATATATTGTGCCTTTTTATAGAAATTTGTTTCATTACATGAGGACTCTGTGCTATATCTTTTCAGTCTTCACACATGATGAAACTAAAACAAAAGAACAGTGTCCCAAAACATTTATAGTGGTACATGCCCATAATTTCAGACTTCAAAGATGGGTGTATGATGATCAGCAGTTTAAGATCATCTTCTGATACATAGTGAATCCAACATCTGTTAAGGTTATAAAACTTGTCTTGGGACATTATAATGTCCTTTAAACTGGAAGGAAATTTGAAACTCAGTTCTCTTCCTCTCATACGTATAGAGAATCCATACATTACAGAGTTTGAACAAGACAGACATGTTGTTCCTACATCACTATATACTTCAGTAGCTGTATGGTACATTTCAAAATCACGTCAGAGCCACTGAAAATCTAGAACCTTGTCTGAGGGTACATAGTGATTTATACCTCATTGGATATTTGGATAAGCCCAGAAAGGAACTGCTTGAAGGTTGAGGGTACTAATTAGGTGTATAATGTCAAGGATATTAGGCTAAGAATTAATTCTCTTTTGTACCTAACAACCAATAATACCTAATATTTACCAACTGCTTTCCCTGAGACGGGAAATATAGTATATGCTTTGCAGACATTATTCCATTTTTTCTTAACTAACCTATGTACATATGCACTGTTTTTATTTTCGTTGTTCTATGTTTTTAATCATATAAATGTACTGTCTACTGAAAACTACAATATTACAGGCTTCCTAGGAAAAATACATATAAATTTTGAGAATTTGACTTATTATATATGCATTTGCTTCCCTAATCCTATGTCAGGTGTGCATTCTGCCCAGATTTTTGAAATATTAAGTATTGCATATTTTAACTAAAACTATACCTTCAATAATTTCTAGTCTATTAATATCAGGTAATGTTGTGGATAGCCCTGGATCTAATTACATTTGATATTAATTCTATTCTCCTGTGAGTGGCTGCAAACAAGGAATGAGTCAGCACTCAGGTGATTTCCTGTAAACCTGTTTCCCACCTTAATTTGTAAAATAAAGGAAAGCTGATGATTGGGCAGATAAAAGGGAAGGTGGAGTGGAAGGTGGAAGGAGAAAATGGAAGAGGGAGAGGACTCAGAGGAGGAGGAAGAAGAAAAGCAGAGCAGAAGCACATAGCCTGAAGAACTCACAAGTTCTAAGGGGTCTCATAGATGTGAAAGATGGTAGTGTAGTGGTAGATCTGCTAAATCTAGGCCCACAGCATGTATTCATATTAATTGAGTTGTGTTTTCATTGCTAGGGGATATTTGGGTTGGAGAGAATTACCGCAATAAAATGGTGCCCAATGTATTGATTTGAATTAAACTAACCTGAGATAAATAAAGGTTCAGAACTAGATAGGGAATATTAGTCACTGACTCCAAGTAGAGAGAGCAGTGATAATCACCAGCTATGAACAGGTATTAATTAATAGAAGTCTGTGGCTCCAAGTAGAGAGCATAACAGATAGATATTATAATAGGTATTAATTAAATAAATGCCTGTGGATCCTTGTAGAGAGTACAACAGATAGATGGTATTACAGGATAGCTTCTCTAGGCAGAGAGCTTAACAATTAAAAACTATCTGCTTCCTATAGACAGATATTAGTGGAAGTTTAAATTAATTGCTTTAAATGTGGTATAAAGATATATTGCTCTAATAAGTCTTACAGGAGACTTGTATTTTGCCTAACATAGGCTCCATGGGAATTTTGACTTTAAATCGTGGTTTGACAAGCTGCCTCTTATAAGTAGGTATAGAAAGGAAAGGAAAGGAAAGGAAAGGAAAGGAAAGGAAAGGAAAGGAAAGGAAAGGAAAGGAAAGGAAAGGAAAGGAAAGGAAAGGAAAGGAAAGGAAAGGAAAAAGGAAAGGAAAGGAAAAAATGAAAAGGAAAGGAAAAGAAGGGAAAGGAAAGGAAAAAGGAAAGGAAAAGAAAAAAGGAAAGGAAAGGATAAGAAGGGAAAAGGAAAGGAAAATAGAAGTATGAATCAATTGTTTTAAAGATGGTATAATAAAGTCTGCAGGAGACTCATATTTTGTCGAACATGGGCTCCACGGGAATTTTGGGTTAATATCCAGATATGACAAATTAGAAAGGCATAAATAGGCTAAAATTTGTGTGATTTTCAGTGTTGTGGTTGTTTTATTGTTCCTCTGGGACAGAGGGCAAGCTACAGGTTTTCCTGGTTACTGGCTGAAGGATATGCTGATTTGGGGGAAAAACTTTTGTCTTTGTGTTTTTGGAAAAGGTGATTAAGGTATTTACACCTTCCAGAATTATATGGATCAGACTTGATAGAGGGAGACACCCTGAAGAATTAGATTCCAGAGAATCAAACAAAAAGCTTACCTTGATGATACTAAAATTTTATTTTGAGATTTATATATTACAGAATATATAGCCGTGGTAAATTTCATCATCAAACATGCTGAACTGACCTGCCTGAATGCCTGATGTCTTGGTTTTTCATCCAGATTCAGTCAGGACACAGACATCAGAGACTAATACAATCATTGGTGTGGCCCTCTTAAGGCCAACCAACTCCCCCATTTTCCTACCCTTTCCCCTCCCTTCAAAAATTTCTCAATGCCCATATTCAGCTTGAAAGAGTTTTTAGGAGTCCTTGTCCCAGTTCCCTAGGCTTTGGGGCTGGAGGTGGTTATTATAGGTTGTCTTTCTAGGGAATGTAGAAACAGTGATAATTGGAACAGGAAGGAATACGTAGAATTGATTGCATAGCCATAATCTCATTTGGTAGAAATCTCTTCGTTACTAAGCTGAAGTCATAATTTCTTAAATGGTACATAATTTGATGTAAAATCAAAGGTTTTAATTGGCATAAAATTCTATTGATACTAAAAATTTTTAACTTTTTATACCCAGTCCTTATATTGTTGCTATTATAAACAGACCTGAGATGTTTAATCCTATGAGTTAAGGGCCAAATAGGAAATTCATGGCTCTGAGCTTATTGATAGGGTGTTTACAGTTATTTTAATCAGAAATGGCTGAGAGTAGGTAACAGAGAACAGTCCAGATTACTTCACATAGATAATTTGTTTCCAAAAAAATCAGAAGTACACAGAATGTGATGTTTAATGTTATTTATCCACTTGTTGTTGAGACTAGTCTTCTCCTTACAGCTTTCCCTGTCTTGGATTCAAAGAAGAAACTGAGCATCTTTGAGTTACTCCAGTTGTGGCAAAACAGCCACTAGGCAAGAATTGCCTCATTTCATCTACAGACATAATACTGTCCAAAGAAAGGACACAATTACAGGTTATAACAGCTTGATTCTGCCGAGACAGAGTAGGCTAGTCTTTAATATCCCTGTTTCTCTAAGTCTGTCAGATGACCCTGGCCAGTAGACTGAAGACCAATGCTCCAGCGTGTTGAAGTAAGGGGCTGTCCAAGTGACCAGTGGTCTCTATAAATTGGCTAAGTTTTGGAAGCTGTGTAAGGCTTCTTATATATTTTCAGTTAATACCAGTCATTCTTGGATTTCTGATGGGGTTGAAAAACAACATAGTCTTCTAGCCAGCTGTACTGGCTGATTTTGTGTCAACTTGACACTGGCTGGAGTTATCACAGAGAAAGGAGCTTCAGTTGGGCAAATGCCTCCAAGAGATCCAGCTGCAAGGCATTTTCTCAATTAGTGATCAAGGGGGGAGGTCCTCTTGTGGGTGGTGCCATCTCTGGTTTTGGTTCTATAAGAGAGCAGGCTGAGCAAACCAGTAAAGAATATCCATCCATGGTCTCTGCATCAGCTCCTGCTTCCTGACCTGCTTGACTTCCAGTCCTGACATCCTTGGTGATGAACAGCAGCATGGAAGTGTAAGCTGAATAAATCCTTTCCTCCCCAACTTGCTTCTTGGCCATGATGTTTGTGCAGGAATAGAAACCCTGACTAAGACACTAACCCAGGCTTTTTACTTTGAGAGGAACAGATTTGAGAGGATGGTTTTCAGATGGCATTCTAAAGCCAAGACATAGCCAGGTACAGTCTTTTAAGTAAGGATAGATGACAGAGGTTCTATTTAATTAACAAGAATGATGGACTGGGTGTTAGGTCTCTTGTACTTTATAAATTACAAAATAATAATAGTTATGTTCAATTATATCTGAGATAAAATAGTCTTTTAATTGGACAAAAAGGGGCAAATGTTGTGGATAGCCTCGAGTCTCAGTACATTTTGATGTTAATTCTGTTCTTCTGTGATTGGCTGCAAACAAGGAATGAGTCAGCACTCGGGTGACTTCCTGTAAACCTGCTTCCCACCTTACTTTATAAAATAAAGGTGAGCTGATGATTGGGCAGATAAAAGGGAAGGTGGAGCAGAAGGTGGAGAGTGAGGAATGAGAAAATGGAAGAGGGGGAGGACTCAGAGGAAGAGGAAGAAGAAGAAAAGCAGAGTAGAAGCACATGGCCTGGAGAACTCACAGTTCTAAGGGGTCTCATAGATGTGGAAGATCTAGGCCCACAGCATGCATTCATATTAATTGAGTTGTGTTTTCATTGCCAGGGCATATTTGGGATGGAGAGAATTACCACAACAAAGTAGATATAACCATAATCTATTTTAGAATGTGCCATTTCAGTTTCCCAAAACTGACAACTTTACACTGCTGTTTTGTAGTAGGGACTGGGGTTTGGCCTACATCCAACTCTTTCTCTGTCAAAGATTCATAAAAGATCAAACATTGAAATGCCACAGATAACATCAAAGTGATGAAAAATCAACTGGGGGGAGAGTTGTGGAAGATCAGAAGGACCCTACTTTTTAAGGAGTAGCTGCAATTGATCTGTGCTATAGTATGTGCCTAATTGTTTTTTAATGTCATCCAAAATCATGGACTTTCACAAAAAATTTTCTGTTTTTCTTATATAACACAAATTTAGTTATATGTAGGACAAATGAATATCCATGGGCTGGATTCAAATTATCAGCCACTAGTTTGTGACCTCTCTGTTTAAGAAGTGTGGATGCTAAGAATCAGTTTTGTTAAGCTATCTTTTCCTATAACTTCTCGATCTACATATTGGAATTTGAGTTATGTGCCTTTATGATTTTGAGTTGCCTATGCTTTTTTCTAAAGTAATTATGTTGCTTACCAGACAAGCTCTTGAGGGGCCTCATTTTACACTATCCCATCTCTGAGCTGTGCTCACCTGTCTGAAAAGAGATTTGTATGGTGCCTCCTTTATGATTTTCAACAGATGCTACAAGTAGCAAGTTTACCTTACTGTGAAGCCAAACCTGATGCCCAGACTCAAGTTTGCTAATAGAATTAAATGTAAAGCAAAGGTTCTTAAGATTTCTAAGATTCTAATTGTATTATTGACACCAAGACAGTTTGGTGTGCCATGGAGCATCTATCACTGACATATGTCTTCCTCTGTTCAATCTGGCTGTCCACCAGGTACTAATGTCCACCTTTTATCAATGGGGCTAATTCAAAGGCTGTGTTTGTATCAGTGCCTGCTTTAAAGGTTGTGTTAAGGATTAGATGGTGCTTACCAAATCTCCATGATATTGTGTGACTCTTGGCAGGTAATTATTAAAAAATACAAGAACTTATTGTGATTTTGATGGAGATTGTGAGAAAATAGATTCCCAGAGAGAATAAAGAAGAACATCAGTTGAGTTATTCTACCATTAGTAGAAATACAATGTTTCTGACATAGTGTGGCTCAACTGAAGAAATAAACTGTCTCAGTCTCCTTCAACCTGGGCCTAGCTTGGCACATCTATTCCTTCATCACAGTGAATATGAGAGTGCATGGTCTCAGTCACAATATCATAGTGTGTGATGGATGTTTGTTTTGCTAATTATTACAGGTAGGAGGACCACTAACTTGGCAAAATTTCAGCATAGTTGTGGCATTGTTCTCACAAGTCATATAAAGCTCTTGTATATTTTTATAGATATGTATGCCATAGGCATCAGTGCTACAAAAATGGAAGTTCATTTTAGACAGCATAGTGTTCTTTTAGTCACTATGATAAAGGAGTCAAAATGAGACAGGAAGTTATTATGGGCTAAATTGTATTCCTCTGAACCCAGAGCTACACTGAATCCCTAGTTCGTGATATCTTTGAATGAGATCAATTTTTAAGAAATAAAGTCCTAGTCTATTTTATACTGCTATGACAAATCTACAGCTTAGGCAATTTATAAAGGAAATAAATTTCTTTTTCACAGTTGTTGAGGCTGAAAAGTCAAAGATTTGGTTACTGCCTCTGAGGAGAGCTGTTGTGCTTCATTAAGTCATGGCAGAGGATAGCACATGGCAAATGAACACGAGAGAGAATAGATAGAAGCAATAGACCACTCAAGAAGAAAACTCATTTAGATAAGGAATTACTCCTACAATAACTATCTCAGTACCACGTCCAAAGACAATGGCATCGATCCATTCATGAGCTTAAAACCCAGAGGACTTAATTAACTCATAAAGGTCTCATCTCCCAATACTGTCATGATGGGGATTAAATGTCAGCATAAATTTGGAAGGGGCATTCAAACAATAACAAAATCTCTGCCAAAGTAAGCAAGTTCATATGAGAGTATAGTGGGTTATGATAGCCCCCAGCATCAAATATGTCAAGTATCCTTATAGAGAGAAGAGACACACAGGCACAGGGGAAAGACAGCTATGTGATGTCATAGATACACAAAGGAAGACAGACATATGATGATGGAAACAGAGCTTGACATGGTGTAAATATAAACCAGATATCATCAAAGATTTTCAGTAAAAGCTAGGGGGGAAAAGCTTGACCTTGCCAATACCTTTATTTCAGATTTCTAGCCTGTATAGATATGTAAGGCAATGCATTTTTCTTGTTTCAGGTCATTCGGTGTGCTGTATTATGTTACCACAGCTCTAGGCAAACAATCTAGGAGGGAGAATAGAAGGAGAATACTATTAGAAGTCAGAAAACTCCTGACATTGTTATTTTTTAACACTGATCTTGGATGGATGATTTAATAACTCTGAGTCTCTCCTGCCTCATAAATGAAATAATAGCATCAATTTAAGCCAGGGGATTTTTATAAGCATTAACTTTGAATATGAGGGTCTATCACAATGACTTTTCCACCATCACAAATGCCTCGAGCCTGCATACCCTCCAACCCCTGAAATGACTACAGTATACACACAATAGTAAGTGCTGAGGTATACACCTCTAAGTACATACCCAACAGAAACAGATGAGCAAGTGGGTCCATAGAACCAACACAAGGAATATTTTAAAACACCGTAAAGTTGTTAACATTAAAACAGATAGGGGAATCATGGTATTTTCACACAATGGAGAACTATAAATATACCCACAAGCAAAATGAAGATCTCTAAGGTTATCATGAATGATGAAGACCAGACCAGAGACAAAAATAAAAACATAGATTCTACAAATGCATAAAATTTAAAACTTAGGCAAAACTAATGGTGAAAGTGCTTAGGCAGAAGCAATGATTGAAAGTAGCGTTAGCAAAGCTCCCAGAGAAGCTGGTGACTGGGTTTCCAGATACATAGATTGTTGTTCACTTGTGCACCTTCATGTTGAAAGAGTCTCAAGCATGTATATGATATTTCAATGAAAAAATTTAAAAATTATACCTATTGACTTAATCCATGTGTAAAAATCCCACCAAAGTGAAAATAAAATGAATATCTAAGAAACGTCAGTATAGATATCTTACAATTAAGAAGAAAAAAATTATAAGATATACACACATAATGCAGTCAATGTTAGGAAGAAAAACGTTTCATTTACATTCAACAGAAAGTTGCTTTATCAGCTTCAGTTGGCTCTTCTTTCATGATACCTTTAGGGACATGCCAAACTTCATACTCTTCTGCCTCTGGTTTTCATTCAGCAGACAGACTAGCTTGCCTGAGTAATGTGCCTTCCCAAGCCACCTTCTGTTCATGTCAAAAGCAGAAGAAATATTAGAATGAGATGAATTGGGGTTGTGCCTCTCGGTATTTGAGGCTAAAGAACAATAGAACATCAGTCATTTGGTGGATAGCAAGGCTCTCAGCTGATATGAGAAATAGCCAATCAATAGAGCTGGAGCAGCTACCAAAACACTTGTAAAAGACAGAAAGGTAGAGTGCTATTTTTCTCCTTATACCACAAAGTCCAGATATACCAAAGATAATATAGGTAAAAGCAACAACAATAATAGCAACAAGAAACTTAAGTAAGCATATTTTGACATAAAGCAGATATATTTTTTTAATTTTTAATATTTTTTATTACATATTTTCCTCAATTACATTTCCAATGCTATCCCAAAAGTCCCCCATAGCGCCCCCCACTTCCCTACCCACCCATTCCCATTCTTTTGGCCCTGGCATTCCCCTATATTGGGGCATATATAGTTTGCAAGTCCAATGGGCCTCTCTTTCCAGTGATGGCCTACTAGGCCATCTTTCGATACATATGCAGCTAGAGACAAGAGCTCCGGGGTACTGGTTAGTTCATCATGTTGTTCCAACTATAGGGTTGCAGATCCCTTTAGCTCCTTGGGTACTTTCTCTAGCTTCTCCATTGGGAGCCCTGTGATACATCCAATAGCTGACTGTGAGCATCCACTCCTGTGTTTGCTAGGCCTCTGCATAGTCTCACAAGAGACAGCTATATTTGGGTCCTTTCAGCAAAATCTTGCTAGTGTATGCAATGGTGTCCTCGTTTAGAAGCTGATTATGGGATGGATCCCTGGATACGGCAGTCTCTAAATGGTCCATCCTTTCATCACAGCTCGAAACTTTGTCTCTGTAACTCCTTCCATGGGTGTTTTTTTTCCCAATTCTAAGAAGGGGCACAGTGTCCACATTTTGGTCTTCATTCTTCTTGAGTTTCATGCGTTTAGCAAATTGTATCTTATATCTTGGGTATCCTAAGTTTTGGGCTAATATCCACTTATCAGTGAATACATATTGTGTGAGTTCCTTTGTGATTGTGTTACCTCACTCAAGATGATGCCCTCCAGGTCCATCCATTTGCCTAGGAATTTCATAAATTCATTCTTTTTAATAGCTAAGTAGTACTCCATTGTGTAAATGTACCATAATTTCTGTATCCATTCCTCTGTTGAGGGACATCTGGGTTCTTTCCAGCTTCTGGCTATTATAAATAGGGCTGCTATGAACATAGTGGGGAGCATGTGTCCTTCTTACCGGTTGGGACATCTTCTGGATATATGCCCAGGAGAGGTATTGCTGGATCCTCTGGTAGTACTATGTCCAATTTTCTGAGGAACCGCCAGACTGATTTCCAGAGTGGTTGTACAAGCTTGCAATCCCACCAACAATGGAGGAGTGTTCCTCTTTCTCCACATCCTCGCCAGCATCTGCTGTCACCTGAATTTTTGATCTTAGCCATTCTGACTGGTGTATTTTAAAGCACAATTCAAATTCTTTTTTTTTTTTTTTTTTTTTTTTTTTTGGTTTTTCGAGACAGGGTTTCTCTGTGTAGCCCTGGCTGTCCTGGAACTCACTTTGTATACCAGGCTGGCCATGAACTCAGAAATCCGCCTGCCTCTGCCTCCCAAGTGCTGGGATTAAAGGCGTGCGCCACCACACCCGGCCCTAAAGGCAAGAACAAAATATTTGAAAGTTCTTTGTGCAAAAAAAAAAAAAAATGAATATAATGAAATAAAACCGGGAGTTGCCATATTGAGAAAACTGCATCAGACTTATAAAGATCCGTCTCCTTCGACAGGGTTTCACTATGTATTCTAGAAGGTCTTGACCACTTGATCTTGCCTCAGACGCCCAGTGCTGAAATTATAGGAATGAAGCGGCCAACTGTTAACCATGCTTAACAATTTTCTTAATGATGGGCTTTTACAAATCCAAAAACCAGATTATACCCAGTAAAGTCTTGGAAAAGAAAATAAAAAAGCAGTTCACAGGAAAATACAAAAGGTATAGGAAAATAGTCACATTATGTAGGATTTAACCTAGGCCAAGGTTCAGTTCTGAGTGATTTGCACCTTTTAATCCTGTTCCACTACAAGTTTATAATGTTGGGAATGGTATGACTTATATTACAGATAATGAAACTAAGACACAGAGAAGTTAGGTGACTTTCCCAAGGCTATACTGTGCTAAATAATAGTCTTGTGCTTTGAACTTATATTTGATTGTCCGTATGCGTGTACTGTTTGAACTCCTTAGCATGCACACATGAATTATTTTTCAATTACTAATAATGCCTGTGGCAAACAAATTACAAAGACTATCAAATTATTTAAATGGGCTAAATGAATGTGTACATATTCATATTAACTGACATTTACAAAGGCATAGTATGTACCAGGTTTTATTCTGACACTATCATAAGTATCTCTTTCTTTTACCAGTTCTTGAGCATTGTATACAATCTATGTTCATAATATTTACCCTCGTCCGAGAATGCCTTCCAGAGCCAACCAACTGTTTCCTACCACCCAGCTCTGTGTCATTTTTTTCAATCCTTCAAGACCAATTTGTTAGACCCAAATTTTCTTAGATACATATGAGTTCCACAGCTATGAGTAGCATTGTGTACTTAACCCGTAACCAATCTTCATGCTGGGATTTGGTCTGGCTTGGGCTTGCACATGGTTTGGGCATGCTGTCAAGACCACTGGGAGTTTATATGTGTAGCTGTTCTGCTGTTTCTCTGTACTTATTGTCCATCTCTTGCTCTCACAATCTTCTCAGCCTCTCTTCCACAATGATGCCCAATAGTATGGCTATAAACTGCCCTAGATGTGTTCTCTATTTTTTTTTTTTTTTAGTGGTAAATACTGACAAAAAGCAACTTGGGGAGAAAAGGGTTCATTCAACATGCAGGTTGACATCAAAGGATGTCGATGTCAGAGAAGGAGCTCAAGGCAAAAATAGAAGCAGAGACTCTGGAAGAAGGCTGGTCACTAGCTTGACTTTCCAGGCATATTCACCTGGTTTTCACTGTTGTAAGTAAACAATTTATTTATTTAATTTACACCCTGGTGGCAGTTTCCTATCCCTCCTCTCCTCACAGTCTCCTAACTCCTTTCCCCTTCATTTAGTCCTTCCTTTCTGTTCAGAAAAGGGGAGGTCTCCCATGGACATTAGTCATCAGCCACTTCTTGTACAGAGAGCAGGTTCACATGCCAAGAGTGTCAAGGCCTACATCAAATAGCCATCAAGAAAATGCTCCAGGCATGCCTATAGGCCAGTGTGATAGTCATAATTCCCTAATTTATGTTCTTCTTTCCAGATGTGTCAAATTAAAACCAAAGACTGGCTATTATATATACAATACAAAATATACACAAAATAGAAGTAAAAATGGATGAAATTAAGAATCCTAGAACCTTTCTATATTTTTTCTCATCGTCTTATATACCCCTACTTTGCAAAATAGTGCTATGTAACAGAGTCAGCATGGTTTTTGGTTTTATTTTTCATGAAGAGCCAGATAGCAATCATTTTAAACCTTTATGACCTATCTGATTTTTACTGAAAATATTTAAATTTGCCTTTGTAGTGCAGAAGCAGAAATGATAATAGGTAAATGGGTAGACATGGCCACGTACCAATAAGAGTTTTCTAAGCTTTTCGTTGGTTCCTTGTAAATTTCACACTAGGTACTCTGTGATCCTGGATTGAGGAAACACAGGGAAGTGGGAGGGAGACACAATGTGGTGTTTGTGCGGGAGTTGCAGTGCAGAGTTTGCAGTGGGTATAATCAAAAACACTATGCAGATACAAAATCATCAAAGTCTAAATTAAAATAGTCTAAAAACAAAATACTTCACCTTTGCTAGTTTCATGACATGGACAGCCTAAGTCCATATTCTTCGCCAAAATATCATTAAATGGCCTCTAGCCAAGTTACTGGTAGAGTTATTGTTCCTTTCTGAAACTTAGTGAGCTAGGGTCCTCATCGTCCACATTTCTCTTAGTATTGTTAGGTTCCAACCCCCCCCACTAGAGTAATCCATTAAACCTATTTTTATAATTCAAGGATTTTTTTAAATCCAAATCATCCAAATTCTTCCATAGTCCTCCTACAAAATAGTTCCAAAGGCATAAAAGCCACATTGTCACATTTATTACAGCAACATCTCCACTCCTGGTAATGTTTTCTTTTCTTTTTCTTTCTTTTTTTTTTTTTCTCCATAATGCTAGGTTTATACTTGGACAAAAATAAAGAAGAAAATGGTTTATCTGATCCACAGTAATAGTCCATCACTACAGGGAAGTCAAGGTGGGAGGACTTAAAGCAATGGTCACACCACAGCCATAGTTAATAACATAGAGCAATTGAATTAATATATGAATGCTTGTGGCGGTGTTTCTTTTTCCACTCTGACGCAATCTAGGAAAAGGAATGGTGCCACCCACAGTAGAAAGGACCTCTCACATCAATTGACACAATTAAGATGCTTCCTCATGGATATTCTCAAATGCACATCAGCAGTTAATTGTATATCATGTCAAAATGAAAATCACAATTAAGCATTCAATATGTATAGTATAAAAAGTGGTGTCACAGAACTTGAGAGAAGGATAGTAGTTACAAAAGGACAGTGAATAGGGAGAGGAAAAAAATGATACCAAATTACAATTAGACAAGTGTAAAAACATGTGATATACACAGCAGAGAAACCACAGATGTGTGTACATTTTAAAATGCTAGAAACAAGAACATTGAAAGTTTTTAACCATAAAAATTATAAACATTTTAGAAAAGAGGTATATTTAGCATGATTTAATTGTTACATATCATATGCATGTATTAAAACCTATTAGAGGGCTGGAGAGATGGCTCAGCAGAAAAAGAATAATAAATAATAATAATATTTATTATTTTTCATATGTTGTAAATCAGCACTGACTACTCTTCCAGAGGTCCAGAGTTCAATTCCCAGCAACCACATGGTGGCTTACAAACACCTGTAGTGGGATCTGATGCACTCTTCTGATGTGTTTGAAGATAGCTACAGTGTACTCATATAAATAAAATAAATTAATCTTTAAAAATATATCAGAGTGTATAACACTAATTAGTATAATTCCATGCATTAATATAAAAATTTAAATAAAATTTAGTGGGAATTACTAAGCACACATTTATTATTTTTCCATATGTTGTAAATCAGTATCTAAAGATATAATGATGTATAAGATATTTTATTGGTGCTATAATAAAAAAAATGAGACAACAACATAACAGGACAAAGATTTATTCTGAGTCATGCCTTCAGATGTTTTTGTCTGTAGTTTCTTGGTACAGTGGTTCTGAACCCTTTATAAGGTAATAAATACAGCATAGTGGTCAGAGCATGATTGGTAAAAGTCACCTTGCAGCAGTCCAGGAGGAGAGAAAGAGCTTAGAAGACGGAAAAATATGGCATCTAGAGAAATGCCCCAGTTACTCTTTCTTCCAGGTAGATGTTCTACCTAAGATCTCCACAACATTCTGAAGTAGTTCTAGCACAAATCAATCATGTGTTCAAGACATGAGTCTGACAAATATTTCAAATCCAGACCATATATCTATCAACTTGTAACATAGATGGTTTAAATGTCACTAAATGGTGTGACAGACAAATATAGATAGATATTTGAGAATCATTATACAGCAGGATCCATGATTTCTTCTTGTGGTTTAGGAAGAGGGCAGAATTTGAGGTAAATAAATAAAAAAATAAAAATAAATAAAAGAATTCAACACATACTGAACATATCTGTGCTGAAGAAATTAACTTTATAAAATGAAGTTGTTATTCTAACGTTCAAATTTAGAATAGAATTTGTCCACCGAATAAACTACAGTTTGGAAAAAAAATGCTACTTCTCTGTATAAGTTGCTTGTTGTAAGAATGCAGTTTAGTGTGCATTATAGAAATTATGATGAGACAAAAAAGTGTTGGTCTATCAGTAAACTCAGAACATATAACAGGCATCTTTTAAACAAGGCATGCTTATATTATACATAGCAGATCCTCTATCTAGGACACTGCCTTTTATAGCAAGGATCAGAAGATGGGTGCTGACAGGACCCTGATATAGCTATCTCTTGTGAGGCTATGCCAGTGCCTGGCAAATACAGAAGAGGATACTCACAATCATCTATTGGATGGAACACAGTGCCCCCAATGAAGGAGCTAGAGAAAGTACCCAAGGAGCTAAAGGGGTCTGCAACCCTGTAGGATCAGCAACAATATGAACTAACCAGTACCCCCCAGAGTTTGTCTCTCTAGTTGCATATGTAGCAAAGGATGGCCTAGTGGGCCATCAGTGGGAGAAGAGGCCCTTGGTCTTGCAAAGACTATATGCCCCAGTATAGGGGAATGCCAGGGCCAGGAAGTGGGAGTGGGTGGATTGGGAAGCAGGTCAGGGGGTGGATATAGGGGACTTTCAGAGAGGAAACTAGGAAAGGGGATAGCATTTGAAATGTAAATGAAGAACATATCTAAGAAAAAATTTAAAATTTATATGGGATATGCTTTTTCTTTTGTAGGGCAGATGCAGGGTGACATTGAAAGGAGATATGCAAAAAGATATCCAGTAAGAGACTCAACTACTGATGTAGGTTTTTGTTTTGGGAAAGAATGTTTAAGAAAAATGAGAATTTGGCATCCATGGTTCTTAAAACTATGCCTACATATCCATTGGAAACTTTTGTGTATTCTGAAAGTTACTTGCATTCCAATCTGAAATTTTACGTTAGAAAGTATGTGTGTGTCTTAAAGCCATAAAATTTAGAAATCAAGATTAGTTAATTTAGGGGCTGAGGACATAAGGCCAAAGGAAACTATATCTAACCAATTGTTTTTAGCAGTGTTAAGTTCTACCTAGGAGACAGAACATGGAACATCGTGATTTCAGAGTAATGCATTGGACACAATACTGGTTGTTCTCCTTTTTCCCGTTGTCCATCTTGAAACCCACATTTCTAAGTCTGTGCTTATACTTTTTAAAAGGAATAATGAGGAGGGAGGAAGTGTAAGAGAGAATCCTTTTTGAAGGTTGTAAATACTGGGCAATGACTTTGGCAATAGAGCTACATGAAATAATACCGAGGACAGGGGCCTTACAGCCTGAACACAAGAAGCTGAAGATGCTTGTGTTCAGCAGGGCAGGACTTGTTCTCCCCAGACTCTAGGGCTAATGGTGCCTCTCCCTCCCATGCAAGGGAAAAAAAAAAAAAAACACAAACTGACAGGTGGCAGCTTGCTTTTCAAACTGCTTTTCAAAATATTTGCATACAAATTATGCAGAGGGAGAGAGAGAAAAAAAAAAAACCCTGCTCCTTACCCTAGTAATAATGGATTCTTGTTCAACGAGGATTAATAATCATTATATTTGCCTGCAGGAAATTATAAATATTTATAAGCAAATACCCTCTTGAGATTTAAATATCACGTGGAGGATTTAGTGGTTAGTGCTGCAAAGGAAATACACAATCGGACATGGTGCAGAAACCTAAGACTAAAGTCCTAGGCCAACTGCTCTGTTTATCCTACAGCATACAAATAAGAAGGCTTAATCTCTGGTAAACAATTAAAGTTCTATTTAATCTGGGGGCCTCAGGGTATACATTTGACACTTTTCTCTAACAGTATACCTTTATTTTGGGTGGCTTTATCCAGTCTCATATTTATCTCCTATCTCTCTCTAAATATCATTCATACAACTAACTGCCTTTTTGACACACTCACTTGGATATTTACTATACACATCTCAAACTCACTAAGTTGAAAACAGAACCATCAACATTCTCACAATATCCCTCTTCCTAATGCCTAGTTTCTCTGTGCTTGCGAATGATCAGGATCTTAACCTACAGTTTCAATCAGTAACTGCTACAGATTCCCATCCATTTTTTTCAGTTCATCTTAGTTCTGGAATTAGAAATGCTCACATAATATGTTGGAAATACACATGTACATGAGCGCTCGCGCATGCGTGCGGGCACACACACACACACACACACACACACACACACACACAAAGAGAGAGCTAAGAGTCATTATCCAAGGTCTCTCCAGTCATCATAGGTATTTGAAAAGGTACAACATATACTGTGTGAATATATATAAGCAGCATATTAATCACTTCAATAGTTCTGAAAACAGATTTCATTTAGATTTCATGGATCATGAATTCCTACATTAGCAGTTCTTTATTGATCCAACTGTCCTATAAATGATAATCATTTTAGGTCACTAAATGTATCCCTTTATTGTTAAAAATGTAAACAAACACAAGGCCTCAACCCTACACAATTGCTAGATGCAACTCAGAAAGGCTGGCAGCAGGAGATGGAGTCATCCTGAAGGAAGATTACACCAATTGGTTGTCCAGTGGCCAAATGGTCAGCCCTAAAAACATGCTTACAAGTAACATATGTGCTCAAAGGGTTATATGCACATACACATATAACAATTGATGAAAATAGGGTCTTGAATTATAAGGAGAGTAGGAAGGAATGTATGGGAAGATTTCTAGGGAAGAAAGGGAGGGAAGCAATATAAAGAAACTACAATCTAAAAAAAAAAATGCCAAAAATCTAAATAAGCTTGTAGACACATAGGCTTTGAAGAGACCTTGATATTAGTTAGTCTAAGGCCTTTATATGACCTAGTTCAGCATTTTGCAATCATTGACATTTCAGCCCAAGTAGTGCTTTATCAATAGAAAAGGATTATGCTGTATGCCACAGAGATTAGCAGCATGGGAACCCATTCCCAATGGGATGCCATTAAGCCCAGCTCTGCTGCAGATGAAAACCAAAATCACTCCAAATATTGCCAAAAGAACTCTAGGTCAGGGTTTGGAGGGGGAATTCTCAGTAATGAGAGCCAATGATCTAGCCCAAATTCCTTGTTTCATAAGTGAGGGAAATAAAATTGATTTTCAAGCTATTTTATAGATAGATAATGACTCCAAGAGGAAACAGAATCCTCATCATCTATTCTGCTATCCACACTAGAAAATTGAGCATTCCCTTGGTATCTTCATGCATTTTACACAAGATGTACAATGTTCTACCTACACCATATTCAAAATCTTTTTAAAATCCATCTTCTCATTAGCTTTACCGGATGCTGTCACTTTCTTTCCTGTGTATCATTAGAAGGGCTAATTAAGCATTCTCTGAGTCTGGTTTTGCTCTCTCCAATCTGCTCTCCCCACAGTGACTTGAGTCAATGTTTAAAATCTTTAAAATTGGTTCATTTTACTCTGCACTTAGCATTCATCATTGTCACCCAGCTCTGCAATATCACTTGCCTCTCTTGGTTTCTCCCATGAGACTGTGAGCTCCTGATGAGAAAAATCGTGTCTTCAGTATTAAGTTTATAGGAGAGTGCTTTTTCATATTGGACAACAGAACCAAACAGGAGAAATCTGGGGATTGGGTCTTAGTGTAGTTGCTACTACAATATGCTTCATATTAAAAAGACACACAAGAAAAATTTGTATTATAAGTCTATATACTTCCTTGAGTAGAAGATACTTAATATAATTTAAGAGATTTTTTTTCTTGATGGCTTACTGTTACCATTAAACACAATATGATGTTTTCATGATGGTTGAGCAACTAGAAGGGAAGGTGTTATTTTACTTAGCATTTGAAAGTCCCAAAGAACTTATTATTTTTCTGGGTCTTTTATTATCAGTTTCCACTCATGTGTCATTTCTTACAACTCTCAGTGTGATTGATGCTAATCACCTAGGAACAAGAATAGGGAAGCCCCAGGCTCAGTTCCCTTTCTATTTTGCTGTTTTGAACTTGCTATATACAGAGAACAATAGGGACCAATTATGCCAGAAGTATATACAGAAAAATGAAACTAAATTTTCATAGGCTGGGAATGGAGTAGATGTCTTCTTGTGCAATGAGTATAAGTGTTAGTGCATACAGCAGCTAGGCATATGGCAGCTATTTGGATCATTAGTATTGATTTGTATACCTTTTTGGCTTCTTGGCTGTGCTTCAGGATGTAGTTGATGGAAAGGAAACTACCTGACCAATTTTATTACATCACAGATGAGAATCCATGTCCTGTGCCCTCGGGTCACACTATACCTCCCAGAGTTCTGTTGTACTATGGATGAAAGCTGTCACAGACTAGGCCTCTTTACTTTATATTAGGCAGTTTAGGATTCTACAATGTTTTCAAACAATGAAAAAAAAATATCGGGTATTATTTGCAAGTACTTATAACACAAATTATATGAAGTTTTCACAAGTATGTGGAATTTTGCTATAAATAAAAATCAGGCCTGACTTTAAGAGAGGCTTTTTATAGACTAGGGTCCATGAGAAATATGTGTCACACATATTTAAAAGGCAACCTAGCTTATTAATGAAATAAGCCATTGGATCCAATGAATAAACAGATCCTCATCTCGGAAACTAGAACAGTTGTCTTGGTTAAGAATCTGAATCTCCTGAGTATATATTCTATTACAAACTTCAGCATTATCCCACATCTTTCCATGGGCATGAAGGAGGCTCTGATGCTTCCAGAGGTCAGCATCATGTATATATCCCAATGTATATACCTGAGTATATGATCTATGTAATTTATTTCAGTCTTATATGTGATGAATATAGGGATAGTAATACTGTTTGTTCTAATTATCATGTTATTTTTTTCTGAACATATTTCTTTTCAGGGTACTTTAAGATCATTTATTTGTAATCATACAAGAAAATGCTATAAGATACAACAAAAATAAGTGACTAGTTCAAGGTACCATAACCATGGTAGAGAAGACCTGATCTAAAACTCGGGTCTGTTGATGCTGAATTGTTTCACATACAATCACACTACCTTAGAGAGCATAATGTATTGCTATTATTTAATGGACGAATGAGAGGTGTCTCTGTGGGTTTTTTAAATAGTTAAAAATATCTGTGTTCTTCTATAAGTCATAACTTGAAGCCAATACTAAATTCCAAAGAAGAATCAGAAGTAAGGAAAAGTAGTAGTAAGGAAGGAAAAGTACCAAAGGAGACAGATTCTTCAAAGCAACAAGAAGAACTCACCCATAAGTATTAACACTCAGAAGGGACAGCTGCCATGAATAAGAAGACTAGGAGGGGGCTGGAGAGATGGCTCAGGGGTTAAGAGCACTAACTGCTCTTCCGAAGATCCTGAGTTCAAATTCCAGCAACCATATGGTGGCTCACAACCATCCCTAACCAGATCTGATGCCCTCTTCATATAATAAATAAATCTTTTCTAAAAAGAAGAAGACTAGGATGATCTTGGCTTGGGCTCAATTAGCTGGCTAATGGCAGTTAGGAGTATTAGAACAGAATCAAACCAGGTAGACAAAATTAGAGCACTTGCCTTCATGGCTGCAGTTTTTACATTCCAAGTAGCCTTACACTTAGGCATGTGTGGGATAAACAATCAAAAATTATGAAGGACAGAATACGGAAGCCAGAAATCAGAAGCATTCAAGTCAAAGGGTTATTAAAAGTCCAATTGTCCTATTTTCAGGCTAAACATCTTTTATATTGATATGAAGACCCCTTGGTAGTCCACTTTGAATTAGTTGAATTTCCTGGAAAATGTATCAATAGCTTATAGTTAAATAATTTGGCCAAAAAAAGAAAATCCACTGGTGTCTATAAGCCTTAATATATGACAGAGATTTGCATAACACAGTCTCTTCTAGGAATAAGTACACCTGTAGAAACATATTTAATATCTCTCAAACTGATCTGGGATAGCTGTAGGACTGTAACTGTCTGACCTACAGCCTTTAAAATGAAGTATAAACACATTAGCATGGATCTTTGAGTACTTAGTCTCTGTGTATTTCTCCAACCCAATCTCATCCTCCCCCATTTGGAATTGTTTCCCAAGTAGACCTACTTCTTTTAAGTTTCTTGTGTCAATCTCTCTTTTGATTTGTATTTCTATATTTGCTCTTTCTGTTGCCCGTGTCTGGTTCTTTCATGTAAAATGTCTCCCTTAGCATACATCTCCTGATGCTTCTGGCATCAACATGGAAATAAACTCCTGAGATGGTTCCCGTTCCCCTATCAAAGACTGGATTAGGCAGGAGCACTTCAGTACTCTCCCCCCACCACCGCCTTTTTCATTAATTTATTCATTTAATATCCCGATCTTATCCTCCCAGTCGCACCCTTAAAAATCCCTCCCCCATAACACCCTTCCCCTTTTCCTCAGAGAAGTAGAAGGCCCCCTTGTATACCACCCTGCCCAGCAGGACAAAGAACATCATCTCCTACTGAGGCCCAACCAGACATTCCAGTTAGGGGAAGGAGATCCAAAGGCAGGGAAGAGAGTCAGAGATACTCCAATTGTAAGAGGGCCTGCAGGAAGACCAAGCTGCTGCTCTGCTATGAATGTTTAGGTTGCCAAGGTCCAGTCCCTGCAGGCTCTTTGGTTGGTGGTTCAGTCTCTGGAAGTCCCTAAGTGTCCAGATTAGTTGACTCCAACTGTAGGACGTCGTCTTTTTTTTTTTTTTTAATGTTTTAAAATTTTTATTTTATTTTTTACACTCCATATTCCGTTCCTCGCCCCCCCCCAATTTCCCTCTGCTGCACACCCCTACTCCCCACACCACCCCATCTCCACGTGGATGCCCCTACCCCCAACCCCACCTAATTCTAAACTCTCTGGGGTCTCTAGTCTCTTGAGGGTTAGGTGCATCATCTCTGAATGAACACAAACCCAGAATTCCTCTACTGTATGTGTGTTAGGGGCCTCATATCAGCTGATGCATGCTGTCTGTTTGGTGGTGCAGTGTTTGAGAGATCTTGGGGGTCCAGATTAATTGAGACTGCTGGTCCTCTTACAGGATCATCCTTCTTCTCAGCTTCTTTTGGACTTCCCTAATTCAACAACAGGGGTCAGCTGCTTTTGTCCATTGGTTGGGTACAATATCTGCATCTGACTCAGCTGATGGTTGGGTCATTCAGAGGGCAATCATGATAGATCCCTTTTTTTGAACACTCCATAACCTCAGTAATAGTGTCAGGCCTTGGGCTGACATCCCACTTTGGGCCTGTCTCTGGACCTTCTTTTCCTCAGGCTCGTCTCCATTTCTATCCCTGTAATTCTTTTAGACAGGAACAATTATGGGTCAGAGATGTGACTGTGGGGTAGGAACCCCATCCCTCACTTGATGTCCTGTCTTCCTGCTGGAGGTAGGCTCTGTAAGTTCCCTCTCCCTACTTTTAGGCAGCTCATCTAAGGTCCCTCCCTTTGAGTCCTGGGAGTCTCTCACCTCCCAGGTCTCTGGTGCATTCTGGGTGGGGGGCAAACCTCCTAATTCCTGAGGTTGCCTGTTTACACTATTTCTGCTGGCCCTCAGGGCTTCAGTCCTTTTTGCTCACCCAATACCAGATCAGGTTTCCCTCTTTCTCCCCCCAATCCCCCCAACCCCGTTCACTTTCCCTCCCAGGTCCCTCCCTTCCCCTTTCTCCCCACTTGTTATTGCTTTCTTCTCTCTTTTTTTGAAATCCTTGACCACTCTGGCTTGCTCAATTCTATCCCCCATTTCTCCTGAACTCTATTTGATGTTTGCCTGTATGGGTCTCTGCACTGGATTCCATATGCTGCTGGATCTAGTCTAAGGAACACTCCTCCATTGCTGGTAGGAATGAAAACTTGTATAATCACTTTGTAAACCAATTTGGCAATTTCTCAGAAAATTGAAAATCGTTCTACCCCAAGACCCACCTATACTACTCCTGGGCACACACCCCCAAAATGCTTCAGAATACCATAAGAATACTTGCTCAACTATATTCATAGCAGCTTTATTCATAACAGCCAGAAACTGGAAACAACCTAGGTGTCCCACAACCAAATAATGGATAAAGTAAATGTGGTACAATTACACTATGAAATGTTACTTATCCATTAAAAACTACAACATTGTAGAATTTTCAAACAAATGTGTAGAACTAAAAAATATCATCCTGATTGAGGTAATCCAGACCCAGAAAGACAAACATTGTATATGCTCACTTATAAGTGGACATTAGTCATAAAGTACAAGATAATCATGCTACAATCTACGGACCCAAAGAAACTAAGCAATAATGAGGGCCCAAGGGATGATGCTTGAATCTCACTCAAACAGGAATCAAGTAGTCATCCAAGGAGGATAGAGGGAGGGAACTGGGTGGGAGAAGGGGTGAGAGGGGATGCTAGGAGTGAGAAGTACTCTAACAGAATGGAAGTTTCAGCTTTATTTTATTATGCTGGCTAAAGTTAGAAGTAACTATTACCAGATTAGTGAGTTCCATAAGGAGCCTGACACCTTTATATAAATCTGGACTAATGCAATATGTTGTTATATGCAGAAAGTAATTTATTAAATTCAGTTCATATCAACACGGAATCAACTTCCGGCAATGTTCTGGATCATAAAGTACCTATAGCAATATGTATAAGTTTCTATAATGAAAAAAATCCAGGTGCTGTATAACCTCATTTATTCTTTTTCCCATTTCATTCTTTATGTTTCAATATTCAATGGCACTTTCTCCTCCTACTGCTTCCCAACCTATAGAATTATAGCTGTTCAGAGAAGTCTTTCCTAGTTATATTGCTCTTTCCAGAAATACTACACACTTTGGGGTCAATTTCATGGCCTGTGCAGTTATGGTATAACTACCACATTGGGAAAAGTTCTACTAAGGCAGGAAGATGGCTCGGTGTGTAAAAATTTGTACAGTAACCTTGACAACCTGCGTTCAATCATCAAAACTCATGGTAGAGGGAGAGAATAAACATAGTATTATCCTCTGGCCTCCACAAAAGGGTGATGGCATGTGGGGACCTGTACTCACACACAAATATCTCACACATGTGCATGTGTGCATACATACATATGCATGCATAATAAAAATAATCTCTAAGATCCATCTGTGTTTCTTAAATATTAGTAAAATATCCTTTATGGAGGATGTTTCAAGCTACTATGTTGTACAGAAAGTCTGATTAATAAAGGAATTACTTTGGAGCTTATAATTTCCAGTAATGGCAAAATATAATCAATACCAGCCATTTCTGTGTCTTAAAGCCAGAGTAATAAATTTGATATATTAAATATTCAGTTAGACTTCATGTTTAGGAATGCATACTAGTAAAGACTGGGAGGGGTGACTCAGTACTTTCCAAAGAATACAACAACACAAAGAACAGCTTCTGGGCTGGTGAGATGGCTCAGTGGGTAAGAGCACCCAACTGCTCTTCTGAAGGTCCAGAGTTCAAATCCCAGCAACCACATGGTGGCTCACAACCATCCGTAACGAGATCTGGCGCCCTCTTCTGGAGTGTCTGAAGACAGCTACAGTGTACTTACATATAATTAATAAATAAATAAGTGTTATATAAAAAAAAAAAAAGAAGAAGAACAGCTTCTACGGTACCACTGAAACCATAGCCTTAGGCTAGGGAAACCATACAAGAGAATGTTCAAGACAGTCACACTGATTCAAGACAGTCACACTGATTTTTTTAATAAGGAATATGGAAGCCCTGGTCACATTAATCTTGCTGGTATAGAATAAGGTATATTTCTACTGTAGGTGTTCTTTCTCTTTCATTAGAGTCAACAAGTATTGAATAAACCTTCTTATGACACTCATAGTATTGAGTGCCAAGAACACTTGGGTTGCTATTATTGTCTATAAAACAACATTTATGCTTCTATAATAATTAAAGCATTCTTATCAGAAATGATTTTACTTCTCTTCATTCTTACTTACCTCCTGAAAAATTGCTTTCCATCAGTGCCTCTGACCAATTTCTGGTTGTACATGTACACAGTACATGCCACTGTGGTCACTTTAGTGAAGTTCCTGTTTATGGGTCAGTCCTCAAGCTACAGAAGAGTTTGTGTTTAATATGAAAGAGTGCGTCATGTTTATGTCAATGGTGCTGAAGGTCAATGGTGCTTCAGATAATGAGCTTTTTATTAGAAAATAGAGCAGCAAGCACAGGAACATCTTAAATTAGAGGGCATTTCACAAAATTCAGTTGAGCAGAGAACGTCTATTTTTGCAGAAAAGCTATGACTTAACTTCTGTCCCTTGTTTCTATCTTTTCAATGGTTATCACGCATATCCAAAAATTAGAAGCTTGCTGAAGATTGACCTTTCTTTAGCATGGTAGTAGTAAGACTCCCTAAAACTACGGTTAGCTAGCAAACTTCTACAGACTCTCAGAGATTATATAGCAAATAAAGGTAAGTTTATCATATAGGTGAACCTACAATTTTCTAGTACTGTTCTGTCTTATCTTTAATTTAAAAGTGGCAGGCTTCTCAGAATTAATTTCAACGAAGATAGCATTTTCCCCTTGAGACAGACACTCTAAGATTTAACAAGGAAAAATATTGATGATGTATCCTTGGGTTTTTCAGCAAAATGGGAAAGGTCTGAGAAACTTGTTGAGGTGCTCTACTGCCGTTATGTCCCTTACATCACCGACCTGGTTCTTTGCTGCAAAGTGTCAGCCTCCCACTCTTTGTTGTTAACTTCCAAGTGTTTTATAACAAAGGCTGATTTAGACACAGACATGATGTCTCTGTAAAATTTAAACTTCTATCTGATACCTAATAAGGTGATTTTGTTTATTCTTTGGGAAGAGGTTAATTCATAGAGGGTATTGAGGCTTAAAATGAAAGAAGAGTTGCACGGAATAAGTTGTATTTTTCTTCTGACTGCTTGGAGAAAGATTTAAGTCTTTGGAATGCTATTCCTGCTTAATAGAGACAGAAGCACTAACATTAAATGTAAGACTAACAGTCTTAACTTTCTCAAGACTGGTCTTAAGTCAAAGGCATTCAATTTGAAAAATCTGTCTAATTGCCAGGAAATCTTGTATGGTTGTTTTACTCAATATGTGAGTAAGGAACCGAATCTCCTGGGGAAAAGATCATAAAATAAATTATCTTCTGTGGGTGTTTAACTTGTATATTATGTGAATCAACTACAACATGAAAAGGTTTACACTGACTAAAGCCATGTTTCTGTTTTGATCCCCTATCACTAGCACAAGGAATTGTTCATGGTTTGATTGTTGATTAGGTAAACAAACACAAAAATTTATATACTATATTGCATAGGGACATCAAAAACTACTAGCTGAAATATGCTATTTGTTGTTAAAGGAATATCTATATCTATATTTATATCTATATCTATATATATGTGTGTGTGTGTGTGTGTGTGTGTGTGTAACTTCCTAGACAGACATCTATATAAAAATGGCCTATATATATACACACACACACACACACACACACACACACACACACACATATATGTGTGTAACTTCCTAGACAGGCATCTATATAAAAACGGCCTAAATATATATGCATATTACAAATATTCTCTGCATTAGTGATGACAGAGAGAAAAAGGAGTCTATAATCATTTTGACATGGCATACATTGTTGACAAAGGTATAATATTAATGGTATGAAAGAGAGAAAGAGAATGTAGATTACAATTTTAATCTAAGATCCATCCTCCAGCTTTTTGAGCTGAATGATTAGTGGCTGTGAAGAAATAGGGAATGAGTAGCTATCAAAAAAATCTTCCTCATAGCTGAAATTCCAATTAATCAAAATAAGATGCTATCATTCCTGGTAAAATCTAGATAGTGGTATGGAGACAGAGGCAGTGAAAAGCAAAAGGAAGGGACTGAGAGACAGAGAAGTATTAGTGATTTAAATGTGCCTTAATTATGTAGTTTTAAGAACAGAGCTCTCATGGAAAGATAGCTTACATGTTTGACTAGCCATAGCAGGAACAGTCTTTCCTTGGATGGAAAAACAGAAATTTGTAGGGTTTGCTTTACAAGATTCTAGGAGAAAAGGAAGGGCATAATGTAATCGGGTTTCTCTAACAGTCCATGTATTGGGTGCTTTTATAGGAGTGTCTTGTCAGAATCATGACATAGCTTCAAATATTTAGTCTTGAAATAAAGAGGATACAAAGTAAATTATAGAGTTTCAAAAAATGTTTTAGAGAATTGATGCAAAAACCTAAACTTTTACACTTGTATTTCCCCAAGGACAGAAATAGGAGGTAGCAAGATAGGAAGAAAGAAAAGATTGATAGTTGAATTCTTCTAAATGTCTTGAATAAAACTATTGGTAATTGGGGTGTGTAGGTGTATATATGCATGCATGTGTGTATGTGGGGTACATGTGCGGGTGTACTTGTCTGTTTTCCCATATTATCTTGTTTACCAACTGGAGTAGCAACTCAGCCTGACACAACCTTTTCCTTTAAGAAGGAAAGACAGCTGTGCAATTGGCAACATGATATGTTATGCAAATTTTAGGATGAACTTTTGAATAAGATGATATATGCATATGTATGTAAATGTTGTGACTGTTTTCTATCTTATGTGCTGGATAACTTAAAGTAGATTTTATTTAGATAATGTCTTATTTTGAGTCTTATTACTGTGAAGAGACATCATGACCAGGAAGCTCTTATAAACGCAAACATTTAATTGGGGCTGACTGACAGTTTCACAGGTTCAGTCAACTATCATCATGGTGGGAAATAAGACATTCCATAGGCAGACTTGGTGCTGGAGAAGCCAAAAATTCTACATCTTGATCTGAAGGCAAACAGAAGGAAACTATCTTCTGCAGGCAGTCAAGAAGAGGATCTGGTTACACTGGGCAGACTTAAGCATATGTATGGTATGTCAAAGCCCTACCTCCACAGTGACACACTTCCTCTAACAAGGCTGCACCTCCTTCAATAAGGCCACTTCCCATGGGCCAAGCATATTCAAACCACCACAGATGAACTAAGCATTTTTATCTTTGTCTTTTGTTTGCTCCGTTGACTCCCTGTACCAAATAAAACTCTAGATGCATTGTCATAAAATATACCATTATGAGTTGAGTTCTATGACTATCTTAAATGACTCATTTTGCCTATCAGGATTAATTGCACACTTTTATGTTTTTATAATATATAGTACAAAAATATTACAGAATTATTAATTAAGGTTCTGACTAATGAGTTTATTTGCTATAACATTCTTGTGATCAAAATGCCAAAGAGAAATATTAAAACAAATTTAGGAAAGAATGAAAAAGAAACAGTAAATTGTATAACAACTTAGAAATATAGATTATTATATGACAAAATGTCAAATAAATGTAAAACAAAGAAGGTAAAAGTGAAAAGAAAACAATGTGTTTGTTCTTTTATGCACTGAAGGAATTCTCATGAGTACTCTGATATAGGTCCTTAGCTATATAACGAAAATAGTGGCTGCCTGGAAATTGTTTCTAACATATCTCATCAATGCTCTATTCTGTTACATGCTAATCATCCCTTGTTCTCTATGTGAATCCTCATGTTTTGGTTCTTGATAACTTCTAGATCAATAAACTCTAATACTTAAGACCCAAATCAGGCACAAAGAGTTGTACCAAAATCCTGAGAAATCTTATGCCCCAAGTGCAATAAGCTTAATGAAAATGAACCCAGGAGTGAAAGTAGTGTCAGTATTAGGAGATGTCAAAAGAGAAAGGATCAACAGTACAAAGTGCAAAATAGTGGCTGAGGGACAGGAAACAAGAAAAGCTATAGAATGACACTCTAGCTTCTAGTTCATGAAAAAGGGGATTAATGTATATAACACATATGGAGGAAAAAGCATTATCCTTATATAACTAACATTTATTGCTCACAATTGCTATTATTATGATTATTTTGCATTAACTGTGTATAAGAAACTATGAACCATTATTCCATATTCCTATAAGAACTTTGGTCCAATTTAGTAAATTACTTCACCCATTTGAAAAATTGTAGCTTTCAAAATGTACATTAGTTCTGGTTAGTGGTGGGGGTGGAGGCGTACCTATTCTGCATCAGGATGCTGTGCATTGTTGTGGCACCTATGAAAATGAATTCAGAACTGATAAACATGCTTCACTAAAGAGCTTGGATTTCAATGTTAGTCAGCCTTAGCTATAATAAAAGTCAGAAGCATAAATTAAATTGATGAAGAGGAAGAAGTGGATGGAGAAGGAGGAGGAGGAAGGAGGAGGAGAAGGAGGAAGGAGGGGGAGGAGGAGGAAGGAGGAGGAGGAGGAGGAAGGAGGAGGAGGAGGAGGAGGAGGAGGAGGAGGAGGAGGAGGACTTGTGTTTTCTTCTTTAGTCCAAAGATGCAGGGAAGAGAGGTGAGAACAGTGTAATATTAAGAATAGACAGAAAATTTCTCCTTCTGTACTGCAGACTGCTGCACTAAAAAGCATGACAACACATAAAGGAATTTTGAATATATAGGTAAGTTTTTTTTTAAATAAATTCATAATGTTCAAAATGAAATCATTCTTGTAACTGGAAGTAGTCACCAAGCCACAAAATCTTTCCAGGAGTCATTGCAAGGCAAGAAAGGTAGAAAACCCCAAACCCTAGTTTTCTTCAAGTCCTGGCTACTTTTTAGTAACTGATTCTGAAATCGAATCATGATCATATTTATTTAATGAAACTGCATAGTTCTTAAAATTTGATATCTCAGAGACCTATTGCTAATAATGACAGACTAGAAGTCATATATCAGTAACAATGCATGGGTTACTGAGAAATTTATTCTTACCGCCTCCAGCCTGATTTTTCAAAGCCCTGAGTGCAGTGTTGGGTGTCTTCTAAGCTCTTACCTCAGGTTCTAGAAGTAAACTAATGACAATAGCAAGAGTCCACAGTGTTGTAGGAGTCTATAATATCTCTGTGACTAATAACACAAAGGGAGGTTTTTTAAGCATGGGACTAAGGATTTTGTTAGATAGTCTATGCTTCTTAGAATGGATCATTAGCTAAAATGGTATATATATATATATATATATATAATATTATATTATATTACATTTCCCTATGCCCTTTTAAAATACCCCTAGTGTTCTTGAGAAGGAGTAGTCTATCTGAGGAAGAGTTTGAGGCAGGTGAAGGAGAATGACCTAAATCCTATACTCATGTATGAATTCTCAGAAAATAAAAATTAAGTTAAAAAATACTGTGATGCTAAAATCAGGGACTAGGCAAGGCTGCCCACTTTCTCCATACCTATTTAATATAGTACTTGAAGTCTTAGCCAGAGCAACAAAAAGAGATCAAGGGGATATAAATTGGAAAGGAAGAACTCAAATATCACTATTTGCAGATGATATGATAGTATATATAAGTGACCCTAAAGATACCACCAGAGAACTCTAAAACCTGATAAACAGCTTCAGTGAAGTAGCTGGACATAAAATTAACTCAATCAAATGAGTGGCCTTTCTCTACACAAAGGATAAATAAGCTGAGAAAGAAAATAGGGAAACAACACCCTTCACAATAGTCACAAATAATACAAAATACCTAGGTGTGACTCTAACTGAGGAAGTGAAAGATCTGAAGAAAGAATTAGAAGATCTCAGAAGATGGAAAGATCTCCCATGCTCATAGATTGGCAAGATAAATATAGTAAAAATAGCTATCTTGCCAAAAGCAATCTACAGATACAATGCAATCCCCATCAAAATTCCAACTCAATTCTTCACAGAGTTAGAAAGGGCAATTTGCAAATTCATCTGGAATAACAAAAATCCTAGGATAGCAAAAACTATTCTCAACAATAAAAGAACCTCTGGTGGAATCACCATGCCTGACCTCAAGCTGTAATACAGAGCAATTGTGATAAAAACTGCATGGTACTGGTATATCAACAGACAGGTAGATCAATGGAATAGAATTGAAGACCCAGAAATGAACCCTCATACCTATGGTCACTTGATCTTTGACAAGGGAGCTAAAACCATCCAGTGGAAAAAAGACAGCATTTTCAACAAATGGTGCTGGCACAACTGGTTGTTATCATGTAGAAGAATGCAAATCGATCCATTCCTATCTCCTTGTACTAAGGTCAAATCTAAGTGGATTAAGGAACTCCACATAAAACCAGAGAATCTGAATCTTTTAGAGGAGAAAGTTGTGAAAAGCCTCGAAGATATAGACACAGGGGAAAAATTCCTGAACAGAACAGTAATGGCTTGTGCTGTAAGATCAAGAATTGACAAATGGGACCTCATAAAATTGCAAAGCTTCTGTAAGGCAAAAGACACTGTCAATAAGACAAAAAGGCCACCAACATATTGGGAAAGCATCTTTACCAATCCTAAATCAGAGAGGGGACTAATATCCAATGTATATAAAGAACTCAAGAAGATGGACTCCAGAAAATCAAATAACCCTATTAAAAATGGGGTGCAGAGCTAAACAAAGAATTCTCAACTGTGGAATAATGAATGACTGAGAACCCCATGAAAAAAATGTTCAACATCCTTAATCATCAGGGAAATGCAAATCAAAACAACCCTGAGATTCAACCTCACACCAGTCAGAATGGCTAAGATCAAAAATTCAGGTGACAGCAGATGCTGGCTGGATGTGGAGGAAGAGGAACACTCCTCCGTTGCTGGTGGGATTACAAGCTGGTACAACTACTCTGGAAAACAGTTTGGCAGGTCCTCAGAAAATTGGACATTTTACTTCTGGAAGATCCAGCAATACCTCTCTTGGGCATATATCCAGAAGATGTTCCAACTTATAAATGGACACATGCTCCCCTATGTTTATTGTAGCCTTATTTATAGTAGCCAGAAGCTGGAAAGAACCCAGATGTCCCTCAACAGAAGAATGGATACAGAAAATGTGATATATTTACACAATGGAGTACCACTCATCTAGTAAAACAATGAATTTATGAAATTCTTAGGCAAATGGATGTATATGGAGGATATCATCCTCAGTGAGGTTACCCAATCTCAAAAGAAATCATGATATGCACTCTCTGATAAGTGGATATTAGCCCAGAAACTTATAATACACACGATAAAATTTGCAAAACACATGAAACTCAACAAGAAGGAAGACCAAAGTGTGGATACTTTGTTCCTTCTTAGAATGGGGAACAAAATACTCGTGGGCGGAGTTAGAGACAATATTCAGAGCAGAACCTGAAGGAATGACCATCCAGAGACTGCCCCACTTGGGGATCCACACCAAAAACAACCATGAAACCCAGACACTAGACAGTTGCCAACAAGAGCCTGCTGGCAGGACTTATCTCCTCAGAGGCTCTGCCAGTGTCTTGCAAATACAGAAGTGGATGCTCACAGCCATCCATTGGATGGAGCACAAGGTCCCCAATGAAGGAGCTAAAGAAATACCCCAGGAGCTGAGTGGGACTGAAGCCTCGTGGAAGGAACGTGAATATGAACTAACCAGTACCCCCAGAGTTCCTTGGAACTATACCACCAATCAAGGAAAACTCATGGTGGAACTTGTTGCTCCAGCTATATGTAGCAGAGGATGGCCTAGTTGGTCATCAATGAGAGAAGAGGTCCTTGGTCCTGTGAAGGCTTTATGCCCTAGTATAGGGGAATTCCAGGACCAGGAATGGGACCATGTTGGGGGACAGGGGGAGGGGGAGGGGAGGGGGATTTTCAGAGGGGAAACTAGGAAAGAGGATATCATTTGAAATGTAAATAAAGAAAATACCCAATTTAAAAAAAAACATTCCAAAAAGTAAGAAAAAAAAAAAAGACTGTGGTATTTTGGTGAAGAATGTGACTACATTGTCTGAAAAAGTCTGCCTGAGACTAAGGTGAAGAGACTCAGATTAACTGCCCTGACAAAGGAAGTTTCAAAACTGCCCAGCAGATACTTTATTCTCTTGTTATGTCTTATGAAGAGAAGTTCGAACAAGCATAGCAAACTTAGAAAGGAAAAATATAAAATATATGGTTCGAGTATTAAAGGGGTACCAGGAAGTGAAATGGAGCAAAAATTCTGTCTTCTAAGAGATAACAGATTAAGGTAGTAGGACTTTGGGGCAAGATCCTACCCAGCTAAATTTAGATCCAGGCATGGTGATGTACACCTTTAATCCCGGGAGACAGGCATGCTGATCTCTGCATTCAAGGTCAATCTACAGAGCAAGATCCAGGACAAACAAGCTTAGGTAGTGAAGGATTTGGAAAACATAAAGCCAGTGATAATGTACTAGTACATGGGGGTCATGTTCTAGTTCCTGCAAGCAGCAAAACTCGGCAGCTTCAGCCATGTGACTCTGGCCCTAGAATTAAGAATGAAAGGAACTACTGGGATAATTGATGCTGGTTAGCTGGAGCTATGAAATTAGCAATAATTGAGACCAGCATCAATGAGATGAAATAGTCTGGAAATTGTTTTCTGGGAGCACAAATAAGCTATATTCCAGAGATAGCCAAGGTTGTACCTCATTCTGCGGTTGGACTTGGTAATGAGTAAGAGTCACCCAGGTGGTACTGGTTTTGAAGGCATGAAGGTGTACTGAAGAACAGGTGAGGCTTGGCACTATGAGAGGTCATGGAAAGCCATTGGAAAAGATGTAGCCTCAGCTGTAGTTGATGGCCCAGGAGTGAAGGGGTCATGCAAAGGATTTGAGGCTTGGCACCATGAAGAGAGCCTATGAGAGGCTATTGGTGAAACCTAGTTGGAGTGGAACACCCCAGTGTGTTGGAGATGTCAGTACCATGGAGTGATCACCAAGAACAGCAGCCGTAGTGGAGTGGATCAACCTGAGCTTAGAGTGCTACAAAGGGCAGAGCTGGAGAAGTCATGCCAGCCCTTAAGAGGAGGCCAAAAGATCAAGTGGAATCCCAGACACTGTAACAAGAAGCTGTAACATTGAAATTGCCTTGGAGATTCAAAGATGTTAAAGATCCAGAACCATGGGATACATGCCGAGGAAAGATGCTAACAGGGAGTGGAACCAGCCCAGGAGAAAGCAGTTTGTTGCAATCAACAAAGATGAAAAAGGAGTGGAGATCTAAGACTGTTTTGACATCAGCCATGGAGATGCAGAGTTTGGAGTTTGCCCAGCTGGTTTCCTGTCTCTCTTTGGGGATTACAATTAAGTGATTGGATGAACCTCAGAAGAGACCTTGAAATTTGGACTTCTTTTTTTGTTGTTGTTGAGACTGCTATAGACTATGAGGACTTTGAAAGTTGGACTAATTGCATTTTGCATTATGCTATGTTTAAATATGGCCTCCCATAGACTCATGTGTTTGAACAAGTCTATGGGGGCCAGGGAGTGGAATGTGATGGTTTGTATATTCTTTGACCAGGGAGTGGCACCATTTGGAGTTGTGGCCTTGTTAGAATAGGTGTGACCTAGTTGGAGTAGGTGTGTCACTGTGGGTGTGGACTTAAGATCCTCACAATAGTTGCCTGGAAGTTATTCTTCCACTAGCAGCCTTTGAATAAAGACATAGAACTCTCAGCTCTGCCTGGACCATGCCTGCCTAGATGCTGTCATGCTCCCACTTGATGATAATGGACTGAACCTCTGAACCTGTAAGCCAACCCCAATTAAATGTTGTTTTTTTATAAGACTTGCCTTGGTCCTGGTGTCTATTCACAGCAGTAAAACCCTGACTAAGACAAATACTGAAATCCATTCTTCCTTGACTTTTAATAAGCACTGTTTAGATTTTGTTGAATGTACTTTCTAACATCACATATGAACAGACATCATTCTAGGTAAGTCATACACTATCATTTCCTTGAACAAAGTATTAGTTGAAGCATGAGCCCTTGACCTAATTCTTGCCAACATGAAAAAATAGATAAGACTTCTACAGAAACTAATGGAAAAAATGTGTTCCTCTCCATAATCTAATGAGGGAAGGTCTATAACTGCGGGATTCCTTTTACTACCATGTCATGAGAGTGGCTAAGTGCTACCACCTAACCACCATATAAAGTATGAAGATGTAGCCAGTATCTCTGGTAGGATACAAAGATGCAGAGAGAAAGACTGGCTGGGTGTCATGATAATTTGTAGTAGTGGCACATCTTTTTGATCTTAAGGCAGAGAGAGGCTGATCTTTGTAGGTTGGAGGCCAGCCTGCTCTACAGAGTGAGTTCCAGGAAAGCCAGGGCTACACAGAGAGAAAACTGTCTCAAAAATAAGCTCCACACAAACAAAATTATATAAATTAATTTGATTCGTGTTTTTAATCACTCAAAACATAGGGCTAAGGAGTCACTGCCTTGCTTTTCTTCATTTCTGAAAAAAAGAACAAGTTGGGTTTAAGTATCTATACCTGCCATTGAAAGGTGACCATTGATTTATAGATACATCCTAGGATGGGCTAAAAGTTTGTTTAACTCATTGAATACTCTGTACTACAAGTATAGAAAATAAAATCACAAACATGTTTATAGTATATGAACAATTTTGATTTTTTTTCTTTTTTTTTTTTTTTAGTTTTTTCGAGACAGGGTTTCTCTGTATAGCCCTGGCTGTCCTGGAACTCACGCTGTAGACCAGGCTGGCCTTGAACTCAGAAATCTGCCTGCCTCTGCCTCCCGAGTGCTGGGATTAAAGGCGCGAGCCACCACGCCCGGCCAATTTTGATTTTATAAGCAAATATAACATTCTCTTCTCTGAGTCTGAGGCATTTAAATCAGTTCACATTTAAAAGCTTATCTTAATTCTTTCTGGTGGCTGAAGCATATAGGCAGTTGAGGTTAAAGATGGCATCACTAGAAAGATTGTCTAGTATTATTATTCAACTTAGAAATGGACATGTCTAGAGGGAAGATGATTAGCTAACAAACACCACATACTGGCTATATCAGCTTTCTTGTACAGTAAGATCCTTTCATAACTTAATGAACATTGTAGCAGTCAACAATCTTTGCTGACATAACTTGCATGCTGCATTTTAAGATAAGTGTTAACTTGAGAATAGTACAAATGAGATTAAGACATGATTTAAATAATATAATTTATATACTAGAAAACATATTGGTTACTCTTTTGTTTCTAAAATATTTTTGTTTTATCTAAAGAGCAAACCACTTCCCTTTGATGTAATCATACCCTGAGATTCTGAAATGGGCAAGTGGCTCAAGATTGGTCCCCAGAAGTACATTACTCCCTTAGCCACAGTGACTGGTTTGGGAGTGAGCTCATTATCCAACTGGTTGAATCAAAGTTACTTGTGAGGATAATTGGAAATAAGGCGCTTGTTTTTCTGGAACTGATACATTAGTAGAATATAATAAATCTTCTTTAGTATATTTTAAGGATTAGTTTCTACCACGCACGCGCGCGCGCGCGCGCACACACACACACACACACACACACACTCACACACACACACAAAACAACTAAACTGAGTGGGGATAGAGATCATGTAAGATAGGATTTGAATTCTCTGCTCCACTCTGATAAATTCCTGAAATTTTCACATTCCTGACTTGATATAGTCACTTTTCTTTACCAGAGTAAAAGCTCTGGCAATGCTGCCTTCTATTTCTCTCACATTGATAACTGGCACTTGCAATATATGCTGGATGGTTTTTATGTCAATGTGACACAGACTAGAGTTGTTTTGGAAGAAAATAGAGAAAATATCTCCACCAGATTGGCTCACTGACAACTCTAATGTTATTTTCTTAGTTAGTGGTTGGTGTGAGAGGACTCAGCTTACTGTGGATGTTACCACCCCTGCACTGGTGACCTGAGCCATATAAGAAACGAGACTGAGCAAGCCATGAGGAGCAATTCAGTAAGTAGCACCCCTTCATGGTCTCTGCATCAGCTTCTGCTTCCAGGTTCCTGCCTTGAGATACTGCCCTGACTTCTGCCAGTGATAGAGTATGCTATAAGAGTTATAAACTGAAAGAAAGCCTTTCATCCCCAAGTTGTTAAATCATGGCATTTTATCACACCAATAGAAACCCTACAACATAGTATATATGAATTTCCACCTGTCTGAAGCCTTTATTTAAATTGTTAAAATTATATTGGTTCCTGTAATGGACAGTGAACATATTTTAGGTTGTGATAAATTCATAACTCAAGAAGCTACCATTTTCTAAAGTAAGAGTTCAGTGACTTTATCAAATAGATATAAAATTATCTAGAATTTTAACAGAGTTGGCACCATATCAATATATGCATTTATAAGCTGGAGATATGAGAAAATAGAGGAAACATGCATAATTAGATAATGTTAATTATAATCTATCTAACAGAATATATGTGTATGTACCATTTTATCTTTAGGCTTTTGTCTCATAGTTTCATAAAATGTA
The DNA here is from genome assembly GCF_978045245.1 of Mus caroli. NCBI lineage: Eukaryota > Metazoa > Chordata > Mammalia > Rodentia > Muridae > Mus > Mus caroli. Next base: position 25,033,690 of record NW_028227260.1, read on the forward strand.
GATTTCCACAGGTGCAATAAATTTCCATAATATGCGATATAATATCTTATGGAATATATATACATATATGTATATATATATACATATATATATGACATAGCACACACTAAAGAAATGAAAGAGATAACTGCAGGATTATTTTCTACACATAGCATATTTTCTTAATTATTTCTTCTACTAGAATGTTTCCTTAGCTGTTTCATCTAGTATAATTGGAATTCCTGTTTATGATCTGAACTAGCCTGAATGTAGTTCTACTTTGTAACTAATTGGGCTGATCTTTACACTAGAACAAGGATAAAGAATCTACATTATAATTCCTTCAGGATGAGACAAACAATGAAAAGTTGATCATTTAGGGTTGTCTGTGGCATGGACTTTAAACATAAAATAAATTGTGCTATGCCTTCATTCCTCAATTCTCAATTTGGAGCTCAAAACCTGCAGCCTGGTTCAGTTGTGCATGGAGATAGTGGATATCTGCCGCAAGTGTTTATAACAATGGTTAATTTATCACCTCAATTACTCTGTGTACACTTCAAGGAACACTTCTCATATCAATAAATGAACGCAGTGTTTTTATAAGGATACTGCAATAACATCAATATGAGATCCAGTCTTCAGTTGGCAGAGCACTTTCGAGGTTAATTGTAAATGACTTAGCGGATTATCTTTGAGATGAAAGAGAGAACGAATGATTCTCATTGTAAATTTAAGTACTCTGAAAATGGGTACTTTAAAATGGGACATTATTCTCTTCAAGTTCTGTTCAGTGGTTGTCTAGAATTTGTTGATAAAATTGTTCTGTAAAAAAAGGAAACAAACCCAGAGGTGCATAGAAGAATTGGACCATATGGCCAAAACAGGCAGGCATCTTGTTGGAACGTGGGTTCACTGAACTAATAAAAGGTTATATTCTAATATGCTAGACAGATAGTGACTGATGTTTTGAATCAAAGCATTCCTCTAGTAGAGATCAAGGTTCTTTATGTTCCAGAAGAAGGAACTAAAAAGAGATACACAGTTGCCAACAGAAACAAGACAGTTTATCTAAAGATACACATCCAAGGTCAGAACCAGGCTGGAGAAACAAGAAAAGAAAAAGAGATGGGCAGCTCAAATACCATGCTGGATAGACATGGGATTTTTATATTGTTACATGGGCTTTTGGGCTCATTTGTATAGCATAGGCATTTAGCATGCTCTTTTACACACAGTTTCACACAGTTATACATGATCTATTTGTGGTACGTTACATTTTTACCCAAAGCTATGCATTATAATGTGCCATGGGAAGAGCTAGGGGAAGGATTGTAGGAGTCAAAGGGGATTGCAACCCCATAGGAAGAACAACATTGGCTGGACAGATCACCCAGTGCTCCCAGAGACTAGACCACCAACCAAGGAGTATACAGGGAGATATCCATGAGTCCAGCTGCATATGTAGCAGAGGATGGCCTTACCTGACAACAATGGGAGTGGAGGCCCTTTGCCTTGTGGAGGTTTGATGTTCCAGGGTAGGGGGATGCTAGAGCAGTGAGGCAGGAATGAGTGAGTTGGTTGAGGAGCCTCTCACAGAGGCAAAGGGGATGGGAAAAAGGGGGATGGAATGGGGTGTGTGTGGAGGGGTAACTAGGAAGGGGGATATCATTTGAAATTTAAACAAATAAAATGATTAATAAAAATAATAATAATGGGCCATGGGTCATCTTTAGACACTCAAGTGTACCAGTGGCATTTAGTCAATCTGGATAGCTGTGTTGTAGCCTTACTCCTGGTCAACTGGACTTTTATATGCTAATTTTGTATGGCTGTAAGGACCTTATTCTCTGCCTTTTTCTTCCTTCCTCAAAACAAATAGCCAATTAAGGCTAAGGAGAATCCCACACTGGTTTAGAAAATAGTACAGTTCTTGCAGTTCTGACAACATCATCCCCATTAACTCTCTTTAATTGTTTTCTAAGTCAGCTCATTAGACCAGCACAGAACCATTTGGAAATAATAAGAAAGTTCAATGTCTATATGATTTTCTGGAAGTTCAACTCTTGGAGATGTATCACATGTTCTAAAAGAGTTATAGCCATGAACCCATGCTGACAGCAAATTGGCTGGCATAGACAGAACACAGGGGATAGTTTAAATTCTAAACAGAGAAACATTCGCTTCTTCCTGCTGAGAGCCAAGGAACACTAGGAACAGAGACAGAAATGGCAACCCAAGGGCCAGTGGTTTCCTTCCCAAAAAAAGAGCTCCAAAGGTCTCAGAGATAAATCTATATTATCTTTGGAGTTTTGTCTCATAATTTCATATACATTGTAAATTTCCACAGGTGCAATAGATAGCAAATAGATTTTTTCATCCTTCTTTGGTCAAATAGTAAATAAATATTTTGTACCAATTTCAGGTTTTTTTGTGTTGTTTCTTTTAGAATTCAGAGGATGTAGGCAGTTGTTTGGGGTTTTGTTATTGTTGTTGTTTGCCTTGAATGAAGTTTGCTAGGCTTTCCCTTGATTACACAGCATGGTCAAAACCTGTCTTTTCCCCTCTCCCCATTCTCAAGTATAAAAAACCAGAAATTTTAGCTGTCCTCAATATCCATGCTGCTCTTTAACTTACAACTTACAGTCCCCTCACACCCCCCACCCGCCCCACTTTGCACATCTAAGGCACAGGATGTACCCTCTAGAGTCAGAATTATCTTTTGGCCTGCCAATGACATAATGTCATTCATTATGAATAAAAGACATTTCACTGTGTGGACATATCATATTGTGTTTATTCGCTGATCTGTTGTTGGACACCCAGGTGGGTTCCTTAACTTTGTGACTGTAAATAGTATACAATAAAAATTGATGTGCAAATGTCTTTTTTTACTATTCTACTCTTGCCTACTAGACTTTTGTTTGCTTCTTCTCACCCTCCATTCTATTTCTTTGAGGAGAGTACTTCGTTTGTATCAGTGAAGTCAATACAATTAGGCTGGTTTTATTAAAAAGTCCCACTCTGCCAAGGTTACATAAGAAATTAATAATCATCCAAAGCCTTGTGTAAACCACTTAGAGTCATAGAAGGATGTGAGTAATATTTTCATTGATTGTCAGCTATATTTTCATTGCTGCAGCTTTGATTGTTTCCCTCTAGCTGAAGAAGAGGCACAAGGTAGTTGTCAGAGACCCAGTGGCAGAGCATCAATAGTCAAGCAACATTTACATGAAATAGTGGATGAGAACCCCTAAGGAATTTCTGGCACATAAAAGGAAACCATAGGGGTTAACCATTTAGAGCAGCAGCAGCAGCAGCAGCAGCAGCAGACTTAGACTTCCCAGCTCTCATTTGCACTTCTGGACAGGAGAGCATTGAGCTTGACATCGCAAGGGTAAAACTCTGAGAGGGTTGAATAACAGATCCTTAGGCCCTCTAACCTTTCAAAACTCCTACTGTATCAAACCTCACCTTTTTCTCTGATACAAGGTTGCATTTGTAACAGAAAATTCAAAGAACCCCCACTGTTTTCTAGCTCAAATAACTACACTACTGAAGCAAGAAAAAAAATCTAAGGCACAGGATGTACCCTCTAGAGTCAGAATTATCTTTTGGCCTGCCAATGACATAATGTCATTCATTATGAATAAAAGACATTTCACTGTGTGAACATATCATATTGTGTTTATTCGCTGATCTGTTGTTGGACACCCAGGTGGGTTCCTTAACTTTGTGATTGTAAATAGTATACAATAAAAATTGATGTGCAAATGTCTCTGGAATATGTTGATGTGGATCCCTTTGGATCCATACTCAGCAATAGTATAGATGGGTCAAATGACAGATCTTTGTTTTATGTTTTTATTGTTTGACAATTTCATATACGAGTAATGTATTTACATTATATCCCCTTACCTCTCTTCCCTCTAACTACTCCCATGTCTCCCTCCTCCTTCTAAAATTCATGGCTTATTTCTTTATTACTGTTAAATATATATTACAGATATACATACATATATATTATGTGGATATGTATATAAAATATACATATTATAAATATAACCTGATAAGTTCATTGAGTGCCGCTCTTATATGTATGTGTTTAGATTTTTTGTTTTGAGAACTATCCATATTGACTTCCTTAATGGCTGGAGAGATTACATTACCACAGTCAGTGGAAAAGGGTTTGGTTTTGCCCATATCCTTGCCAGTATTGTTATTTTCTGAATGTGAGACATTCTGACTAGGGTGAAACAAAATCTCAATGTAGTTTTAATTTTCATTTTTTGATAGATAGTGATATTGAACATTATTTGTGTTTTATGGACAACTTCTGTTTCTCCTTTTGTTTTTATTTATGTATATATCCGGGCAAGTTTGTGTACAAGTGCATACCAGGTGAATAGGGAGGTTGATATATTAGAGCTTGAGCTATAGAAGGTGGTAAGCTGTGTGAAGTGGGTGCTGAAACTCTGGTCCTCAGCAAGAGCAGAACCCATCAGTCTGGCCCTGTTTCATCATTATTTAATATATTTCTTTGAAAATTTAGTACATTGTGTTTTGATTATATTCACCCTCCCTTACCCAGATGCACCATGTCCCCTGTCAGTACTCACTTAATTGTTGTGTCTGTTTTTTGTTCCCATAAAGGCTAATTTTTGTTGCTCAATATTTTTGAATATGGAGTCTTCCACTCAAAAATGGTTTATACATCAGGATCTTTATTCTTTAGAGAAAACTGATCCTCTGTCTGTTCATGGCTCCTCAGCTAGAAATGGGAATTCAGGCTCAATTCCCTTCATTATGTTGGCTTTTGGGCTATCTTGGGCTTGTTCAGGCTTTGTACATGCTTTCACACTCATACACACACACACACACACACACACACACACACACACACACACACACACACACAAATGTTCTGCTGTGTTCTGCTTCTTTGTACTCACATACCACTTTGATTTTTACACTCCTGCAATAGTCCCTGACCCATGTGTATGTGTGTGTGTGTGTGTGTGTGTGTGTGTGTGTTTCATTTAGTGTTCTGAAATCTATTATACTATGGACCTTGTCCATTTGTGAGTATTTGTGTTAATCACTGTTACAAATATGAGCTTCTCTGGTGAGGGTTGAGAAATGCAATCATTTATAGCACAGCAATGAATCATTAGGAGTTAGTTTAATACTATGGCTATTATATCAGTAATAACTGTGCCAGATATGGGTTCCATCTTGTGGATGGGACTTAAATCCATGCACAAAGTAGTTGACTACTCCCATGCTGTTCATGCCACTGTTGAATGTCTTGCCAGGTGAATAATTATTGTAAATAACAGGATTCACAGCTACATAGACCTGAAAATTACTTTTCTTCTTTGGTTTCCTGTGTGATATCTTCCATCAATCTGAAAGCTAGACAAAAAGGGTGAAGTTTTCAGGTCAGTTTAATGTCTCCTTATTCTATGACTCAATTATGTGGTGGCTTAAGCAATAGGGTCTTACCATCAAGTTCTAAAGCACAGGGGTCTTTAAGATCATACTGGTCAACAACCTCAAAAGAAGTCACTGACTTTTTTTAATACATTTTTGTTTGTTTATATATATATATATATATATATATATATATATATATATATATATATAAAATAGGCCATTTTAATTAAACACTCCAGTCACTGACTTTTTATTTGTTATTCTGTGGTGTTCTGTAGGAATATTTTTGTCTGATTATGCAGTAGTTCCATTTCAACTCTTTCTATATGTGTGTATATATTTTAGGAAATTTTAACAGTACTATGTTTCCCTATGACATTTTTGAAATCTCTATTGATAATTCTCCTTTCCAGTATTCTTTCCTCTAACTTGTTCTCCACTCTCCTACCCTAGTTTACCCTTTCCTGGTTTAGAAATCCTCTTTTACCCCTTTATAACAGAGTTTTCATTCTCCTATTCCTTGAAAGCCCTTCACCATGGACCATTAGTGTTTTCATGATATCTAAATTAAGTAATAAATAATTAAAAACAGTTAGACATGGTATAAAGTCTATATTTTGAATAAATAGCATGGACAATGTTGGTCATAGAATAGAGATAAGGATTCTGTGTTGCATTACTGATGATTAAACAGAGAAAAGACAATAGCCCTTATAGTCAGGAGTCAATTCTAGCGCAGATACTATTTTGCCATATGGTATCTATTTTAAGACATTATTTAGGAGCACAGCATAGTCAAATCCTTGTTATATCTGAAAAATGGGTAAATTCCACTTTCTAATGATAATCATCTATCTATGGTTGGTTTATTATACTCTTTCTATGAGATATGTAAGTTGTTTCCTAATTTACTGTTGGTTTTTGTTTTATACTTGTAGAAAAATGAAAAAAAAACAGATTAAAAGAATACCAATAACTACCTAATTGACTTGGGACATAAAAAACAAACAGTATCACTTTTTATCTTTACTTTTTATTTCTCTTGAGAGATGGTACAATGTTTTCATTACCACCAACAATATATAAAGAATTCTCCTACAACTGTATCCTTAACAGAATTTGGTACTGTTTCAGGCTATAGTCTTACAATAATGTTAAAGGTTAAAGTCCAATAACTTAATGACCTTCAATAAGGCCTTACCTACTAAAGTTTCCACCAATATCACAACCTGGAAGCCAATCTTTTAATACTTGATTTATTTATAAACATAAAACATGTAAACTATATCAGAAGATGAAGGTTTATGTATAAAGAAAAATAAATAGCAAACATTAGGATACTAAGCACAAGCTAAATGAAAAGACACTTCTGAACATTCAATGTGCTACCACTTACTGTGACTTCCAAATTACACTTGTTACTCCATCCAGGTTGTGGTATTGACTAAGTTATAAATGTCAATCATGTTGAAACATGTTATATAATATATTTTTCCTGAGATTCTCTTTTTAAAAAATCAAAGTAAAGGTGGAAAAGGTTATAATTTCGTTGGAGATTAATAATGTGTAGTTAATACATTAAATACAGAAATAATTTATTCTGCATTTCTCAAAACCCAGGATTTCTAAAAACAACTTGATAATGAAAATTCTTTTGAAAGCATTATTACAAGCATTCAATGAAATCAATACTAAGTGTTAGAACATTCAAAAGAGACATTACTTTAAGAAAATAAATCATTTAACTTATATATCAAAATGTTCATAATAAAGAATAATGAAACAGAAAACAGTACATTAATTAAATACTAAAACTAATTAATTAACTAACCAACAGTAATTAAACACTAAAAAATATCAGTGAAGAGAGAGGATGGAAGAAGAAATAGGCATGGAATGTTTCAAAAAATAGTCTATTCCATCACAACCAAAAGCAATGCAGACATCAATAGATTGTGTACAATCCCTGCTCAATGAGTTGAACTATGGCTCCTACATCTATAGATAAGGAAACATTGTGAATGGGTGGACAGAAAAATGAGAGCTAAACTAGCAGGAAACCTGATATAAAAGTCTCTCTTAGAAATGGCTAAATAAAGAAAATCATCTTCATTTGCTGTAAAACGAAGCTTCTTTAATGAAGGGCAGTAGCTATACTTATCAGTAGATATAAGATTAAGAGATCGAATGAATATGATCAAATATATATGTTATATGAAATGTAATCAAAGCCACTGTTTTATACAATGAATATATGCCAATACAAAAGTGATGATTCTAGCATAGCATAGGCAATGATTATTATTCTATGCTCTATTTATACATATGCAGAATAGATATCAGCCAGCAAAGGGTGATTTTAAGAATCATTCAATAGCTTTATCATATATATATATATATATATATATATATATATATATATGGCCAAATTATAGAAATTTTTCTATTACAGATGTGTTATTTTATATTAGGCCTCCAGAGTCTCCCTTTAAATGCAAGTATTCTCTACAGTAAAACAACATTAAAGGTATTATTAGTCACTGGCACTGTGTAGTATAATGTATTAGCTTGTCACCTAAGAAGGCCAAGAGGTACTAGGGAGGAACAGGAAACGAAACATTACTTACACAGAAAATGTGCCAAGAACGACATCAAAAGTTTACTGTCTTCCTTCCTTGTGCTCTTCTATCATGCTCCCCTTTCATTAAGATTACTCATCTGACCCTCTACATTTGCTGCTGTGAACTAATTGAGTCATTTTTTCTATTTTGTTCCTAATAGTGAAAATGTATTTGATATCTTATTTTAAAAAATGGAGTAAGAGAGCTATTTTTTATGTTAATAATACTTTTCAGTAATCTCTTCCCCTGAATGATGCCATTAAAATATCAGATAATGGCAGGTTCATTCTATACAGACCTTCAAACTACCCAGCTGAAAATTGAAGACGTGGTCCTCCCATTTAATGATGTTGTGAGCTTTAGCACAAAAAGGCAATTTGTTTCCCTGGTTAATCATAAAAAAGAAAACAAAACACAACAACAGCAGCAGCAGCAGCAGCAGCAAACCACAAAACAAAACAAAACAAAACAAAACAAAACAAAACAAAACAAAACAAAGCAGGAAACCTGTCCAGATGATGTAAGGAAGGTGTAAATGAGATGAAAATGAGCATGAGCTACAGCACTATCATCTTGCATCCATTCCATTGTCCTTAATATATTCTGGGTAGTGAAATAAAAATTAAAAATACCATCCAAATCAGCTCTGTGAAGAACCTCACCACAGTGTCTAGACTTTCCAGTACTATCAGAACAAATTCACCGACTATTCTACCTATTGTTTGATCATAGACTAAACAACATTATGAAAATTTAATACTTTACTTTTAAAAGCTTGAGCTATCTTCCAAGGTCCAACAGTTTACTTTTATTTCCAGTTTCTGTATCAACCCCCTTTCCTTATGCTAATTTTGTGAGCCACATTTTATTGACATTTGATAATACCATTTTCACACACAGTCAGCTCTTAATGATTTCGGGTTTCAACCTCTACTACATTTGGAATCAACAAGTTTTCCTAAATCCTCTTTCCCTTTGGTTCATTTACTGTTTTATAATGTTCAATATGCCCTTGTTCAGAAATGCCTTGACTTGTTTCTTGAGAGAAGGAATGCTCAATATACTGAAAACATCAAAGTATTCATAAAACTTTTCCCCCCTAGCATCCTCCTAGGAGGATTTCCACGATTTAAAAAAGAAAGAAAGAAACCCCACAATGTTACTTCTATGCCTTATTGGCTTCAATAAGTTCCTCAATTCTCTCACAATTCATCTGTTTTCTTGGTTAGTTTATATACTACGTAACAACTCTGAGTCAATTTAATGATTTAGTTCATGGGGGCTGGTGAGATGGCTCAGTGGGTAAGAGCACCTGACTGCTCTTCCGAAGGTCCAGAGTTCAAATCCCAGCAACCACATGGTGGCTCACAACCATCCGCAACGAGATCTCCTCCCTCTTCTGGAGTGTCTGAAGACAGCTACAGTGTACTTACATATAATAAATAAATAAATCTTTAAAAAAATGATTTAGTTCATGGCATGGTCTTCATAAACACTCATTGGATTCATAAAGAAATTTAAAAAAAATTCAATTATCTGATTACGTGACATCTGTTTAAGTTACTGAGCATATCAGTGCATTTATTTAGTTAATACCCTTCTTTATGTACACTGACATATTCTTTCAAGGGTTAAGACTGTATTCACAGAAAGCAAAGAGAAGTGATCACATAACACAGGCAAAAATACATTATCTTAAATATTTGGTACTTTCAGACAAGTACCGATGGAGTTCTATCAAAATTATTTCAGCCAATGTAAGTACTTAACATTTTTTGAGATTATATGTGTGATTCAGTTTTATTTTCTATTACAAACATGCCCAGTCTAATGGCCTCATCTACTGTTTTTGCCATGTTATCATTCCCCTAAACCAGAGGTAAGACAGTCCTCAGCCACAGGGCAAATCATTTCCTCTGTCTGCATTTATGAATAAAGTATCATTGGCACACAGCCATGCTCATTTGTTTACACGTTGGCTAATGCTCCTCTGGGTCTCTAGTAGGAAATCTGAAGAGCTACAGCAGAGATGTTGTTTCCCACACAGCCTAAAATATTTATTATTTGTCCTTGTGCATGCATACATATGAAATGTCTATTTTTTCTTTTTCTTTTTTTTAAATTTAGTTTTATTTGCAATTCGTTTTTACACTCCATATCCAATTCTCCACCCCTCCCCATCCACCCTCGGACTGCACCACACCCCACCCCTCCTGCCCAACCCCTGTCTCTACATGGATGCCCCACTCCCACCCCATCTGACCTCTAAACTCCCTGGGGCCTCTAGTCTCTTGAGGGTTAGGTTCATCATCTCTGAATGAACACAGACCTGGCAGTCCTCTATTGTATGTGTTTGGGAGTCTCTTATCAGCTGGTGTATGCTGCCTGTTTAGTGGTCCAGTCTTTGAGAGATCTTGGGGGTCCAGATTAATTGAGACTGCTGGTCCTCCTAAAGGATCACCCTCCTCCTCAGCTTCTTCCTGCCTTCCCTAGTTCAACAACAGGGGTCAACTGCTTCTGTCCATTGGTTGGTGCAAATATCTGCATCTGACTCTTTCAGCTGCCTTTGTCCCTGCATTGCTCTTTGTGATGGTTTATATATTCTTGGACCAGGAAGTGTCACCATTAGGAGGTGTGACCTTGTTGGAACAGGTGTAACCTGGTTGGAGTAGGTGTGTCACTGTGGGTGTCGGCATAAGATCCTCACCCTAGTTGCCTGGAAGTGAGTCTTTGACTAGCAGGCTTTGGATGAAGACATAGAACTCTCAGCTCCTCTTGCACCATGCCTGCCTGGATGCTGCTATTCTCCCACCTTGATGGTAATAGACTGAACCTCTGAATCTGTAAGCCAGCCCCAATTAAATGTTTTTTATAAGACTTACCTTGGTCATGGTGTTTGTTCACAGCAGAAAAACCCTAACTAAGCCACTCTTCTTCATTGATTTTGTACATAACTGCTATATTTGCTTTTCTGAAATGCCAGTTTCATCATATCACGTTCCTGAACAAAATCCTTAAATACACAATTTGTATGAAGCCAGTACCCACTGTTTTGAGTTTATTCTTCACATTGTTAGTGCCCAAAATGCAGGCTCTTTTCTTTAAAAATTTGAATTCCATCTTTGCTTCAATGGCTCTTGTTTTATAAATAAAAGCGAACTCTAGCCTAGTATCTGAGGCTTCTTCTGATCCATGTTTTAAATTGTTCCATACAAGAATCATTATTTTTCTGTATCAGTGACACATCTATAAGCATTTGCTTAATTTGGAACCTTCTGAACCTACTTCTTTACTTTCTTGAATATGTAAATTTTTTTCTTCTGAAACTGGGATACTCTCTCCTTTTAGTTGCGCCCAAATGTAATTATCAATACTCCCCATTTCAGTCCCCACACTTTTCTCAAACAAACAAAATATACAGTTATCTTAGCTATGACTTTCAAGAGCTACTTTATACTGTCCTAAACCAAGTAAGTACTGTCCAAGATTGCTTTCATTCTGTCCAGGTTCATTTGACTGTACACTTGACACAACCTAAAGTCACTGGAGAAAGAACTCTAAATTGAAGGGTGGCTCAGATCAGTTTGGCCTCTAGTTATGTCTGTGTGGGATTTTCTTTATTAGTAATCAATGTATAAGGGCCCAGTCCACTATAGGCAGCAGCATCCCTTAGCAAGAAGTTCTAGGACAGATAAGAAAGCAAGATGAGCATGGGTGTGTGAGCAAGCCAGCAAGCAGAATTTCCCCATGCTTTCTCTTCCAGGTTCCTGCCTTGTATTTCTGCCTTTATTTTTCTCATTGATGGACAGTGACATGCAAGTGTGTGCTGAATAACTCCTTCCTCCCCTATATTGATTTGGTCATAATGCATTTATTATATCAACAGGAATCAAATTAAAATACTACTTTTCAAGCTTTTGGTGTCTACTTCCTCTGCAGCTACAAGATTCTTCTAGGAAATCTTGTATAAACTGGTACTGTGTAGAATATGTTGGTGTCAAGTTAATGGAAAATTTCATATTTCACCCCATAAGTGCTGACCCAAAAAGGGACCACCATGTCTAGCTTTTGCTTAATATCTAAAACACTAAAGATAATTATAAGATTGAGTTTTAGACAAGGGAGGAAGAATTTTATTTTTGTAGTAATGACATTCAATTAGAATATAAGGTATCTTCAGATAGGAGACATGTCATAAATCTGTTTGTCACCTAGATATTCTTTCACATGTGTAACCTGAATTACATGTCTTTAGATTATAAATATAAATCCTTCTAAGATGTATTTCCTATGTATATCAGGGCTTTATATTTATGATCTAAAGTGACAACAGCTTAGGCAAGTGTCAATTCCTTCCTGATATGACTCAGAAATCTTTAATATTCATGTGATTTTTGACAAACCTCTATTCATTTTATATGGCTTGACCATTTTTATTCTCAGAGTGGAATAGTAGAAAGATTTTATTGCCATAGGAATCAAAAACTGGGGCTTCAAATTATGGTTCCATTACTCCTCTTAAACTCTCCAAGCATTACATTTTTGTCAGCCAGAGAAATAAGAGTAGATTACTTACAAGTGCTAAAAGTTATAATATTGAAATAATTAATTAACATAACCAACAGTTGACCCTCAGAATATGTTTTTCATAATATATTCCAAAGAATTATCTGAATCCACCTGTAATTAACTTATCAAGCGAAAATTGATTTGTCCAACCACTTTTTGTTTAATTACTCCAAATGTTGTGTCTGAGACAGAGAAAATTTATTTAGAGAGTGTGAGACTGCATAATAAATACATCTGTTCTATAATGAACTTATCTAGTTAATGGGATTTGGGGATGGGGTATTCTGAGAACACAGTAAATTTTCTTTTCCTCTTATCTCTCATTTACAAGCTCCTTGGGTTTTTTTTTTCTAATCTAAGTAACTACTTGTGACCTTGTGTATCTAGATTCAAAAATGGCCTAACACAGAACTCTCTTCTTCCCTTGTATACTGTAGGTAGATGAAGCCTTCAAAAAGAACAGATACAGAGACCCACAGCCAACCACGAGGGAATCCTCTTGAGGAAAAAGAATTATACCAGCCAGTGTGGGTCAAGAAAAACACAAGAAAACTCACATAATCAATTAACCTGGTTTCATAGGTGCTCACAGATAATGAATTAACAGTCAGGGAGGCTACGTAAGTCTGACCTAGGACTTCTGTATATATGTTAAAGTTGTGTAGCGTGGTCTTCTTGTGGGATTCCCAACACTGGGAACAGGGGGACCTCAGTCTACAGGTTCCTCAGAAAATTAGACATAATACTACTGGAAGATTCAGTTGTCATATTTTCCCAGATGTCCCTCAACAGAGGAATGGATAAAGAAAATGTGGTACATTTACACAATGGAGTACTACTCAGCTATTAAAAGCAATGGATTTATGAAATTCTTGGATAAATGGATGTATCTGGAGGATACCATCCTTAGTGAGGTAACCCAATCACAAAAGGAGTCATTAGATATGGACTCACTGATAAGTGGATATTAGCCCAGAAACATAGAGCACCCAAGATACAATTTGCAAGACACAAGAAAATCAAGAAGAGGGAAGACCATTGGGTGGATACTTCATTCCTCCTTAGAATACGGAACAAAATACCCATGAAAGGAGTTACAGAGTCAAAGTTTGGAGCTAAGATGAAAGGAGGGACTATCCATAGACTACCCCACCCAGAGATCCATCCCATAATCAGCCACCAAACCCAGACACTATTGCATATTCCAGAAAGATTTTGCTGAAGGGACCTTGTTATGGCTGTCTTGTATGAGGCTATGCTAGTGCCTGGCAAATACAGAAGTGGATGCTCACAGTCATCTATAAGATGGAACAGTGGGCCCCCAATGGAGAAGCTAGAGAAAGCACCCAAGGAGCTAAAGGGGTCTGCAACCCTATAGGCAGAACAACAATATGAACTAACCAGTTCCCTCAGAGTTCCTATTTCTAGTTGCATATGTAGCAGAAGATGGCCTAGTTGTCCATCACTGGGAAGAGAGGCGCCTTGGTATTGCAAACTTTATATGCCCCAGTACAGGGGAATGCCAGGGTCAAGAAGCGGGATTGGGTGCATAGGGGAGCAGGGTGTGGGGAGCATATAGGGAACTTTTGGGATAGCATTTGAAATGTATATAAAGAAAATATCTAATAAAAATTGAGAAAAAAAAAGAGCTGAAGGTAGGAAGTCATATTTTCATCTCCATATACCTAGCACCTAGTGGGGAAAAGAGAATGCCAAGTATTGAACATGAAACTGGTGAAATCTCCCTCCTGGAGGGAATGACAGAGAAATGAATAATGAAAATGCAACACATGAACAAGATTGAATATTATTAAGTTGTAAAGAAATTACAAAATTCACAGGAAAACCAGACTCAGAAGACAAGCTCTCATATGCAGATGCTAGATTTGAAGCTTTTGATGTGATGTGTGTGTATTAGAGTATCTCTAGTAGGCACAGAGCAATTACAAAGCAGTGGAGGGAGATTGCAAAAGAAGGGGCACCGAATGGGTGTGTGTAGGGAGAAAGAGGAACAGTGGGACACAAAGCATTATGTAGAATAAGGGATAAAAGAGCAAAGAAGAGGAGAGTGGACTGTAAGTTGGAATAACTGATATTAAACACCTCTGACAAATGCTGTATGCAAACTGAATATGGTTATATATATATATATATGTGTGTGTGTGTGTGTGTGTGTGTGTGTGTATATATATATGTGTGTGTGTGTGTGTGTGTGTGTAAAGTTTAGAGTTAACTCTACAACAGTTGCGGAGCTCATAGGCCCTCAAGCTGAACGTATAAGTATTATTCTGCTATATAAATAAGAGTATCAAACTGCCCTTTAAATATGTAGGTCTCTACCCATAGATTAGTACAGCTATCCCCCCATCACTTTCCTGTCACATAGATTGATAAAATTAGTCTAAGTTCTATATATGAGAAAAATATATAGTGTGCCCTTATTCACTCATATTATTTTGTTACTCTTTTCCTCTCACTTTAAATCTCTTCATAATTCTACATGATCCAATTCTAGTTTAATAACATATATATATTCATCTAGATTCTACATATGAATACCTGTGATGTTTCATTTTCTCTGTCTGGCTTATTTCATTTAACATAGGTTCACCAGTGCTATATATTTTCCTTCAAATTATATGATTTCATTCTTCTTTATGGGTAAACAAAATTCTATTGTGTGAATATACTAAATTATCTTTTTCTTTTCATCTGTTTATTGACAGAAGTACCCATATATTGACTATTTAATGTACAGGTATCTCTGTTATATAATTACTTAGATTCCTTTGGTATGTACTCAGAAGGGTTATACTTAGATTATATGGTATCCTTACTTTTATTTTTATGAGTAATATCTATATTCACTTCCTACTAGCCAATTGGACTAAATTCGCACAAGCAGTGTATACATTTCGTCTTGTTATCAAATAATGTCAAGAAACATGAAAATCTACCTTATGGTTAGTAAAATATTTTCAAGACATGATACTGATAAGATTCTATTAATCAGATTACATGGTAATATCATGAAACTCAACAATAGTACTAATGTAAGACTGAAAAATAAATGAAGAATTTGAAATATATATTTGTTCAAGGAATATACAGAAATAACCAAGAATGATATAAAAATATGCTCAATGTCACACATATACCATGGGATAAATGTAAAACAAACATGATAAGATATTAAATAATGTATCTTTCTGTGCCTATTAGAAGGACTGACAATAAGAGCAACTGGCAGTGTATACTTACATATTTAGAGATGTGTGGGATATGTGTGTATAAGTGTGTGTGTGTGTATACTATGATTAAGGAAAAACAGGTTATAAATGTGAAAGAGGAAGCAGGGTTATATGGGAAGATTTGAAGTTAAGAAAGGAAAGAAAGAAATGATATAATTATAATCTTAAAAAATAAAAGAAAGAAGTTTTCAAAATTGAAGATGGATTTTTGGTATTTTTCACTTTTTTAAAGAAATATATTTTTGAAAGGTTTTTCTCTCCCCCAACTCATCCATTCACATAGATTTCCCCAAATTAATAATAAACTATACCATGAGTCATAATTACATTAAAGAAAACGATGGACTCTTCATGTACTACTGGTTGCTGAATTTTTATGATACACTCAGCTGTTTTTAAACCACTCTTACAGTTTTCTAGATATTAAAATGGAGTTACTACATGACTCGGTATTCCAATTCCTAGATCATTCCAAGAAAATTAAGAACCATATGTTCATTTAAAAAACCTTACAAACAAAGATTATAGCAGCACTGTTCATGATAGTCTAAAATGAGAAATACAATACTGAGCCCTAGGATGACAGTGAACAAAAGCCGTGTCATGGCATATCATTAAAAATGTTCCTGTCTAAAAGAAATGCAGGGACAAGAATAGAGAAGAGACTGAGGTAACTCAGTGACTGGCCCAAACTTGAATCCAGCTCAAGGGGAGGCTCCAATGCCTGACACTATTACTGATGTTATGGCTCCCAGAGGCCCAACAAGTAGTTGAAAGAGTTAGATATATATGCTTACATCCAACCAATATACAAAAGCCAGGGATCCCTGTGGTTGAATCGGGGAAAGTCTGGGAGAAGCTAAGGAGGCAACTCTATAGGAATACCAGCAGTCTCAACTGACCTGGACCCCTGAGATCTCTCAGACACTGAGCTACCAACCAGGCAGCATACACCAGCTGATATGAGGCTCCCAACACATATACAGTAAAGGACTGCCTGATCTTGCCTCAGTGAGAGAAGAAGCACATAGCCCTTGAAAAACTTGAGGCCCCAAGGCATGTGTAGGTCTGTTAGGGTGGGGGTGGGGGAACATCCTCTTGGAGATCGGGGAGGAGGTATGTGATTAGGAACAATCAGAGGGTGGACTGGGAGGGGAATAACAACTGGTTTATTAAAAAAAAAGATTTCAGAATAATAATTTTAAAAAATCAGAAAGAAACATATTCCTTATATGTGCTAAAAATATTGATGACTCCTGAAAACATTATGGTAGGTGATAAGATACAAAAATCCATGTGTTATAAGATTCTATGATAATCAAATCCATAGACATAGAAAGTACATTAATAGTTGGTATCATATAGATTACTAGCACCTAGGAATCAGTCAAAATGGATTTCTTTTTGAAGTGAAAAAGACAAGCTGATACATGAACTGTAAATAGGTAAAATGATAATCAACCTCTTTAAGAAATATAAGCTAGAGTGTGTAAGATAATGCAATAAATAAGTAGGCAGTGTAAAGAAGTAATATACAAAACAGTAAATACAAAAGATTTACTGGCAGTGAGGGAAAGGCAAGTTAAAGTAGAAATTTAGGGGTACTTTAAATCCTTCTAATTGGCAAAGTTCAAATTCAAGCAGCAACCAGATACTGCTGATGGAAAGTTACAGCTCTTTTGCAAGCAATCTACGAACACCTATTAAAATAAAACATTAAACTATTCACGTCAGCAGCTCCATTTCTTACAGCTAATGCCATAGTGATTAAAATCCACATGCACAAACATGTCTATTTCAGCATTCCTTATGGTGATCAAAATAAAAACAAAAGCCTGAAATAAACTACACAGGGCTCTCTATTGAAAAAAAGGCTAAATACATTACCATATATTTACTTAATAGAATTTTATCTAACAATTAGCATTAATATACCACTCATCTAAGATGAATAGAGATGTTTCACAATGCTATTTTTGGTTTATAAAAGCATGATGCAAAAAATACATAATAACAGATTCATGTTAAAAATGAAGAAAAAAATGCTCCAGTACCTACCTGAATATTTACATGAGCCTAAGAAAATATGGAATATTAAAAGTGAACATGAGTTATTGTGAGCTATCTGATTGAAGAAAAAGAGGAGTACATAGCAAAAATAAATGAAAATAAAAAAGAAACATATATGCAGATTATATTCATGTCATTTAAATTAGATATTTATCTATATATGACACTTGAGATAATATTAATATTTTATAAATTTATAATAGGGATGAAGTGAGAATGTGAAATTAGATTTACTTTTTGTAAGTTGAAGAAGTCATGTAAATAATAAACATAATTATTATACAAGATTAGAGTGTTATAGTAGCAGGGAATCAAAATATATATGTAACAATTATAAGACAGTTCCTTTAATATGAAATTGAAAACAGCCTGACTTTAGGCAAATCATTAATTGAAATACCTCTACTTTTCTTTGGTATATAACACTGAAACTGTGTGGGGAATCAATAATTTTGATGGACACAATAAGAGTGTTCAAACAGGTCTTATCTTTCTAGTGAATTTAAAGATTATGTAGTCATTCCAAATGTGTCAAAACTTAGTTACAAAAAACCGTACTATTGATTATCAGAAATATTAACATAAATGCTACAAATTTTTCCCTTTTTTCTTGGCATAATATTCTTATTAATTATTTGGGAATTTCACACAATGCACCCTGACCACACTCTCCATTATTCCCAGGTCCACCCTTTCACCTGTGTGCCTGCCCCCATCAAACAAAAATAAAAATAAAATAAAATAAAAAAAAACAAGTCCAACTTGTGTTGCCCATATACTCACAGGAACATGGTCAAACTCTCAGTGACCAGCCCCTTAAAGACAACTGAGTTCTTCTCTACACCCAATACCTCCATACCAGAGAAAAAGAAAAGAAAGAGTCCAAATAAATAGCTATTGAAGAGAATTCTTATAAACTGTGATAAAGATGACATAGTGTAGCTCCTCACTTTTCAACATTTTTTATTTTAGATGAGCTTAGAAATCAACAGGTTTACATGCAGCATCTTCATACATACTTCCTATTGATTACGTTTCTTGTTTACTTCCTACCCCTATCTAATTATATTATATAGAATTGTGCATTTCAAATGTATGTGCTTCATTTTACATAGGTTATACCTCAGAACTTTGTTACGTGTAAAAACATGGCAAAGGCTTGCTGCTTGAGTTTTTTTTTTTAATTATTATTACCATGAAGAGAACATTCATACATGTGAAGAAAGGATACAATTACTCTGGTATATTCATCAGCCTTGTCTATGCTATTGAAATCAGAATGTTAGTTTTCACTGCAAGGGAAATAAAATCTCAATTTACAATCCCTTTTCCAGCATCCTCTCCAGCATGAGCTGTTAGAAAGTTACACCATGACGAAGATAACTTATAAAAGAAAGCATCTATTTGTTTTAATTTTTATTTTTTGGAGATTACACTTTCAGGGGTTGAATCAATGACCATCATGGTAGGGAGTAGAGAAGCAAGCGGTTAATGTACTGGAGACTTATATGAGAGCTTACATCTCGATCCAGAAGTATGACGCAAAGAGAGTTAAGTGGCAATGGTATGAACTTTGAAAACTTCAAAGCTCAGCCCAGACACGCTATTCCTCTAACAAGGCTGCACCTTTTAATTCTTTCCAAACAGTTCTACTGGCTGATGATCAAGTTCCAACCACAGGAGCCTATGGAGGCCATTCTCATCCAAACCACAAGTTAGTTTTACTCTATATAACTGACCTTGAAAGAAGCGAAAGGACTTTGGGGCATACTTTTCTATTACCTTTTTCATCTTTAGCTCTCAGGGTTGATTAGAGATATGTTAAGTTCACACAGTTCCCCATTGAAAGGCTGTTGTGGAGCCTGGGTGTCAGTAATCAATAAATTAGGGCACAAAAGTTTCTGGAAAATAAAAAGAGGTCTCTTTTATAGATGTTAAAATCCTAGCTTTAAATAAAGAGTAATTAAAGCAATGGCCTCTGAATCAGAGGGGAGTTGAGATCCTATCAGCTGCAATAATCCCACAAAATAATTTAAGGCTGTCCTTTAGAGATGCAGGTAAACCACATGGAGCCTAAGTAAACCCTGGAGTGCAGACACTGCAGAGAGTGAAGACTCCTAATAAAGGATATTTGACATTATTTGACATATTTTACAGTAGAACTTAAACTAACGTTTGTAAAAGATTTATTTATTTATTTGTGTGCCGTGTGTGTGTGTGTGTGTGTGTTGTGTGTGTGTGTGTGTGTATTATTGTATGACATATGTGTTCAATGGTCCTTGCAGATACCATAGGAAGGCATTATTCCCTAGGGATGGAGTTACAGGTCAGCCTCCTCAGTATGAGTGCTCAGAACTGAAATCAGTTCCTTAGAAGGGAAATAAAATTTTTTAACTGTTGCGCAATCTTCCCAGCCCATACATGTAATTTTTTCACTCATTATAATGATTAAGGCTAGTCATGGTAGCACAGGGGTATAATCCTCAATATATTGAGGTAGGAGAATCATTGCAAGATTAAGGCAATTGTGGTATCCATAAAGAGTTGTAGGTGAGCAAAAGCTACATTTTGAGATCCTTCAAAAGGCAAAATAAAATAAAGGCACAATTAATTTGTATATATTAATTGATTTGTAACATATTCCACTTGGAAAAATCAATTCACTTAACAAACATTGA
This sequence comes from Mus caroli, assembly GCF_978045245.1. NCBI lineage: Eukaryota > Metazoa > Chordata > Mammalia > Rodentia > Muridae > Mus > Mus caroli. The sequence continues at coordinate 25,054,294 of NW_028227260.1, forward strand.
GAATATAGTATGTTATTAATATTATGGAATCCATAAATATAATTGGAACATTCTATAAGTCTGATGGTGGCAAGTACAATGTAGAAGTTAAAGAGACAGCAGATAGGAAGCAAAATTATTGTTTTTATATTGGGGCATATGATTAAGGAAGGTCATATTGATAAAGCAACACTTGCATTGAGGGTAGAAATGTTCTAGATAAACATAAAGGCAAGTTACAAGCTTTGGGGGTTTAAGATTGGGAAGGACATACAAGTTATCCTACATACAGCAGAAAGCAACTCCAGAGCTAGAAGAAAAATGAAGCTCAAGTTAAGACAGGTTTAATGAAGTCTGTCTGAAGAGATTTGGGTGGCAATTCTTTGCTTGATACACACTTCACTAATAATTCTTTCCAAAAAAAATGTTTTCTGTAATTGCCATTGGCACCATTGGACAGTGGAGGCAGATGCAGGTGCTACTGACCTCTATATGCTTCCTATTCTGTACAGGAAGCACCATGTACCAATGAAATTATCTAACACTGATATAAATCAGAAGGAATCATCCAGAAGATCATGAGCTTTGGAGATACACGGACCTCTAAATACGTACTCCATGTGAGACTTTTTAACTTCTATATCTCTATATCTGCCTCTATCAGGTAGTTATCAAAGTGGTTTCCTCATAGAGCTAAGGTGATATTAAATGGTAAATGTAAAATATTGAGCATCATATCTGATACATGCTTGATAGATAGGAGTTCCTCCTTAGTCTTAGCACATGCTTTTCCTGATACTTGCAAATCAACATGTATTTAACTGGAGCCATTAGATTTGTTTCATATGACAAGCCCTCAAAGATGAGGGATCATTAAGTAGCTAACACTAAAACACTCAAGGAATGAGGAAAGCAAGCTGGGTGAGGAGAAAGTGGTTTTTCTTTAATACATATTCATTTGACATCAAGAATGAAACATGAACATCAACATGAAAGAGAAATCATTTTGCTTGGTATTGATGGTTACATAATTATGCTCAGAGTCTCACACACACTATGGAATTACTGTACCATAGAGCTTCAAACCCAGCTTCTATCACCTGATTTCAAAAAAGCAACTGTCTTATGGTAAGGCTTAAGTAGAAGCCAAAGAATAAGGATTGGTCCCATTTACCTCAGCAATAGTACTGATGGAGTCATTGGTAAGTAATTATGTCCTTGGGAATATTCAAGAAATATTTGGTTTTGTCACATCAATTAAGTTTGAATTACATGAATTGTCTGATATTTTATTGCTTTTTAGCAGAAAAAAAGACCTATAATTTCCATGATCCCAGTGAATACACCATTGTTCAAATTGTAAATTGTTGAAGAGTTTGAGTTTTTGTTGTTTGCTTATTTTTCTCCTGTAAGGAGTGAATCAGGGAAGGCTTAGAAATACTTGTTCCCTCTTTCACAGAAGAGGGGCATAAGTAGCTTTGATTTGGGAAAAAAAATCAGTACTATGTGATTGTCAGACTATAATGTCATATTATTAGTCTCTTCTGCATTTCATATTTATGGTGTCATGTGGCTAAGTGTAAGCTTGTCTTTTAATCTTCTCCTTGTTCTGATTGGAGCCAGGAAATTTTGATAGGCCTGTAATTTAGGCAAAATGCCGTGCAGAGACTAAAGAACAGCAGGGACAAATTGGTATCATTCTGATCACATGCTAGAGAAAAAGTGTCAAAAGGCAGTTTACTTTTGTCTGCTTGGGAAAGAAGCAGGGAAGGGCATGTTGACTGTTGATGAAAAGTGAAATGATACAACTGAAAAAGAACTGCAGGCTGTTTGTTTGTTAAAGTGGAAGCTGACACAGAAGACGAAGCACATCTTTGAATCATAGAGAATGAAGGATTCTTTCAGAGTCCTTAGGAAAAGAAACTAATTTAATACCGGTTTATAGGTGACAAAATAGAAGTCCTAATATCACACAACTAACCACTACATATTCACAAAATGATACATGTCTAACCTTGAGTGTAGACTCAGCTCTGTTAGTGAAGCCAAATACAATGAGGGAAACTGAACACACTAGAATAATTTTTGCAGTGCAGGCAATGGAACTCAGGGCCTTGTCTATGTGTGGCAAGCACTCTACCACTGAGATACAGCTCCAGCCCTTCATTCTTGTTCTTTGATACATCAATTGTATTATAAACTTGTTAGTTAAAATAAGTATGAGCCAACTGGGTGTTTTGGCACATGCCTTTAGTCCCAGTACTCAGGAGGCAGAGACTGGTGGATCTGTGTGAGGAAGTATGTGATGGGGAACAGTCAGAGGGTGGACCAGGAGGGGGATAAAATCTAGAGTGTAAAAAATAAAATAAAATAAAATAAATAGAAATTGAATAATGCCAAGGATTGAAAGCAATGAAAAAAAAATAGAGACAAACAAACATTGTGTGGTTGATGGGGTTAAATCAGGTCTAACTATTCCAGAGAGTAACCTGGCATGACATAACTTCATAAGGAAAACATCTATCTTATGTCCCAGAAAATCTCTTCCTAGTGTATATTCTGAAAAGATATATACTTGCTTCCATAGAAGCATATATAAGTAAACTCCCAGCATCTCTGCCTGGGGTTGGTTACTATCTAGATTTTTTTCATCCTCAAAAAGTGAATGGGTAAAATTCAATGAATATGCACTACCGTATTTCACAGTAGCATTAAGATCTTGCATATACAGTATCAGGAAGAAAAAAATGTACTAAATATCATTTCCATACATTAAAAAATGCAGGCATATAAAAGAAAGCTGTTTTGAATAACAGACTCTAATAAAAAAAAAAAAAAGGATACCACAAACTATGGCTGGTCATGCTAGGAGAAAATAAGAAAGGAGGTCATGGGGGGGTATACAATTAAAATAAAATAAAGAGACGAAAAGCCAGATTCACAAGAAGTCTTAGAAGAAAAACAATAGATTTCAAATAAATGTCCTGAGGTTTGCTGTTTTTCTTGGACCATTGTACCACTTTTGTTGGCATGAAGAAAAGAGAGCAGAAGCAGGGAAGTTATTTGCTCTCCCAGTTATTAGCAGCTCAGCTGCCTTGGAAGAATTTGAGAGCCTGTGAACCACTTGGTGTACCTGGGTATACCTCATGGATCAGAATGCTTTACTTGGGCACCTTCCCTAACATCTTCTTTAAGGGGATATCTAAACCAAATGAGCATATTGGAGGTTCCAGCTCCTTGCCAATAGCTTTTAGACAGAGAATTCCACTCTCCCCTAAACCCTCATGATTTCAAGTATGGTCATTCCTCAGCAGTAAGTGTCTTATCCTGAAGCCTTTGTGGAAAGTTTCCTGTAAGGGACACACTACCCTGTAGCTCCCATTCTCTCTATGTAAAAAAGAAAGTTCATGTGTGTTTTATACTTTGCCAATTTTCTGCTACAAAAGAATGCTGTTGAAGCTGAACTATATCTTGGGGACTGAAACTAGACATCTGAGGATACCATAGGAAGACAGAGCAGACAGTGCCTCCTATACTTCAAGTTCACTCCAAGAAGCTTGGGCATAGATCTAGCATACATGGAAGAGCAGAATACATTGAAAAGGCTTAAAAATATATGGGAGAGTGAGAAAGATACTCAACTAGTAGGATAGGTTCCTTGAATAATTTCAACACACACATTTACAAAGAAATAAAGAGAACACCATGAAACACCTGTTAGGGAAGAGATGTGGAATTTGTGTCAAGTTGTCAGCTGAATATATCATTTTCCTGTGCAGAAGCTGCCCGGTTACTACATGTAACAAAATTTCCAACAGACTTTTCCTATCAGTTTTCCAGAAAGTAACAAACAAACAAACAAACAATAACAACTCATAAGTCCTAAATTTAGGCTTTATGCTATATTTATGTTATATTTCTACACCATTCTTGCATCATTTATATTCATTTGGGATTGTTTGAAAAATTTGGGATGGTTGATATTTCATAGTATTTTTTTCCTTTACTTGCAGCAAAGGGAGATGAAAAGCCTCTGTTACCCCCAAGCAAATGTTTCCTGTCAGTAGTATCATAGTGTTTGGGAATGGTACTTAACTCTACAAAAGCCACACCATAACTTTTTTTTAAGTCAGTATTTTCCTATTTTTTTTTTAACATTCACACATGGATGCGTGTGCACAGCCCCATCAAGAATAATGTACTTAAGCCGGGCATGGTGGTGCACGCCTTTAATCCGAGCACTTGGGAGGCAGAGGCAGGTGGATTTCTGAGTTCCAGGCCAGCCTGGTCTACAGAGTGAGTTCCAGGACAGCCAGGGCTACACAGAAAAACCCTGTCTCGAAAAACAAAAACAAAAACAAAAACAAAAAAAAAAAAAGAAGAAAAAGAATGTACTTGAGTGGAAAGAAGGTTTAAATGTCAATCAGACACAGGCTTCCTAGACTTCTCTATGTGAATCAATATTAAGTTAATCTAATCTTCCTTCCTGACTTTCTTTTTTTGGATCAGCTAATGCTATCTGGGTAGCTGGCATCAGCATGACTGCAGAATATAATCCAAACCTGTGCACTGATGACAGCAAGGCTTTCTCTGAGTATTGTTCTGTGAGTTAGGCACTGTGTAAATAAACTATTAGAACAGTCTCAGCTTTGATACAGTAAGTATACGGTTGCATACATGGGAGGTATTTAAAATTTGTTAACTTGCTTTTTGTAATTCTTTTGTCCTCTAAATATCATGCTAGGAAAGTTCAATTGTTTATTATCTTCTCTATCACTTTCTCATGAGTACCAAGTTTATGACTTTGTTATCTGACTCTTGCTCATTTGTATGGACCCTAATCACCCCTTCTCTTCATCCACTCTTGCCAAATGTAGAAAGCCCTGTAACTATAGGCTTTTTAAATAACAGCCTGACATTTGTACTTTCAGCTAAGCAAAGAGAGAGAGGGAGAGAGAGAGAGAGAGAGAGAGAGAGAGAGAGAGAGAGAGAGAGAGAGAATTTCATCCCAATAATATATTATCTCTGTGATGAACTATAACTTCATCCCTTGACAGCTGAGTGACATCAGGCAAGAGACTTCATTTCTGTAAATCCCAGTTTCCTTGTGTACAGGGAGGAAATAGGGGCATTCATTTCCCAGGATGAGGCTTTGACAATAAAATAAAATCAAGCATAGGCCATGAAGCATCATATCAGAGAGTTCTAATGGTTTCAGTAGTAAGAGTCCATCATATGGTTTCCTACAACCACCAGGAGCTTTAGATATCTGGACTTGGGAAAAATTTATACTTAAGTATACCATGGAACTATACCTTTCTTAGAAGGCATAAATAGCCTCCAATTAGAACAGTCCTCAGATTAGTATTATATCTGAATTGCTAAACTTCTAACCCAAAGAGAATTGAAAATAGTATTCTTGGTCTGTATGAAAATATTTTAAATAATATGAAAAAAGTTTAATTATTCCAAGTCTAGAAAAGCTATCAAATGGATATTTGTTTGCCTTCTACCTTCTAATCAACTCCAACTATGACAGGGACTTCAACCTGTACATATTTCGGCACATACTTCAACTTTATGAAAGGGGTCAGGAAAGCTAGAGTATAGTGGCAATTCTATATCTTTGTATACAATTTGGAGAAATAGACATGAAATAAAGAATTGATCGAAGAAAAAATCAGGTAAAGATAATCTCAGCAGTTCTTATTTGTGGGGAAGGGTTAAGGAGCAGAGTTAAGGAGAGCCAAACCTGGAAGCAAATATAATATGCAGAATATTCCCAGAGAGTGTATGTACAGAAAGGAAGATTTTTTTTTTGAACAAATTTTTCTGTTCCTTAGAAATAAACAGTTATCAACATCTGGGCACCTTCCCTGCCAGAGGAGAGGTGTCCACCCCACCCGGGGGGGCCTTGCCGGTGAACCTGGGGGAGCCATCTTAGTTCCTGGACCACTGAGATTGTCTGAGCAGATGAGAGTATGGACTACAGAAGCTACCAGCTTCTGGAACAGGCCCTGTTTCAGGCCTTCATCTTCTGCCAGGAGGCAGGTCGAAACGCCAGATATCTGTGCACCTTCCCTGCAATAGGAGAGCTTGCCTGCAGAGAGTACCCTAACAACTGAAACTCAGGAGAGAGCTAGTCCCCCAGGTCGGCTGATAGAGGCTAACAGAATCACAAGAGGAACAAGCTCTAACCAGAGATAACTATAACAGCTAACTCCAGAGATTACCAGATGGCAAAAAGCAAATGAAAGAATTTTACTAACAGAAACCAAGACCACTCACCATCATCAGAACCCAGCACTCCCACCTCAACCAGTCCTGGGCACCCCAACACACCAGAAAAGCTAGACCCGGATTTAAAAGCATATCTCACGATGATGGTAGAGAACATCAACAAGGACTTTAATAACAAACTTAAAGAAATACAGGACAACACTGCTAAAGAGTTACAAGTCCTTAAAGGAAAACACAACCAAACAGGTAGAAGTCCTTAAAGAAAAAGAGGAAAACACATCCAAACAGGTGATGGAAATGAAAAAAAAACATACAAGACCTAAAAAGGGAAGTAGACACAATAAAGAAAACCCAAAGTGAGGCAAAACGGGAGATAGAAACCCTAGGAAAGAAATCTGAAACCATAGATGCAAGCATCAGCAACAGAATACAAGAGATGGAAGAGAGAAGGTACCTCATGGTACCTTCTCAAAAATTGACCATATGATTGGTCACAAAACAGGCCTCAACAGATACAAAAAAATTGAAATTGTCCCATGCATCCTATCAGATCAATATGGACAATGGCTGATCTTCAATAACAACATAAATAATAGAATGCCAACATTCACATGGAAACTGAACAACACTCTTCTCAATGATACCTTGGTCAAGGAAGGAATAAAGAAAGAAATTAAAGACTTTTTAGAGTTTAAGGAAAATGAAGCCACAGCATACCCAAACTTATGGGACACTATGAAAGCATTTCTAAGAGGAAAACTCATAGCTCTGAGTGCCTCCAAAAAGAACCTAGAGAGAGCACACCCTAGCAGCTTGACAACACACCTAAAATCTCTAGAAAAAAAGGAAGCAAATTCACCCAAGAGGAGCAGGAGATAATCAAACTCAGGGGCGAAATCAACCAAGTGGAAACAAGAACTATTCAAAGAATCAACCAAAGGAGGAGATGGTTCTTTGAGAAAATCAAGAAGATAGATAAACCCTTAGCCAGACACACTCAAGGGCACAGGGACAGCATCCTAATTAACAAAATTAAAAATGAAAAGGGAGATATAACAACAGATCCTGAAGAAATCCAAAACAACATCAGATCATTCTACAAAAGGCTATACTCAACAAAACTGAAAACCTGGATGGAATGCACAAATTTCTAGACAAATACCAGGTACCAATGTTAAATCAGGAACATGTTAATGATCTAAACAGTCCTATATCCCCTAAAGAAATAGAAGCAGTCATTAATAGTCTCCCAACCAAAAAAAACCCAGGACCAGATGGGTTGAGTGCAGAGTTCTATCAGACCTTCAAAGAAGATCTAATCCCAGTTCTTCACAAACTATTCCACAAAATACAAGCAGAAGGTACTCTACCAACTCATTCTATGAAGCCACAGTTACTCTGATACCTAAACCACAGAAGATAGAGAACTCCAGACCAATTTCCCTTATGAATATAGATGCAAAAATCCTCAATAAAATTCTTGCTAACCAAATCCAAGAACACATCAAAACAATCATCTATCCTGACCAAGTAGGTTTCATTTCAGGGATGCAGGGATGGTTTAATATACAGAAATCCATCAACGTAATCCATTATATAAACAAATTCAAAGACAAAAACCACACGATCATCTCGTTAGATGGGGCAAAAGCATTTGACAAAATCCAACACCCATTCATGATAAAACGTCTTGGAAAGATCAGGAATTCAAGGCCCATACCTAAACATGATAAAAGCAATCTACAGCAAACCAGTAGTCAACATCAAAGTAAATGGTGAGAAGCTTGAAGCAATCCCACTAAAATCAGAGAGTAGACAAAGGTGCCCACTTTCTCTCTACCTATTCAACATTGTACTTGATGTCCTAGCCAGAGCAATTCAACAGCAAAAGGAGATCAAAGGGATACAAATTGGAAAGGAAGAAGTCAAAATATCACTTTTTGCAGAGGATATGATAGTATATATAAGTGACCCTAAAAATTCCATAATAGAACATCTAAACCTGATAAACAGCTTCAATGAAGTCGCTGGATATAAAATTAACTCAAAAAAGTCAATGGCCTTTCTCTACACAAAGGATAAACAGACTGAGAAAGAAATTAAGGAAACAACACCCTTCTCAATAGTCACAAATAAGATAAAATACCTTGGTGTGACTCTAACTAAGGAAGTAAAGATCTGCATGATAAGAACTTCAAGTCTCTGAAGAAAGAAATCAAAGAAGATCTCAGAAGATGGAAAGATCACCCATGCTCATGGATTGGCATGATCAATATAGTAAAAATGGCTATCTTGCCAAAAGCAATCTACAGATTCAATGCAATCCCCATCAAAATTCCAACTCAATTCTTCAACGAATTAGAAAGAGCAATCTGCAAATTCATCTGGAATAACAAAAAACCTAGGATAGCAAAAACTCTTCTCAAGGATAAAAGAACCTCTGGTGGAATCACCATGCCTGACCTAAAGCTTTACTACAGAGCAATTGTGATAAAAACTGCATGGTACTGCTATAGCAACAGACAGGTTGACCAACGGAATAGAATTGAAGACCCAGAAATGAACCCACACACCTATGGTCACTTGATCTTTGACAAGGGAACCAAAACCATCCAGTGGAAAAAAGACAGCATTTTCAACAAATGGTGCTGGCACAACTGGCTGTTATCATGTAGAAGAATTCGAATTGATCCATTCCTATCTCCTTGTCAAATCGAAGTGGATCAAGGAACTCCACATAAAACCAGAGACAGTGAAACTAATAGAAGAGAAAGTGGGGAAAAGCCTCGAAGATATGGGCACAGGGGAAAAATTCCTGAATAGAACAGCAATGGCTTGTGCTGTAAGATTGAGAACCAACAAATGGGACCTTATAAAATTGCAAAGCTTCTCTAAGACAAAAGACAGTGTCAAGAAGATAAAAAGGCCAACAACAGATTGGGAAAGGATCTTTACCTATCCTAAATCAGGGGACTAATACCAATATATACAAAGGACTCAGGAAGATGGACTCCAAAAAATCATATAACCCCATTAAAAAATGGGGCTCAGAGCTAAACAAAGAGTTCTCACCTGAAGAGTACCGAATGGCTGAGAAGCACCTGAAAAATGGTTCAGCATCCTTAATCATCAGGGAAATGCAAATCAAAACAACCCTGAGATTCTACCTCACACCAGTCAAAATGGCTAAGATCAAAAATTCAGGTGAGAGCAAATGCTGTCGAGGACATGGAGAAAGAGGAACACTCCTCCATTGTTGGTGGGATTGCAAGCTTGTACAACCACTGTGGAAATCTGTCTGGCATTTCCTCAGAAAATTGGAGATATTACTATTGGAGGATCCTGCTATACCTCTCCTGGGCATATATCCAGAAAATGTTCCAACCAGGAAGAAGGACACATGCACTCCTATGATTATAGCAGCCTTAGTTATAATAGCCAGAAAGCTGGAAAGAACCCAGATGTCGGTCAACAGAGGAATGGATACAGAAAATGTGGTACATTTACACAATGGAGTACTACTCAGCTGTTAAAAAGAATGAATTTATGAAATTCCTAGGCAAATGGTTGGACCTGGAGGGCATCATCCTGAGTGAGGTAACCCAATCACAAAAAAAAAAAAAAGCACATGATATGTACTCACTGATAATGGATAATAGCCCAGAAACTTCATTCCATTGGCCCATCCCCCACTTCTAACAGGCATTCTCTGGGAGCCCACAAGCCAAACCTGCCAGAGAAGAAGCAAGTATCCCAGAGAAGCAGGTGGGCAAGTTTCAGGCCTTCACTCTCCCTCCTCTCCCTTCTCTCCTCCAAATCTATCCTCCAAGTCTCATCCCCAGCCCTGTAGCAGATCTGTTGTGGCCTCTCCTCATTCTTTCCCCCAATTCCCAGGAGACTAAACAGATCCTAATAAAACACCCTGCTTTCTTCTGGTCTGTGGGATCCCTCAGCCCCCACAACCATCTCCAGTTCTAATTGAAAGCCCTCAATACCTAGAAAAGCACTTTACTGGGAACTCCCAGTCTCCACACCTAGCAGGATCACAGAAAAACAAATCCTTGCAAACAACACACAGCCATCACACTCTTCTAAGAACCAGAGTGGGCAACAGAAACCAAGGAACAAAAGATCCACCCAACAAAGACAAGACCAAATATCAGCATATAAAATATATAATCTTCCTAAATCCAGATGCCTAGATGCTAGTGTAAAAATTGCAATCAATAACAGTCAGGAAAAACAAATATTTTCACTAGAGCCCAGCAACCCTACCACAGCACGCCATTATCTGCAACATAACGGAAGCACAAAACAGAGACTTTAAAATAGCCTTTTTGAATATGATGCATGTCCTTACAAAGGCAATAAGAATCACTTAAAGAAATTAATGAAAACACAAAAGAAATGAGCAAAACAGTTCATGACATAAAAGTGGAAGTCAAATCAATTAAAAAAAACACACAACCTGAAGGAATTGTGGAAATAAAACTTAGACACTCAAAAAGGAACCTCAGAAGCAAACCTCGACAGAATGCAAAAGATGGAAAAGAGAATCTCAGGCATTGAGACACAATAAACGAAATGGACACCTTAGTTAAAGAAAATGTTAATCTAGAAAAATAAAAGTCTGGGCACAACACATTTAGAAAATCTAGGACACTATGTATAGACCATATCTAAGAGTTATATGAATACAGGAAAGAGAAGAAACCCATGCAAAGGCACAGAAAATATTTTCAACAAAATCATGGATGGAAATCGTTTCTACCCTAAAGAAAGGCATAAGAAGCATATAGAACACCAAATAGACTGGACCAGAAACTGTATTCCCCACACAGCAATAATAATCAAAATGTTAAATGTATACAACAGAATGAATATTAAACGCTGCAATGGAAAAAACACCAAGTAATATGTAAAGGCAGACCTATTAGAATAACATCTGATTTCTCAGTGGAGACTAAAAGCCAGAAGGGCCTGAACAGATGTTCTACAAACTCTGTAATGACAGATGCCAGCCCAGACTACTGTACTCAGCAAAACTTTTAATCACAGTAGATAGAAAAAATAAAATATTCCAGGATAAAACTTAATTGAAGCAGTATGTATCTACAAATATGGTAGGTCCCAAAGAAACAGGACAAATGGTTAACTGTGGTGCCTATTAGCATACCAAAGCACAAATTGGCCTGTAGGTTCACTCAGTACTTTGTAGCTTCTCATGCTGCCCTCTACCCTAAACCTCTCCAGCCCAGAGGCTTTGATCTTTGATTCCTTCCCTGAAGCTCCTCTTTCCTATATAACCTTGCCATTTGGTCATGCACTCTCTTGGCTCTCTCTCTCTCTCTCTCTCTCTCTCTCTCTCTCTCTCTCTCTCTCTCTCTCTCTGTTATGTGTGTGTTTATGTGTGTGTGTTGTCATTTTACCCTCCCCTTCTCCCCTCCCCTCCCCTCCCCTCCCCTCCCCTCCCCTCCCCTCCCCTCCCCTCCCCTCCCCTCCCCTCCCCTCCCCTCCCCTCCCCTCCCCTCCCCTCCCCTCCCCTCTCCTCTCCTCTCCTCTCCTCTCCTCTCCTCTCCTCTCCTCTTCTCTTCTCTTCTCTTCTCTTCTCTTCTCTTCTCTTCTCTTCTCTTCTCTTCTCTTCTCTCATGGCCTGATTCAATCTGCTGGCCCTCTTCAGTCTACCACTATCCCTCTGTGCTCTGGACTCTTCCTGGGTTTCAGTACCAAATGCATGTGAGCAGCACAGTAAAGAAATGAAAATAGTTGTTCTGTGGATGAAAATGGGGGAAAGTTTATTCCAAACTGCCAAGACTGTCTCTTGGGGAAAGCAGAGAGAAGCAAGGTGGATGGGTGGGGGTGGTGATCTCCAAGGCTCTAAGGGATGGATAACTGGGAGGAAGGGTACCTGGGGGAGGGAGGCCTTGAGTCATTCAACAAATATTTGTGCAAAGGGACTGAGGGAGCCTAGAGACACCACAGACCTTGATATGCTGATAGTCACCACAGAGCCTTATGTCCCCTTCGTCAGAGATGAGGAGCATTACTCCTTTTAGCAAGTGGTAAGTAACTTGTCATCTGTCAGAGGGAGTGGTGGCTTTCCCTTAGATGACTGACTCTGGGAAAAGGAATTTTTATAGAAGGCATTAGAAGGAAAATTTCAAACAAACAAACAAAAAAAAGTAACCACACCCAAGGAAACACAAGGAATAATCTTAGACCTGAAAATCAAAAGATGGAAAATACGCGCACACACACACACACACACACAGGATGACCACCACCACTATCATCATCAACAACAAAATAACAAGATTCAATGAATACTGCTTATTGTTGACTTTCAACATCAATTATCTTATTCCCCAAACACAGAATAACAGAAGAGATGCAAAAAACGGGATGTAACCAGAGAATTGTTGGCGCTAAATGACAGCATAAACCAAATGAACCTAACAGATGTTTACAGGCCATTTCACCCAAAAACAAAAGAATGTACCTTCTTCTCTGCACCTCATGGAACTTACTCTAAAATCAACCACACCCTCAGACACAAAGCAAGCCTCTACAGATACAAGAAATTTGAAATAAAATCCCACATCCCATCTGACCATCATTGATTAAAACTGGATATCAACAACAACAAAACACTTACAAACTCATGGAAATTGAACAACTCACTACTGAATGAAATATGGATCAAGATATAGATCCATCCACTTGGAGCCCTCACAATACATTAGGTGTCTCATAAGAGCCTCCAACAGAATGTACCCCCTACTTTCTATATCCTTTCACTATCCCTTTTCCCCTTCCTCCCACTTTCTCTATATCCTATTCCTGGTTTTTCTGTGTTGTTCCTCTTGCTTTCATTCTTCTCTGTCATACGGAAAAAGTATACATCTTCAAGCCACACAGAAAGCAATTTCCAGAGAAACACATCATCCAGCACCTTGATTGTGGACTTCCCAACTTCTATAACTGTGAGCAAGGAATCCTAATTGTCTATGCCACACAGGCTATAATATTTCCTTATGCTATCCCATAACTGGTAATACCAAAGCTTTCATCACTACATAAATGGTGATTTAATTATTTAACATTGAAATAATCTCTTTTCTAAAATCATGGGATGAATATTGACAACCCAGGAGGGAAGACGTTATTTCATCTTATTTTAAATCTCCCTAACTTCTACAGTCATGATGAGAAGCATAGGCATAGAAATCCCCAATTTTCACACTTACAACACAGTCCAGGAACATTTATGTTTGAACAGGCTACAACCCTGATATTTCCTTAATATGTGCAGTGGGTTACTCCATCTAGATCTTGGGGAATAGTGTGTTCAAGGTGTTTCTAGCAAGTGTAGCACAGGTTACTGCAATGAATAAATATCCAGAATAAATCAATGAAATATAACAATTATCTAAAAATATTCATTGATTTGTACTGTGGGCCAAGTAGTAGGCCAATCAAAGTGCAGAACCGATACTTACTCTAACTTCTAGCCCCTGTTATCTGGGATCTTTCCTTTTTCTCAAGTTCAACTTCATTAGAAATGTCCATCCCATAAATCAGAAGATTTTTGAAAGAAAAATTACCAAGGTCTCAACACAAGTTTATCTCAGAGTCTTAAGGAATTTTTGTTTTTTGTTATTTTTGAATGAGAGTTTATCTTTCAGTTTGGATATGGATTTGAGTCCCATTAGAGATCTCTCTTTGAGGTTTTCCTAATTATGTTCACTTCATTTTCAATTCAGTTCCTTTATTAAAAAAAAAAAAAAACAACAACAACAACCAGAAAATCATGTTCAATCCACACACACACCTCAGGAACTCTCAACCCTTACTTTCATTTATAGCTAGTAATACTGGGATATAATCTATTTGGAGCAAAGGTTGTATAGTTCTCTGTAAGTCACTTAAGGGACTTTATCCTCAGTTTCCTCATCGATTAGATAAGGTCACCAAAATTGGTGCTATCAATCTCACCCAGATGGTATGACAAACAATGCTTCCCTCCAGCGAGTGAATGATAAGGAGGAGGTGGAGAAGACAGTGTGAACAGAATGAGGGCAGATGGCAAGCAGTCTGTTATGTGACTTTTCCTGGGGAGGCATGAATAAACATCTGTTCATCCTAGATAAGGCACTGGTGCTAGAATAAAGAAACAATCCCAGAGGAGTCTAGCAAAGTGAACCAGTGAGTTTGCTGGAGTGACTTATAGAAAGCTGAGTAAAACCTTTGTTCCAAGAGCATGGATCAGTCAGAAGCATCACCCTCCCAGCAAGGGTGAATACTCATGAAAGTCACAGTCTTTCAGCTCCTTGAAAGACTGGCCAACAGCTCCATCAATGTGTCTTCTCCCCACTAGCAGCCAATTACTACTTCTGTAAGCTTGGTGGGTACCCTTATGAATTGTGCAAATTTGCCTGCTTCTAGAGCCTTGTAAACTTCTAGAACTTCCTGAGGTTATGAGCCTCCCTGTTCCCTCTAGTAGAGAGACAATTTCAAATGGGAAGAAATAGCTCTACCAGCCAGTCTTTGTTGACAGAAGAGGAAAGAAGAGCAACAATGAAGGAATCTCAAAGCAAGATTAGGATTCTTAACAGTATGCAAAGTGCAAATCAGCCAAACTTAGACAAAGTGAGGATTATATATGAACACAAACTTAGAAGGCAACAAGAAAATATATTGAATCTGAATAAAATGGAGTGGAAAAAAGGAATGAGAGGGCAAATGGAAATAAAACTCCAAGTTAGAGTACTTGGCTAGCATAAGTGAATTCCTAAGTTCAATTTCAAGCAACAACAACCTCCATAGTTTCTTATAATGTGTGTACATCTGAGGCTTTTAGAACAGTTCTGAATATGCTAACAAGCAATCATCTTCAGTGGTGAAACTATAATTTTAAAATCTACCTTCATATATTTGAATCTGATAGTATGCCTACAGCCAAGGTTTTCAGTTTGCCCAGTTAGGTCGCTCGTTCTTTTATACAGATCGTTTAAGCCAAGAGTCTTGAATTAAAAGAGACAGTGCATGCAAATGTGTAGGACAGAGCCTTATCAGTAAGAAATAATGATAGCTATTGATAATGATTTGCTATTTACACAGGAGTAAATCAGACACAGAATCAGGAGGTATCGGCAAGACCAGGAGATGAAAAGATCAGAAAAACTTCAAACTGCTGAGAATGGCAAGTCTATAAGAGAGGGCCAGCATAAAGTGCCCTGCAATCCCAGAGGTAGCATAGGTACACAAGTTTCCTAGCAAATCCTGTTAGAGGAGGCAAAGGACCTGAAAGGGAGTGTGGAAGTGCCAAGAAAAAGCCCCTCAGCTTTCAGGATTTAGTATTTAGACACTTATATACATCAAGTTTGTTTGTTTGTTTGTTTGTTTGTTTGTTTGTATTTCTGGAATAAGCAAGCTATCTGGTATGGCCATTGGAGAAACATTGCTCCTATGAAATATCCATTCAGTTTCCAATAAAAGTCACAGAGAATAGTAAGTATTGACTGGAGAGGACTCTCAATTGGCTAGAAGTTGGTACTTTCTACTTCTTTTCTTTTCTTTCCTTTCTTTTCTTTTCTTTTCATACCCTCCCTCACCCCACCCTGCTCCCCAACCTACTGACTCCTGCTTCCTGGCCCTGGCATTCCCCTGTACTGGGGCATATGATCTTCGCAAGACCAAGGGCCTATCCTCCCACTGATGACCTACAAGGCCATCCTCTGCTACATATGTAACTAGAGACACAAGCCCAATGAAGGAGCTAGAGAAAGTACTCAAGGACCTAAAGGGGTCTGTACCCCTATAGAAGGAACAACAATATGAACTAACCAGTACTTTCTTCTTCTACATAAGCCTAGGGTAAGACAGAGAGACATGTCAGGCCATTGCTCATCTGGTTGTGTTGAGAGACTCAGGCTCTGATTCCCTCCTTTTCTTTTCTGTAATGGATTACTTCCTATGGAACTTTTTTATTTTTTCAAGTTAAAGGAAGCCTTGCTAATTATATATTCTGGAGTCATCCTGGGTAGTAGAATTGAAGAGTGGTTCTTCCAGTTCTCCTCGGGGTTGGAAGCATATTACAGAATCTCTCCAAGCCTCGTTATTTTGGTTTATTGGTTTTTCGTATGTAAAGTAAGTGTCCCTACACAGCCACTGTGAGAGATAAGTGGAGCTGAGGGCATGTGTAAGCTCGGGTTATAGGATGGCTGTTGTTCTGTTTTCACACGTTGTTCTCTTGACTGGCATGCCAAAGCCTACACTCAGAATGTAAACAGACTCTGAACCAAATGTGCTTCAAAATCAAATATTCATTGAACAGAACAATGCTGGAACTTGGAGGAACAGGGAAAGTATGGAAATGGACACATAAATACCCACTCACAATCAATTTCCATTTATGAATCTGTCATTCTTTCTACTCCCTAGCTATATTGGCAATGCTTTCTTTAAAAAACAAACAGAAAACAAAAAACAAAAGCAAAACAAAACAAAAAAAAACAGCAACAAGTTTTGAAATAAACTACATCTTCTCTAACTCCTGGTTCCTATCAGCCCCAGGCCACCAGCAAGGAACAGCAATCCCATTAAACAGATGTCAGAGTTTCAGAGCAGCCATAGAAGGGCCACTCTAGGTCACACAGTGAAACCTCCTCTGAGGGCTAAAAGAAGCCAAGTGACTTATTCCAAGTCCTACAGAAAGTCAATGGCCCAGTGAGGAGCTGGATGCAAACCTCCTAATCCTTGCACAGCTTTGCAAAGAAGGTAGTGGGAGAAAATGCTGAATGTTGCACAACATCCCTCCAAGAGTACAGCACTGGCTGTACAGCAGCATAGATTATTCAGGGACTAACAATTTTGTTTCTTCTCCCTCTGCTGAGCTGTTTGGCACACCGTCCTTACTGAAAACAGAGTATCTGCAATTCACTGAGTACTCGCTCTCCCTTCTTTGAGAAGGCAATGTGTTCAGCCATTTGCTTGCACTAGATTGCTCATGTTGGCAATAATCACCACATATACCCAGTCCAGATCTAGAAACAGTCGATAGTCCCTAATGGGCAAACACAATGGATATTGTTTTTATGTTTTGAAAGCTCTGGATATTGTTCTCTGAGCAAAGGGGATTATTGAGATGCTTTTAATAATGGCAAGTTTCTAAGTACTACATCCGTGAATATCAAAATAAAAAGAGGAGATACAGGGAAAGAAAGATGGAAAAGTAATACGGGGTAAAGGAAGCAATAAGGAAGGGGAACAGGAGGAAGTAGGAGTTTAATGGATAGGTCACGAAGTATGTTAAAGATTATCACCCCTGTGTGGTGGAATGGTGTTCAGTGGACTGCCACAAATAAAACAATTTGTCATATGTATATATGTGTGTGTGCATGTATGAATGTATGTATGTGGATGGGTATATATATATATATATACATAATATGGAAGGATGACTGTTTCACAGTTGCTATTATAATTATTATATTGCTATCATGTAGCATCTAGCACTATATACATATTTATATGAGGATATTTTTGTAAATAGAGTCATCAATGTCAGGACTGCTTGGCACCTTTTTGTGTGTTTTTACGTCCCCAGAAGATATGCAATGTGTTTCTCCAAATTGCCTTGACCAGGAAACGTGTTCTAGGACTTTTTCTCAGAAGTATCTCCTTTACTCAACAAAATCAATTATAAAACTATAACTCTGTAGATATTCCACTTATCCAGGTGATTATGAACATCTGCTCATAGAATCAAGTTCTTATGAATTCCCCTGTTCTGAATTTAGCCAGTATTCTAGGGAATGGCTTGTTTACACTTCCAAATAAAATCTCTGCCATTGTGAACACCTTTGGCCCTGCAGATCTTTGACTTATTGGCTAGGACTTGGAACCAAAGTCCACAAATGACACTACTCAAGTTGTGTTCTTAGTCATCAGGCAGACTTATTTGGGAATCAGTTACAACAAGGTCTAGATCTTTTATTCTGAATATTTAGACTTCTGCACCCAGTCACAGAATCAAAATCTAATTAGAAAGGAAAGAAGCCTACATTAGCATCTGTAAAGAATTAATGTAAGGCTGAACGATAGTAACTAGAAGCTAACTGATAGAAAATATCAGGGTGAAATCTCTAAATACCACATGATAGTAATACAATAGCAGTTATATTCAAATACAAGATGAAACCAATAACATGTTGTATAGTTAATGAACATGAAGTCAAACAATGCATATATTTGGTTATTATAAATGGAAAAATAACAATGGAGTTCAAGTCTGTTCAAAACTGTAAGCCATTTTATCCATACATTATTCAAACATTCTTAGGCAAATGCAAATCAAACTGTGGAAGATTTATGAAAAGTAGAGAACATTTGACATATGAATACATAATGGTTTAGCCCTGAAGGAACTTGTTAATAGACTATATTTGGTATAGAATCATTTACAATTTCAATAAATCATATATTCTCTGTAAATTGCAGTAAATATACACTAAAATTACACATAAAAATATGAGATTCTAAGGACATGGCCTAGAAGATCCTAAGTTGGTTGATAGTGCCATAACACAAGCTTAATACAACACTAAGTTTTAATACTTAGCACAAACACTGGGACATGTGAAACAATGACCCCATAGGAAAAGGGTGTGGGAAATACAAACAATAATAAATAATAATGTATCTGGAAGGAATTCATTCCATAGGGAAAGGAGTCATTCTATATTCTTCAGATGGGACTCAGATGGGACTCAAATGTTTTCACCTGAAGGTTTTCAATTTCAATGATGCATGTTAAGTAAATAATTTCATAATTTTAATGAATATATAAACTGATAATTCAGATAACAAGAGATACCTTTTTAAACTTTGTATTGATTTAAGAACTTCACATTATACAGCCCAATCCCACTCATCTTCCTGTCTCTCCATGTCAACCCTCTGCTCTTTCAATTTCCCCACCAAAAGAAAACAAAAAGTAAAAACAAAAAAGAAAAAATAACATTAAATAAAAAAAACAAAAACATCAAAACAAACCACAACAAAACAACATCTTGCTTTGGAAGCTGTGGTGTGTCGTAGTGTGTCACTCAGTATATACATTTGTCCACACATCTTTACTCACAAATGATCATTTCAGTGAGCCTTTGGTTGTATCTAGGCCTCTGGCTTTTGCTACTCTGTCAATTCTAGAACCTCACTAGGACTCCTCTCAGATATCCCGTTGTTTCCCTGTGATGTGGAGATCCAGCAGCTTTGGTTCTGCAGCAACTACCAAGAAAGGGTACCATTTAAACAGTAATAGTTCTGCTGGTCATTGGTTGAAAAATTAAGTTACTTAAGAACAAGGTAATTGTCTCATTATAAATGGATTCTCATCATCAGAATACAAAATAAAATACATGATAATCAAACAGTTCTTTGTGAATGACCTGAGCATTAACTCAATGTCAAGCTCTGAGCAATTAATCTAAGATTTTCATTTTATTTTCATGTTAAAAATTCTAAGAAATACTTTGTACATTACCCACATTTTTTTCAGACTGAGAAAATGATACCTAATAGTAAAGACGTATTTAATGAACATTACAAAATATATATATCAAAGTCAGGGGCATAACTTCTGGTCATCTCGAGTCCGTGGCCAATATTTAATATTCTGTACTTCATCCCTTTTCCCATTTATAAGAATAGATACCTTTTTGAGTTTTTTTTTCTTTTTTTTTTTAATTAGGTATTTTCCTCATTTACATTTCCAATGCTATCCCAAAAGTCCCCCATACTCTCACCCCCACTCCCCTACCCACCCACTCCCACTTTTTGGCCCTGGCGTTCCCCTGTACTGGGGCATATAAAGTTTGCAAGTCCAGTGGGCCTCTCTTTCCAGTGATGGCCGACTAGGCCATCTTTTGATACATATGCAGCTAGAGACAAGAGCTCCGGGGTACTGGTTAGTTCATCATGTTGTTCCACCTATAGGGTTGCAGATCCCTTTAGCTCCTTGGGTACTTTCTCTAGCTCCTCCATTGGGAGCCCTGTGATCCACCCAATAGCTGACTGTGAGCATCCACTTATGTGTTTGCTAGGCCCTGGCGTAGTCTCACAAGAGACAGCTATATTAGGGTCCTTTCAGAAAAATCTTGCTGGTATATGCAATGGTGTCAACGTTTGGAGGCTGATTATGGGATGGATCCCTGGATATGGCAGTCTCTAGATGGTCCATCCTTTTGTCTCAACTCCAAACTTTGTCTCTGTAACTCCTTCCATGGGTGTTTTGTTCCCAATTCTAAGAAGGGGCAAAGTGTCCACACTTTGGTCTTTGTTCTTCTTGAGTTTCATGTGTTTTGCAAATTGTAACTTATATCTTGGGTATTCTAAGTATCTGGGCTAATATCCACTTATCAGTGAGTACATATCATTTGAGTTCTTTTTTGATTGGGTTACCTCACTCAGGATAATGCCCTCCAGGTCCAACCATTTGCCTAGGAATTTCATAATTAATTCTTTTTAATAGCTGAGTAGTACTCCATTGTGTAAATGCCTTTTTGAGTTTTTTAAACTATAAGCATTTTTGACATCTCATACCAAAGACGTCTAAATAAACTAAGTGTGCCTCTGAGCATTTTGAATCCCACACACATGCTATTTTTATAATTATTAGTAAACCATATCTTTAAAGCTATGATATAGTTTGCTCTATTAGCATTAGCAATTTACCATGAGTCTGTCAGGTGCTGGACTATGTACAGTTTCTATTATTTTTAGCTAAATTTCACAGAACTGTAAAAATGGAGTAGGTGTTACTATGATTCTTACTTTGTGGTTGAGAAAATTAAGGTTTGGAAGACTGAAGTAACTTAGCTTAACAAATATTCAGCAGGTGACAGAAACAAGATATGTCCTATCCTGGGCCCATGGAATCATTCATTTACCAAATTACTTTGGTGATTGACAAACCAGCCAAACAGCATTTACTCTGGCTTTAGCAAGCACTGTGAGAAGCTGCACAAATGTAACTCTCATCCAGGACTCAGCAATTGTGACTTTGCTTCTTCTTTTTTTTTTCTTTTCTTTTTATTATTAGATATTTTCTTTATTTACACTTCAAATACTATCCCCTTTCCTTGGTTTTCCAGCTGAAAACCTCCTATTCCCTCCTCCTCCCGCTGCTCACCAACCCACCCACTCCCACTTCCTGGCCCTGGCATTCCCCTATCCTGGGGCATAAAACCTTCACAGGACCAAGGGCCTCTCCTCCCACTGATGACCAACTAGGCCACCCTCTGCTACATATACATTTAGAGACATGAGTCTCATTATGTGTTTTTTGTTGTTGTTGTTGTTGGTTTAGTTCCAGGGAGCTCTGGTAGTACTGGTTAGTTCATATTGTTGGTCCTCCTATGGGGCTACAAATCCACTCCTTTCCTTGTCTATTTTCTCTGGTTCATTCTTTGGGGACCCTGTGCTCCATCCCACAGATAGCTGTGAGCATCCACTTCTGTATTTGTCAGGCACTGGCAGAGCCTCTCAGGAAACAACTATATCAGGCTCTTGTCAGCAAGCTCTTGTTGGTATTCACAATAGTGTCTGGGTTTGGTGGTTGTATATGGGATGGATCCCCAGGTGGGGTAGTCTCTGGTTGGACATGCCTTCAGTCTGAGATCCACACTTTGTCTCTGTAACTCTTTCCATGGGTACTTTGTTCCCCCTTCTAAAATGGATGGAAGTCTCCACACTTTGGTCTTCCTTCTTGAGTTTCATGTGGTTTGTGAATTGTATCTTGGGTATTTTGAGCTTCTGAGCTAATATCCACTTATCAGTGAGTGAATATCATGCATATTCTTTTGTGATTGGGTTACCTCACTCAGGATGATATCCTCCAGATCCATCCATCTGCCTATGAATTTCATAAATTCATTGTTTTTAATAGCAGAGTAGTGATCTGTTGTGTAAATGTACCACATTTTCTGTATCCATTCCTCTGTTGAGGGATATCTGGGTCCTTTCCAGCTTCTGGCTATATAAATAAGGCTACTATGAACATAGTGGATCATGTGTCCTTATTACATGTTGAAGCATCTTCTGGTTATATGCCCAGGAGAGGTATTGCTGTGTCCTCCAGTAGTACTATGTCCAATTTTCTAAGAAACTGGCAAACTGATTTCCAGAGCTGTTGTACCAGCTTGCAATCCCACCAACAATGGAGGAGTGTTCCTCTTTCTCCAAATACTCGCCAGCATCTGCTGTCACCTGAATATTTGATCTTAGCTATTCTGACTGGTGCAAGGTGGAATCTCAGGGTTGTTTTGATTTGTATTTCACTGATGATTAAGGATGTTGAGCATTTTTTCAGGTGCTTCTCATCCATTCGTTATTCCTCAGTCGAGAATTCTTTGTTTAGCTCTGTACACCAATTTAATGGGGTTATTTGGTTTTCTAGAGTCCAACTTCTTGAGTTCTTTGTATATATTGGATATTGGCCCTCTAACGGATTTAGGATTGTTAAATATCTTTTCCAAATCTGTTGATTGCCTTTTTGTCTTATTGACAGTGTCCTTTACCTTACTGAAGCTTTGCAATCTTATGAGGTCCCATTTGTCGATTCTCAATCTTACAGCACAATCCATTGCTGTTCTGTTCAGAATTTTTTCCCCTGTGACTATATCTTCGAGGCTTTTCCCCACTTTTTCCTCTATATGTTTCAGTGTCTCTGGATTTAAATGGAGTTCCTTAATCCACTTAGACTTGAGCTTTGTACAAGGAGATAAGAATGGATCAATTCACATTCTTCTACATACTTACCGCCAGTAGAGCCAGCACCATTTGTTAAAAAATGCTGTCTTTTTTCCACTGGATGATTTTAGCTCCTTTGTTAAAGATCAAGCGATCATAGGTGTCTGGGTTCATTTCTTGGTTTTCAATTCTACTCCATTGATCTACCTGTCTGTTGCTGTACCAGTACCATGCAGTTTTTATTACAATTGCTCTGTAGGACAGCTTGAGGTCAGGCATGGTCATTCCACCAGTAGTTCTTTAATTGTTGAGAATAGTTTTTGCTATGCTAAGTTTTTTTGCTATTCCAGATGAATTTGCAAGTCGTTAATCTGATCCTGATTTTACTTTGGTACCTGGTATCTGTCTAGAAAATTGTCCATTTCATCCAGGTTTTCCAGTTTTGTTGAGTACAGGCTTTTCTAGTATGATATGATGCTCTTTTGGATTTCCTCAGATTCTCTTGTTATGTCTCCCTTTTCATTTCTGATTTTGTCAATTAGTTTACTGTCCCTGTGCCCTCTAGGTATTCTGGCTAAGGATTTATCTATTTTGTTGATTTTCTCAAAGAACCATCTCCTAGTTTGCTTGGTTCTTTGTATATAGTTCTTTTTGTTTCCACTTGATTGATTTCAGACCTGTGTTTATTTCTTGCTGTCTACTGCTCTTGAGTGAATTTGCTTCTTTTTCTTCTAGAGCTTTCAGGTGTTCTGTCAAGCTGGTAGTGTATGGTTTCTCCGGGTTTTTTTGGCAGCACTGAGAGGCTATAAATTTTCCTCTTAGGACTGCTTTCATTGTGCCCCATAAGTTTAGGTATGTTGTGGCTCCCTTTTCATTAAACTCTAAAAAGACTTTAATTTCTTTCTTTATCTTTTCCTTGACAAAGTTATCATTGAGTAGAGTGTTGTTCATCTTCCACTTGTATATGGACTTTCTATTATTTATGTTGTTATTGAAGATCAGCCTTAGTCCATGGTGATCTGATAGTATGCAAGGGATTATTTCACTCTTCTTTTATCTGATGAGGCCTTTTTTGTGACCGATTATAGCATCCGTTTTGGAGAAGGTACCCTGAAGTGCTGACAAGAAGGTATATCCTTTTGTTTTAGGATAAAATGTTCTATAGAGATCTGTTAAATCCATTTATTTCATAATTTCTGTTAGTTTCACTGTGTCTCTGCTTAATTTCTGTTTCCATGATCTGTCCATTGATGAGATTGGGGTATTGAGTCTTCCACTATTATAGTGTGCGGTGTAATTTGTGCTTTGAGCTTTAGTAATGTTTCTTTTATGAAAGTGGATGCCCATGCATTTGGAGTGTAGATGTTCAGAATTGAGCGTTCATCTTGGTAGATTTTACCTCTGATGAGTATGAAGTGTTTCTCCTTCTGACTTTGCTTCTATATTTAAGCCAATCCCTACTTCCTCTAGGAACTCTTTCCTGACTTTTTTATACATACATTCATTCATTCATTCATACATACATACATATATACTCACACATACACAGATGAAGGAATTTAACCTTCGATGCAGTTCTCAGCATCATCTGTGGAAGCTTCAAGGGGTTGTTAATATGAAATCCAACACTGGTCTCTGTCCTCTCTGATACAACTGTTCCCCACTCTATTTGACCAGACTGGAGCCTCTCATAGTGAGATGCTTCATTGCAATGGCTTTGGCCACCTAGTTCTCTACCAGTTTTCATAGTAGCATCAGAACCACTGCAACTGCTCTGACTCTTGCCACCTGGTTCTCTACCACTACAACTGCAGTGTGGCAGCCATGACACAGGAATGGCACTGCTTTTAAAACCATAAACTTTATTTTACTGCTTTTTCTAGACACAACACACATTTAGTTCTGAGTGAATATAAAATGTACATAAGAAAACGAGTAAAAAGTAAAATTTCATCATCCAGCTCCCTATAGAGAACGTTTGATGACAGTTTGACAACTCAGTGCACATCCTTTCACACACATTCTAAGTATAGAGGCTTTTATTTCCTACCCACTAAGGCTCAAACTGTTCAAAATAATTTGTAAACTGCCGTTTCTATGAAAATGCAGTACAAATACTTTACAACTGCATTGAATATGTTCTTATACCATCTAAAAATTATTCTATCACAGTATATCATAAAATCCAGATGACTTGTAATTGGACATTTAAATAGTTTCAATGCTTTTCTATTCAAATGATTCAAGGTAACATAAATGTTATCACTAGGAAAGTGATTAAATAAAATATGCTACAATCATTCCATAGAATACTAGGCAGCAGGTGTATAACTTGATATAGAAAACTAAGGGATCACATGAAGTGAGTGCCAATATGTATT
This sequence comes from Mus caroli, assembly GCF_978045245.1. Lineage (NCBI taxonomy): Eukaryota > Metazoa > Chordata > Mammalia > Rodentia > Muridae > Mus > Mus caroli. The sequence continues at coordinate 25,079,646 of NW_028227260.1, forward strand.
ATAAATAAAATGCAGAAACTACAAAATAAGTTGTATGGGAGTACTTGAGTATGTTATATACATATAATTGTGCATGCAAATACTTTTCTGGAAGTGTCTATTGTACAAAATATAGAACTGTAAGCAATTATTTTACATACAGAGATACAGACAAACAAAAGGAGTAGTTCTTTTCACCATTTATAATATTACAATGATCAAGCATTTTGCCTGGTACAACATATATGTGCATATACAGAATGTAAATAAAAAACTTGTTACTAATGTTTTTTCATATTAATAACAGGTGACTTCAGCATGCTGGAGGATGAAAACCATGGTGAAGTTATCCTGAAACTTAATGTCAGCAATGGTAAAAGGAAGGTAAGCAAGTCCCAGGGGATGTCTAAAAGGGAAGCTCTGCTTCGGGTCTGACCCGAAGAGCACAGGGTCTGCTGACAAACGCCAGCTACCAAGGACACCCACCACAGGAGTTTGAGACTTCTGGTGAGTGGAACACAGCTTCTGCTCCAGTCCAATCGCGCAGGACCTGAGACTGCTTTGGTTGGGGAGGCAGAAATCCTGCCTGAGTAGGGCCACAAGCCTCTTCCGGTCAGACCAGCACCGGGGTAGCTAGGGCGCAGGGTCTGTTGACACTCGCCAGCTACCCGCAACACCTGCCACAGGATCTTAAGACTTCTGGTGAGAGGAACACAGCTTCTGCTCCAATCCAATTGCACGCGGGACCTGAGACTGCATTAGTTAGGGAAGCAGAAAACCGGCCTGAGTAGGGCCACAAGCCTCTTCGGGTCTGACCAGCAGCTGGGTAGCTAGGGCGCAGGGTCGGCTGACACCCGCCAGCTACCCACAACACCCGCCACAGGATTTTGAGACTTCTGGTGAGTGGAACACAGCTTCTGCTCCAGTCCAATCACTCGGGACCTGAGACTGCTTTGGTTGGGGAGGCAGAAATCTGGCCTGAGTAGGGCCACAAGCCTCTTCCGTTCTGAACAGCACCTGGGTAGCTAGAGTGCAGGGTCTGCTGACACCCACCAGCTACCCATGACACCTGCCACAGGATTTTGAGACTTCTGGTGAGTGGAACACAGAGTCTGCTCCAATCTTTAAACAGTGACAACAATAAAAACTAATCCCAGAGATTACCAGATGGCGAAAGGTAAACGTAAGAATCTTACTAACAGAAACCAAGACCACTCACCATCATCAGAACCCAGCACTCCAACTTCGCCCAGTCCAGGGCACCCCAACACACCGGAAAAGCTAGACCCGGTTCTAAAAGCATATCTCACGATGATGGTAGAGGACATCAAGAAGGACTTTAATAACACACTTAAAGAAATACAAAAGAACACTGGTAAACAGGTAGAAGACATTAAAGAGAAAGCACAAAAATCCATTAAAGAATTGCAGGAAAACCAGACCAAACAGGTGATGGAATTGAATAAAACCATCCAAGACCTAAAAAGGGAAGTAGAAACAATGAAGAAAACCCAAACTGAGGCAACACTGGAGATAGAAACACTAGGAAAGAAATCTGGAACCATAGATACGAGCATCAGCAACAGAATACAAGAGATGGAAGAGAGAATCTCAGGTGCAGAAGACTCCATAGAGAACATCAGCATGACAATCAAAGAAAATACAAAATCCAAAAAGAACCTAACTCAAAATATCCAGGAAATCCAGGACAAAATGAGAAGACCAAACCTACGGATAATTGGAGTAGATGAGAATGAAGATTTTCAACTCAAAGGACCAGCAAATATATTCAACAAAATTATAGAAGAAAACTTCCCAAACCTAAAGAAAGAGATGCCCATGAACATACAAGAAGCTTACAGAACTCCAAATAGACTGGACCAGAAAAGAAATTCCTTCCGACACATAATAATCAGAACAACAAATGCACTAAATAAAGATAGAATACTAAAAGCAGTAAGGGAAAAAGGTCAAGTAACTTATAAAGGCAAGCCTATCAGAATTACACCGGATTTTTCACCAGAGACTATGAAAGCCAGAAGGGCCTGGACAGATGTTATACAGAAACTAAGAGAACACAATTTCCAGCCCAGGATACTATACCCAGTCAAACTCTCAATTACCATAGATGGAGAAACCAAAGTATTCCACGATAAAACCAAATTCACACATTATCTTTCCACGAATCCAGCCCTTCAAAGGATAATAACAGAAAAAAACCAATACAAGGACGGAAACCACGTCCTAGAAAAAGCAAGAAGGTAATCCCTCAACAAACCTAAAAGAAGACAGCCACAAAAACAGAACACCAACTCTAACAACAAAAATAAAAGGAAGCAACAATTACTTCTCCCTAATATCTCTTAATATCAATGGACTCAACTCCCCAATAAAAAGACATAGACTAACAGGCTGGCTACAGAAACAGGACCCAACATTTTGCTGCTTACAGGAAACTCATCTCAGAGAAAAAGATAGACACTACCTCAGAATGAAAGGCTGGAAAACAATTTTCCAAGCAAATGGTAGGAAGAAACAAGCTGGATTAGCCATTATAATATCTGATAAGATTGACTTCCAACCCAAAGTCATCAAAAAAGACAAGGAAGGGCACTTCATTCTCATCAAAGGTAAAATCCTCCAAGAGGAACTATCAATTCTGAATATCTATGCGCCAAATACAAGGGCAGCCTCATTCATTAAAGATACTTTAGTAAAGCTCAAAGCACACATTGCACCTCACACAATAATAGTGGGAGACTTCAACACACCACTTTCACCAATGGACAAATCATGGAAGCGGAAACTAAACAGGGACACAGTGAACCTAACACAGGTTATGAAACAAATGGATCTGACAGATATCTACAGAACATTTTATCCTAAAACGAAAGGATATACCTTCTTCTCAGCACCTCACGGTACCTTCTCCAAAACTGACCACATAATTGGTCACAAAACAAGCCTCAATATATACAAAAATATTGAAATTGTCCCATGCACCTATCAGATCACCATGGACTAAGACTGATCTTCAATAACAAAATAAATGATAGAAAGCCAACACACACGTGGAAACTAAACAACACTCTTCTCAATGATACCTTGGTCAAAGAAGGAATAAAGAAAGAAATTAAGGACTTCCTGGAGTTTAATGAAAATTAAGCCACAACATACCCAAACTTATGTGACACACTGAAAGCATTTCTAAGAGGAAAACGCATAGCTCTGAGTGCCTCCAAAAAGAAACTAGAGAGAGCACACATTAGCAGCTTGACAACACACCTAAAAGCTCTAGAACGAAAGGAAGCAAATTCACCCAAGAGGAGTAGACGGCAAGAAATAATCAAACTCAGGGGTGAAATCAACCAAGTGGAAACAAGAAGAACAATTCAAAGAATCAACCAATGGAGGAGCTGGTTCTTTGAGAAAATCAACAAGATAGATAAACCCTTAGCCAGACACACTAGAGGGCATAGGGAAAGTACTCTAATTAACAAAATCAGAAATGAAAAGGGAGACATAACAACAGACCCTGAAGAAATCCAAAACACTATCAGATCATTCTACAAAAGGCTATACTCAACAAAACTGGAGATCCTGGATGAAATGGACAAGTTTCTAGACAGATACCAGGTACCAAAGTTAAATCAAGATCAGGTTAATGATCTAAACAGTCCCATATCCCCTAAAGAAATAGAAGCAGTCATTAATAGTCTCCCAACCAAGAAAAGCCCAGGACCAGATGGGTTTAGTGCAGAGTTCTATCAAACCTTCAAAGAAGAACTAATCCCAGTTCTTCACAAACTATTCCACAAAATAGAATCAGAAGGTACTCTACTCACCTCATTCTATGAAGCCACAATTACTCTGATACCTAAACCACATAAAGACCCAACAAAAATAGAGTACTTCAGACCAATTTCCCTTATGAATATTGATGCAAAAATCCTCAATAAAGTTCTCCCTAACCGAATTCAAGAACACATCAAAACAATCATCCATCCTGACCAAGTAGGATTCATCCCAGGGATGCAAGGATGGTTCAATATACGAAAATCCATCAATTTAATCCATTATATAAACAAACTCAAAGACAAAAACCGCATGATCATCTCGTTAGATGCTGAAAAAGCATTTGACAAAATCCAACACCCATTCATGATAAAAGTCTTGGAAAGATCAGGAATTCAAGGCCCATACCTAAACATGATAAAAGCAATCTACAGCAAACCAGTAGCCAACATCAAAGTAAATGGTGAGAAACTGGAAGCAATCCCACTAAAATCAGGGACTAGACAAGGCTGCCCACTCTCTCCCTACCTATTCAACATTGTACTTGAAGTCCTACACAGAGCAATTAGACAACAAAAGGAGATCAAAGGGATACAAATCGGAAAAGAAGAAGTCAAAATATCGCTTTTTGCAGATGATATGATAGTATACATAAGTGACCCTAAAAATTCCACCAGAGAATTCCAAAGCCTGATAAATAGCTTCGGTGAAGTAGCTGGATATAAAATTAACTCAAGCAAGTCAATGACCTTTCTGTACACAAAGGATAAACAAGCAGAGAAGGAAATTAGGGAAACAACACCCTTCTCAATAGTCACAAACAATATAAAATACCTTGGCGTGACTCTAACTGAGGAAGTGAAAGATCTGTATGACAAGAACTTCAAGTCCCTGAAGAAAGAAATTAAAGAAGATTTCAGAAGATAGAAAAACCTCCCATGCTCATGGATTGGCAGGATCAACATTGTAAAAATGGCTATCTTGCCAAAAGCAATCTATAGATTCAATGCAATCCCCATCAAAATTCCAACTCAATTCTTCAACGAATTAGAAAGGGCAATCTGCAAATTCATCTGGAACAACAAAAAACCTAGGATAGCAAAAACTCTTCTCAAGGATAAAAGAACCTCTGGAGGAATCACCATGCCTGACCTAAAGCTGTACTACAGAGCAATTGTGATAAAAACTGCATGGTACTGGTATAACGACAGACAAGTAGTCCAATGGAACAGAATTGAAGACCCTGAGGTCAACCCACATACCTATGGTCACTTGATCTTTGACAAGGGAGCAAAAACCGTCCAGTGGAAAAAAGACAGCATTTTCAACAAATGGTGCTGGCACAACTGGTGGTTATCATGTAGAAGTATGCGAATTGAGCCATTCCTATCTCCTTGTACCAAGGTCAAGTCTAAGTGGATTAAGGAACTCCACATGAAACCAGAGACACTGAAACTTATAGAGGAGAAAGTAGGGAAAAGCCTCGAAGACATGGGTACAGGGGAAAAATTCCTAAATAGAACAGCAAAGGCTTGCGCTGTAAGATCAAGAATCGATAAATGGGACCTCATAAAGTTGCAAAGTTTCTGCAAGGCAAAAGACACCGTCAATAAGACAAAAAGACCACCAACAGATTGGGAAAGGATCTTTACCTATCCTAAATCAGATAGGGGACTAATATCCAATATATATAAGGAACTCAAGAAGGTGGACTCCAGAAAATCAAATAACCCCGTTAAAAAATGGGGCTCAGAACTGAACAAAGAATTCTCACCTGAGGAATATCAAATGGCAGAGAAGCACCTGAAAAAATGTTCAACATCCTTAATCATCAGGGAAATGCAAATCAAAACAACCCTGAGATTCCACCTCACACCAGTCAGAATGGCTAAGATCAAAAATTCAGGTGACAGCAGATGCTGGCGAGGATGTGGAGAAAGAGGAACACTCCTTCATTGTTGGTGGGATTGCAAGCTGGTACAACCACTCTGGAAATCAGTTTGGCGGTTCCTCAGAAAATTGGACATAATACTACCAGAGGATCCAGCAATACCTCTCCTGGGCATATATCCAGAAGATGTTCCAACCGGTAAGAAGGACACATGCTCCACTATGTTCATAGCAGCCTTATTTATAATAGCCAGAAGCTGGAAAGAACCCAGATGCCCCTCAACAGAGGAGTGGATACAGAAAATGTGGTACATTTACACAATGGAGTACTACTCAGCTATTAAAAGGAATGAATTTATGAAATTCCTAGGCAAATGGATGGATCTGGAGGGCATCATTCTGAGTGAGGTAACATATTCACAAAAGAACTCACATAATATGTACTCACTGATAAGTGGATATTAGCCCAAAAACTTAGGATACCCAAGATATAAGATACAATTTGTTAAACGCATGAAACTCAAGAAGAACGAAGACCAAAGTGTGGACACTGTGCCCCTTCTTGGAATTGGGAACAAAACACCCATGGAAAGAGTTACAGAGATAAAGTTTGGAGCTGTGAAGAAAGGATGGACCATCTAAAGACTGCCATATCCAGGGATCCATCCCATAATCAGCTTCCAAACGCTGACACCATTGCATACACTAGCAAGATTTTGCTGAAAGGACCCAGATATAGCTGTCTTGTGAGACAATGCCGGGGCCTAGCAAACACAGAAGTGGATGCTCACAGTCAGCTATTGGATGGATCACAGGGCCCCCAATGGAGGAGCTAGAGAAAGTACCCAAGGAGCTAAAGGGAACTGCAACCCCATAGGTGGATCATTATTATGAACTAACCAGTATCCCAGAGCTCTTGTCTCTAGCTGCATTTATATCAAAAGATCGCCTAGTAGGCCATCACTGGAAAGAGAGGCCCATTGGACTTGCCAACTTTATATGCCCTAGTACAGGGGAATGCCAGGGCCAAGGGGTGGGAGTGGGTGGGTGGGGGACTGGGGGGGGTGTATTGGGGACTTTTTGGATAGCATTGGAAATTTAATTGAGGAAATTACCTAATTAAAAAAATAAAATAAAAGGGAAGCTCTGCCCTTGTGCAGGATTGTTGAAGGCCATGTTTGCCTAGAGATAAGTTATTATAGGTGATTGTGATGGTTTGTATATTCTTGGACCAGGAAGTGGCACCATTTGGAGGTGTGGCCTTGTTGGAATAGGTGTGGTCTGGTAGGAATGGGTGTGTCACTGTGTGTGTAGGCATAAGATCCTCACCCTATTTGCCTGAAAGTCAGTCTTCCCACTAGCAGTCTTTGGATGAAGACATAGAGCTCTCATCTCCTCCTGTGCCATGTCTGCCTGGATGCTGCCATGCTCCCACCTTGTTGGTAATGGACTGAACCTCTGAACCTGTAAGCAAGCCCCAATTAAATGTTGTTTTTATAAGACTTGCCCTTGCTCATGTTGTCTGTTCACAGTAGTAAAACTCTAACTAATATCATGATAGAGCTGAAGAGGACAACAACTTCCATTCTTTCCACGAAGTTTGTTGACAGGGAATCAAGGCTGAGAGTTGGTTGTCATTTGACTAAAAGCAGATTCATTTCAAACTTGAAATAATGGAAAAATATATGTAAACATCTTAATCATTCATAATTATACAGTTCGCTGGTATCAACACAAAAAGAGTCCTCTTAACTTGATTTGTATGTCAGCACTCCAGAGTTAAAAGACATTTGATAACTAGTGATCTTAATCCAGCACTTTCTTACTTTTCCAAGACATGGAAAGATGGAAGATAATAAGGTTTACATGGTATACTACAGTCAAATTATAATTTTACCCTTGGCCAGAAGCAAAGACTATTCACGGACTCTAGCTGCCCTAGTAACTACCAGACCACCTAGAAAGATCAATAGATCAGCACATCTGTAACTAGCTCAGAGCACATCAGTATGCCACAGTTTCCCAGCTGGAAAGCCTAGTTCAAAGAAATAAAGGAACCAACTCCCCAGTGCAAAAGTTAAAATAAAAATGCTGGCATGAGTATCCTATTGTGAATGACCTGTGATTGGCAAGAGCAGGCTGAAAGAGGAGAAGGGCACAAAGAGCCTTGGAAACTAACTGCAGCAAAGGCAGCTGGCATGGTCTTACACAAGTCACTCAGAAGACAAGCATGTGGGCATTGGCCAGTGTATTTTACAGTAAACTGTTTAATCTAGCATGCTGGTTTGAATGAGACCCAATTTAAAATCTTTATCTACCTTTGCTGGTAGGCATTTGAGTCAAAATACAAGTGTTTTTGAGTTCAAGCAAAATATTGGGTCACCTGAAGAATCTCCTCGCTCTTTAAAGGGGGATATCTGCCTATCATTAGATTTATAAGATGGTTTCTGACTTAGTTCATTCAAGTCAGGAAAAAGCTGTAGTCAAAAGTCCTGAGCATTTAGCAATGTATAACCAGTTGGTAGGCTCCTTCCTAGGAAAGACTTTCTCCCACTCTCAGCATTCCTTAGTTGCTTAAAGCTCTTTGTCTAGGATTAAGGTCTCTTATGCTATACACATATGATAGGCCATGAATTTGAAAAAAGAGCAAGAAGGGCTTTAAGGGAGAAGGGCTTTGTGGAAAATGATAGTATAAACTCAATAAATAAATGTGAATTTTTAAAAAAGTATCAAGCAAAGCTATTATCACAGAAACAATTACTAAGAATCAGATCAGACATTCTTTCTTCCAAGTATTAAGTTTCCTAGGAAATAAGGAATTTGAAAGAAGATCCTGAATAAAAACTGCTATAAATAATAAGCTAAGTGAAACAAGAGGCCTGATTTATAACATTTAAAAGTCAAAGGCCTCTAAAGTGAGTCTATAAAGATTTTAAGGCTCTATTATCATTTTTCAGTTCCCCACCACCACTTTGCCATTCCCTCTGTCTCCCACTCTCCCCTCTTCTTGCTCTGTTTTCCCTCTTTCATTGCTTCCTTCATTTTCCCTCTTTTCTCCTTTTTAATTTTTTTTACACTCCATATTTTATCCTCTCCCCATCCACCCTCTGACTCTTCCACATCCCATACCTCCCCCCACGCCATGCCTTCATGTGGATGTCCCCACCCCCACCCCACCTGACCTCTAAACTCCCTGGGACCTCAGGTCTCTAACACTTGCTACATGTTAGAACTTTTACATATTTTATTTCATTTAATATAGAAGGTAAACTAAGTTAAGACTTGTAAAGAAACACAATCATTATCTAATGCATAGAAGACATAAATAGCTATGAGGCACACAAGACAAAAATGTTCTGAGTTTATAATCAATGCCCACAATCCAGATCAATTGATGCCCAGACAGGTTAATTTCTCATGATGATTTCAAAAGTTAATGGTAAACCTAGGATATGGGCATTTTCATCCCAAATAATTGCTGTTATATCATTACAACTATCAAGCTTAGCAGTCAATGCATGAGTGCGACCATGTTCATCAGTACCTATACCTTTGAAAACTTTTTGGCTAGAGACTTGACTGAGTTTCAGATTCTCTCTTCAGACCCTCAAAATACCCCTTGTCTAGAATAGAAGGTCTCAACTACATAACATATGAGAAAAGATCAAGAGCTGGTGCTGCCCTTATGAGTGTGCTCCAAACCATCCAGCACATTTTCTGTCATCCCTCTAGTAATTCTACTCAAGCTAGCCCAAATTAAAGTACACATTGCATCATAAAATAGTTGATATACACTCTCTGTTTGAGGAGCAGATGTAGAAAACTATGACTACACTATGGCCTGAAGATCATACTATAATTTTATTTGGAATTTAAGGAAGAAAGTGGGGGTATGTAACATGAATGATACTGTCTTATATTCCAAATCATTGCAACAGATTAGACAGACCTCATTGGAAGGCAGAGAAAGACACTTGTCTCTGATATGTGAACAGACATAAACAGGGACACAGTTTTTCTACTTTCACTGTTTCCCATACTTTGAAATTAAGACTGACTTAGAGAGAGAGAAATTCTTAAAGGAGAAATAAAAACAAAAATGGGTTCTCATAAGGAATAAACTCAGAATAAAAGAAACATAAACAAGGAAATCCTGTTCTGAATTATCATAGAGAATAACTACTTTTTGAGTTTTTGTGGAGCAGATGTGGTGCGTGCGTGCATGCGTGCATGTGTGTGTGTATGTGTGTGTGTGTGTGTTTAATATCTCAGTAAGTCTGAAGAAGTAATAAAACTATGAAATGTAAAGCATTTACAAAGGACTTGATTTTCCATAGTTCAATGAACACTCCAGGAATTCTAGAGCAGATGCAAAGCTTACACTAATAAAAACAAAACAAAACAAAATAACAAACAAAAACAAAATAATTAATATCATAAAGAGAAACTGGCCTAAGGTGAAGAACTGGAACACTATAAGACAACCAAAATAGTATTATAATTTATTGATTTCAGGTCCTTTGATATGGCTGGAGTTTGGGGCACATATGTAGAAAGGTGAGAGAAGAGACTGGATAAAGAACAAGTAAAAGCCAAGTGTAAGAAAAGGAGGCATTATGTAGTGTAAGGTAGGCCTTAGCCCCTGCTACTCATGAAATCTCAGCTTTACTGAAGGAAAGCACTTTGAATTCTTTCTCTAATGTGCAATGTTGTAGAGGAAAAAGAAAGAGGTGGCTAGCATACATTTCACTATCCATGAGTATATTTCAGCAATATCTTTCAGTATGATATTTTAACAATGTGAATGTAACTGATCATTATCACTTTCCTAAATTTGGAATTGAAATATTGGGGGGGGGGCAAGGGTGAAGACTTCATGCAATGTACATTCTATCCAAGTTACACAGTTATTCCAAAAGAATTTTTAAAACTACAAATTTAATGAGCTGCACTCAGATACTTAATGAAGCTGGAATAGGAGACAATGAAGCTACAAATGAAGAAATATCCATTATTCTCATTTTTCTCTGGAATCCCTGCCATAAGCTGTGCATCAAAATAATTGGCCAGAATACATGGAAACTATTGGCAGAGGTTTTCTGTGAGGGTTAGGCTTGTACAATGACATGAAGAAAAGATCAGGTGTCCCTTGGTTGGCGTGCTGTCACATTTCTGCTGCCTCTGGTTTGTGCAAGCAAGCACTAAAGTGCAAGGACAGTGAGTGAGATAACTGCAATGGGCTTTGGTAGGGTGAGATTTACTGAGACTACTTGAAAGCAATGACAGAAGAGGCAAAAGGTAGCATGTATACAATTCAAGGAGGAATGAAGACAGGCACTTGTGAATACAACCCCAAAGCACAGTGCTTTCTGAAAGCTAGAGGGACAGATGTTAAAAGGATGGCAACAGGATCAAATTAAGAGCAAAACACTATGAAAGGGGAGATGAAAGAACATGTCTGCACTTGTCTTGAGAGGTTTACTTTGAGGTCTATGCAAGGAGCAAATAAATACCTTTGATACACTTACAAACAATAAAATCATCCTTAAGGAGCAAGTAGCTCTATGTTGCATCCAAAAAGCCTTCTAATATTGAGGCTGACAGATCCACTTCACTATGAATCAATGTTCTCAGGAGGGAGATCAATGTCTTAGGAGGGAGATTTTGGAAACATAAGAAAGTATTATAAAAGTTGAATTATAAGAAAAGATCTGCAGCAATATCTGATTGTGTTATAGAAACAATGGGCTGGGCGTGGTGGCACACACCTTTAATCCCAGCATTTAGGAGGCACAAGCAGGTGGATTTCTGAATTCAAGGCCAGCCTGGTCTACAGAGGGAGTTCCACCTGAATTCATTCCACTTCAGCCACATCTAATCTCCAAGCCAAGACTAGACCCATACATTCTCTCTTCTTTCCCAACCAGCATATGAAACACAGAACTAACAAGTCTACATGCTCAGATCTCTTCACAAAAAATACAAATATGAGAAATCAAGGTAATATTTCCATTGTCAAAACCTGTCAGTCCTGCAGAATTGTTTGCCAATAGAGCAATCATAGATTACATCAAAGAATTCAAATAATTAAATAAGGGGAAAGAACTTACCTGAGTAACTGATGCCCATTAAAACATAGGCTTATGGAAATGACAAAGACAATTAAGGATAAAGCAAACATTGAAAAGGACTCACAGTGAAGTGAAAAATGAATTGAAAAGCCCAATTGTAACTCAAATATAAAACTCAATGGAAAGACTTATAAGTATAATTAATCAAACAGAAGCTAGACATCAAGGGTCAAAGATAAAGTAGAGGAGCTAGACCAACTAAGCAAAAAATATGAAATAAAATAAAAAACAAATGAGCAAAATATCTGGGAAATGTGAGACATCATAAAAATTCCAAACCTTCAAGTTACAGGAATGAATGAGACAGTTAAATCCCACATCAACTATGTAGACCATATCTTAACTAAAATCATAGAAGAAAACTTCCCCAAATTAAGGAAAGACATACCCATACAGATACATGAAGCACATGGAACACCAAATGGATAAGATCAGAATAAGAAATCCCCATGGCATATTACTAGTAAAGTCACACACAACAACAAAAAAGTACTAAAAATTTCAAGAGAAAAATCACAAGACATATATAAAAGAAAATTCATGAGAATGGAAAGTTTGAAAGCTAAAAGAACCTAGGGCAATGTGTTCCAAGTACTAAAAGATGATGATGGCCAATCAATACTAATATACCCAATAAAACTATATTCTACAGTTGAAGGAGAAAAGAATCACAATAAAAAGAGCCTAAATATGTATATATAACAAATGAAATCTAGATAAAATACAAGAATCTATATTTCTGTCTGGAAAGAGGAATGAGTACAGCCAAGATCAGCAGCAAAGCAAACTAACCAATAAAACCAACCCAAACAAAAAACCTATAATGCTTAAAACACAAAGTACTCCAGAGACTCAACATCAAAATTAAACAGCACAGTGACCGAACTCAAGACACACCTTTCATTAATTTTAAACAATAATTGCCTCAGTTGTCCAATCAAAAGGCACAGGCTAGGTTGAACTGTTGGTTTATTACCTTCTTCAGCAGGTTGCATGACACCTTCTAGTATTATGAAAGCTACTCCTCAGGGAGGAACCTTCTGCCTTACATCCAGGCTGGTAAACCTCTGGATTCTGTACCTGAAGGTTCAAGTCTCTTCAGCATCAGTATCTTACCTTCCACATTTTTCAGGGGGAGGGAGCATGTAAACAAAAGATATAGCAACACCTTACAATGTTTTGGGGGTCTCTTGGACCAACAACTCAAAAGAGGACTTTTCAGGTTCAGTGTTGGGTCGTTGTTGTTAGATAATCTATGTCTCTCAGAGGGAGCATTGTCAGCCAAAATTGAAAATTTAAACTCATATAAGTGCATTTAAATTATATCTATGTATTTATACAATGACCTATAACAATAACCAGTATAGCATGATAAACCTAAACATGCAACAGAGGTAAGCATACCTTGGAACTACCCAAAAGCTCTCTAATTAGATTCAAGATCTACTCAACAAGAGTGAAATCATGCTTGGTACTGGCAACTGAGGCAATTCCCTAGGGGTATCATGCATCTTATAGGAGAATCTACAACCACCATTTTACTAAGACAGCATCATCCTTAACTCCATTCTAAACATTTTTTTCTTATCCCTCTCTAACAGAGGTAAGTATAGTCCTCATTCCTCACTATGGAGACACCTCTTTAGAATAAATGGAGAACATTACAGAAAGCAACAACCAATCAAAACACAGAGTTGTGGGATGCCAGTTCCAACTGATATATCTGCAACTTTACTTCATCTGAAGCTCAATAATCATTACAGAAGAGTAAACAGAAAGACTCTAAGAACTAGAGTAACAAGGAGTTTGCTGTGACAATGTATCTCCTAGAAATGTCAGAAGTTATACTGAGGAGTCTTGCCAACATGGCTGCCTAAACATGACTTGAACAAGGACAAGAAAAATAGAAATGCTAATGTTGACATGGGAATGCTCATGAACTTTCAACCCTAAACAAAGTATTACAACCAACTAAGAAATGCTGAGAACAGGAGAAATAGTATTCCCCAGGGAAGAGCAAGCACACCAATTGGTTATCCATTACCAGATAGTCATTCCAGAAACATATATCCAAGTACTATTATATAGACTGAATAGGATGAATTTATATATTTACAAATACATAATGTTATATGTAACAATCAAATATTTGAAAGAGAGCAAGAGAGAGTATATGAGGGTTTGGGGAGAGTGAAGAAAAAGAGAAAAATTGTGTCTACATTTTAGTCTCAAAACAATTTCAAAATATTAAGACTAATTCAAAACATTGGCATTTATAGTTATGCAATATAATTAACTAAATGGAAGATAAAGAAAGATTTTACTAGATAAATGGTGAGATTATTGTGTAATCCTAGAAAAAGTAGAAAATATCTAATACCATCACCATCTCTCATGTATCTGCTTGTGTTGTGGGTTTCAAGGCTCCTAAACTGCTATGCTCAGTCATTTTAGTTTAAGATTCCATTAGATAATTGTCTGTAAAATAGGTGTATCTCTTATAAGTGAGTATAAAATGTATATATATATACATATATATACAAATATATATACATGTACGTGCATGTGTGAGTGTGTGTGTGTGTGTGTTTGTGTGTATTTCTCTGGGAAGGAGAATCAATGTCCTTTATCAGCTCCTCGAAATGGTCATAAATCACTCAGAAATAAAGAAGGCCTTTGAAACATGTTATATTTAGAATGACTGATTTATTAAAATAAATATTGTTTTATTTAAAAACCAGTAAGGTGTTATGAGCATTAGTACTTGCTAGTTGGACAGTCAGTTCTTGACACTAGACAGTTAAGGACCATGTATCTAAAACTTCTGTGGACCTTGAAAACTTGCAAGTTGTTCAAGGAGAGGGAGTTAGGGAGTTTGGTTTCTAATTTAGATTACAATTTATTATTCAAAGCAACCATAATTTTTGCTATATAATTTCCAAGTCTAAAAACAAGTAGTCTATCTATTAAGGAATAAAACTGTAGCAACAGTATTTTGCTCAGAAAATAATATATATTAGAACCTATTATTCTTTTAATTAGATTTATTATAGTACCTCAACTCCTTTAAATCTGTCTCAAAGCAGATGTGATTCTTATAGATGCCCTAATGTTTCATGGATGGCTTGGGAAAGTGTTTCTCATTCTTAGATTCAGGCATCAACAAATACTTTCAAGCAGATAATAATGGCAATTATCATTCCAATATCTCACTAAAATATTATGGATCCTTTACAAATCCAAATGGATAATTGATATTGCCATCAGTAGAGTTGGCAGCTAAAGGGCAAAAATTATGTAGAAGGATAATGGAATATATGAGGAACATGTGTCTATTAGTAGATCTAAAATTTTCACAATTGGGCATATATCTAGAGAATGCAATTCCATAATGGAGACCTCCACATGACTCAGCCAGCGACAGAAATAAAGATGAAAGCACTCTTAACAGAAGGCATAGCTTGCCATATCTGTCTCTCCTACCATTTTGCCCACATGGAGACTGATGCCCATCCTGACATTACCTTTGAATTACAGAGATCAAGATCCCTAAGAAGAGCAAGGAACTGCCTGAGGTCCACACTAGCTTGTCCTTTGATTCTCTGCAGATTCTTTTGCTTTAAGAAATTTTGTTAGCCAGAAGCTTTCATGAGCACAGTAGGAAGAAAAAAAGGTGTTCTCTTTACTCAGTGGATAGGTTCTTGGGAAGTTACATGTAAGTCACAGACTAAAAGCCAGGAAGTAGCTCTGTTAAAAGACTGTTTACACTTATCATTATGTATCTTAAAAAAAAACCTATGCTCACATAAAATAAATAACATACTTTATATGTTTATATTTTTCATATCAACCACTGTGTACATATGTCCACATACACACATATACACATATACACACAGAAAGATGGATTGAGCTATTTTACAATAATATTGTGAGGAAATATTTAAGTCCCTTTACAATCCAGTAAGAAAACCAATGCTAAGTTCTTGCTATGTTCAGATGGCATTTTCTAAAATTTCACTTCATAAAAATTCTTGTCAACCAATTTGTAATAAATGCCTGTTTAAAGGAAATGTGTAGACAGGCATCATATTTTGATCACTTTAATGGTAATCACCACATTTCATGGAAGGGTAAATTCACTATTCTTATCAGGTATTCTAGGGAATGGAGGGTCACAGATAATGTGGGGAGGGAGGAACAGAGACTATTGTTTTCTGGTGCTTACCCAGCAGCAATGTCATGTCACAGAACTTGGAGAGATGTTTTATATTGAAAGGCAATGGAATTGCAAATATGTTTTAGTCTTAAATAGCAACAAACAAACAACAAATAAACAAAAACAGCATAAAAGCAGAAGATAGCAAAGAGTCTTTGATCATTTTGGCTTCCTTGGATGAGAAAATAATTCTGCTGTGTGCATCTGCCTGAATCTTTGCTCAGGAGAGGATGGAAGCATCAGAATTGACAAGCAGATCTGGATATTTTCAGAGACTGGAATAAGAGAAAATAGCATGAAGAAATAAAAAAAAATCCCATAACATACTCACTCCATAGCTTATTGACAAGATTAATTACCTCATAACTGCTTTAATAAAATGTCTTCAAGCATATTGCAACAATAATTACCCATAAAACTCCTAATGAATTCAATTTCCCCAGATATTACTCTGCTCCAACTAGGGAGTGTAGAAGAAATAGGAGGGGGTTGCAATTCTGCTCTTAGTGGGGGCAAAGAGAATAGAAGGAGAATGAGAGATGGCTGGAGGAACTAGACAGTTTCTAACTAGTTCAAGCACATAGGGCTGGGTGGTATGTATTCTGGTTTTCACTTTGTAATGTTTCATATTGATTTATGTGTCAATTGATTAGCAGGCCGATGTTTCTGTTTTTATTTAAAAAAAACTTTTAAATATGACCATCACTCTCCTTTTACTCATGTCCATATCTCCAGTGTGTGTTTGTATATACAAGTATACTTATGTATGCACGAATTTATCTCCAGTCCTCTTCAACACGAATATTCTACTTCTTGTTCTGGCCAAACTGCTCTTGATAAAACAGAGAGCAGGGAAACACGGTGCTGTGCCAATTCACACACTTGCTTCTCCCTGCTGGATATTTGAGTCATAATTTACTACTAGGACCATCATGCTGCTTAAGGGTTACTCTGGACACATTTCAAATATCTCCAATTCTTTGTGTCCAGAGGCAGACATGCTCAGAACTTGTCATATCTTCCTCTTTAATTGGATCTTTTCTAGCTTGTGTCCTAGTCCCACAAATTTCTGCTATGTCACCACTATCATAATAGAGTGCAATGACAAAGGACTGGGCTTTACATTGGAAGTCAGAATGAGCCTAGACCTCTTGATGGCCACAATATTTTATGCCAAATCACTTGAAATCTTCAAACATCAATTCCTCTGTACTTATCTCTGACAATATTAATTCAATAATACAATTTGTGTATTCTACTTAAAAGTGAGATGCAGAAGAAAAGGACAATATTGGCAGAATGTTTTCACTATTTCATACCTATTTTCTGAATTCTGAAGTAACAATTCTGTGCTAAGTATTAGGCTATCAACCAACTAAAATGCCTAGAC
The DNA here is from genome assembly GCF_978045245.1 of Mus caroli. Classification (NCBI taxonomy): domain Eukaryota; kingdom Metazoa; phylum Chordata; class Mammalia; order Rodentia; family Muridae; genus Mus; species Mus caroli. Next base: position 25,097,050 of record NW_028227260.1, read on the forward strand.
ATGGAACCTAGTCACAACAGACATATCTGCAAAACAGGTTGGATATTTAAGGCTAAGGGAACACTGGAGAAAAGGGGTAGGAAAGATTGTAAGAGTCAGAGGAAATGAGAGTTTGCTGTGAGGCTGGATCTCCTAGGGATGTCAGGATCTACAGTCATGAAAATCTCCAATATTATTGCCTAAACATGACCTGAACAAGGACAAATTCCAATAGACATGCTAGCATGGATGCAAGATTTCAAGCCTATAAAAACAGAAGAAAGGCAACTGAAGGAAGATAAGAGTGAGAGAACAGTTTTCCTCAGAAAAAGAACATAGCAATTGGTTGTCCCATACAAAATGGCCAAAACTGGACTATAGAAATAATATTGTACAGACTGAACAGGTTGTATTTAGGTGTTTAGGAATAAATATTGTTATATTTTGAGTGAGAATGGCCCCAAAGGCTCATATATTTAGATGTTTGGTCTGCAGTTGGTGGAATTATTTGGGAAGTATTATGAGGTATGCCTTTGTTAGAGAAACGTAAATGGGCCTAAAGACTTCAAAAGCTGAAACATCCTTCTCATCATCCTCTTCCTCCTCCTCCTCCTCCCTCTCCCCCTCCTCCATATTTGGATGTTTGGTCTACAGTTGGTGGAATTATTTGGGAGGTATTATGAGGTATGTCTTTGTTAGAGAAATCAGAATGGGCCTAAAGACTTCAAAAGCCAAAACATCCTCCTCCTCTTCCTCCTCATCCTCCTCCTCCCCCACCTCCTCCTTGATATTAGAATGGCTACTCCAGCTTGTTTCTTCTCCATTTGCTTAGAAAATTGATTTCCAGCCTTTTACTCTGAGGTAGTATCTGTCTATATTCCTGAGGTAGGTTTCCTGTATGCAGCAAAATGTTGGATCCTGTTTATGTAACCAGTCTGTTAGTCTATGTCTTTTTATTTGGGAATTGAGTCCATTGATGTTAGGAGATATTAAGGGAAAGTAGTTGTTCCATCTTGCTATTTTTGTTGTTAGAGTTTGGATTCTATTCTTGCAGCTATCTCTTCTTCTAGGTTTGTTGAAGAATAACTTTCTTGCTTTTTCTAGGGCATAATTTCCCTCCTTGTGTTGGAGTTTTCCCTTTTTTATCCTTTAAAAGGATGAATTCCTGAAAAGAAATTGTGTGAATTTGGTTTTGTCATTGAATACTTTGATTTCTCCATGTATGGTAATTGAGAGTTTTCTGGGTATAGTAGCCTGAGCTGACATTTGTGTTCTCTTAGGATCTGTATACTTCTGCCCAGGATCTTCTGGCTTTCATAATCTCTGGTGAAAAGTCTGGTGTAATTCTAATATGTCTGCCTTTTTATGTTACTTGACCTTTTTCCCTTACTGCTTTTAATATTCTATCTTTTTTTTAGTGCATTTGTTGTTTTGATTATTATGAGTCAGGAATTTCCTTTCTGGTCTAGTCTATTTGGAGTTCTGTAGGCTTGTTGTATGTTTCTGGGCATCTTTTTTCTTTAGGTTAGGGAAGTTTTCTTCTCTAATTCTGTTGAAGATATTTACTGGCCATTTAAGTTGAAAATCTTCATTCTCACTACCAGAAGATTCAGCAATACCTCTCCTGGGCCTATACTCAGAAGATGTTTCAACTGGTAATAAGACACATGCTCCACTATATTCATAGCAGCTGAATTTATAATAGCCAGAAGCTGGAAAGAACTGAGATGTCCCTCAACAGAGGAATGGATACAGAAAATGTGATACATTTACACAATGGAATACTACTTAGCTATTAAAAACAATGAATTCATGAAATTCTTAGTCAAATGGATAGATCTGGAGGATATCATCCTGAGTAAGGTAACTAACCCAGTCACAAAAGAAAACACATGGTATGTACTCACTGATAATTTGATGTTAGCCCAGAAACTTAGAATATCCAAGATACAATTTGCAAAACACATGAAACTCAAGATGAATGAAGACCATAGTGTGGAGACTTCATTCTTTCTTAGAATGGGGAACATAACACCCAAGGAAGGAGTTACAGAGACAAAGTTTGGAGCTGAGGTGGAAGGAAGGACCATCAAGAGAATACCCCACCCAGGGGATCCATCCCATAATCAGCCACCAAACCCAAACATTATTGCATATGCCAGCAAGATTTTGCTGACATGACCCTAATATAGCTATCTATTCTGAGGCTATGCCAGTGCCTGGCAAATACAGAAGTGAATGCTCACAATCATCTATTAGATGGAACACAGGGCTCCCAATGGAGAAGCTAGAAAAAGTACCCAAGGAAATTAAGGGGTTTGCAACCCTATAGGAGGAACAACAATATGAACTAACCGGAATACCCAGAGTTCGTGTCTCTAACTGCATGTGTAGCAGAATATGGCCTAGTCGGCCATCACTGGGAGGAGAGGCCCTTGGTCTTGGGAAGATCATATGCCCCAGTACAGAGGAATGCCAGGGCCAGTAAGTGGGAGTAGATGGATTTGGGAGCAGGGCAGGGTGAGTGTACAGGGGACTTTGGGGATAGAATTTGAAATGTAAATGAAGAAAATATCTAATAAAATAAATTAAAAAAATAAAAATAAATAGAAAGAAAAAAATCTTCATTCTCATCTATGCTTATTATCCTTAGGCTTGGTCTTCTCATTGTGTCCTGGATTTCCTGAATGTTTTGAGTTAGGATCTTTTTGCATTTTGCATTTTCTTTGCTTGTTGTGGCCATGTTCTCTATGGAATCTTCTGCACCTGAGATTCTCTCTTCCATCTCTTGTATTCTGTTGCTGATGCTTGCATCTATGGTTCCTGATTTCTTTTCTAGGATTTCTATCTCCAGAGTTGTCTCTACTTTGGGTTTCATTGTTTCTACTTCCATTTTTAGGTCTTGGATGGTTTTATTCAATTCCATCACCTGTTTGGTTGTGTTTTCTTGTAGTTCTTTAAGGGATTTTTGTGTTTCTTCTTTAATGAATTCTACCTGTTTAGCAGTATTTTCCTGTAATTCTTTACGTGAGTTATTACTGTCCTTCTTAAAATCCTCTACCAGCTTCATGAGATATGTTTTTTAAATCTGAATCTTGCTTTTCGGGTATGTTGGGGTGTCCAGAACTCGCTGTGGTGGGAGTACTGGGTTCTGTTGATGCTGAGCAGTCTTGATTTCTGTTAGTAAGATTCTTACCTGTCTTTGCCTTTGCCATCTGGTAATCTCTGATGTTAGATTTTCTAGGTGTCTCTGGCTGGAGCTTGTTCTTCCTGTGATTATGTTAGCCTCTGTTAGCACTCCTGGGCGTCCAACTCTCTCCTGAGTTCCAGTGGTCAGAGCACTCTCTGCTGGCAAGCTCTCCTCTGCCTTGGAAGGTAGCCAGAGGTCTTGGTTTCAGTTCTGCCTCCTGGCTGAGGATGAAGGCCAGAAGTGACCCTGTGCAAGAATCTCTGTTGCTTCTGTGGCCTGTGTGATCTCCTGCGGTCACTGGTCTCTGAGAGACCAGGGATACAAGATGGCATTCTCACCTGAGTCCTGTGGTCAGAGCCCTCTCTGGAGGCTGACTCTCCTCAATGATCCTAAGATCCTAGTAGTGCTGAGTGCCTGTGACATGGAGAGTCTTCTGGGGACAGTGGGACTGTCCACCAAGTTCATGCCCAAGTTGGTATGGGGCTGGCGCTGACCGGAATCAAGATAATTTTTTAAAGATAATTATTAAGTTAATTAAGTCTGGCACAGAAAATAGTTATTGTTTTATTCTGTATATAGCAAGTTTAAATATTGAGTATTAGTAAAGATCAAGTGTATGTCCAAGGTTACCAGCTCAAATCTAACAGCAGTACTGGATTAATGTGACTCAGATGTTCTTTGACTTTTATGTAATCCATGCTAAAATTTAATAGTTACTATGAGACTGTAAGAGGTGAGACCAGGTGATATTTTTAAGGCAATCTTTGTAATTTGCAATCATAAATCACTAATATGTTCATTCTATTAATGGAATGATAAATGTGTTAATCAGATTTTCAATTCTTTGACAAGATGCCTCAAATAATCAACTAAAAAAAGAAAGATCTATTTAAGGAGTGGTATGGATGGAGAGAGAGAGAGAGAGAGAGAGAGAGAGAGAGAGAGAGAGAGAGAGAGAGAGAGAGAGAGAGAGAGATCCTTATCTCACCTTCAAATGCACATCTAAAATGTCTTTCTTAGGTTCTATCTTCTAAAAGCTGAGGTGTACCTCACAGTAGTGAATAACCAAAGCTTATAGCCTATAATGTAACAGGAGGGAGGTATGTTTCAATTTTAACAATGAAATAATACACTCTCTGGAAAGTGAGTGTACTAAAAAAGCCATGAAGTACCAGTCCAACATGAACAAGTTTCATGCCAGGTTAGGCTATACAGAAAAATCCTATCTGAAACCAAAACAACAATAATAGCAAAGAACATCCAAAAAAGTACCTCAAGTCAGCTCGGCTATCTATACATTATGAAATCCATATCTTTCATTACAGAAAACCCCTGTGAACTCTGCCACTGAAAAGACCATTATGATATAAACCTGTCATTTGTAATTAAAACTGTGAGCCTAAATTTATCTATGTCTCTTATTGTTCCCACCAAAAATGAACTAAGATATGAATGAACCTATATCTTTGGGTTCAAGCTAGTGTTCCTTCTATGATACAATACTGTACTTTACAACCATGAATGTACAATATTACTAAAATGAAGTTTTAGCAGTGTCTTTGAATCTAGTCCTACAAAAAAAAGCATTAGAAGGAAAACCTCAAACTAAAGTGGTTAACTACACACAAGAAGCACAAGGAATAAATAACTCTAGGCCACCAAATCAAAAGTCAGAAAACACTGCATGTGTTTGTCTACTTTGTGTAAGTAAACAAAATAACAGGAATCAACAAACACTGCTCATTGACTACTCTCAACATCAGGTCTCAGTTACCCAATAAAACAGCAAAGAATTACAGAGTAGATGAGAAAACAGGGTCCCTCTTTCTGCTGCATCTAAGAAACATGTCATTAAGGTTAGACCTTATCTCAAGATAAAAGGATAGAAAAAGATATTCCAAGCAAATGGACCAGTATACTCATCTTAATATCTGAGAAAATAGAGTTCAAACCAAAATTAATCAGAAGATAGAGGGAAAGACACTACATACTAATGAAAGGAAACATCTACCAAAATGACACAATTCTTACCATCTATGCATCAAGTACAAGGGCACCTAGCTTCATAAATGATCACTACTATGTAACTTAATTTTCTTCATATCCTATGTTTAATGATGGTTCTTAAACACTTTAATCTCCCTTTTATTGCTCTATCTATCAGAGGTAGTGGAAAAGAAAGCATATGGAGGAAGTGGACCTGTTTATAAAGATTCTTTGGAGCAACTCCCATCTGTGTTGTCTGGAAATCAGCAGTTCATTTCACAGGTTAGCAGGGGAAGTTCAGTCCACTTGCAAACACTTCACAGATACACCAGCAGTCCAATTCAGTAGAGTTGGAAGAGGAACAAGAATCAGCAGTGGTGGATACCTAGCAGAGACAACCAGGCCTCAGCCTCAGCACAAGTCAGCAGGAGGGACCAGGGAAAACAGGAAAAGTTCTTGGCTATGTCTCTCTCAGCAAAGCAAAGATCAGTGAAGAGTCGAGACCAACAAGCATTGCATAGCTAGCTCTGTATGCAAGCCCAGCTCAGCCTCCTTCATTGGCCATCTAGTCCTACTTATATTCCCTCCAATCTTCATGTGTCCTCCATGGGTCAGCACATATCTTGCCTTAGCAGCTGAAATCACTCTGTCACTCCCCCTAAGTCCACAGAATCGACAAGAAACTGCAGCATACCACCAGAAGTTTTTGGGTGCATTTCTCTCTATTGAGTCCAGACAAATGGAGCTCATCTACACAATGCAAGGTAGTAACTAGCCAATATCTGATTTGATTTAGGCCTATTCCATGAGGTGGAACCTATACAGGAAGCTTCTTATGTGACTAATAATCTAAAACTAGATAGGTCATTTACCTTGGATAAAACCATTTACTCTTGTTCTAGAGAAATATAGATAGCAATAAAATGACCCCAGATGACATGCTGCTATACTCATGATCAGTACCTTGCTCAAACAGAAAAGGGGAGGATCAGGATGGGAAGGGATATGGGGATGAACTTTGAGGACAAGAATGAGGAGAAACTATATTAAGGATATATAGTAAAAGCCAGTAAAGATGCAATTGAATGAAAGGGCCATGTTATAACTCCAGCAAGCAGCAGAACATGGCAGCTTCAGCCATGTGGTTCTGGATTTAAAGCCAAAGATAGAAGAAAGGAGTTATGGAATCTTCCTTCACATCTAAGGAAAGCTGCTGAGGTCAGGTGGCAGGGGTGTCCCTGGGTGGAAGCCCAGAGAGGCCATTGTGGGGAGCTATGAAGGTGAAGCCTAGATTGTAGTGGAAACTCCAAGTTGTTGGAGATGTCAGAGTTGTGGGATACCTGCAGATGAAAGCTGTTACCAGGGAATTGAAATAGTCTAAGAGAGAGAAGTGTGTTGTAGTCAACAAAGCAAAAAGAAGTTCTGAAGAGCCCTTTGACATCAGACATGGAGATGTAGAGTTTGGGACTTTGCCAACTGTTTTTTTAGGCCAATATTTTCTCACTATGTTCCCTTTCTTCTCTTTTGGAACAGTAGTGTACCATTATATGTTGGAAGTATGTGATCTATTTTTTGATTTTACAGAGGATTATAGTTAAATGATTGCATGAATTTCAGATGAGATTTTGCACTTTGGAGTAATATACAAGATTGAAACTGTTACAAACGATGCGGTCTTTGAAAGTTGTACTGAGCCAGGCGGTAGTGTCGCATGCCTTTGATTCCAGCACTTGGGAGGCAGAGACAGTTGGATTTCTGAGTTCAAGGCCAGCCTGGTCTACAAAGTGAATTCTAAGACAGCCAGGGCTACACAGAGAAACCCTGTCTCAAAAAACAAAACAAAACAAAACACCAACCAAACAAACAAAAACAAACAAACAAACAAAAAAACAAAAAATGACAGTTGTACTGAAAACATTTCTGCGTTATCATAAGATTACAAGTCTATGGGGCGCCAGGGAATAGAATGTGGTAGTTCGAATAGGTGGCTCACATGGACTCATGTGTTTGAATGCTTGGGCCATAGGGCTTGGAACTATTTGAAGGTTGTGGCTTTATTGGAGTGGGTATGGTCTTGTAGGAGGAACTGTCTCACTCTGGAGGTGACTTTGAAGTCTTATATACTCAATCAATAGCCAGTGTGGCTCATAGTCTCCTTTTGCTGTTTGCAAATCAAGATATAAAACTCTCAGTTCCTTCTCCAACACAAGGTCTGCCTACATGTTGCCATGCTTCTTACCATAATGATAATGGACTAAATTTCTGAAACTGTAATCCAGCCCTAATTAAATGTTTTCCTTTATAATAGTTGCCATGGTCATGGTGTCCCTTCACAGCAATAGAAACCCTAAGACATCTTGTCCTACTTCAATGTGATAGTTTTGTTTATTTATTATATTTAATTTTGTTATATGAATGAATGAATGAATGAATAAATGAATGAATGAAAACCCAGTCACTGGGTATAATTTAACAACAAAGCTGTCGTTCATACCTGCTGGGAGAGTGAAAAATCAGTATTTTCAAATTAAATGGAACTGGGTATATCAACCACTCTATGGCAGGCCGGCTGTTCCAGGATAGTTGACTAAACACCTAAAGCTCAGGAGGCTTTTTAATTTTTTTTTAAATGTGCTTTTATTTGGTTACAGTTTGATGTTTTTTGTTTGGTTGGTTTGGTTTATTTTCCTTTTTGGTTGTAGTTTTATGTCATTTTCTTGGTTGGGAATAATCTGTTGTTGCATTGGTTTTGTTGTTGTTTTTCTGTTGAGAAAGAACTTAAAGTTGGGTGAGTAGGGAGGGAGAGGGGATTTGGGAGGACTTCAAAGAGGGGAAGAATATCATCAAAATATGTTGTGGATAGCCCTGGAGCTAATTATATTTGATGTTAATTCTGTTCTGCTGTGAGGGGCAGTGAATGAGGAATGAGTCAGCACTCAGGCAATTTCCTATAAACCTGCTTACTCCTTAATTTGTAAAAGAAAGAAGAGCTGATGATTGGGCAGATAAAAGGGAAGGTGGATCAGAAGGTTGGGAGAGAGAAGGAGAAATGCAAGAGGGAGAGGATGTAGAGGAGGAGAAAGAAAAGCAGAGCATAACCACATGGCCTGGATAACCCACAAGTTCTAAGGCATCTCATAGATGTGGAAGATGGTAGCATATCGGTAGATCTGCCCAATCTAGGCACACAGTATGTATTCATATTAATTGTGTTGTGTTTTCATTGCTGGGGCATATTTGCATTGTAGATTTACCACAACAATACACACACATATATATTCACACACATAAACAAAGGGGGGCAAAGTCTGTTTTTGTCTAGCTGATAAAACTGAAGTAACCTAGAAAGTTGAATGTATTAGAAGATAAGACCAAGAATTGGGTCATGACAGACAATAATCTTAAAGATCAGTAATGAAAACCAACATTCTTAATTCATTTTTCATTTGCTTCTCTCTATTCTCCCTTTATCTTAAACATCCACTTGAGAAGATTTGCCCTGGTGTAGGACAATGATATATATTTTTTTATTATTTTTATTGGTTATTTTACATATTTACATTTCAAAGGTTATCCCCTTTCCAGGTTTCTCCTCCAAAATCCCCTATCCCATCGCCCTTCCCCCTGCTTCTAGGAGTGTGCGACCCTACCCACCCACCCACCCACTCCTGTCTCACCACCCTAGCACTCCCCTATACTGGGGCATCAAGCCTTCACAGGACCAAGGGCCTCCCCTCCCACTGATGCCAGGTAAGGCCATCCTTTTCTACATATGCAGATGAAGCCATGGTTTGCTCCATGTGTACTCTTTAACTAGTGATTTAATCCTTGGGAGCTCTAGGGGATCTGGTTCTTTGATATTGTTGTTCTTCCTATTGGGTTGCAAACCTCTTCAGCTCTTTCAGTCCTTTCTCTAACTCCTCCACTGGGGATCCTGTGCTCAATCCAATGGTTGGCTGTGAGCATCCACCTCTGTATTTGTCAGGCTCTGGAGACAACTATATCATGCTCCTGTCAGCAAGCACTTCTTGGCATCTGCAATAGTGTCTGGGTTTGGTGTCTGTATACGGGATGGATTCCCAGGTGGGGCAGTCTCTGCTCCACACACTTTGCCTCCATATTTTCTTTGAATATTTTGTTCCCCTTTCTAAGAAGAACTGAAGCATCCACACCTTGGTCGTCCTTTCTTGAGCTTCATGTGGTCTGTGAATTGTATCTTGGGTATTCCAAGATTTTGGACTAATATCCACTTATCAGTGAGTGCATACCATGTGTGTTCTTTTGTAATTGGGTTACTTCACTCAGGGTGATATTTTCTAGTTCTATCCATTTGCCTAAGAATTGCATGAAGTCATTGTTTTTAAAAGCTAAGTAGTACTCCATTGTGTAAATGTACCACATTTTCTGTATCCATTCCTCTGTTGAGGTATAGTTGGGTTGTTTCTAGTTTCTGGCTATTATAAATAAGACTGCTATGAACATAGTGGAGCATTTGTTCTTGTTATATGTTGGAACATCTTTGGGTATATGCCTAGGAGTCGTAGAGCTGGGTCTTCCAGGAAAATGCAAATCAGAATGACCCTGAGATTCTACCTCACACCAGTCAGAATAGCTAAGATCAAAAACTCAGGTGACAGCAAGTGCTAAAGAAGATATGTAGAAAGAGGAACACTCCTCCATTGCTGGTGGGATTGCAAACTGGTACAACCACTCTGAAAATCAGTCTGGCGGTTCCTCAGAAAATTGGGCAATGATGTATTAAGTTTCAGGCAAATATTACTATGTGTGGAAAATAAAATTAACCTTCAGAAAGTGATTTTTTTCTACACCTCGAAAGCAGTGAACCACATTGATAAAGGACCTGGCTACTGACAATGTGCTTGAGCACATTGTATATTGTACAATGTCCAATTGCTTAAAAATCTATTAAGAGATTTGTTTTTGAGGAATTCCGTTATGTCAATATGACCATTAGATTATCCTTGACCTTCACAAAATCTGTGTGCCATACGTGTTTAAATTTTGTTTTTAAGATTTACCTCCAGCACATTTGAAACAGCTTAGGAAAAGCCAAATGCCGACACATACTTCACTGTCATGAATCTAGCTAGAGGCACATCAAAGATGCAAGCCCCTCAAAATGGATTTTCAACTTTGATCAACAAAGGCATTATGATCAGAGCATATGTATACTCAGACACTGTTTTTAAAGGGGAAAGGAAGCATAAACATTGGTCATTTCACCAGCCTGGCTTACGTTGTAGCAATAACAAAAAATCAGGAGCATTTTGCTCTGTTGGGTGCTTTGAGAAATTGTCCTTTAAATTATTCAGGGTCCATTTGTCTCCATCTACCAGTGCACACAGTGTCAGATTAATTTTCAACAGTTAAGAATTAAGGCTCCTGAGTAACTCTGTGAGGAGAGTGGGAAAGTGAAACATGCTAAATTGACGATGCCTGGGCCAGCATGCCTCTTTTGTGTCAGGGACTTGATGAGTTGTCAGTAATTATACAATGAATGCTTGTGAGTCATGCCCTAAAATGACAAGGATGAGGGGCACCTTTCCATTACAGAATGGTTACAATCTGGGCAACATAAAACATTCTTTCACACCACAGAGGTAGCCAAGGCCACAGAATAGTGCACTGACCCCTGCCTAGTGCCTTAGTTTACCTTCTGTAAAGTATCCACAATACTGGATATTGGTACTTTGAAAAACAAGAATTTGACTTAAGTCACCATTGTGGAAGTTCAAGAGCATGGTGCCAAAATCTGGTCAACTATGAGCACATTCTGACAGCATGAAAGATAGCATCAGTGTAGAAATGTGTGCAAATGAAAGAGTTTACACAGATAATAAGAAAGCCAAAGGACTTAGGGGTGGTGCAGGTTGCTATATGGATGATAATCTTATTTTTCAGGTAGTAGTCTGACTACTTCCCAATAGTAGTACCCCGAGTTAAGTGCCTTCCACTAAGCCCCATCCTTTAAAGGTTAGTCCACTTTCACACCAGCATACTAAAGGCCACTTTTCCAGGACAAAAATCTCTGGAAGACACAGTCAAGCCAAACAATAGCACACACTAAATATTAAATTTAGTATAATCTGAATGATAACTTGTTGATAGTTACAATCCCCTGAAATGTTAAGTTGATATGGATAAAGAAAAATTTAAAGTGTATAAAGTATAGAACTCAATGGTATAGTACTTATTTATAATGTACAGGGTCCTTGCATAAGTCCTAAATACAAGGAGAAAAATTTGCAATTAGGGAAGTGGAAGAAAGGAAGGAAAATTATTCACCCTCCAGTTTTTCTTTGCAGTAACAGGATGTTGCAACTACTACACATGATGCACAGAGGGGCTTAATCAGATTACATGTATTTATATAATCTATATGGTATGAAAATAGTATTTGAATTAAAAATATTGTTTCATATATTCCAAATTAGATATTCATATTTTAAATATTATGTTTTTGAAAAGAACCCTTCAGTCAAAACTTGTCCCACGGTGGGAAATGACACAGCACTTGTAGTATTTTCCATACAGCAAGAAGAACAGAGTTCAAATGCCCAGGAACCATGAAATGTTGGGTGGGCCTGGAAACACAATTTTAATTCCAGTATTGAGAAGTAGAGACTGAGGACCTCCAGAGCAAGGTGGCTAGGGAGACTAGATGAATCAGTGAATCCTAGTTTGCTCCCTTAAGGAATAAGGTAAATGATCAACTGAGGAAGACTTTCAATATCAACTTCAAACCCCCAACTCCAACACACCTGCACATATGTGTGGTCCTACACACTTAAAGACTTGCATGCAGACATGGATACACACATCTCACACACACACACACACACACACACACACACACACACACACACACACACATGCACACACAAACATGCACATAAAAATACTAGACAGAAGTCTGGCCAATGTGCATAGCTGTGTGTGTGCACGTGTGTGTGTGTGTGTGTGTGTGTGAGAGAGAGAGAGAGAGAGAGAGAGAGAGAGAGAGAGAGAGAGAGAGAGAGAGAGAACGGAAACAGATTATGTTGAACTGTGTGCCAAAATTCATAAAAGAAATGCTTCAGGACACTGTTATAAGGACTGTTTTTTTATACACCCCTCCCAATCATATATCTAAGAGTGTAATATCTAGTGTGTAAAAGGAACTCAAGAAACTGAATATTAAAGTTAGCAGCCTAACATAAACATAAGCAAAAGATTTGAACAAACATTTGTTACATGAAGACATAGATATGGCTTACAAGTACACGATCATGTATTCAGCCACACCAATAATCAGTGAAAAGAATATCAAAACTACAAGAGGCTATCATAACCTCATGTGCATTAGAATGAGAGACAAGTTTTAGTGAAGATGTGGAAAAATGAGAAACCTTGTACTGTTTAACAGGTATTATAGAAAGCAGTGTCGATTATTATTTTAAAAACTAAAATAGAATTATCATATGACCCAGCAATCTCACTTCAAAGTAAATATCAAAGAGAAATGAAAGAAAACCTATATGGCAAAGAGGCATTTGTATCATATATTTACTGCCATATTATTCATAATAACAAAGATGAAATTCAAATTTTGATGTATGCTTTGTATTGAATATATCTTGCTTTTGAACCCTATACACCCAAATCATGTTCAGGAGAAAGTTCTTCACCCTAGGAGTGACTACACAACTAAGATCACAGGCTCACAGGTATACATGAGGGACAAGCTCCAGTCAGAGACAGCAAGACCAACTAAGAAAAGAGGAAAATAGTTGGCTAGAGGCAAGGACAAGAACATAAGCAACAGAAACCAAGGCTACTTGGCATCATCAGAATCCAGTTCTCCCATCACAGCAAGTCATGGATCCTCCAACACACCAGAAAAGCTAGACTCTGATTTAAAATCACATCTCATGATGATGATACAGGACTTTAAGAAATATATAAATAACTCCCTTTAAGAACTACAGGAGAACACAGGTAAACAGGTGGAAGCACTTAAAGGTAAAACATAAAAATCCCTTAAAGAATTACAGGAAAACAACCAGATAGGTGAAGGAATTGAACAAAACCATCAAGGATCTAAAAATGGAAATAGAAACAATAAAGAAATCACAAAGGGAGACAACACTGGAGATAGAAAACCTAGAAAAGAGATTAGGAGTCATAGATGCAAGCATCACAAACAGAATACAAGAGATAGAAGAGAGAACATCGGGGGAAGAAGATACCATAGAAAACATTGACACAACAGTCAAAGAAAATGCAAAATGCAAAAAGCTCCTAGCCTAAAACATCCAGGAAATCCAGGACACAATGAGAAGACCAAACCTAAGGATAGAAGAGAGCAAAGATTCCCAAATAAAGGGCCAATAAATATCTTCAACAAAATTATAGAAGAAAACTTCCCTAACCTAAAGAAAGAGATGCCCATCAACATACAAGAAGCCTACAAAACTCCAAATAGACTGAAGTAGACAAAAATTCCCTCCAGTTACATAATAATCTAAACACCAAATACACAAAACAAAGAAAGAATATTAAAAGCAGTAAGGGAAAAGGGTCAAGTAACATATAAAGGAAGACCTATCAGAATTACACCAGACTTTTTACCAGAGACTCTAAAACCCAGAAGATCTTGGGCAGATGTCACACAGACTCTAAGAGAACATGAATGTCAGCCACAGCTGCTCTACCCAGCAAAACTCTCCATTATCACAGATAGAGGAAACAAGATACTCCATGACAAAACCAAATTTACACAGTAGGTTTCCACAAACCTTTGTAAGCCCTAGAAAGGATAATAGATGGAAAACTCCAACACAGGGAGGAAATCTACACCATAGAAAAAGCAAGAACATAATAGCCACACACACACATAATTCTATCTCTAAAACAAACAAACAAGCAAACAAAAAACCAGGATGCAACAAACACTTTTTCTTAATATCTCTTGATATCATTGGACCAATTCCCCAATTTAAAGACATAGACTAACAGACTGAATAGGTAAACAGGACTCAGGATTTTGCTGCATAAAATAAACATACCTCAGTGACAAAGGCACACACTGCCTCAGAATAAAAGATTGGAAAGTTTTTCCCAAGCAAATGGTCCTAAGAAATAAGCTGGAGTAGCCATTCTAATATTGAATAAAATCAACATCCAACTAAATGTTATCAAACATATAAGAAAAGACACTTCATACTCATCAAAGAAAAAGTCTACCAAGATGAATTCTTAATTCTGAACATCTATGCTCCAACTGCAAGGGCACCCACATTCATAAAAGAAACTTTACTAAAGCTCAAAGCACACGTTGCACCTCACATAATAATAGTGGGAGACTTCAACACCCAAATCTCAAAAATGGACAGATCATGGAAACAGAAACTAAACAAAGACAGAGTGAAACTAACAGCAGTTATGAACTAAGTGGATTTATCATATATTTATAGAACATTTCATCCTAAAACAAAAGGATATGCAATCGTCTCAGTACCTTATAGTATCTTCTCCAAAATTGACAATATAATCAGTCACAAAACAGGACTCAACAGATATAAGAAGATGGAAATAATCCCATACATCCTATCCGATCACCATGGACTAAGGCTGGTCTCCAATAACAACAAAAATAACAGAAAGCCCACATATACCTGGAAGTTGAACAATGCTCTACTCAATGATAACTTGGACAAGGAAGAAAAACAAACAAAAAGAAAATAAAGACATTTTATAATTTACTGAAAACGAAGCCACAACATATCCAAACTTATGAGACACAATGAAAGCAGTGCTAAGAGGGAAATGCATAGCTTTGAGTGCCTCCATAAAGCCCAGTATAGGGGAATGCCAGTGCCAGGAAGCAGGAGTGGGTGAGCAGGGGGAGTTGGAGGGGATAGGGGATTTTAAGAGGGAAAACTAGGAAAGCAGATAACATTTGAATTATAAATAAAGAAATTATCCAATAAAAGAAAAAAAAAAGAAACTTGAGAGAGCATACACTAGCAGCTTAACAGAACATCTGGAAGCTCTGGAGCAAAAAGAAGCGAGTAGACCCAAGCAAGAGGAGTCAAAGGCAGGAAATAAAAAACTCAGGGCTGAAATCAACAAAGTGAAAACAAAAAGAACTATACAAAGAATCAACCAAACCAGCAGCTGGTTCTTTGCAAAACTCAACAAGATAGATAAACCCTTAGCCAAACTAACCAAAGGGCACAGAGTTAGTACCTAAATCAACAAAATCAGAAAAGAAAAGGGAGACATAGCAACACAAATTGAGGAAATCCAAAAATTCTTCATATCCTACTACAAAAGCCTATACTCAACAAAACTGGAAAATCTGAATGAAATGGACAATTTTCTAGAAAGATACCAGGTACCAAAGTTAAATCAGAATCAGATTAACGATCTAAACAGCCCCATATGCTCTAAAGAAACGGAAGCAGTCATTAATTGTCTCCCACCTGCCCCCCAAAAAAGCCAGGACCAGATGGGTTTAGTGAAGAGTTCTATCTGACCTACAAAGAAGACCTAATACCAATACTCTTCAAATTATTCCACAAAATAGAAACAGACGGTACTCTACCCAATTCATTCTATTAAGCCACAATTACTCTAATACCTAAACCACACAAAGACCCAACAAAGAAATAGAACTTCAGGTCAATTTCCCTTATGAATATCGATGCAAAAATACTTAATAAAATTCTCAAATACTGAATCTAAGAACACATAAAAACGATCATTCATCATGATCAAGTCGGCTTCATCCCAAGGATGAAGGGATGGTTCAATATACAGAAATCCATCAATATAACCCAATATATAAACAAACTCAGAGGCAAAAATCATATGATTATCTCATTAGATGCTTAGAAAGCATTTGGCAAAAATCCAACACCCCTTCATGATAAAAGTCTTGAAAAGATCAGGAATTCAAGGCCCATATCTAAACATAGTAAGAGCAATATACAGCAAACCAGTAGCCAACATCAAACTAAATGGAGAGAAACTGGAAGCAATCCCACTAAATTCCGGGACTAGACAAGGCTGCCCACTCTCTCCATACCTATTCAATATAGTACTCAAAATCCTAGCCAGAGAACTTAGAAAACAAAAGAAGGTCGAAGGGATGCCAATGGGAAAGGAAGAAGTCAAAATATCACTATTTGCAGATTATATGATCATTTACTTAAATGGCCACAACAATTCCACCAGAGAACTTCTAAATCTGATAAACAACTTTAGCAAAGTGGCTGCATATAAAATTAACTCAAAGAAATCAGTAGCCTTCCCCTATTCAAAAGATAAAGAGGCAGAGAAAGAAATTAGGGAAATGGCCCCCTTTACAATAGGCACAAATAATATAAAATACCTTGGTGTTACTCTAACCAAGCAAGTAAATGATCTGTATGGCAAGAACTTCAAGTATCTAAAGAAAGAAATCAAACATTTCAGAAGATGGAAAGATCTTCTGTGCTCATGGATTGGCAGGATTAATATAGTAAAAATAGCTACACTGCCAAAAGCAATCTACCGATTCAACATAATTCCCATCAGAATTCCAACTCAATTTATCGTAGAGTTAGAAAGAGCAATTTGCAAATTCATTTGGAAGAAAATAAACCCAGGATAGAGAAAACTATTCTCAACAATAAAAGAAAGTATTGGGTGAATCACCATCCCTGACTTCAAGCTGTATTACAAAGCAATAGTGTTAAAAACTGCATGTTATTTGAACAAAGACAGGCAGGTAGATGGAACAGAATTTAAGACCCAGAAATGAACCCACACACCTATGAACCAGACACCTACGGTCACTTGATTTTTGACAAAGGAGGTAAAACCATCCAGTGGAAAAAAAGACAAAATTTAAAAAGAAAAATGGTGCTTGTTCAACAGGAGTTCGTCATGTAGAAGAATGCTAATTGATCAATTCTTATATCCTTGTACAAAGCTCGAGTCCAAGTGGATTGAGAGCCTCCACATAAAACAAGATGCACTGAAGCTAATAAAAAAGAAAGTGAGGAATAGCCTTGAATACATGAGCACAGGGGGAATTTTCCTGAGCAGAACATCAATGGCTTATGCTTTAAGATCAACAATCAACAAATTTGAATTCATAAAATTCTAAAGTTTCTGTAAGGTAAAGGACACTGTCAAATAGTGACAAAATGGCAACCAACGGATTGGGAAAAGATCTTTATTATCCCTACATCTGATAGAGGGTTAATATCCAATATATACAAAGAACTTAAAACACTAGACTCCAGAGAACCAAATAACCCTTTTTAAAAAATAGTGTATAGGGCTAAACAAATTAATTTTCAACTGAGGAATAGTGAATGGCTGAGAAGTAACTAAAGAAACTTTTTTTCCTTTTTTTTTTCTTTTTATTTATTTATTTTTTAATTAGGTATTTTTTCATTTACATTTTAAATGCTATCCCAAAAGTCCCCCATACCCTCCCTGCCCCAACTCCCCTACCCACCTACGCCCACTTCTTGGCCCTGGAGTTCCCCTGTACTGAGGCATATAAAGTTTGCAAGACCAAGGGGCCTCTCTTCCCAATGATGGCCAACTAGGCCATCTTCGGATACATATGCAGCTAGAGACATGAGCTCCGGGGATATGGGTTAGTTCATATTGTTGTTCTACCTTTACCTTTACCTTTACCCTTTAGCTCCTTGGGTACTTTCTCTAGCTCCTCCATTGGGGGCCCTGTGATCCATCCAATAGCTGACTGTGAGCATCCACTTCTGTGTTTGCTAGGCCCTGGCATAGTCTCACAAGAGACAGCTATATCTGGCTCCTTTCAGCAAAATCTTGCTGGTGTATGCAATGGTGTCAGCGATTGGAGGCTGATTATGGGATGGATCCCCGGGTATGGCGGTCTCTAGATGGTCCATCCTTTTGTCTTAGCTCCAAACTTTGTCTCTGTACCCCCTTCCATGGGTGTTTTGTTCCCAATTCTAAGAAGGGGCAAAGTGTCCCCACTTTGGTCTTCATTCTTCTTGAGTTTCATGTGTTTTGCAAATTGTATCTTGTATCTTGGGTATTCTAAGTATCTGGGCTAATATCCACTTATCAGTGAGTACATATCATGTGAGTTCTTTTGTGATTGGGTTACCTAAATCAGGATGATGCCCTCCAGGTCCATCCATTTGCCTAGGAATTAACATCCTTAGTCATCAGGGAAATGCAAATCAAAACAATCCTGAGATTCCACCTCACACCTTGAGCAAAAGGAATGAATTTACTGACATATTTTAGCAAAGAATATGGCGGAGGTTGTCAGAAGGTTGACTGCTCTGAATAAATGTTCTTTTTAAATTGAATGCCAAATATATGTAGAGAAAGGAAAATCCATGGAGACAAATGAATGGAGACCTAGCAACCCCAAAAGAGGTGGCAGAGCAAAGAATGACTAAGGAATCGAGCTCAGAAAGAATGGCTAAGATCAAAAGGTCAAGTGACAGCAGATGCTGGTGAGGGTATGGAGAAAGAGGAACACTCCTCCATTGCTGGTGGGATTGCAAGCTGGTACAACTACTCTGGAAATCATTCTGGCAGATCATCAGAAAATTGGTCATAGTGCTACCTGAGAACTCAGCTATAACACTACTGGGCATATACCTAAAGATGCTCCAACATATAACAAGAACACATGCTCCATTATGTTCATAGCAGCCTTATTTATAATAGTCAGAAGCTGAAAAAAACCCATATGTCCTCCAGCAGTGGAATGGATACAGAAAATATGGTACATTTACACAATGGAGTACTTCTCAGCTTTAAAAACAACGAATTTATGAAATTCTTAGGCAAGTGGATGGAATTAGAAAATATCATCCTGAGTGAGGTAACCCAATCACAAAAGAACACACATGGTATGCACTCACTGATAAGTCGATATTAGCCCAAAAGCTTGGAATACCCAAGATACAATTCACAGACCATATGTAGCTCAAGAAAGAAGGAAGACCAAAGTGTAGATGTTTCAGTCTTTCTTAGAAAGGTGAACAAAATACTCAAGGGAGGAAATATGTAGACAAATTGTGTGGAGCAGAGACTGCAGGAAAGGTCACTTAGAGATCGCTCCACCTGGGGATCCATCCCATATACAGACACCAAACCAAGACACTATTGCAGATGCCAAGAAGAGGTTGTTGATAGAAGCCTGATATCGCTGTCTCCTGAGAGGCTCTGCTATTGCCTGACAAATACAGATGCAGATACTCACAGTCACCCCTTGGACTGTGCACAGGTCCCAATGGAAGAGTTAGAGAAAGGACTGAAAGAGCTGAAGGGGTTTGCAATTCAATAGCAAGAACAACAATATCAGCAAACCAGACCCCCAGAGATCTCAGGGACTAAATTGCCAACCAAAGAGTACACATCGAGGGTCCCATGGCTTTAGCTGCATATAATGGCATTGTCAGATATTAATGGGAGGATAGATGCTTGGTCCTGTGAAGTCTCAATGCCCTATTGTATGGCATGCCAGTGCCGGGTGGCAGGAGTGGGTCGGTGGGGGGTGGGGAGCACCCTTATAGAAGCAGGGAGGGGGGATGGGATAGGAGGTTTCCAGAGAAGAAATTGGGAAATGGGATAGCCTTTAAAATGTAAATCAATAAAATATCCAATTAAAAACCTCTTCTAATATACTAATTAACCCCCAATTTTATTCCAGTGTCACTCTGATTCCCATTGAGACCTTCTAGTTTCTGTCTTTTAAGTTAGTATAGTCAACTACCCTCTTCATTTCTATCATTTTGGAAAACATTAGAAGCTGCAGAACTATTGCTTTTACATACTAGCTCTCTAATTACAATACAAAGCATGCATTATTTCCCAACCTTAAGATGAGGTAAACTTGGCTCTGCAGCTCCAGAGCATCTCTTGAGAATAACATTCTACAGGACACACTTTTGAGAAGACCCATAAAACTGCACCAATGGCAGCCTCTAGATGGTCCATCCTTTTGTCTCAGCTCCAAACTTTGTCTCTGTAACTCCTTCCATGGGTGTTTTGTTCCCAATTCTAAGAAGAGGCAAAGTGTCCCCACTTTGGTCTTTGTTCTTCTTGAGTTTCATGTGTTTTGCAAATTGTAACTTATATCTTGGGTATTCTAAGTTTCTGGGCAAATATCCACTTATCAGTGAGTACATATCATGTGAGTTCTTTTGTGATTGGGTTACCTAAATCAGGATGATGCCCTCCAGGTCCATCCATTTGCCTAGGAATTTCATAAATTCATTCTTTTTAATAGCTGAGTAGAACTCCATTGTGTAAATGTACCACATTTTCTGTATCCATTCCTCTGTTGAGGGGCATCTGAGTTCTTTCCAGCTTCTGGCTATTATAAATATGAACATAGTGGAGCATGTGTCTTTCTTACCAGTTGGAACATCTTCTGGATAAATGCCCAGGAGAGGTATTGAGGGATCCTCCGGTAGTACTATGCCCAATTTTCTGTTGGCCATCAGTGGAAAGAGAGGCCCATTGGTCGTGCAAACTTTATATGCCTCAGTACAGGGGAAAGCCAGGGCTAAGAAGTGGGAGTGGGTGGGTAGGGGAGTGGAGGGGGAGGGTATGGGGGACTTTTGGGATAGCATTGGAAATGTAAATGAGGAAAATACCTAATAAAAAATTTAAAAAAAAAAAGCTGCACCAATGGCTACCTGACTATGAGCTGAACAAAGATAACAATCTACATGGGAAAGTGAATAAGGTAAAGCCCCCAAGACCTCAACCCTACACATGAAATATGAGCAACCATGGAAGCCTGGAAAGGGAGAGGAGCTTTTCTCCAGGGAAAAGCATACCATTTGGTTTTCCAGTGTCAGACAGTTAGCTTTGAAACCATATATACAAGTAGCATTATATGTATATGTGTATGTGTATGTGTATGTGTATGTGTATGTGTATGTGTATGTGTATGTGTATGTGTATATGTATATGTATACACACACACACACACACACACATATATATATATATATATATATATATATATATATATTAAACACTTGAGGAAAATAGAGGCTACAAATTTGAAAGACAGCACAGAGAGTTTAAAGGGCTACTTTGATGGGAGACAAGGAAAGAGAAGGCAGAAATGTAATTATATCATAGTCTCAAGTATTTTTTAGAAAATTAATTTAATTTACTTATTAAAGAAGAAAATAGGTACTGCTATCTTTGTGCCTTTTCAAAATCAAAAAGTTTTGTTTCCTTTCACTGGTGCCCTTGAGCAATAGGAATACATTTACTGACATATTTTAGCAAAGAATATGGCGGAGGTTGTCAGAAGGTTGACTGCTCTGAATAAATGTTCTTTTTAAATTGAATGCCAAATATATGTAGAGAAAAGAAAATCCATGGAGACAAATGAATGGAGACCTAGCAACCCCAAAAGAGGTGGCAGAGCAAAGAATGACTAAGGAATCGAGCTCAGAAAGAATAACAGTGAAATGAACTGTGCTTAATCAGTGCACTGATTTGTTTCCTTTTTCTCTTCAACAATGCTGTGAGATTGGGATGAGTGTCTTGTCATTTTTTTAGTGCTAATGATACAGTCTAAACATCTCACCCAAGGTCACCCAATTAGCAAATTTCAGAATTGCTTTTGAACTCTATGTTGTTTGTCTCTATAGCAGATGTTCTTAAGTGCTGTGTAGAATTACCTTTCTGATAAAATGGTGGTCCAAGAATCTATATGACAGTTCCTGGGAAAGAACTACAGTTAGTTGAATGGCTAGTGCAAAGTCCTACTGAGAGCTGAACTCTGAGCTACCTAGCACACCGGACAAAGAAATAGGGCTAAAATGCCATTTGGCAGATAGTGGCTCAATGAGGCAGTATTTTACAACTCATTATTGAAGGCTTTAACCCTGGCTCTGCCATTTATCAACTGTCATCTTGGAAAATTATTTAATTTTAGTGCCTCAGCTTATGTGCCTATAATTAGGTATTAATATTAAATTAGTGACTATATCAAAAGCCTTTAGACCAGGTCTGGTTCACAATACATACTTTATTAGTTTGGATTATGATTATTGTCTCAGTCTGTGACCTATTTTTATTTGGTTATGGATACTTTCTAGACCCACATGAACAAAGAGTAGCATTTTATAATGTAATCACTAAAATGAAGCAGAAATCTGAAAGCCATCTGAGCCAAGGATATGTGGAAACAAAGATGCTACTCAAATAAAGCCAAGTGCTTCGAAGCATAAAAACTGGGAACATTTTTTGGATTCTGCTTTGAAGCTGTCCATAGGAGCATTTTCCAGTGCTTCCTAGCTATGCCCTTTTGTGCTTCTAATCTTAATTCATACTTGCTTCTTAATTATTGTATTTTTTGTCCAGACTGACCTCTGTCAGGTGACTCTTTCTACCTCTCTTCATTAGCATTGTTTCCTCTCTTATGCACAACTCTGTGTTGTTGCTATTTTTAAAAACTGTCCGAGTTCTCTAATTAAGCAATGTCAATTCCCTGAAGTGTTTACAGAATAGCTCTGCAACAGACTCCTTACTTAGAAAGGGAACACAACTTTTCCTAGGAAATAGCCAGGTAGCCCCTGCTCTTGAAATTTCCCTCTAGGTTTTCAAACTCATTGTATCAAATTCTCTTTTCCCTCTGGACCAACTGCTTATGATTCCCACCCAGAACTACTGCTCTGTAGCAAGCAGATTTTACTGGGGGAGTGGCTAAGAATGATGAGATCTTTAGAGTCAGTTAGATCTGGATAGGAGCTACTTGCAAGTGCTGTGACCTTATACATACTACTAATTGTTATTTAACTTATCTGAGACTCAATTTTCTTTTGCATGAAATGGGAACAATGCTAATACCTACCTCACAAGGCTTTTGGGTATCAAATGAGAGGAAGCATATAAAACTCAGCACAGTGCCAGATATGTAATAGTAGTTGACACTTTCTGGGGTTTTCTACGTGACAGACAGTTTTTTGGCACTCTTCGCCTATATTTACTTACTTCAAACCAAATCTACTACGTAACTACCATTATTTTATGCATTTTGTAAATGAAAATATTTCTGCACTTTAAAAGTTTATGCTACTTGTTGAAAGTCATAAAGCACAGTTGGTGTCTACACTCAACATCATCTTGCTTTGGTATCTTCCATGCATCATATACTCAAAATGTCAACAGCCTTTCATCAAAGGCTGAGAATTTCTTTGCAATTATGACAAGCCAGACTCTGCTGAAAGTTTTTCATGCATAAAGTTCATTAATCCTAAACTACAGGAGCTTAAGATTGTGTCTCTCCAGTCTACAGAGGACAATATTAAGGCCCAAAGATAGTAAGGCAATTTGTTAAAAGTGAACAAGTAAGTAAATTCACAAAACTGAATTCTAATCACACATTCACACATCTGTGTGATGTTACTGGCATTGTTACTATTCACCTTCATGAATATTCTTTTCTCATATGATAGAAGAAAATAACGTTTTGATTTTTTTTAAATTTTTAATATTTTTATTACATATTTTCCTCAATTACATTTCCAATGCTATCCCAAAAGTCCCCCATAGCGCCCCCCACTTCCCTACCCACCCATTCCCATTCTTTTGGCCCTGGCATTCCCCTATATTGGGGCATATAAAGTTTGCAAGTCCAATGGGCCTCTCTTTCCATTGATGGCCAACTAGGCCATCTTTCGATACATATGCAGCTAGAGACAAGAGCTCCGGGGTTCTGGTTAGTACATCATGTTGTTCCAACAATAGGGTTGCAGATCCCTTTAGCTCCTTGGGTTCTTTCTCTAGCTTCTCCATTGGGAGCCCTGTGATACATCCAATAGCTGACTGTGAACATCCACTCCTGTGTTTGCTAGGCCCCGGCATCGTCTCACAAGAGACAGCTATATTTGGGTCCTTTCAGCAAAATCTTGCTAGTGTATGCAATGGTGTCAGCGTTTGGAAGCTGATTATGGGATGGATCCCTGGATATGGCAGTCTCTAAATGGTCCATCCTTTCATCACAGCTACGAACTTTGTCTCTGTAACTTCTTCCCTGGGTGTTTTGTTCCCAATTCTAAGAAGGGGCACAGTGTCCACACTTTGGTCTTCATTCTTCTTGAGTTTCATGCTTTTAGCAAATTGTATCTTATATCTTGGGTATCCTAAGTTTTGGGCTAATATCCACTTATCAGTGAATACATATTGTGTGAGTTCTTTTGTGATTGTGTTACTTCACTCAAGATGATGCCCTCCAGGTCCATCCATTTGGCTAGGAATTTCATAAATTCATTCTTTTTAATAGCTGAGTAGTACTCCATTGTGTAAATGTACCATAATTTCTGTTTCTATTCCTCTGTTGAGGGACATCTGGGTTCTTTCCAGCTTCTGGCTATTATAAATAGGGCTGCTATGAACATAGTGGAGCATATGTCTTTTTTACTGGTTGGGACATCTTCTGGATATATGCCCAGGAGAGGTATTGCTGGAACCTCCAGTAGTACTATGTCCAATTTTCTGAGGAACCGCCAGACTGATTTCCAGAGTGGTTGTACAAGCTTGCAATCCCACCAACAATGGAGGAGTGTTCCTCTTTCTCCACATCCTCGCCAGCATCTGCTGTCACCTGAATTTTTGATCTTAGCCATTCTGACTGGTGTGAGATGGAATGTCAAGGTTGTTTTGATTTGCATTTCTCTGATGATTAAGGATGTTGAACATTTTTTCAGGTGCTTCTCTGCCATTCGGTATTCCTCAGGTGAGAATTCATTGTTCAGTTCTGAGCCCCATTTTTTAATGGGGTTATTTGACTTTCTGGAGTCCACCTTCTTGAGTTCTTTATATATATTGGATATTAGTCCCTTATCTGATTTAGGGTAGGTGAAGATCCTTTCCCAATCTGTTGGTTTTTTTTTTGTCTTATTGATGGTGTCTTTAGCCATGCAGAAGCTTTGCAGTTTCATGAGGTCCCACTTGTCAATTCTCGATCTTACAGCACAAGCCATTACTGTTCTATTCAGGAATTTTTCCCCTGTGCCCATATCTTCAAGGCTTTTCCCCACTTTCTCCTCTATAAGTTTCAGTGTCTCTGGTTTTATGTGTAGTTCCTTGATCCACTTAGACTTGACCTTAGTACAAGGAGATAGGAATTCGCATTCTTCTACATGTTAACAACCAGTTGTGCCAGCACCATTTGTTGAAAATGCTGTCTTTCTTCCACTGGATGTTTTTAGCTCCCTTGTCGAAGTTCAAGTGACCGTAGGTGTGTGGGTTCATTTCTGGGTCTTCAATTCTATTCCATTGGTCTATTTGTCTGTCACTATACCAGTACCATGCAGTTTTTATCACAATTGCTCTGTAGTAAAGCTTTAGGTCCGGCATGGTGATTCCACCAGAGGTTCTTTTATCCTTGAGAAGAGTTTTTGCTATCCTAGGTTTTTTGTTATTCCAGATGAATTTGCAGATTGCACTTTCTAATTCGTTGAAGAATTGATTTGGAATTTTGATGGGGATTGCATTGAATCTGTAGATTGCTTTTGGCAAGATAGCCATTTTTACAATGTTGATCCTGCCAATCCATGAGCATGGGAGATCTTTCCATCTTCTGAGATCTTCTATAATTTCTTTCTTCAGAGACTTGAAGTTTTTATTATACAGATCTTTCACTTCCTTAGTTAGAGTCACGCCAAGATATTTTATATTATTTGTGACTATTGAGAAGGGTGTTGTTTCCCTAATTTCTTTCTCAGCCTGTTTATTCTTTGTGTAGAGAAAGGCCATTGATTTGTTTGAGTTAATTTTATATCCAGCTACTTCACCGAAGCTGTTTATCAGGCTTAGGAGTTCTCTGGTGGAATTTTTAGGGTCACTTATATATACTATCATATCATCTGCAAAAAGTGATATTTTGACTTCATCTTTTCCAATTTGTATCCCTTTGATCTCCTTTTGTTGTCGAATTGCTCTGGCTAGGACTTCAAGTACAATGTTGAATAGGTATGGAGAAAGTGGACAGCCTTGTCTAGTCCCTGATTTTAGAGGGATTGCTTCAAGCTTCTCACCATTTACTTTGATGTTGGCTACTGGTTTGCTGTAGATTGCTTTTATCATGTTTAGGTATGGGCCTTGAATTCCTGATCTTTCCAAGACTTTTATCATGAATGGGTGTTGGATCTTGTCAAATGCTTTTTCCGCATCTAACGAGATGACCATGTGGTTTTTGTCTTTGAGTTTGTTTATATACTGGATTACGTTGATGGATTTCCGTATATTGAACCATCCCTCCATCCCTGGGATGAAACCTACTTGGTCAGGATGGATGATTGCTTTGATGTGTTCTTGGATTCGGTTAGCAAGAACTTTATTGAGGATTTTTGCATCAATATTCATAAGGGATATTGGTCTGAAGTTTTCTATCTTTGTTGGGTCTTTTTGTGGTTTAGGTATCAGAGTAATTGTGGCTTCATAGAATGAGTTGGGTAGAGTACCTTCTGTTTCTATTTTGTGGAATAGTTTGTGAAGAACTGGGATTAGATCTTCTTTGAAGGTCTGATAGAACTCTGCACTAAACCCATCTGGTCCTGGGCTTTTTTTAGTTGGGAGACTATTAATGACTGCTTCTATTTCTTTGAGGGATATAGGGCTGTTTAGATCATTAACCTGATCTTGATTCAACTTTGGTACCTGGTATCTGTCTAGGAACTTCTCCATTTCATCCAGGTTCTCCAGTTTTGTTGAGTATAGCCTTTGGTAGAAGGATCTGATGGTCTTTTGGATGTCTTCAGGATCTGTTGTTATGTCTCCTTTTTCATTTCTGATTTTGTTAATTAGGATGCTTTCCCTGTGCCCTCTAGTGAGTCTGGCTAAGGGTTTATCTATCTTGTTGATTTTCTCAAAGAACCAGCTCCTTGATTGGTTGATTCTTTGAATAGTTCTTCTTGTTTCCACTTGGTTGATTTCGCCCCTGAGTTTGATTATTTCCTGCCGTCTACTCCTCTTGGGTGAATTTGCTTCCTTTTGTTCTAGTGCTTTTAGGTATGTTGTCAAGCTGCTAATGTGTGCTCTCTCTAGTTTCCTTTTGGAGGCACTCAGAGCTATGAGTTTTCCTCTTAGAAATGCTTTCATTGCGTCCCATAAGTTTGGGTATGTTGTGGCTTCATTTTCATTGAACTCTAAAAAGTCCTTAATTTCTTTATTCCTTCCTTGACCAAGGTATCATTGAGAAGAGTGTTGTTCAGTTTCCACGTGAAGGTTGGCTTTCTATTATTTACTTTGTTATTGAAGATCAGCCTTAGTCCATGGTGATCTGATAGGATGCATGGGACAATTTCAATATTTTTGTATCTGTTGAGGCCTGTTTTGTGACCAATTATGTGGTCAATTTTGGAGAAGGTGCCATGAGGTGCTGAGAAGAAGGTATATCCTTTTGTTTTAGGATAGAATGTTCTGTAGATATCTGCCAGATCCATTTGATTCATAACTTCTGTTAGTTTAACTGTGTCCCTGTTTAGTTACTGTTTCCACGATCTGTCCATTGGTGAAAGTGGTGTGTTGAAGTCTCCCACTATTATTGTATGAGGTGCAATGTGTGCTTTGAGATTTACTAAAGTTTCTTTAATGAATGTGGCTGCCTTTGTATTTGGAGCATAGATATTCAGGATTGATAGTTCTTCTTGGAGGATTTTACCTTTGATGAGTATGAAGTGTCCCTCCCTGTCTTTTTTAATGACTTTGGGTTGGAAGTCAATCTTATCAGATATTAGAATGGCTACTCCAGCTTGTTTCTTCATACCATTTGCTTGGAAAATTGTTTTCCAGCCTTTCATTCTGAGGTAGTGTCTATCTTTTTCTCTGAGATGAGTTTCCTGTAAGTAGCAAAATGTTGGGTCTTGTTTGTGTAGCCAGTTTGTTAGTCTATGTCTTTTTATCAGGGAGTTGAGTCCATTGATATTAAGAGATATTAAGGAAAAGTAATTGTTGTTTCCTGTTATTTTTGTTGTTAAAGTTGGCATTCTGTTCTTGTGGCTGTCTTCTTTTAGGTTTGTTGAGGGATTACCTTCTTGTTGTTTCTAGGGCATGGTTCCTGTCCTTGTCTTGGTTTTTTTCTGTTATTATCCTTTGAAGGGCTGGATTCGTGGAGAGATAATGTGTGAATTTGGTTTTGTCGTGGAATACTTTGGTTTCTCCATCTATGTTAATTGAGAGTTTGGCTGGGTATAGTAGCCTGGGCTGGAATTTGTGTTCTTTTAGTGTCTGTATAACATCCGTCCAGGATCTTCTGGCTTTCATAGTCTCTGGTGAAAAATCTGGTGTAATTCTGATAGGCTTGCCTTTATATGTTACTTGGCCTTTTTCTCTTACTGCTTTTAGTATTCTATCTTTATTTAGAGCATTTATTGTTCTGATTATTATGTGTCGGGAGGTATTTCTTTTCTGGTCCAGTCTATTTGGAGTTCTGTAGGCTTCTTGTATGTTCATGGGCATCTCTTTCTTTAGATTTGGGAAGTTTTCTTCTATAATTTTGTTGAAGATGTTTGCTGGTCCTTTGAGTTGAAAATCTTCATTCTCATCCACTCCTATTATCCGTAGGTTTGGTCTTCTCATTGTGTCCTGTATTTCTTGGATGTTTTGAGTTAGGATCTTTTTGCATTTTACATTTTCCTTGATTGTTGTGCCGATGTTCTCTATGGAATCTTCTGCACCTGAGATTCTCTCTTCCATCTCTTGTATTGTGTTGCTGATGGTGGTATCTATGTTTCCAGATTTCTTTCCTAGGGTTTCTATCTCCAGTGTTGCCTCATTTTGGGTTTTCTTTATTGTGTCTACTTCCCTTTTTAGGTCTAGTATGGTTTTGTTCATTTCCATCATCTGTTTGGTGTGTTTTCCTGTTTTTCATTAAGGACTTCTACCTGTTTGATTATGTTATCCTGTTTTTCTTTAAGGATTTGTAACTCTTTAGCAGTGTTCTCCTGCAATTCTTTAAGGGATTTTTGTGCTTCCTCTTTAATGTCTTCTACCTGTTTAGCAATGTTCTCCTGTATTTCTTTAAGTGTGTTATTAAAGTCCTTCTTGAAGTCCTCTACCATCATCAGGAGATATGCTTTTAGATCCGTGTCTAGCTTTTCCGGTGTGTTGGGGTGCCCTGGACTGGGCGAAGTGGGAGTGCTGGGTTCTTATGATGGTGAGTGGTCTTGGTTTCTGTTAGTAAGATTATTACGTTTACCTTTCGCCATCTGGTAATCTCTGGGGTTAGTTGTTGTCGTTGTCACTGTTTAAAGATTGGAGCAGAAGCTGTGTTCCACTCACCAGCAGTCTCAAAATCCTGTGGAGGGGGTCGTGGGTAGCTGGTGGGTGTCTGCCGACCCTGCGCTCTAGCTACCCCGGTGCTGTTCCGGCTGGATGAGGCCTGTGGCCCTACTCAGGCCGGTTTCTGCTTCCCTAACTAATGCAGTCTCAGGTCCCGCACACAATTGGTTTGGAGCAGAAGCTGTGTTCCACTCACCAGAAGTCTTAAGATCCTGTGGCGGGTGTTGTGGGTAGCTGGCAAGTGTCAGCCGACCCTGCGCCCTAGCTACCCTGGTGCTTTTCTGACCGGAAGAGCACGTTTTGATTTTTAATGTCATTCTGTAGTTTATTGCAACCAGATTGTGACGTCTACAAAGGTGAAATTTGTTATGTTTAAAAGAAAGCTTTTGTCATAAGATTCCACCTGTGTCTAGATATGCCAAGATGGCACACTTCAGTCAAGAAGACTCACTCTAATGGCCCCACTGTGAAAATAAATTTTAGGCTCCAAATGACCATAAACATCGGAATTTAAAAATTCTTGAAAATACACTTCATTTCTGTAGTCTTACTGTCTTAAGATTACTGTTACTATGATGAACACCACAGCCAAAGCAACCTGGGGAGGACATTATTTATTTGACTTACTGTTCATCATCAAAGGAAGTCAGGACAGGACCACGCAGAGCAGGAACCTGGAGGCTGGATCTGTTACATAGGCCATGGAGGGAAGCTGCCTACCCACTTGCACCTCATTAGTTGCTCAGCCTGCCTTCTTATATAACTCAGAGTCCACAGCCCAGGAGTGGCACCATCCACAATGGTCTATGCCCTCCTCCCTCAATTACTAATTAAGTAAATGTTCTGCAGCCACATCTTATGGAGGTGCTTTCTCAATTGAGGTTCCATCCTTTCAGATCAAGTTGACATAAACTAGCCAGCATAGTTACTCAATCCTACTTAAGATACATTCTTTTCAAAAGTTACATTTTGGGTAAAATGGACATGATATACTCTTAAGTGACCAGAGAAAATATATAAGTGACCCTAACATTTTTTTACTAATAAAAAGTAAAATAAAATAAATAAAACAAAGAGAAAATTTTTCATGGGCAGTATGGTAAATCATGTTTGTAATCCAAACATTTGGAGGACTGTAGGAATGGGGGTTGCTTAAAGTTCATGGTTACCCTGAAATATACAACAAGACTCTATTTGGAAAGCCAGAGATACGATAAATGAATGAAGGAAAGAAAGAAGGAGGGAAGAAAAAGAGGAACTCAGAAAGATAGAAAGAAGCTGTATATATCATCATGATTCTAAAATTGTTTAATAAAAATCTACAGGGGCAGATTATGGTTAAAGAATACAAACCTTCAGTTTTTAAAAGGGAAATAATTTCTAGAGATCTGAAAAACAACGTGATGATTATGGTAAATTACATTTTAATCTATATACAAAATTTACTAATGCAATAAGAGTTCCATGTTCATACAAATGGCAACCATATGAGGTGATGAATATGCTAATTAGCTTGATTGTGGCAATATTTTACAATAGCAAATATTAAAACATCATAGTGTAAAATTTAATTATACAGAAAATTGTCAATTATACTGTAATAAAATATTTTAAAATAATAAAATGTTTGAACTTAAAGCAATACCATAAACTTCCCAAGGGCATAGAACATGCATATGTTCAGGTTTGGGTGTGATGATAGCTTTATCTTCAGTCCCAGATACATGGTATTTTCATCAAATGTTTAGTGAATAAATGTGTGATATTAACTTGTCCCATGTAAAAGAACAGAAAGTAATTAGTTTTATGCATGTATAAGTCATAAAATAAAGAAAGCATTTTCCTTGAGATAATTTGGTCTATACCCATTGTTGCAAAATATCATCACACTATCAGCAATTTCTCTCTCTCTCTCTCTCTCTCTCTCTCTCTCTCTCTCTCTCTCTCTCTCTCTCTCTCTCTCTCTCTCTTCCTATTTTTAAATTTTGTCTTTTTCTTTTTTTTCTAGATACTTTCTTTATTTACATTCAAATGTTATCCCGAAAGTTCCCTATACCCCCCCAGCTCCTTGGGTGCTTTCTCTAGCTCCTCCATTGGGGACCCTGTGTGCCATCCTATAGATGACTGTGAGCATATGCACTCACTGATAAGAAACCCAGAAACTTAGAATACCCAAGATACAATTTGCAAAACACAAGAAAATCAAGACGAAGGAAGACCAAAGGGTGGATACTTCATTCTGCCTTAGAATAGGGAACAAAAAACAACCATGGAAGGAGTTACAGAGACAAAGTTTGGAGCTAAGACGAAAGAATGGATGATCCAGAGACTACCCCACCCGGGGATCCATCCAATAATCACCCACCAAACCCAGACAGGATTGCAAATGCCAGCAAGATTTTGCTGAAAGGACTCTGATATAACTGTCTCGTGTGAGGCTATGCCAGTACCTGACAAATACAGAAGTGGATGCTCACAGTCATCTATTGGATGGAACACAGGGCCCCCAATGGAGCTGCCTTTTTCAAAAGACTTATCTCAGAATTGAGTTTGGGTTTTCATGCATTTTTCAGTCACTATTAATCTCACATCCTGTCTTATATATAAGATGCTCAATTCCCCTACCTAACCCTTTTGTCTCTGAAAGTCCTTGTTCTCCTTAAATGCCACCAGATAGTATCAACTTAGTTCTCATTGTGCTTTTCCTATTTCTTCTTTAACAAACCTTAACAGGTGTGGACTAATTGTTGTTTGATTGTGTTTTTTTTTTTCTCTCCAGAAGGAAAAAAATCACAGTAGTCCCTCGGTTTAGGTGTCTCTATCATTGATTCTTGGCTCTGCTTACTCTTCAAAAGCTATGATTAATCAGTACAGGCACACCTGGTGTAGACATCAGTTATGTTCGTGTTACTAAAAGCCTTGAAATAGAGCCCACTGGTTTTCAAATGCCCCTTATTTGTGCTTGAGATACAGCTGCAAATAAGCATATGAAATTACTCACTTTTACAGATACAGGTTTAAGACAGCTCCGTTCTTTTTGAGTGTATTCTTTTTTTTTTTTTTTCCTCCAAGAATCCTTTATCTTAACCAGGTAATCAGCTATTGGCTAACTTGTAATTTGTTTTTGTTTTGGTTTTGCTTTGGTAATTGGCATAAGCCTTTGTGAAAGCTGCCTCTGTCAAGACATGATCTAAGGAGAGAAAATAACATGAGATAATAGACTAGGTTGAATACAGCAACTAGAACTGCTGTTAGCTCCATAACCTCTGTTTGTTTGTTTGTTTGATTGATTGATTGTTTGTTTGTTTTTAAATCTCTTCAAACTTTACCTGCCCTGCATCTTGCTTATAAGGATCTTGCTCAGGAATGTTATCATGATAAAAGCAAATCTAAAGATAGGCTTAAATGATTAGTAGTGCCTTAAAATGCCTCATTCCTCATTATGGTCATTTTGTTACCATGGATTTGCAAAATGGAAATCTAGGTATCTAGCTACATTTTTAAGATATAAGTATTTTCTAGCTTTCAATATTGCAGAAGATCTTTAATCAATTCAGTACACTAATAGTTGAAACAGTAATTCATATTAGTCATGGACTATAAGATGATTACAGAAATTACTGGGAAACTGGTTAATTAGTTCCTGACCTAATTAGTAGCTGTGAACTGCATGAATGGACTTAACCTCTGAGGACATTGGCAGTGGTTTAACTGGGTTGCAGAGAAAGGAGGCTGACTTTATTCCAACAGGCAAGAGGAAAGGCAGGCCTTCTCTTAAGACACTGCCCAGTGGTTTCACTTGAATAATATAAATATTACCTAACATTCTAGTTATCTCTCTCCATAATTAATCTTGCTCATGCCTCAAAGCAATGACCAATTATGTCATTCCCTGGAGCAAACACTGTACCTCAAGGCTATTGAAACATGTGACTAGGAGTAAATTAGACAATGAGAGGGGTAAAGTGAGCGCCAAGGTTCAAATGATTATAAGTAATGCTTAAAAATTGCTTCCGCACACCTCATTTAAAAATGGATTATCTTGTGCCTTTGTTTTGGAAATGAAGAACAAGTAAGAGAAAAAAAAATCACATTAAGAAGTTCCATGTCTTGCCTGGAATACAAGATTTCAAGGCAAAGAGATTGTGGGGATGAGTTTAATACACTTTCAAGTATATTACCATACAATATTATATCATTTCCTTGCACAACAGATTACCATCTGACAAACAGCCACAAATATATTTACCTCTCTGAATTGTCATGAGTAATATCTTACAGAATCAATACATAGCAGTATGATATATAGGAGATATTTTTTAAAGCATTAATTTCCTCTATATTTTTTTTCTCCAAATTTCCTTGATTCCTTCCAAAATCAACTGTGATTTTAGACAAATCATGGGCTATCCCATTAAGAAGAAATGGAGACTTCATCTACTTCAACAGCATCATTTTTATAGATGAGAAAAGAAAAACTCAGCAAAGTTGAGCAAAGTTGAGTGTATCTTTCCAGGCTGATCTGTTATATGGGAATGGGGCTCTGAGTTCCCACTCTGGTGTTTTGGGGGTGTCTTTAATTTTCTGTACTAGCTGTTCCTTTCTAGGTAAGAACCATGGACAGGAAGAACTATTTATCTGGGTTTTTTTTCTAGACTTTATATTTAAGTCAGTCTGACATTTTAAAGGTACAATCATCATTCTACAGCCCATAATTTTGATAGTTATGTGCTAAGCAGCTCTAAGAGTTATTTGGGACGTGGCTGTAAGCAAAGTAGACAAAAGAAACAAGGAGCCAAAGGAAAAAATGCTACTGGAATAAAACTTAAAAAAAAAAAAAAAGCCCTGAAAACCTGCCTCCAAGTGTCAAGAAGGAATGAGAGAGACATCTCAGGTTTAACCTTGAATAGCAGGAAATACCAATGGGCTAGTAATAGAATTGTATTGTGTTTGTGTTTGTGTGCATGTGCATGTGCTTGAGAGAGAGAGAGAGAGAGAGAGAGAGAGAGAGAGAGAGAGAGAGAGAGATTGGACATTACCATAGATGTAATATGGTCTTAAGAATGCTAAATACAAACTCTAGAACTAAGCTACATTCCCTGCTATTAACAAATATTTAGGAGATTTGAGTAGGAATAGACTCATAGTGGCCTTAGAGATGATGATCAAGTCATTTTTCATGTGCTATGTTGAAGGAGGCAGCAAAGCATTCAGGTTGTGATGACCAAAAGGAAGTCAGCTTTTGGGAAGTGAAGATGAGTTTAGGTTTTTGTGTGAATAAGACTGGAGTACCTTTAGAGAATCTGGATATAGCTTGAGATTCGGGCTTCACACCAAACATCTAGTTATAGGTAAAAATAATCAGAAAATATATATGCAAGAGTCAGAGAACAGGTGAAGTCATGTAGGAAGAGGAAAATAAAAGGAAAGTGAGCTAATGACAGTAAAGGAAGAGCACAGTGGAACTCTACAGCCCAACTCCATGATGAGCCGGGGAAAGAAGGATTTGTTAGGAATAAGAAGCCCTTGTTTTACATGACTCCTGTTACTCAGGACAAGATTGAAGAAGCACAGGCATGAACATCACCTTATTTCATCCCTCTCCACTATTTCATGAGCTGTCTGCTTTCTCACTGCTTTACAAATTCTCCTGTCCCTGAGGATATCAAAGGACAGAGTGTTCCACATGAGCTACCAGCTTGAATCACGGATGTTGGTTAAAAATGAGAAAAACAAATTAAAACCCCCATCTGCCCAAGGTTGAACAAGGACTCACTTCCTGACTTCTGAATCAAGCCCTCACCCTGGGTGTTATCATGATTCCAGATCTTTAACTTTACAAAGATTTTTTTTTTGACTCTTTTCCAAACTGAATTTTTAAAAAAGCCTCTGTGAATTCACTTGGAGGGGTCAAAGCTACCAGAAGACCTACAGAGTCAACTAGCCTGGACCCATGGGGGCCCAGAGACACTGAATAAGCCACCAACCAAAGATAATGCATAGGCTGGAGCATGCATTTGTGATGGAGAATGCATTTGTAGCAGATGTGCAGTTTGGACTTCATGTTAGTCCCCTAACAATTGGAGGGGTGGCAACCAAGGGGGACTTCCCCTTCTCTGAGAACTGGAGAGTGTAATGGGGGAGGGATTTGTAAAGGTGGGACTGGGAGGAGAGGAGGGAGGGGTTGTGATTGGGGTATAATGTGACTAAAATAAATAAATTATGGGAAACAACTCTGTGATGCA
This sequence comes from Mus caroli, assembly GCF_978045245.1. Taxonomy (NCBI): domain Eukaryota; kingdom Metazoa; phylum Chordata; class Mammalia; order Rodentia; family Muridae; genus Mus; species Mus caroli. The sequence goes on from NW_028227260.1 coordinate 25,132,768, forward strand.
GGCAGAGGAAGAAATATGACCTTTGTTTTACAGGTGAACTCCCAAAGGCCTGGGGAAATGGAGAGATTGGTACTGGGTCATCTGAATCAGTGCAGGACTGTCTATGGGATGCAGGTTCTCTGCTTCTTTGCATGAAGCTATACTTTCTGGAGAGTGTTGCAAAGTAGAATCACTATGGAAAGCATTTCAGAGCCTTATGTGTCCTTAGAAGAACCTGTACCCACCTATGGCTCCAAACCCTACTTCAGTAATTGATGAAAATTCTGGTAGTCCTCACAACCAGGATCTGAAACCAAGTTTACTCTATAAGAGCTTCTCAGATATCTGTCAGATGCTTAGCACAATGACAGTGTTCAAAGGGGACCCAATATAGAGTTCCCTGTACTCATAAATATTCTGAATAATACACAAAGTTCAAAGTGTATTTCAACAGAGTTTTAATTTCTTTCACTAACTAGTTCATAAATAGTGAGAAGGAAAACTCACAAAAAGGAGGTGTGTCTGCAGAGACTGGTTGACCCATTAAAATCCCAATACTATGGAAAGATGGGAATGTTCCAAATAGAGTCCAATTACCTTATCTTGGACTAGTTCTAGCCACTTATCTATTGTAAATATTATCTTGTCTAATAAATCAAAACCTTTTGGAATCTATTAATAGACCACTAGCTTCTACCAACACAAAGCAAAGAACGTAATTACATACCATCTTTGCCATCTATGTGGAGATAAAATTAAATTAAAAACAAAACAAAAATCAAAACAAAAAATGTTAGAAATTAAAAAAAGAAAAGTTAATAAATTAAAACTAAACTAAAATAAAATAAATAATTTTAAAAATGTTTTCTGTACCAATGATTTAGTAAGAAATATGGACCTTGAAGACAGCTGAATATGCAAAATTTTCTATGCTTAGACACATTTGTGAGAATTGGTTTTCAAATTGCTGTCCCATCCAAAAGTTATTATGTTTATTTACTCTGTTGCAAGAGCAACAGAATAATGAAGTCAACCAAAAAGGTTCCCTCTCCCTCTACTCCTCCCAGATCTGACCCCTCACATCTGCATCCATTCTCTTTCTCTCTCATAAGAAAACAAAGTCTTATCTGGAATAATAATAAAATAAAATACTATAAGGTAAAACAAATATTAAAATATTGGAATAGGACAAAACAAAGAGAAGCAAAAGAGCCCAAGAAAAGGCACAAGAAATGGAAACACACTTGTTTGCACACTCAGAAATCCCATAAAACCACGAAATGAGAAGCCATAATATATGCAGAGGACCTGTAATGTAAAAATGGGAGAAGCACAATATGTATCAACGAACAAACAAAATAGCCCCACCCCCTAAAAACAACCAAAAAGAGTCCTGTCATATGATAGTCCAAGAATGTCATCACACAAAGGGAATTCTGAGTGCTTGTGAGAACACTCTAATAAAAGAAGACAAGAGTCTTGTGACCTCAGTTTCTTCAAAACATGAAATTGTTCTTGAAATGTGGTTTCATGTTTCTCCCAGGTGTAGCTGATAGGAATGAGTTTACTTCAAATAAATCATTATTGTTTGCTGTTGTTAATCAATTAAATGTTTAAACTATCCTTTCTATGGAAAGCCTCTATGGAAAAACATGTTTTTGCCCCATGCAGCTTTTCTTTGTGACTGTATACAGCTTGAACCAATGAGAATTTTACTTGTCTGATTTTTTTTCTTAACCTTCAAAGTGTAAATAAATCATCTAAAGCATTGAACGTAAATGGCTATTGCATGAAACTTTGTTCTACCCTGTTTATCTACTCCACTCTCTCAGGTCCCACTGCCTCTAGAGTAGCGACAGCCTTGACATGCCACTGAGATAAGAAACCTCCAAAGATGCTGTTGAATTCATTTTCTGTTGGCCATCTATTGCTGGGCTTGTAGCCTATCATTAAAAGTAATTTATTTCCCCAGTGAGGTTCCCTTAGAGGAAACTACAGTTTCATACGCAAGTGCTGATCAGTTGGAGATTGTTTCTCGTTTAGGGATGCGAGCATGTGTCCACATTCCCTATCACCTCTAGGAGCCTATCTGGTGCAGAGCCAAGTAGCTCTGTGCATGCTACCTCAGTCTTTGTGAGTTCATCTGTGCATCAACCCTGTGGGTTTAGAGGGCTTGTTTCCAAGGTGTCCTCCATCTCCTCTAGCTCCTACACTCTCTCCACCTCCTCCTTTGAAGGGTTCCCTGAGCACTGAGGGGGCACATTTGATGAAGTAATTCCATTTAGGGATAAGTGTTCCAAGGTTTCTCACTGTGTATGTCTGACTATTGGTCTAGGTATTTATTCCTATCTGCTGCAGGTAGAAACTTCTCTGATGAAGACTGAGCAAGGTACTGAACTATGAATATAGCAGAATATCATAAGAAACAAATTATATTGCTATGATTTTGTTTTGTTTTGTATTTTTAAAACAATAGCATTTGGTTTTGCCCTAGGTCCCTGGGCCATTAGTCCCAGATCCTTGTTCGCCCACGCATTGTTAGATATTGGTTCCATCTCATGAAGGAGGCCTTCAGTCAAATCAGATATTGGTTTGTTACTCCCACAAATTGTACCATTGATGCCTTAGCATATTTTGCAAGCAGGACACCATTGAAGATCAAAAAGGGTTGTGGCTGGGTTGCTGTTTACATTTCTCCATTGGTAGCATGCACACTGTATGTGAAGGCTCTATGTAAGCACCATCTCAACTTCTCAATATTCAAGGAGCTAACTAGATATTCAATACTAACAGTGCTGTCTTCCGCAATGAGGCCTTGTTGTCAGTTTGTGGAGAGCAACCTATACTCTTGTCAAGGGTTTAGGTTGTTTTGAGGGTTCTCATTCGACCCCTTTGGCCAACAATTGTATTTGATGTAACCCATTCCTAGTACTAGACATTTCATATGGTGACAACAGGGGCTCTGTCTCCCCCATTATTAGGCAATTTCATTTATATCTTTTTCAAATATGTATATATTATGCTTCTATTTCACTAGGCGTTAATTTGTCTGTGTAATTTGCTTCACTGACCTTGATTTAACTTGGGTAAGTGGTATGTACAGAGAAAATGATCCAATTCTTTTAGATTTTCCAATTTGATAGAGTACACATTTTTAAAGTATGTCCTTATGATTCTCTGGACTTCTTCATTGTCTCTTGTTATGTCCCACTATTTTTTTTTTGTAATTTTGATAATTTGTATCTTGTCTTTGTGCCTTCTAGTTAATTTAGATAATGGTTTGTTGATCTTATTGATTTTCTCAAAGGACCAATTCTGTTTCGTTGACTCTTTGGTTTTGTTGTTGTTGTTTGTTTCTATTTTATTGATTTCAGTCCTGAGTTTGGTTGTTTCTTACTCTCTACCCCTTTCAGTTTATTCAAAATTAACGTTACTTACTACAGACCTTCACCTGTAAAATTAGTTCTCATTTACAGGGCGAAAAGCTCATGTTATCTGTAAAAAGAACTGCAACAAGAGGGGGCATTCTTTTATTATTATTATTTATTTTTTGTGCTTATGAGCACACTGTAGCTGAATTCAGACACACTAAAAGAGGCCATTAGATCCCATGACAGATGGTTGTGAGCTACCATGTGGTTGCTAGGAATTGAACTCAGGACTTCTGGAAGGAGAGTTAGTGCTCTTAACCACTGAGCTATCTGTCCAGCCCCAGGAGGGGGCATTCTTGAAGGTTGAAACTGGCACAGACCATAAGGAAATGTCAACAGCTATACTTGCTTAGAAGACCTAGTCCCATTGTCACCAGAGACTTCTGAGAACCAGGGCTGGTATATACAAATATATTAGGCACTACCCTTAACCTTTTCAAATGACTATCCTTTACAACCAACCATAGTTTTGTACACTACTTTAAAAACAAAACAAAACAAAACAAATCTCATAATCTAATCACTTCAAAGGAAATACAAAAATAAAATTTCCACTATTTCAGGATTAAAGATTTGCCTTTGTTCTGAACCCAAACCTCAGGCCACTAGAAATGGGTTGTGTGGATTTCTGAAGAAATAAGCAAAGGCCCATCCATGCTCCCTAAAATCCCTTCTGCTACATAATATGAGCTTCTCTTGAAAAACAGTTCTAAAACGTAGCTAGAGATTTTGCGTCTTTGTCTCTTCCAAATAATTACTAAAGTGCTGGGGAGTTGTGGAAAATATACTATTACCTGCATATATTTAAGGCACCCCAGAGAGAAGAATAGAAATGCAGAGGGCTTCTGAAAATTACTTTGATTGCTTATGGTTAGAAAATGAGCCACTCACCTTATAAACTACCACTTTTCTTTACAATAATGACTAGAATTGCATATTTCATACTCCAAGAAGAATACTAAAAAAATACTGTGTGACAAGGAAGCAGACATCTATATAGCATTTGATTATAGTCCTGTGGTAGGTTATTATTCAAAAGAGGACTATGTTCTCAAACAAATGGTAAATGATTACTATGTGTCAGCACTATGTCAGGTGTTTTAAATATTAGATCTCGTTTAATATTTATATTTACAAGAGCTAAGAAATATTGTCATGACTAGTTTACAAGTGAAAAGAGCACTTCTGTCACTTTCTTCTTCTGAGGTAAAGACTTCTTCTGTTGCTCAGACTGAGCTTGAACTTGTGGACTCAAGTTTTCCTCTGGCACTATGTATAAATATAGTATATCACTATATAATTATAACTATAACAATAACATACATATATAGATGTGGGAAGCCACATAAGCCATTACAAGATGGCGCTGGCTACCGCTGGCCACCGCCTGTAAGTTCGGGTAAACAACCAATGTGCGCATGTGCATAAGGGTTTCAAGCCAAGTCACAGCCCATCCCGGGGAATGTAAATGAGGAACTGAAAGCACAACCAATCTGGTATAGACACGCCACTCCTAGGCCTATATAAGCAGTGCCAGTTCTGGGGCTCGGGGTCTTTCGCCTTCACTATCAAGCTCTCCCAATAAACGTGTACAGAAGAATCCTGTTGTGCCTTCTTCCTTGCTGGTGAGTCGGGCGTCCACATATACATACACACACACACACACACACACACACACACACACATATATATATATATGGAGAGAGAGAAAGAGAGAGAGAGAGAGACAGAGAGACAGAGAGACAGAGACAGAGAAAGAGACAGAGAGACAGAGACAGAGAGTTGTATTGTGTTATTCTGGGCCTGGAACTGACTTGAAGCCTCACACAAGTGAAGATTCTACCTCTGAATTACACCCCAATTTACCAAAAGGAAGTATCATCTTTCCCATAATTAGAAATGCTGATAGAATGCTGGAGATATAACTCAGTAGAAGAACGAATGTTTGCCAAACATATGTGAGGCCCTAAGTTACATTCCCAGTACCAAAAATGTGTTGATGGAGATAAAGACTCCATTTAGAACAGGACCAAATAAAAATGTATAAGGTTTATTTGAAGATCATTTTTAAACTTTAAAGTACCATCAAAAAGTATAAAGAACACTTGCATAAATACAAAGATGTACTATTCTTAAATATTCAAATTCAATGTTATAAGATGATGATTCATGTGTTAATCTGAAGTTTAGTGTATTAATGTAATTGTGACCCAAATGGATATCTCCACAGAACTTTTTTGAATTTAGACAAGTGCGAACAGTAGCATGTATTCAACAAGGGCCAGAGAACTAGTGGAAAGCATAGAGCAATGGGAATTACCACAATGCAGGATGGCAAGTAAGGATAAAATAAATAAGAGCACATAGTCATGTTGCTGAGACATAGTGGGTGCAGTAGCCCAAATGTGAATGGAACAAGGACCACACCAAAGACAATATGAAAATGGATGAGGAAAAGCCCACAAAACCTCAACCCTACACAAACTAAAGATAACTGGGGAAAGCTGGGAATGGGAAAGGTGCCCTTCCCCATGAAGAGCAGACCAACTGGGTTTCCAGCGACAAAAAGTATTTCTTGAAAACGTACACACAATTAACATCATATGTACTGAACAGGTTTTAATTAGGAATGCATATGCATGTATATGTATGAACACAATGACAATTAATAGAAGAGGCCAGCAACTGAAAAGAGAGCAAGGAGGGCTATATGAGAGTTTTGGAGGGAAAAAAGTGAAAAGAGAAATATACTAGAATCTCAAAAATAATTCCAATTATAAAATATAGTGAATGAACACACATACAGCAGAGGACTGCAGGGTCTATGTTCATTCAGAGATGATGCACCTAACCCTCAAGAGACTGAAGGCCCCAGGGAGTTTAGAGGTCAGGTGGCATGTGCAGTGGGGACATCCACATGGAGACAGGGGATGGGGTGGAGGTATGTGCTGTGGAGCAATAGGAGGGTGGACAGGGGGGAAATAAAATATGGAGTAAACAATTAATTAATTAATTTAAAAATCTTTTAAAATAAATATAATGGATAAAATGTAGGTTAGTATATACTACATGCCATCATTTGTCCAACATTGCTCATTTCATTGCATAAGAGTAGAACATATTTGAAAATATTTACTCAAAAATATAATGATTCCTTCAGGAAAACTGGACTAAGATGGAGGCAAATTTACTTTTCATTATCATACTAATTTATGGTATTTGTTCAAATGAGTATATCCTACATATTGCATATGTACGGCCAGAAAACTGATCCAAAATAAAAATGGAGTTTAGTGAGCAAAACAAAAGTCTTATTTTAAAATTAAACCAACCATTTCTATACATGTTCTGAATAATGGAAAACTCAAACAGGTGCCCATAGGAAAACTACTTGCATGTTGCTGTTAATTACAGGCTAAAATTGTACCAATTATACAACATGACTGATACAAGGGTTAAAGCAATTTTAGTAACTATAGTAGAACTGTATTATCCAGATCAAGAGAACTGATTGCTCCAATTTACTGGGTACACTTTCAGCCATGCCTGGAGCATTATGCTCATTTCACAAATTAGGGAAGATATTCTAGGAAAAGTAACCAAGGGAAAGATGAACTGATGAAAAAAACCTGAAAAAGTTTAGTTTCTATGTTATTTACTTTGGGACTGATTTATACTTAACATTTAAAATTTTATTGAAAATTTCATAATGACTTTCATATGAGATGAGTTCTCCTTCACTCCAAGCGCATTTTATAACCACAAATGACCTTCATCTCATGATTTTCCTGCTCTATCTCCCTGAGTGCTTAGGATTACAGACACATGTGTCATGTCTCCTTCCTCCCTCCCTTCCTTCCTTCCTTCCTTCCTTCCTTCCTTCCTTCCTTCCTTCCTTCCTTCCTTCCTTCCTTCCTTCCTTTCTTCCTTCCTTCCTTCCTTCCTCTCTTTCTCTCTTTCTCTCTCTTTGTTTCTCTCTCCCTTCCTTCCTTTCTTCCTTCCTTCTTTCCTTCCTTCCTTCCCTTCTTTTTCCTTTCAAAAATTAATTTTTAGAAGTCAAGAAAAATAAGTATTTTTCTCCAAATTTATGAAGACAATGTGGTTACAACCCTTTTACACTCCTCCCAAGAGCATTACTACACTACACAGCAGCTAAAGGTAAGAATCCTTGGTTCAGTTTTAACCATGTGGTTGTAAGGTAGAAGCAGAATGAGAAAAATATTTACTGTCTATCTTCATGCCATATTCCTTGCATGAATAAGACTGATCCTCAGAGCAGTACTGCAAGGAACGTGTTATCTGTTTTCCACAGAAGAAAATGGAAGATCAATAATGATTTTTTCCATAAAGCCCACCTCTCCTTCCCTCCTTCTTCCCTTTCTTGCTTCCTTTCTTCTGTCCCTCACCATTTTCCTCTCTCTTTTTTTCTTCCTCTTCCTTTTTTGCCTCCCTGTTCTGTGTTCTGGATATCAGAGCTAGGACCCTATGCATGCTAAGCAAACCTTCTGTTGAGTTCTATCACTAGCTTGGGCAAGTACTTAAATATTGTTTATAAGAATTTCCCAATTCTGCCTGCACACATGCTCTTTCATACCTTCAAATGTTCTGTCTATAACATACAGTTGATGTTCCTTGATTGCTTCCCTGCATAAAGAACTTAACTGAATTTACCAAACCCTTCATGACATGGCCTTTGACTATGATACTGTTGACATGCATCATTTTTGACCATAAAAGATGTTTTCTAATTATCCAGACACATACAGAAAAAAATGGTGTTTCAATGGAAAAATATGCATCCTCTATGATAGATTTTCCTACATTCTCATAAGTTGGTCTTATATGTAGTCTTTGATCTCATTAACAATTTTTTTTTGTAAATCACAGTTAACAATGTTTTGATCCTTCTTAGAATGGTAAGGGAAGAATACTTGGGAAGGACTGGTGTTTTATATTAGCTGGTAGAGTGCTTGGATTGTGTGCAAAGGGCCCTAAATTTCATCTTTAGCACTACATAACACTGGACATGACGGTGCACTCCTTTAATTCCAACACTGTAGGGCTAGAAGTCATTCTAAGTTGTATAGTGAGTTTGAGGTCACCCAACTACATTGGCCCCTACCTAAAAAATTAATAAGAATATCCAAGTTTTACATTAAGGGAGAGAGACAGATTTTAACTTTGAATATAGCAAATGTAAATGGCAATTAATGAAGGAATAAATAAACAAATAAAAATCAATGAATAGAAATTTTTCTAAGAGGAAAATTAGAAGGGAGGGAGATTCTCATGAAACTCACCCAATAGAATCCTTGATGAAGGCAGGAGAAAGATTGAGATAGCAACCATAAAGGGCAAGGAATTTGATCAAACATCAAAGGTAGGGAGATAACATTGTAGAATTCTTCACTAAAACTAAATTTCAAAGTCTAAATGCAGGATAGGGACTTAGCCAAGGAGAGTGCATAAGAGTTTCACTAAAGCTTGGTCAAGAAGAAAATCTCTGTCAGCAAGAACTTCTTGGCATCAGCATTGGCTGTCTCCTGAGAGGCTCAGCCAGATCCTGATGAATACAGATGCAGATGATCACAGCCAACAACTGAACACAGGAACCCCAATGGAGAAGTTAGGGAAAATATTGAAGGAGCTGAAGTGGCTTTATCTGGCATCAATGGGAGAGGAGGCCCTTGTTCCTGTGAAGGCTTAATGCCCTAGTGTAGAGGAAAGCTAGGGCAGTGAAGCAGGAGTGGTTGTGTTGGTGGGAGAGCACTCTCATAGAAGCAGAGTAAGGGGGAATGGGATAAGGGGTTTGTAGAGGGGAAACCTGGAAAGAGCATAACATTTGAAATGTAAACAAATAAGATATCCCATTTAAAAAGCAGAAATTCTTCAAGGACATACCTTGGAATTAGAACTCTGTAAGATTGTTCTTAACTCTAAAGTGATGTAAATGAGATATTGGATGCCAAAGTCTGCATCACATTTCTATGACTGCTGAATGAAAAGAAGCTCAGAATAAAATGAACTTTTCTGTAAGTTTTCCCATAGGTCTGTGATAGCAGCCAAAATGGCCTTTCTGGTTTGGGTAGATTAAGGTCTAAGTAAAATCGAGGAACCAAGGCATAAAGATGGATATGTGTTCTAGGGTGTTCCTGGATGGACTTCTGTTGTGAATTTCTTACTGAACATCCCTATATAGTTTTAATTGAAGCTGCTTCTTTCTATTTGTGTAGGCAAGTCACACCAATGATTTACTAAAGAAGGAATGGAAATGAGCTCAATGAAATGGTGCAAACAGATTGCAATAGACACATCTCTTCCAAGACAGGCACTTCTTTGACTTCTCTCTGAGAAGATGCCAAAGTCAACTCATAGGGTAAACAGCTCAAACAGGCTAGTCGTTTGACAGGTACCAACTAGGGGACATAACACACTCCTTAATTATAGGGCCCCATGCTTCTTTTCTCCTTTGCACCTCAGAGGAGCAGAAAAGGACAGACTTTTTATTAAAAGCCTACACATGGCTCACAACTTTCATGCCTATTATTACAGATCATGTCTGCAGTCACTCAACATGAGAGTCACTCAGCTGGGCTGGAACATTAAAACAAGAAGACTACATTGAAATGGTACACAGGAGAAGGTAACTGGCCAGCATTCATAGAGAAACTATATGGCTTTTAGGTTACGTTTTGTTTTTTCCTATATTTATCCTGACCACGGTTTCCCCTCCTTATACTCCTTCCAGATCTTCCTCCTGTGTGTCCTCTTTCCCCTAGACCAAATCATCCTGTTTCCCTTCAAAAAGTAAACAGAAATAATGAGAGATACACTCAAGGGTATTCACTGACTATGACCTAACAAGATAAAATAAGACTGGGCACACATCCTCATTTCACAGCTGGATGTGGTAATGTTGTAGTAGGAAAAAGCTCCCGAACACACTGCTTTACACTTCAGGTTTTGACAAAATCATCTATAAAAGGAGGGGTTTAAGCTAAGCTCATCCAACTTGTATTTTCTGTGCATCTGTCTTTTCCAACCTAGGAAAGAATTCTTCATCATTACTAAAAGCCACATTATCAGCAGGATTAAGAAGGAACTGTAGTAAGTATAAGGCAAAGAGAAAAAGAGAAATTACCACAACAGTTCTCAGACAGTTGTCATTGGCTGGTAGGGGTTCTGAAATCAGATTTGTGAAATTACAGCACTAGACCAGCAGAAAAATTAGAGGACACAGCGTTTACAAAGTTTATGGCATTTTAAAACTTTTTATTGACTTTTTGTGAATTTCACACCATGTACCCCGATTCCATTCATTTCTTCCTCCTGTCTTACCTGCACTCCACCCTTGCAACCTCCCCCACCCCAACAGAGAAAAAAAAACATCTCATTGTACAAGCTGCAGTGTGTCACTGTGTGTTCCACAGTGTACCCTTTTTTCTACACTTCTTAACTTGCAGTGACTCCCTGCAATGACTCCTTGTTCATTGGAGTGACTCTTTGGTCTGGCACAAGGCTTCTGACCTCTGCTACTCTATCAATGCTGGAACCTCACTGGGACTCCTTTTCCTTATCCTTTTGTTGCCCTATGTCATGGAGTTCCTGTAGTTTTGGATCTGAAGAACCAGCCCTTTCATGTACTCCAGCAGTTCATCAATGGGGTAGAAGTTGTGGTGGGCCTATTCAAAACCCTGGATCGGGGCCTGAATGGTATTTGAGTTCATCAGATCCTCAGTGACCATTCACTTGGAACCCATGCAACTAGGGCCAGCTCTTCCCTGTTGCCCATGTGAGGTGTAGTAGCCACTGTCCTGCTCTGATGACCGAGAAGCCAGCTCTCCTGCCTGTTGTAGGTGGCAAGGGGTGAGAGGGCATCTCTCCCTTGCCCATGAAAGACAGCTCTGTACTCATGCCTTTGGGGTTGGCTTATCTACACCCCCAAACCCATCCCCCCATCACTCAGGTCAGCTCTACAGTACTGCCTAGGCAAAGTACATGGCCCATTCCCCCAAGTACTGTAATAGGTAAGAGGCAGGGCCAACTCTCCTGCTTTTGTGACCACACAGCCTGATCATCTGTCTGTCACAGGTGGAGAGGGGCAAGGCAGTAAAGGGGTATCACTCCTTCAACCATGCCATTGCAGAGGAGACAAGTAAGAGGTCACCTTGAAAGGGCCATCTGTCACAGACTCACTTCCCTCGGAGGCCATGGTCCCAGGATAAGGCAGACTCATGAAGGAATGTTTTGCTGAAGCAGACACAGGAGAGAGGATGTTTTGCTAAAGCAAGCATATAAAAGACATGTGATGAAAGATTCGTCGCTAACACTTCTATATTTTCCAGGCACTGGCATAGCCTCACAAGTGATAGCTATAAATACAGAAGTGGACGCTCACAGTCATCTATTGGATGGAACACAGGGCCCCCAATGGAGGAGCTAGAGAAAGTACCCAAGGAACTAAAGGGGTCTGCAACCCTATAGGTGGAACAACAATATGAACTAACCAGTACCCCCAGAGCTGTGTCTCTAGTTGCATATGTAGAAGAGGATGGCCTAGTCAGCCATCAATGGGAGGAGAGGCCCTTGGTCTTGCAAAGATCATATGCCCCAGTAAAGGGGAATGCCAGAGCCAGGAAGCTGGAGTGGGTTGGTTGGGGAACAGGGTTGGTGGAGGGTATAGGGGGCTTTGAGGATACCATTTGAAATGTAAATGAAGAAAATATCTAATAAAAATTTGTTAAAAAAAGAAAATATCTAATTAAAAAAAGATTCTTTGCTAATGACATACATGTATTGGTTCCCCTTACATTGCATAATTGAGCTACCTTTGTCGGGTCTCAATAGAGAGAAATACACCAAAAAACATTGGGTAGTGTGCTACAGTTTCTTGCCACTTCCAAGGACTTGGTCTGATTGGATGCATGTACTGAGACAAGATCAGTGATGAGGCAGGGCACATGGTGAGGCAAGGCATGTGGAGGACACATGATGTTTGGAGGGTATGTATAGGACTCCAGAGAGTGACAGAGAGAACTTGGCTTGCTAGTACAGCTAGCTGTGCAATGCTTGTGGGTCTCATGTCTTTGATGATCTTACCTTCTCTGAGAGAGGCACAGTTGAGAATTTCTCTTGGTGTACCTCTGGGTTCTTCCTGCTGACTCAAGCTGAAGCCAAGGCCTGGCTGTCTCTGCTAGGTTGTATTACCACTCTTACTAATCAGACTGTATTGACCTGGACTGCTGGTGCATCTATGAAGTGTTTGCCAGTGGATCAAGCTGCAGCTGCCTGCTAACCTGTGAACTGAAATGCTGATCTCCAGACAACACAGGCAGGAGTTGCTCCAAAGAATCTAAACAGGTCCACTTCTCCCATATCATTTCTTTTCTACTGCTTCTGGTGGGTGGTGGGTTTCAAGGAAGGTTAAAGCATTTAAGAAACATCACTAAAAATAGATTTTGAAAAAAATTAAAGTTACATAGATATATGGAAAAATAAAAACAAAATATTTTGAAAATCATTAGAATCAAAATATAATCAGGCATTTTGATATATTTTTAAAATGAATCAGTATATTCACTTTAAAATGAAAATACTACTTATTACGATCAGAAATTTTGAAATATAACTGGAAATTATTGTTGACAAAGTATTAGAAGTCGAGTAATGGCTGATAAAGTCAATAAGAACTTGTAATCTTTCATCCCATATTATACCATATACAAAAGCATATAATAGTGAAAGAAAGTCAGAAGTGATGCAATGTGAAACATGCTTAGATCTAGACCTACTTTATTCATTCTAGATGGTATAAGATTGTGAATTTGGAAGATTTCCTTAGCAATTCTTCCAAACACCTGTTATCCAGTGTTATCTTAGGCAGGATATAAACAAGGTCTATATCAAAGATAAAGACTATCTTCCCTCATTGTATATTTGACCACTAAAGAGAGGGTGATGAAAAAGAAAAAGGAAAGATTGGGACTTAAGTGATGGCTCAGTGGTTAAGAAAATAAATTGCTAAGAAACACAGGTAATTTGTATTTGTGTGTATGTGTTTTTATATTTGTCTCATGCACTTCTAGAGGCTGAGATGTCAGACAGAAAAGAGTTAATTGTGTAATTCAACTCTAATCTGAATATCAAGGAACTAGGAGAATCAATAGTATAAATTATAGTTTTAGTATGAGTCTAAAGACAGAAGACTGTCCCACGGAAAATCAAGTAGTGAAAAATCAGTTTTTCTTACTCAAATTTTTATTTTGTTAATTCCAACTGACTAGATAAGATCTATCTCCATTAGAGATATAGCCTATCTATAGTAAGTCAGGTCTGCCAATTCATAATTAATATTATCCAGAAACAGAAACACAGCCCTAATAATTAACTACATCTGGGTACTCCCTGGTTCAGTCAAGTTAACACATAAAATTAACCACAGCAGGTTCTCAGAGACCCATGCTTTGTAACTAAATTTTGATCAAGATGAGTGGATATCCATGTCAAACAGTAATCTGCAGACTTGTTCATATATTACCCTCCATATCTGTCCATCTAAACCATTATTAATTGGTATCAATACAATCCAATGTTTGTTACTTCAGTGCTTCCTGTTTTCTCTACCAAGTGTCTATAACAAGATCATTTGATGGCAACATGGTAAAAAGGTAATACATTTTCCTTATCCCACTTACAGAGTTTACTAATGGACTAGGCTTCCTTCAAACCTTCATTTTTTTCTCATTACCATTTGATTTATAATATTGAGTTCTGGCTTAAAGACAAACTGCAACTTAGTCTGGAATGATGCTCATTCAACTTAAGAGGAGAGTACTAGAGTTGAAAAGATGGACCTTAAAGGGCCGGTTAGGTTGCCATGGAAGAGAACTTTAAAGAACCACACAGTCTCTGATTCAACCTTACTTCATTTCCTTTCCTAAGGTCAGGATCCATTTTCACCAAATAATTTGGCTCCTGTAGAATATATAAGGATGTTAGGGTGCATACGGCACTGCATTCAAAATAGGCACTCTCTTAACAGATGGTGCAAAACTTGGAAGTTGAAGAGAGAAAGCTATTGTTAGGCAACATTTTAAACAAGAAAAATAGTTTGTAGGGGCTAGAAGAGACATTTTTGTTGATTCAAAACAGTAAATTACCTGGATGGCTTACCCTATCTGATGATCTAAAAATATCAAATTCTCCACTGAAAATCTGGCTGGCTAAGCTACTTTTGCAAATGTGCATTATTTGTTCAACAGATTTTGTGCTCTCAAGTATCTGAGAAGAAAATTTAACATGTTCTTTTTACCACTTTAAAAAAAATAGATGTTTAAAAGGAGACTCTAGAATCTCCAGGATGGAACATTTCTGTGTGTATGTTCATGTTCATCTCAGAAATAATTACAGATACCTATTTCATTTGTGTTGGTTAAGCATGGAAAACTCTATAAGTCACTGCCAACTTTAATATAGAGTAACTGTGTTACTTGCATCTAAAACCTGAAGAATTTATAGACACTTGTTCCTTTTGTTGTATATTGAGAAAACTATGGGCCAAATCTGTTTAAATACAGAAGATTTGGCAAGAAAAGAAAAATGTGAGAGATACATTTTTATTAGGACAGTTTTCATGGTTGGAGGCAGTCACTTCTTCCGGTTCTCAAAACAACCAACTTAAGTTAAAGCCAATAGTACCTTCAAATATTACTCCTCTGGCCAAAAAATAATTATCACTAGTTCTTGGGAAGATTCCAAATTGTCTTCTGGAGCAGTTCCACTCTATTTTGGACAATAAATTGAAATGAAGCAGAGTGGGAAGAACATGAGCTTTGGCATAAGACCTAAGTTTAATTTTTGGCTCAGCCAAGTACTAGTTATGATATGTTGAACAAATTACTGAATCTTCTGAGTTTCATTTTCCTCATCTAAAATATAAATAATTGGATTTACCTCCAAAATTTAGTTTTGGTAAACAGGTTTGTTCTTTTTTTCATTTTAAGAAACACATAATGACCCCATTACAGTTACATTACAGTATAGCTTAAGACCAAGGAGTGTGACACATGGGTGAACCTTATAAACATAACGCAAAATTGGAAAAGATTCATTTATGATGGGATACATAGTGCAGAATTTCATTATGTGAAATACCCAAAGTAGACAAACCCATAGATAGAAACAATCAATTAGAAGTTGCTAGCATCTGGTAAGGGTCGAACAAGGGAGTGATTGTTAATGCACAATTTTGGAGGTGATTTAAATCTAAGGCTTCAGATGAGAAATATATTCATATTCAGCTCCTTATATGTGATTGTTAATTTTGTCAAAATAAGTGGACTTCATGCCATTCTGGTCTTCTCCTTCTCCTTCTCCTTCTCCTTCTCCTTCTCCTTCTCCTTCTCCTTCTCCTTCTCCTTCTCCTTCTCCTTCTCCTTCTCCTTCTCCTTCTCCTTCTCCTTCTCCTTCTCCTTCTCCTTCTCCTTCTCCTTCTCCTTCTCCTCCTCCTCCTCCTCCTCCTCCTCCTCCTTCTCCTTCTTCTCCTCCTCCTCCTTCTCTTCCTCCTCCTCCTCCTCTTCCTCTTCTTCTCTTCTTCTTCTTCTTCTTCTTCTTCTTCTTCTTCTTCTTCTACTTCTCTCTCTCTCTCTCTCTCTCTCTCTCTCTCTCTCTCTCTCTCCCTCCCTCCCTCCCTCCCTCCCTCCCTCCCTCATATGTCACATAATTATATAGCAAGATATAAGCTCTCTGCTGCCCTAGGATCATCTCTGCTCACTCCTCACAATGATGGTCATAAACTCTACCCTCTGAAACCATAAGCCACTTAGTAAATCCTTTCTTTTTTAAGTTGCCTTAGAAAGAGTGTTTTATTACATCAATAGAAAAGTAAATAACACAGAGTTGATGTCAGAGTGTTAGTTATTGGTCTAAAGGTTTGAACATGCTGAGATTGAAGAAATATGGAAGTTTTGGAACTCTGGACTAGGAAAACAGCTGAATGTTGTAAACACAACTTAATGACCATTCTAATAGGAACTTGGAAGACAATAGTGATAAGAGCAATGTGGATTGCTAGAGGAGAGCAATCTTAAGAAGAGGGGAATAATATTAGCAACTGAGATAGAGACCATTCTTGTGGAATTTTGGCAAAGATTGTGGCTGCTTTTTTACTCTTATACTAGTGTAAAAGTAACTTTTATCTGCTTGATGTAATTGTCTTATTGCTTAATAGGCTCACTCTTCCTGAATTCTGGCTAGTTGGATCAATTCAACTGTTCTGGCTCAAACTTTTCTTCTCCAAATAGACTGATTCAATCTGGCTTCTTTCTTGGCCTCTGACTAAATTGCTCTGGTTGGCCTCAAACTAACTCTGGCAACATGTTTTAAATTTATGGCTCTGTATTCTTTGGCTTGTCTCTGTCTTTGTCTTCACCTGTGTTTAGCTTTTTGTCTCACCAACTTGTCTGTAAAACTGTCCCAGTTTTTCAAAAAACAAACAAACAAAAAAAAAAACAAAACAAAAAACAAAAAACTGGCTCCTCTTTCTCTCACTGATGTTAAATAGACTTTTTCCTGTTCTTGTGTGAGTTAGACATATCCTATCTCCAACAAATTCTGTCAAATCTTTCTCTGATTCATCACTTTGCTCCTCAATTAGAGCTCGGTTTTAAACATGGCTGTTTCCATCTGTCAACTAACTTGTATCTACATTGTTTGGGATTAAGGTATTTACTAAGGTAATGTCTATATTCCAGACAAAATATCCATGTTATTGGATTAAAATTCTTCTACATCGTAAGAATGTACCAGAGGCTAAATTGAAAAAAGTGTATTGACTTTCTTAGCTGAGATTTCAAAACAATCTAGTATTGACTATGTCATGTTTTGATGTGTAATGACCAAAATTAACCTGTAAGCTTTGCCTCTGCAGGAACCAGGTAACTTCCTGTAATGCTGGGAATTATAGTTCTTGGAAAATAACAAAGCCTCATGGGAAAGTACCGTGGCCTATAGGTTTGTTCTGCATCTCAGAGTCATTCTCAGCTGGGAAAGTCCAGGGAATGGTCCTGACCAAAGTTTATCTCTTGGTCAGTACTTATTATTTAATAAAGTTTTCGAGTCTACAGGTTAGAGTGAGGACCACAGAGGCAGACAGCTTCTGGGACAGGCGGGAGCCACAGAGCCGCTGAGGCAGCACCCTTTTGGGGCCGCAGACATCCGGCACCCTCCCAGTCGGAGGACAGTGACCTGCCCTGCAGAGAGCGCCATCTTGGCTCCGGGACTCCGCCGAGCTTAGTCTCTACAGGTCAGAGTGGGGACCACAGGGGCAGACGGCTTCTGGGACAGGCAGGAGCCACAGAGCCGCTGAGGCAGCACCCTTTTGGGGCAGCAGACTTCCGGCACCCTCCCAGCCGGAGGACACAGACCTGCCCTGCAGAGAGCGCCATCTTGGCTCCGGGACTCCCCGAACTTAGTCTACAGGTTAGAGTGAGGACCACAGAGGCAGACAGCTTCTGGGACAGGCGGGAGCCACAGAGCCGCTGAGGCAGCACCCTTTTGGGGCCGCAGACATCCGGCACCCTCCCAGTCGGAGGACAGAGACCTGCCCTGCAGAGAGCGCCATCTTGGCTCCGGGACTCCCCGAACTTAGTCTACAGGTTAGAGTGAGGACCACAGAGGCAGACAGCTTCTGGGACAGGCGGGAGCCACAGAGCCGCTGAGGCAGCACCCTTTTGGGGCCGCAGACATCCGGCACCCTCCCAGTCGGAGGACAGTGACCTGCCCTGCAGGGAGCGCCATCTTGGCTCCGGGACTCTGCCAAGCTTAGTCTCTACAGGTCAGAGTGGGGACCACGGGGGCAGACGGCTTCTGGGACAGGCAGGAGCCACAGAGCCGCTGAGGCAGCACCCTTTTGGGGCCGCAGACATCCGGCACCCTCCCAGTCGGAGGACAGTGACCTGCCCTGCAGAGAGCGCCATCTTGGCTCCGGGACTCCACCGAGCTTAGTCTCTACAGGTCAGAGTTGGGACCACGGGGGCAGACGGCTTCTGGGACAGGCAGGAGCCACAGAGCCGCTGAGGCAGCACCCTTTTGGGGCCGCAGACTTCCGGCACCCTCCCAGCCGGAGGACAGAGACCTGCCCTGCAGAGAGCGCCATCTTGGCTCCGGGACTCCCCGAACTTAGTCTACAGGTTAGAGTGAGGACCACAGAGGCAGACAGCTTCTGGGACAGGCGGGAGCCACAGAGCCGCTGAGGCAGCACCCTTTTGGGGCCGCAGACATCCGGCACCCTCCCAGTCGGAGGACAGTGACCTGCCCTGCAGAGAGCGCCATCTTGGCTCCGGGACTCCGCCGAGCTTAGTCTCTACAGGTCAGAGTGGGGACCACAGGGGCAGACGGCTTCTGGGACAGGCAGGAGCCACAGAGCCGCTGAGGCAGCACCCTTTTGGGGCCGCAGACTTCCGGCACCCTCCCAGCCGGAGGACACAGACCTGCCCTGCAGAGAGCGCCATCTTGGCTCCGGGACTCCCCGAACTTAGTCTACAGGTTAGAGTGAGGACCACAGAGGCAGACAGCTTCTGGGACAGGCGGGAGCCACAGAGCCGCTGAGGCAGCACCCTTTTGGGGCCGCAGACATCCGGCACCCTCCCAGTCGGAGGACAGTGACCTGCCCTGCAGGGAGCGCCATCTTGGCTCCGGGACTCTGCCAAGCTTAGTCTCCACAGGTCAGAGTGGGGACCACGGGGGCAGACAGCTTCTGGGACAGGCAGGAGCCACAGAGCCGCTGAGGCAGCACCCTTTTGGGGCCGCAGACATCCGGCACCCTCCCAGTCGGAGGACAGTGACCTGCCCTGCAGAGAGCGCCATCTTGGCTCCGGGACTCCGCCGAGCTTAGTCTCTACAGGTCAGAGTGGGGACCACGGGGGCAGACGGCTTCTGGGACAGGCAGGAGCCACAGAGCCGCTGAGGCAGCACCCTTTTGGGGCCGCAGACTTCCGGCACCCTCCCAGCCGGAGGACAGAGACCTGCCCTGCAGAGAGCGCCATCTTGGCTCCGGGACTCCCCGAACTTAGTCTACAGGTTAGAGTGAGGACCACAGAGGCAGACAGCTTCTGGGACAGGCGGGAGCCACAGAGCCACTGAGGCAGCACCCTTTTGGGGCCGCAGACATCCGGCACCCTCCCAGTCGGAGGACAGTGACCTGCCCTGCAGGGAGCGCCATCTTGGCTCCGGGACTCTGCCAAGCTTAGTCTCTACAGGTCAGAGTGGGGACCACGGGGGCAGACAGCTTCTGGGACAGGCAGGAGCCACAGAGCCGCTGAGGCAGCACCCTTTTGGGGCCGCAGACATCCGGCACCCTCCCAGTCGGAGGACAGTGACCTGCCCTGCAGAGAGCGCCATCTTGGCTCCGGGACTCCGCCGAGCTTAGTCTCTACAGGTCAGAGTGGGGACCACGGGGGCAGACGGCTTCTGGGACAGGCAGGAGCCACAGAGCCGCTGAGGCAGCACCCTTTTGGGGCCGCAGACTTCCGGCACCCTCCCAGCCGGAGGACAGAGACCTGCCCTGCAGAGAGCGCCATCTTGGCTCCGGGACTCCCCGAACTTAGTCTACAGGTTAGAGTGAGGACCACAGAGGCAGACAGCTTCTGGGACAGGCGGGAGCCACAGAGCCACTGAGGCAGCACCCTTTTGGGGCCGCAGACATCCGGCACCCTCCCAGTCGGAGGACAGTGACCTGCCCTGCAGGGAGCGCCATCTTGGCTCCGGGACTCCGCCAAGCTTAGTCTCTACAGGTCAGAGTGGGGACCACGGGGGCAGACAGCTTCTGGGACAGGCAGGAGCCACAGAGCCGCTGAGGCAGCACCCTTTTGGGGCCGCAGACTTCCGGCACCCTCCCAGCCGGAGGACAGAGACCTGCCCTGCAGAGAGTGCCATCTTGGCTCCGGGACTCCGCCGAACTTAGTCTGCACAGGACAGAGTGAGGACCACAGAGGCAGACAGCTTCTGGGACAGGCGGGAGCCACAGAACCGCTGAGGCAGCACCCTTTTGGGGCCGCAGACATCCGACACCCTCCCAGCCGGAGAACAGTGACCTGCCCTGCAGGGAGCGCCATCTTGGCTCCGGGACTCTTCCGAACTTAGTCTGTACAGGTCTGCTGACAGAGGATACTCAGAATCCCCAGAAGAACAACCTCTGAACAGAGACAACTATAACAACTCCAGAGATTACCAGATGGCGAGAGGTAAAGGTAAGAATCTTACTAACAGAAACCAAGACCACTCACCATCATCAGGACCCAGCACTCCCACTTCACCCAGTCCAGGGCACCCCAACACACCTGAAAAACTAGACCTGGATTTAAAAGCATATCTCATGATGATGGTAGAGGACATCAAGAAGGACTTTAAAGAACTACAGGAGAACATGGCTAAAGAGTTACAAGTCCTTAAAGAAAAACAGGAAAACACAACCAAACTGGTAGAAGTCCTTAAAGAGAAACAGGAAAACACATCCAATCAGATGATGGAAATGAACAAAACCATACTAGACCTAAAAAGGGAAGTAGACACAATAAAGAAAACCCAAAATGAGGCAACACTGGAGATAGAAACCCTAGGAAAGAAATCTGGAACCATAGATGCAAGCATCAGCAACAGAATACAAGAGATGGAAGAGAGAATCTCAGGTGCAGAAGATTCCATAGAGAACATGGGCACAACAATCAAGGAAAATGGAAAATGCAAAAAGATCCTAACTCAAAACATCCAGGAAATACAGGACACAATGAGAAGACCAAACCTACGGATAATAGGAGTGGATGAGAATGAAGATTTTCAACTCAAAGGACCAGCAAACATCTTCAACAAAATTATAGAAGAAAACTTCCCAAATCTAAAGAAAGAGATGCCCATGAACATACAAGAAGCCTACAGAACTCCAAATAGGCTGGACCAGAAAAGAAATACCTCCCGACACATAATAATCAGAACAACAAATGCACTAAATAAAGATAGAATACTAAAAGCAGCAAGAGAAAAAGGCCAAGTAACATATAAAGGCAAGCCTATCAGAATTACACCAGATTTTTCACCAGAGACTATGAAAGCCAGAAGATCCTGGACAGATGTTATACAGACACTAAAAGAACACAAATTCCAGCCCAGGCTACTATACCCAGCCAAACTCTCAATTAACATAGATGGAGAAACCAAAGTATTCCACGACAAAACCAAATTCACACATTATCTCTCCACGAATCCAGCCCTTCAAAGGATAATAACAGAAAAAAACCAATACAAGGACAGGAACCACGCCCTAGAAACAACAAGAAGGTAATCCCTCAACAAACCTAAAAGAAGACAGCCACAAGAACAGAATGCCAACTTTAACAACAAAAATAACAGGAAACAACAATTACTTTTCCTTAATATCTCTTAATATCAATGGACTCAACTCCCCGATAAAAAGACATAGACTAACAAACTGGCTACACAAACAAGACCCAACATTTTGCTGCTTACAAGAAACTCATCTCAGAGAAAAAGATAGACACTACCTCAGAATGAAAGGCTGGAAAACAATTTTCCAAGCAAATGGTCTGAAGAAACAAGCTGGAGTAGCCATTCTAATATCAGATAAGATTGACTTCCAACCCAAAGTCATCAAAAAAGACAGGGAGGGGCACTTCATACTCATTAAAGGTAAAATCCTCCAAGAGGAACTATCAATCCTGAATATCTATGCTCCAAATACAAAGGCAGCCTCATTCATTAAAGAAACTTTAGTAAATCTCAAAGCACACATTGCACCTCATACAATAATAGTGGGAGACTTCAACACACCACTTTCACCAATGGACAGATCATGGAAACAGAAACTAAACAGGGACACAGTGAAACTAACAGAAGTTATGGATCAAATGGATCTGGCAGATATCTACAGAACATTTTACCCTAAAACAAAAGGATACACCTTCTTCTCAGCACCTCATGGTACCTTCTCCAAAATTGACCACGTAATTGGGCACAAAACAGGACTCAACAGATACAAAAATATTGAAATTGTCCCATGCATCCTATCAGATCACCATGGACTAAGGCTGATCTTCAATAACAAAATAAATAATAGAAAGCCAACCTTCACGTGGAAACTGAACAACACTCTTCTCAATGATACCTTGGTCAAGGAAGGAATAAAGAAAGAAATTAAGGACTTTTTAGAGTTCAATGAAAATGAAGCCACAACATACCCAAACTTATGGGACGCAATGAAAGCATTTCTAAGAGGAAAACTCATAGCTCTGAGTGCCTCCAAAAGGAAACTAGAAAGAGCACACATTAGCAGCTTGACAACACACCTAAAAGCACTAGAACAAAAGGAAGCAAATTCACCCAAGAGGAGTAGACGGCAGGAAATAATCAAACTCAGGGGTGAAATCAACCAAGTGGAAACAAGAAAAACTATTCAAAGAATCAACCAATCAAGGAGCTGGTTCTTTGAGAAAATCAACAAGATAGATAAACCCTTAGCCAGACTCACTAGAGGGCACAGGGAAAGCATCCTAATTAACAAAATCAGAAATGAAAAAGGAGACATAACAACAGATCCTGAAGACATCCAAAACACCATCAGATCCTTCTACCAAAGGCTATACTCAACAAAACTGGAGAACCTGGATGAAATGGAGAAGTTCCTAGACAGATACCAGGTACCAAAGTTGAATCAAGATCAGGTTAATGATCTAAACAGCCCTATATCCCCCAAAGAAATAGAAGCAGTCATTAATAGTCTCCCAACCAAAAAAAGCCCAGGACCAGATGGGTTTAGTGCAGAGTTCTATCAGACCTTCAAAGAAGATCTAATCCCAGTTCTTCACAAACTATTCCACAAAATAGAAACAGAAGGTACTCTACCCAACTCATTCTATGAAGCCACAATTACTCTGATACCTAAACCACAAAAAGACCCAACAAAGATAGAAAACTTCAGACCAATATCCCTTATGAATATTGATGCAAAAATCCTCAATAAAATTCTTGCTAACCGAATCCAAGAACACATCAAAACAATCATCCATCCTGACCAAGTAGGTTTCATCCCAGGGATGCAGGGATGGTTCAATATACGGAAATCCATCAACGTAATCCAGTATATAAACAAACTCAAAGACAAAAACCACATGGTCATCTCGTTAGATGCGGAAAAAGCATTTGACAAGATCCAACACCCATTCATGATAAAAGTCTTGGAAAGATCAGGAATTCAAGGCCCATACCTAAACATGATAAAAGCAATCTACAGCAAACCAGTAGCCAACATCAAAGTAAATGGTCAGAAGCTTGAAGCAATCCCTCTAAAATCAGGGACTAGACAAGGCTGTCCACTTTCTCCATACCTATTCAACATTGTACTTGAAGTCCTAGCCAGAGCAATTCGACAACAAAAGGAGATCAAAGGGATACAAATTGGAAAAGATGAAGTCAAAATATCACTCTTTGCAGATGATATGATAGTATATATAAGTGACCCTAAAAATTCCACCAGAGAACTCCTAAGCCTGATAAACAGCTTCGGTGAAGTAGCTGGATATAAAATTAACTCAAACAAATCAATGGCCTTTCTCTACACAAAGAATAAACAGGCTGAGAAAGAAATTAGGGAAACAACACCCTTCTCAATAGTCACAAATAATATAAAATATCTTGGCGTGACTCTAACTAAGGAAGTGAAAGATCTGTATAATAAAAACTTCAAGTCTCTGAAGAAAGAAATTATAGAAGATCTCAGAAGATGGAAAGATCTCCCATGCTCATGGATTGGCAGGATCAACATTGTAAAAATGGCTATCTTGCCAAAAGCAATCTACAGATTCAATGCAATCCCCATCAAAATTCCAACTCAATTCTTCAACGAATTAGAAAGTGCAATCTGCAAATTCATCTGGAATAACAAAAAACCTAGGATAGCAAAAACTCTTCTCAAGGATAAAAGAACCTCTGGTGGAATCACCATGCCGGACCTAAAGCTCTACTACAGAGCAATTGTGATAAAAACTGCATGGTACTGGTATAGTGACAGACAAATAGACCAATGGAATAGAATTGAAGACCCAGAAATGAACCCACACACCTACGGTCACTTGATCTTCGACAAGGGAGCTAAAAACATCCAGTGGAAGAAAGACAGCATTTTCAACAAATGGTGCTGGCACAACTGGTTGTTAACATGTAGAAGAATGCGAATCGATCCATTCCTATCTCCTTGTACTAAGGTCAAGTCTAAGTGGATCAAGGAACTTCACATAAAACCAGAGACACTGAAACTTATAGAGGAGAAAGTGGGGAAAAGCCTTGAAGATATGGGCACAGGGGAAAAATTCCTGAATAGAACAGTAATGGCTTGTGCTGTAAGATCGAGAATTGACAAGTGGGACCTCATGAAACTACAAAGCTTCTGCAAGGCTAAAGACACCATCAATAAGACAAAAAAACCACCAACAGATTGGGAAAGGATCTTCACCTATCCTAAATCAGATAAGGGACTAATATCCAATATATATAAAGAACTCAAGAAGGTGGACTCCAGAAAGTCAAATAACCCCATTAAAAAATGGGGCTCAGAACTGAACAAAGAATTCTCACCTGAGGAATACCGAATGGCAGAGAAACACCTGAAAAAATGTTCAACATCCTTAATCATCAGGGAAATGCAAATCAAAACAACCCTGAGATTCCACCTCACACCAGTCAGAATGGCTAAGATCAAAAATTCAGGTGACAGCAGATGCTGGCGAGGATGTGGAGAAAGAGGAACACTCCTCCATTGTTGGTGGGATTGCAAGCTTGTACAACCACTCTGGAAATCAGTCTGGCGGTTCCTCAGAAAATTGGACATAGTACTACCGGAGGATCCAGCAATACCTCTCCTGGGCATATATCCAGAAGATGTCCCAACCGGTAAAAAGGACACATGCTCCACTATGTTCATAGCAGCCCTATTTATAATAGCCAGAAGCTGGAAAGAACCCAGATGTCCCTCAACAGAGGAATGGATACAGAAATTATGGTACATTTACACAATGGAGTACTACTCAGCTATTAAAAAGAATGAATTTATGAAATTCCTAGCCAAATGGATGGACCTGGAGGGCATCATCTTGAGTGAAGTAACACAATCACAAAAGAACTCACACAATATGTATTCACTGATAAGTGGATATTAGCCCAAAACTTAGGATACCCAAGATATGAGATACAATTTGATAAACGCATGAAACTCAAGAAGAATGAAGACCAAAGTGTGGACACTGTGCACCTTCTTAGAATTGGGAACAAAACACCCAGGGAAGGAGTTACAGAGACAAAGTTCGTAGCTGTGATGAAAGGATGGACCATTTAGAGACTGCCGTATCCAGGGATCCATCCCATAATCAGCTCCTAAACGCTGACACCATTGCATACACTAGCAAGATTTTGCTGACAGGACCCAAATATAGCTGTCTCTTGTGAGACGATGCCGGGGCCTAGCAAACACAGGAGTGGATGTTCACAGTCAGCTATTGGATGTATCACAGGGCTCCCAATGGAGAAGCTAGAGAAAGTACCCAAGGAGCTAAAGGGATCTGCAACCCTATTGTTGGAACAACATGATGTACTAACCAGAACCCCGGAGCTCTTGTCTCTAGCTGCATATGTATCGAAAGATGGCCTAGTCGGCCATCAATGGAAAGAGAGGCCCATTGGACTTGCAAACTTTATATGCCCCAATATAGGGGAATGCCAGGGCCAAAAGAATGGGAATGGGTGGGTAGGGAAGTGGGGGGCGCTATGGGGGACTTTTGGAATAGCATTGGAAATGTAATTGAGGAAAATATGTAATAAAAATATTAAAAAAAAAAAAAAAAAATAAAGTTTTCTTTAAATTTGGTCTAAAATGGTAGAATTGTCCCCTCCCTGCCCCCCCCCCCCCGTGAATCTCAGAATTAACAGTTATTGGGTATTTTGTTTGATTGTTTTGTTTTTGTTTGAATCATTCTTTATATTGGCATTCAATGAAAAAGCTAGAATGGTACGAAAATGCAGTTTGAAAAATAGCATCAGGAAATGGAATGTTGGAGTCAAAAATTTGTGCTCAAAAAGATAAGGAGGTTAAGGAGAGGCCTGATCTGAAAGTAATAAATTATGTATGTCATCAGAACAAGACACCACCAAGATAAGCTTTTAACCTGCAAATGGAAAAGGCCTAAAACATCCTACTTCTAGAAAGGAACAATAAACAAAAGCTGCTGTAATTGTGACTTAAGGGGTAGAGCCAATATCCATTTTAAGTGGGTAACTAAACTTGGAAATGCTAGACTCATGGTGCAGCCTTAAGATTCACAAGGGAAATAAGGGATTCAGAAAGACATTGAGGTCAGGAATGTGGCAGGGTCCCTTCACAGAGACTCCTAAGTGGCTATTACATGAAGCTATGGAAGTGAAGTCTGACTTACGGTGGAGAATCCAAGATGTTAGAGAGTTGGAGATGCCAGAGTTATGGCATATCTGCTAAGAACACCTACAGACAAGGAATGAAAGGGTCTGACAGAGAGAGAGAGAGAGAGAGAGAGAGAGAGAGAGAGAGAGAGAGAGAGAGAGAGAGAGAGAAAGACAGAGACAGAGACACACACAGACAGAGACAGAGAGAGACAGACAGAGAAACAGAGACAGACAGAGACAGACAAGTAGATAGAATGACAGAAGCCTAGATCTTGTAAACAGAAAAGCTGGAGATACAGAGCCATGTAAGTCTTTGACATAAGACATGGAACTACAGGATTAGGAGTTTGTCCTGCTGGGTTTCAGTCTTGCCTAGTCCAGTACAGATTCCGTAGAATTGTGTATTGGATATATGTAATTTGCTTTTTGTTTTTACAGGGGGTTGCCATTTAGAGAATGCCTTGCATCTTAGAAGATAAATTAGACTTTGGACATTTAAATAATGTTGCCACTGAAATACTATGGGGTCTTTTGAAATGGTTCTGAATGCATTTCACATTTTGATTTGGCCATGAGAGTAATTGGACCAGGGAACTGGAACATAGTAGTTTAAATGAAAATTGTCCCTCAGTGTCTTTGGCATTTGGACACTTCAGTTCCAATAGGTGACTGGAGAGGCTTAGGAGGTTTGACCTTGCTCAGTGTCTTAGTTAGGGATTTATTGCTGTGAATAGACACCATGACCAAGGCAAGACTTATAAAAAAACATTTAATTGGGGCTGGCTTACAGGTTCAGAGGTTTAGTCCATTATCATCAAGGTGGGAGCATGGCAGCATCCAGGCAGGCATGGTGCAGGAGGAGCTGAGAGTTCTATGTCTTCATCCAAAGGCTGCTAGTGGAAGACTGACTTCTAAGCAACTAGAGTGAGGATCTTAAGCCCACACCCACAGTGACACACCTACTCCAACCAGGTCACACCTGTTCAAACAAGGCCACATCTCCAAATGGTGCCACTCCCTGGTCCAGGAATATACAAACCATCATACTCAGGAAGTATGACCCTGAAGGTGGGTTTTAAGAACTCAAAAGACTATTTTAAGTTTGTACTCTGTTTCTTGCCTGTGGTTCCAGTTGCAAGCGCTTACCTCCTCCTGCTGCCATTCCAAGTTCTTGTGGCATTATTTCCCTGTCGTGATAGTGATAGACTCTATCACTCTGCAGAAGTAAGGCCAAAATAAGCTCTCTGTTCTACAAGTTGACTAGCTCATGGTGTTTTATCACAGCAATAGAAACCCTAACTAAGATAACTTCTTGCTGTTGTGTGTGTGTATTCGGTTTTTATTACTGCCAACACCACTTCTATCCTTCACTGTGATAAGAATCCAGTTTCTTTTGCTTTCCAATGTGGACCAAAGACCAGCATCTCTCCAGAAATCCTCTAGACTTGCAGCACCATACTGGGGATTGCTAAGGCATCCATCCTGAGCAACTAACTACTATGTTCTCTGCCTCTTCAGCACTCAGATGGCCAGTCCTTATCATGCAAACACAATGATTTTTAACAGCTTATAAAGGGTTAGGTTCTTTGTGACATTTTTAAAACATGTTTTTTTGTTTCCCACACCCACTTCTTTGCCATTCCTCCTCCTTCTCTTCTGCCCTCTCACCTCCATTAGACTCTTTTCCATTTTCATGTCTCATGTGGCATTTGTCTTCAACTTTTATAATATATATTATTCCATTTCTCCTGTTCCTTTAAAGAACTCTAACAGACTATAAATAGTTTGCTTTTGTGCTCTAGCTTCTTTCAAAACATTCGTTTTGCTTATTTTTCAGAACTCTTTTTATTAGGAGATATTATTATAAGTTTCTTTGTATTTACTATGTTTTGGGGTCACACAAATTCTTTCCATCAGGAATTATGTATTAGTGTTGACTTTTAATTTGAAGATTTTTTAACCTCTTTTTATATGTGTCAGTAATCTCTGATGAATATTTAAAGTTAGCATATACACTAAGTGGCTTGATTATGATGTACTCTTTTCTTTCTTTTCCTTTTCTTTTATTGTGAGGACTGTAATTTCAAAATAAGGTTTTCCTATGTAGACCTGGCTGTCCCAGAACCCACACTGTAGACCAGAATGGCTTCAAATTCAGATATTTAACTTCCTCTACTTCCTGAGTGCTGGCATTGGAGGTATGTGCCACCACCACACATCATTGATTGTGACATTTTCTAATTGGTTCCCCATAGCCCTGCTTTCCCCTTCTTCCCTACCTCTGTATTATGTTACCGGTTTTCCATTAATCTCTTTTCTCAGATCTTTTTTCCCTTCTTAGCATCTCCTTTATTCCTCCAATATGTGTGTACGTTGCACACACACAAAAAAATATATACAAATTAAAATTTAAAATCCTCATAAAGGAAACATAATTTTCTTTTTGAGCCTAACTGATTTCAATTACCATAATACATTCTTTTTTATTGTATATTTTGTTTATTTACATTTCAAAATTTATCGCCTTTCCTGGTTTCCCTTCTGGAAAACCCCTATCCCATCCTCCCTGCCCCTGCTTCTATGAGGGAGCTCCACCACTGACCCACACACTCCTGCCTCCCTACCCTGGCATTCCCCTACACTGGGGCATGGAGTCTCCACAGGACCAAGGGCCTCTCCTCCCATTGATGCCCGACAAGGCCATCCTCTGCTACATATGTGGCAGGATCCATGGGTCCCTCTATATGTACTCTGTTTTTGGTAGTTTAGTCCCTGGGAACTCTGGGGGTGTCCGATTGGTTTATATTGTTGTTCTTCCTATGGGTTTCAAACCCTTTCAGCTCCTTCAGTCCTTTCTCTAACTCCTCCATTGGGGACCCCATGATCAATCCAGTGGTTGGCTGTGAGCATCCACCTCTGTATTTGTCAGGCAAAGTCTCTCAGGAGACAGCTATACCAGGCTCCTGTCAGCAAGCACTTGTTGGCATCCACAATAGTGTCTGGGTGGGTAACTGTGTATATATATATATATATATTAAAGGACAAAATTTATTTGGGGCTGAGGTTAGCAGGTTTAGAGGTTCTGGCCATCATCATCAAGGTGGAAGCATGGCAGCCTCCAGGCAGGCATGGGGCAGGCAGAGATGAGAGCTGAACATCTTCATTTGAAGGCTGCTAGGGGAAGAATCACTTCCAGGAAGCTAGGGTGAGGTTCTTATAGCCCACTCCCATATTGGCACACCTATTCCAAGAAGGACACGCCTTCTAATAGTGCCACTCCCTGGGCTAGGAATATACAAACCATCTCATTCTACTCCCTAGAACCCAAAGGCTTATTCAAACACTTGAGGCTGTGGGGACCATATCTTGTCATAGCATAATAAAAAGTAAATTTAATTCAACTTTGAAAAACCCAACAGTCCACAGCAGTCTCAGCAATGTTAAAAGTTCAAAGTTCAAAGTCTCTTCTGAGATCCATTCAATCACTTAACTATAATCACCAAATCAAAACAGGCAAGAAACCAGCTGGGCAAACTCCAAATTCTGCATCTCCATAGCTGATATCAAAGCTGTCTTCAGATCCCCAACACCTTTTTCATCTTTGTTGACTACAACAAACTTCTTTTCCTGTACTGTTTCCACTCCCTGTTAGCAGTGTTCCTCAACAATAGATGCCCATGACTCTGGCATCTAGAAAATCTTGGGAATCTCCAAGGCAACTTCAATGTCACAATTTCTTGTTTCAATGCCTGTGATCCACTCATGATCTGGGTTCCTCCAACAGGCTTGTGTCACTTCTCCAGCTCTGCCCTCTGTAGCACTCTAAGCTCCACTGCTGCTGCTGTTCTCAGTGATCATCTCATGGTACTGGCGTCTCTAATACACTGGGGTATTCTGCTGTATCTAGGCTTCACCAATAGCCTCTCAAAGGCTCTCTTCATGGTGCCAAGCCTCATATCCTTTGCATGACCCCTTCAGTCCTGGTTCAGAAACTACAACTGAGGCTCTACCTTCAGCAATGGCCTTCCATAGCCTCTCACAATGCCAAGCCTCAGCTGCTTTTCATAACCCCTCCATGTTGTCAAAACCAGTACCATATAGGTGACTCTTATACATTTTTCTAGCCATATCCACATTTCATGACTTATATGGTGAGATCTTTAAGTATTTTTGTGCAAAGTAAGAGATTGATCTAATTCCATTCTTTCCTATTTCATAGAGTTTATTTTATAGCTGTGTGCATTCTTCTTCACCTGGGAAGGTTTTACATTCTGCTTCATCAGTTACTGTTTTTTAGACCTGCTCTCATCTCCTTTCAAGCCTCTTGACAAAGGGAATATGAGATCCTTTGTTACTGTTCATCATCTATGAGATTCCATTCATCTTAATTATTTTTCAGTATATTTTCTCTCAGACTGCACAATTCCAAATATTTCACAGAGTCTTTTTATGATTTAAATTTTTAAGAACTTATTTCATACATGAGTACTGCATTATATCATTTCTCCTCTTCCCATGACCCTCACTCCCTTTGAAAACTATGCAATATACTATTTAGCTGCTTTATATTTTGTATTTCCTTGGTGAGTATACATTTTTTTTTGCTAACTGAATCACTTTCTTATGGTTGCTACTTTTAAATCCTTATCAGATAATTGCAGTATCTAAGTCTTCTCAGTGTTATTTGCTGCTAATGATCTTCTGTATTTCAAGTTATGCTTTCCTTTGTTCTATTTTTATTAAAATACCTTTTGATTACAGAGACAACCAATGAAATTATACACAATGCTCTATATTGAAAGTTATGTCAAATGCAATAATCATAGATTCGGTAATGCATAAATGTAATTTCAATGTGTCCTGAATCGTACTGAAAATATCTGTGCTTTCTGATGGTCTTAGGTGGCCTCTGTGATGGTGTCATTTGCTACTCTAAGAGGTCACAACCCACAAACTGAGAACTACTGTCACAGATATTATTTAACATTCTTTATCCCAACAGAGTGTTGTGGTGTTTATACATGGTTTGTAGGTAGGAGAGGGAGTGTTTATTCAGCTTTTTCCTGGGTCTACTAACACCATCCTGGAAAAGGTGAAGGTAATAATAGTACACTGCTCCTGTGTAGATGGTAAGATGGAAACTCAGACTACAGTGGGAAAGGAAATCTAAAAAAAAAATTCTTGCAAAACCCAGCCTAGGGAAGATTAGTTATGGAAAGGTGCATAATTGGGAACTACAGTTGACAGCCTCAATTTCCTTGACTATTTCTTCTGGTACTTATGGGTGATGATTTGTTGATGTTCCTAACTTTTTGTTTTTATTGTCCTTTTGGAAATCTCAACTAATGCAACAATCTTTTTTTTTCAACTTTTAGAATTTTTATTCTTTTAATTTAGAAAGAATTTTATGATTATGAGTCCCAAATAACTAATTTTATTTTCAGCCATGTACAAAAGAGGGAGGTGAGTCTTCTAGTGAAGTGTTTTTTTTTATATTTTTTAATTATGTATTTTCATCAATTACATTTCCAATGCTATCACAAAAGTCCCCCACACCCTCCCCCCCCCAACTTCCCTAACCACCCATTACCATTTTTTGGCCCTGGCATTCCCCTGTACTGGGGCATATAAAGTTTGCCTGTCCAATGGGCCTCTGTTTCCAGTGATGGCCAACTAGGCCATCTTTTGATACATATTCGGCTAGAGTCAAGAGCTCCAGGGTACTGGTTAGTTCATAATGTTGTTCCACCTATAGGGTTGCAGATCCCTTTAGCTCCTTGGGTATTTTCTCTAGCTTCTCCATTAGGGACCTGAGATCCATCCAATAGCTGATTGTGAGCATCCACTTATAGGTGTTTGCTAGGCCCTGGCGTAGTCTCACAAGAGACAGCTATATTAGGGTCCTTTCAGAAAAAACTTGCTGGTATATGCAATGGTGTCAGCGTTTGGATGCTGATTATGGGACGGATCCCTGGATATGGCAGTCTATAAATGGTCCATCCTTTTGTCTCAGCTCCAAATTTTGTCTCTGTAACTCCTTCCATGGGTGTTTTGTTCCCAATTCTAAGAAGGGGCAAAGTGTCCACACTTTGGTCTTCGTTCTTCTTGAGTTTCATGTGTTTTGCAAATTGTATCTTATATCTGGCTATACTAAGTTTCTGGGCTAATATTCACTTATCAGTGAGTACATATCATGTGAGTTCTTTTGTGATTGGGTTACCTCACTCAGGATGATGCCCTCCAGGTCCAACCATTTGCCTAGGAATTTCATAAATTCATTCTTTTTAATAGCTGAGTAGTACTCTATTCTGTAAATGCACCACATTTTCTGTATCCATTCCTCTGTTGAGGGGCATCTTGGTTCTTTCCAGCTTCTGGCTATTATAAATAGGGCTGCTATGAACATAGTGGAGCATGTGTCCTTCTTACCGGTTGGGACATCTTCTGGATAAATTCCCAGGAGAGGTATTGCGGGATCCTCCGGAAGTACTATGTCCAATTTTCTGAGGAAATGCCAGACTGATTTCCAGAATGGTTGTACAACCTTGCAATTCCAACAACCATGGAGGAGTGTTCCTCTTTCTCCACATCCTCGCCAGCATCGGCTGTCACCTGAATTTTTGAACTTAGCCATTCTGACTGGTGTGAGATGGAATCTCAGGGTTGTTTTGATTTGCATTTCTATGATGATTAAGGATGTTGAACATTTTTTCAGGTGTTTTGCAGCCATTCAGTATTCCTCAGGTGAGAATTCTTTGTTTACTTCTGAGCCCCATTTTTAATGGGGTTATTTTATTTTCTGGAGTCCACCCTCTTGAGTTCTTTATATATATTGGATATTCGTCACCTATCTGATTTAAAATAGGTAAAGATCCTTTCCCAATCTGTTGGTGGCCTTTTTGTCTTATTGACATCGTCTTTTGCCTTGCAGGAACTTTTCAGTTTCATGAGGACCCATTTATCAATCCTCGATCTTACAGCACAAGCCATTGCTGTTCTATTCAGGAATTTTTCCCCGGTGCCCATAACTTTGAGGCTTTTCCCCACTTTCTCCTCTATAAGTTTCACTGTCTCTGGTTTTATGTGAAGTTCCTTGATCCACTTGGATTTGACCTTAGTACAAGGAGATAGGAATGGATTGATTCACATTCTTCTACATGATAACAACCAGTTGTGCCAGCACCATTTTTTGAAAATGCTGTCTTTCTTCCAATGGATGGTTTTAGCTCCCTTGTTGAAGATCAAGTGAACATAGGTGTGTGGGTTCATTTCTGGGTCTTCAATTCTATTCTATTGGTCTACTTGTCTGTCACTATACCAGTACCATGCCGTTTTTATCACAACTGCTCTGTAGTAAAGCTTTAGGTCAGGCATGGTGATTCCACCAGAGGTACTTTTATCCTTGAGAAGAGTTTTTGCTATCCTAGGTTTTTTGTTATTCCAGATGAATTTGCAGATTGCTCTTTCTAATTCGTTGAAGAATTGAGTTGGAATTTAATGGGGACTGCTTGCATCTGTAGATTGCTTTTGGCAAAATAGCCATTTTTAATATGTTGATCCTGCCAATCCATCAGCATGGGAGATCTTTCCATCTCTTCTGAGATCTTCTTTCTTTCTTCAGAGACTTGAAGTTCTTATCATACAGATCTCTCACTTCCTTAGTTAGAGTCATGCCAAGATATTTCTTATTATTTGTGACTATTGAGAACGGTGTTGTTTCCCTAATTTCTTTCTCAGCCTGTTTATTCTTTGTGTAGAGAAAGGCCATTGACTTGTTTGAGTTAATTTAATATCCAGCTACTTCACTGAAGCTGTTTATCAGGTTTAGGAGTTCTCTGGTGGAATTTTTAGGGTCACTTATATATACTATCATTTCATCTGCAAAAAGTGATATTTTGACTTCATCTTTTCCAATTTTTATCCACTTGATCTCTTTTTGTTGTCGAATTGCTCTGGCTAGGACTTAAAGTACTATGTTGAAGAGGTAGTGAGAAAGTGGGCAGCCTTGTCTAGTCCCTGATTTTAGTGGGATTGCTTCAAGCTTCTCACCATTTAAGTTGATGTTGGCTACTGGTTTGCTGTAGATTGTTTTTATCATGTTTAGGTATGGGCCTTGAATTCCTGTTCTTTCCAAGACTTTTATCATGAATATGTGTTAGATCTTGTCGAATGCTTTTTCAGCATCTAATGAAATGATCATGTGGTTTTTGTCTTTGAGTTTGTTTATATAATGGATTACATTGATGGATTCCTGTATATTAAACCATCCCTGCTTCCCTGGAATAAAACCTACTTGGTCAGGATGGATTATTGCTTTAATGTGCTCTTGGATTCGGTTAGCGAGAATTTTATTGAGTATTTTTGCATCTATATTCATAAGGGAACTTGGTCTGAAGTTCTCTATCTTTGTTCGATTTTTCTGTGGTTTAGGTATCAGAGTAATTGTGGCTTCATAAAATGAGATGTGTAGAGTTCCCTATACTTCTATTTTGTGCAATAGTTTGTGCAGAACTGGAATTAGATATTCTTTGATGTTCTGGGACAATTTCAATATTTTTATATCTGTTGAGGCCTGTTTTGTGACCAATTATATGGGCAATTTTGGAGAAGGTCCCGTGAGGTGCTGCGAAGAAGGTATATCCTTTTGTTTTAGGATAAAATGTTCTGTAGATATCTGTTAAGTCCATTTGTTTCATCACTTCTGTTAGTTTCACTGTGTCCCTGTTTAGTTTCTGTTTCCAAGATCTGTCCATTGGTGAAAGTGGTGTTTTGAAGTCTCCCACTATTATTGTGTGAGGTGCAATGTGTGCTTTGAGCTTTAGTAAAGTGTCTTTAATGAATGTGGCTGCCCTTGCATTTGGAGCATAGATATTCAGAATTGAGAGTTCCTCTTGGAGGATTTTACCTTTGATGAGTATGAAGTGTCCCTCCTTGTCTTTTTTGATAACTTTGGGTTGGAAGTCTATTTTATTCGATATCAGAATGGCTACTCCTGCCTGTTTCTTCAGATCATTTGCTTGGAAAATTATTTTCCAGCCTTTCACTCTGAGGTAGTGTCTGTATTATTCCTTGAGATGGGTTTCCTGTTAGCAGCAGAATGTTGGGTCCTGTTTGTGAAGCCAGTCGGTTAGTCTATGTCTTTTTATTGGGAAATTGAGTCCATTGATATTAAGAGATATTAAGGAAAAGTAATTGTTGCTTCCTTTTATTTTTGTTGTTAGAGTTGACATTCTGTTCTTGTGGCTGTCTTCTTTTTGTTTTGTTGAGGGATTATTTTCTTGCTCTTTCTAGGGCGAGATTTATGTCTTTGTATTGGTTATTTCTGTTATTATCCTTTGAAGGGCTGGATTCATGGAAAGATAATGTGTGAATTTGGTTTTGTCATGGAATACTTTCGTTTCTCCATCTATGGTAATTGAGAGTTTGGCCGGGTATAGTAGCCTGGGTTGGCATTTGTTTTCTCTTAGTGTCTGTATAATATCTGTCCAGGCTCTTCTGTCTTTCATAGTCTCTGGTAAAAAGTTTGGTGTAATTCTGATAGGACTGCCTTAATATGTTCCTTGACCTTTCTCCCTTACTGCTTTTAATATTCTCTCTTTATTTAGTGCATTTTTTGTTCTGATTATTATGTGTCGGGAGGAATTTCTTTTCTTGTCCAGTCTATTTGGAGTTCTGTAGGCTTCTTGTATGATCATGGGAATGTCTTTCTTTAGGTTAAGGAAATTTTCATCTATAATTTTGTTGAAGATATTTGCTGGCACTTTAAGTTGAAAATCTTCATTCTCAACAACTCCTATTATCTGTAGGTTTGGTCTTCTCATTGTGTCCTGTATTTCCTGGATGTTTTGAATTAGGATCCTTTTGCATTTTTTATTTTCTTTGATTGTTGTGCCGATGTTCTCTATGGAATCTTCTGCACCTGAGATTCTCTCTTCCATCTCTTGTATTCTGTTGCTGATGATCACATCTATGGTTCCAGTTTTCTTTCCTAGGGTTTCTATCTCCAGCATTGCCTCACTTTGGGTTTTCTTTATTGTGTCTACTTCCCTTTTTAGGTCTAGTATGGTTTTGTTCATTTCCATCACCTGTTTGGATGTGTTTTCCTGTTTTTCTTTAAGGACTTTTACTTGTTTGGTTGTGTTTTCCTGTTTGTTTTTAAGGACTTATAACTCTTTAGCAGTGTTCTCCTGTATTTCTTTAAGTGAATTATTAAAGTCCTTCTTGATGTCCTCTACCGTCATCATGAGACATATCCGGGTCTAGCTTTTCTCGGGTGTTGGGGTGCCCAGGACTATGTGGGGTGGGAGTGCTGTGTTCTGATGATTGTGAGTGGTCTTGATTTCTGTTAGTAGGATTCTTACATTTGCCTTTCACCATCTGGTATTCTCTGGAGCTAGTTGTTATAGTTGTCTCTGGTTAGAGCTTGTTCCTCAGGTGATTATGTTAGCCTCTATCAGCAGACCTGGGAGACTAGCTCTGTGCTTAGTTTCAGTGGTCAGAGTACTCTCTGCAGGCAAGCTCTCCTCTTGCAGGGAAGGTGCCCAGATATCTGGTGTTCGAACCTGCCTCCTGGCAGAAGTTGTGTTACACTCACCAGAGGTCTTAAGATCCCGTGGAGGGTCCTGTTAGGACCTTGGGGGTGTCCAGAAACTCTGCACAAAGGAACCCTGCTGCTGGAGTGAACCGGAAGGGACTTGTGCCCCTTATCAGGCCGGGTTATCTGCTTCCTTAATTAATACAGTCTCAGGTCCTGCACGATTGGATTGGAACAGACATTGTGTTCCACTCACCAGAGGTCTTAGGATCCCCTGGGGGATCCTGTGTGGGTCCTTGCAGGTGTCCGAAGACTCCCAGGGGCCAGGAACCCCGGTGCTGCTGTGGACCGGAAGGAACTTGTGCCCCTGATCAGGCCAGGTTATCTTCTTCCTTAATTAATGGAGTCTCAGGTCCCGCGAGATTGGCTTGGAGCAGGCCAACAATCTTCTATTTCTCAAGTAGCAGATCCAACAGGGTAATGAATGTTCAAGCACATATGTCTGTGGAAGATTTCCTCATGTAAAATCCCACAGCTTTTGTATCTTTGTAAGTTATGTGCTCATCATTGCAAGGATCCATGAGTACCAGAGACCTCGGATTTCCCTCAAGCTATAACTACAGAGGGTCATGAGCTATTCAATATGATGTTCAGATACAGTGGTCCAAAGACTATTGCACACTTGTACCCATTGAGCCACCTCTTCAACCCCTCCACTGTAGACCTTAAATTCCTTTGGTAGCAGGCTGTAGTATCACTGGAAATCAGAACATTTAGGAGGTAAGAAATTAGGTAATTGAGGAAATGCACTTTATAGGATATTGAGCTCCCAGACCTCTTCATTCCTCTTTTCTCTCTCTGTTTCTACCTCTTAGCTCTTCTGAATTAAACAACCTTGCTTTTTTATATTATGTTATGCTGTTCATCTGTTTGTTCATTTGTTTGTTTGTTTGTTTGTTTGTTTTTACCACAGGCTTAATGCTATAGGTCCTAGTGACCATTGACTGAATTCTTC
Source organism: Mus caroli (assembly GCF_978045245.1). Classification (NCBI taxonomy): domain Eukaryota; kingdom Metazoa; phylum Chordata; class Mammalia; order Rodentia; family Muridae; genus Mus; species Mus caroli. The sequence goes on from NW_028227260.1 coordinate 25,171,202, forward strand.
AAAAGTATGGAGTAAATATTTCCCCTTTTACAAATCTTTTATCTTTAGTACTCTATAGTATTTAAGGTGTTGTGAAGAACCTCCAAAATGAAGTAGAACTTCCTGGGGATTGAGTCTCACAAAACTAAGAATGCTAGCAAAACTTACAAGGCTCAAAAAGCTCAGAAAATTGCAAGATACAGAAGTCCCTCCTCAGAAATAGGCACACAGCAGAAGGCAAACTGACTGACAGGTACAATACAATAATCTGATACATCTGTCTTTTAAACCAGTGTGTGTGTGTGTGTGTGTGTGTGTGTGTGTGTGTGTGTGTAAATTGAAGTATACACATGCCACAGTATGTGTATGGAAGTCCAAAGACAGCTTTCTGGAGTCCATCTTTGCTTTTCACCTTGTTTTGAGCAAGAGTTTCTCTTGTTTCTGCCACTTCTCTGTGTATTCCAGGCTAGCTGTGTCAGGAGGCTTCTGATGATTCTCCTGTCTCCACCTTCCATCCTAACACAATATTGAAGGCACATGAGGTCTGTAGATCCAAACCCATGTTATCAGACTTGTATGATGAGTGCTTTTTACTCAGGTAATCTTCTCATCTTCCTCATACAAGTATTTTTAAACTATCTCAATGGATGGCAAAGACACATTTATTTCCTGGTAAAGACCATATTACTGAAATAGAATTTTCTCTGAACGTGTCATTTTATAGTGGGCCCCCTTCCTCATTATGGAACACCATGACAAATTCCTTCAATACATTATGACTTTTGGATATCCTTGCATTCCAGCATTACTTGTATTCACTCAGCAGCATCTAATGGTTTGATCAAATAGCTTTTCATTCAGTGATAAATAATTTGGCAAATATCCTCTTTCTATTCAAGGTACTGAAGTGTTGAATAAGATGCAGACATTGTTTAATATTATTATGTATTCAGAAAAATGTAATAGAAATGTGTGCAGACTGCATACCTCAATTACAGAAATACAGCAATTTCACTTTAATGCTTGATGGTCTATTAACAATTAGGCTATAAAGACTTAGAGGTAAAAATCTGTTTCCTTCCCTTATATTCTACTTACACTCAAATAGTGCAGGATCTAAGCCCTAAGGAAATTGCCAATTAGCAGTTAGTAGCCATCTGCCCCTCTAATGAATGCAATTCTTTCCTCTTACCCTTCAGAGGCCACTCAGATTAAAGGGAAAACAAGATGAAGGTCACTGGCCTGCTTCTCATAGACATTCCATGACAAAAGTATGCCTCTTATGTATCTGTGAATTATAGTGGTGAAATAGATATGAAACCATCTGCTCTGCTCTCACAGGCTGCTAACTCAGATACTGCCATATTAAACCATGAAAGTCTTCCTTCCAGGACCCTAATGTGAATTCTTACAGAGCAAAACAATCTTTTCCAGACAAAACCAAGTGCATTCAGGGTGGTATGATCATAGACAAGATGACACTTTTTCATTATTTCTGAAGTAAAATCATAGGCCAACTCAAGGGTAAAAGTTCTTGAGGTTTATCCCTAGAACCCAGTGGAAGAATAAGACCAATGTCCCAATGTTGTCCTCTGACCTCTACAGGGACACCAGGCATACGTGCATCTGCATTAATTCACATTAATAATGGTGAAGAAAATAAAATATAAAGGAAGAAATAAACAAAATCATCATGTTATCCAACCTCAAACTACAGATCATCCCTAGTGAAGATGAGAGTATTCTGAAATACAAGACCATTTTACTAAAAAGCCATTTAATTTAGGAGCTCTTTCCTTCCTTCCTGTAAAATGTAGGCAAGGAACCTTTTTCTAGATATTCTTTTAGGTATCCAGAAGTATCCAGGCCTGTTTTTCCCCTATTTATGTATTTATCATCTCAATCACAGACATACCCTCCTCCCATTCCCCCCACAGGATCCCTACCCTTACCCATTCCTTTCATCTCCGAGAGGGGAGAAGCCCCCCATGGCTACCAACCCACACTGGCACCTCAAGTTACTGAAGCACTAGGCATATCCTATCCCACTGAGGCCAGATAAAGCAGACCAGCTAAGGGAACAGGATCCACATGCAGGCAACCACTTTAAGGACAGGCCCCACTCCAGTTGTTGGAGGACCCACATGAAGACCAAGCTACATATCTGCCACATATGGGTGGAGCGATAGGCCCAGGCCATGTATGCTCTTTCTTGGTGGTTTAGTCTCTGGGAACCCCCAAGGGTCCCGGTGAGTTGACCCTATTGGTCTTCCTATGCAGTCCCTATCACTTACTGGTTCCTCTATCCTCTCTAGGGTAGTTGATCCTTCCATCAACTCTTCCACAAGACTCCTTGAGCTCTGTCTAATGTTTGATTGTGGGTCTCTGTATCTGTTCAGGTCATCTGTTTCATGGAGCCTGTCAGAGGACAGTTATGATAGGCTCCTCTCCGTAAATTCAGCATGACAGATACACACACCCATATACACCAAACTTATAGCCTGAGGCTCCTTGGTAGTTGAAGGAGGAAGGCACACAGGGCCTGTTTTTAATGGCACTTCATCTGTTATTATTATAGTAATTGCAGGATTCCAGCTTCTGCTTCTCTTGTTTGTTACCTTTGATCTTTTGTCTTTTTTATATGAGGATGCTTCCAATTAAATCAAGCTCTATACAGATAATCCATGATAATGCCTCCATCTCAAAATGTTTACGTTATTTGCATAAACAAATCCCCTTTTCATGTAAGTTAACAAACTGACATGTTTCAGGGTTTATAATATGAACACTTGCAGCAGCTTAGGGTGCCTACTAGACTACTTGTCTTAGCTACTGTTTTGTTGCTGTAAAGGCACATGACCTAGGGAGCTTATAAAAGAAAGCATTTCATTGGAGGCTTGTTTACAGTTTTAGAGGTTGAGTTTATTTTCTTTATGGCGAGAAGCCTGTCAGCAAGAAAGCAGACATGGTACTGGAGAGGAGTAGATGAGAACATACAGCTGATCCACAAGACACAAGACCAAGATGGGGGTTAAGAGATTGTGCATGGTTTAAGCTTTTGAAATCTTAAAGCCCATTCTCCATGGCTATATGATTATATATCTTCCAACAAGGCCACACCTCCTAATCCTTCCCAAAGTAACTATCAACTGGGAACCAAACAGTCAAACATATGAGCCTATAAGAGTCGTTCTCATTCAAACCACCACATTGTTGGGTTTGGTATTTTATTTATATCATAGTCCTGAATTGGATCATGATATCTGTACTGACTCTGCTGACTTTTCTATTTTGACCCTTGTTTCTGTCTGAATATTTTGAAGTTCCCCATTTGTTTCTCTGAAATAAAACCACACACACACACACACACACACACACACACACACACGGAAAAGGAATGTCATTAATTCTTCATAATGACCTTGTAAGATAGATATTGTTATCTCCATTTTACAAATTGGGACAAACAAAGGCATCTTCACTTATCTAGAATACACAAATTAGAAGCAACAAGCCAATTTTGAGAAAATGATATTATAACGGCAGGTTCTCAGGACCAGTTTATTGAAATTAGACAAAAATAATCCATTAGGAGACACTCTGGGTTTACACAAACATTTTTCTTTGCTCTATGGCTCTTGAGACACTTTACCTTTTTTTTCATTTTAATCTACTTTTTAAATTAATATCTTCTTTCAAAATTTTATACAAGTATATAATATGTTCTGGCTACACTTACCACCCCACACTCTTATTCCCTTACCTCTACCGAATCTATTTGCCTCCCCCAAAGTCCCCATCCATTAATATATTTTTTGTTCTTGGTGGGGTTGTTTATTTATTTATTTTTGTAAATCAATGACTTTACCAAGTCTGACTGCATAGGTATAGGTATGGGGATATCAACTGCATAAGGAATTCATCAATGGATAGACCACTGAAGACAATGCCTCCACTCTTTTGAGAAGGATCGGCTGCTAATGGGTTGCCATAGAGGATATGAGCCCACTCATCTTCATGGATAACTTTGCAGTCTCCATTATTTCTATGCTTCCCTCTTACTTTAATAAATTTCCATCCTGTCTCCAGAGCAATGGCTTTCTTTGTTGCTGAAAACATTTGGTAAAGTCTGAGACACATGACTCCATATGAATACTTGAAAGCAACTATTTCCATATCCCCAGCTTTAAAATGGACTATTTCTTTAGCCTTGTTTCAAGTAGCTTCTTGAGAAGCAATATTCCTACCATATTCATATGGTAATTTTTCTGAGATTTAAAGAGCCAATGATAGAACATGATCAAAGTTGGAATTGTTATCTTAGAAATGAGATCAAAACCTCAGGTGACAGCACAAGTCCTCTAGGATGTGGAGAAAGAGGAACACTCCTCCATTGCTGGTGGGATTGCAAACAGGTACAAGCACTCTGAAAATCAATCTGGAGGTTTCTCAAAAAATTGGAAATAGATCTACCTAAGAACCCAGCAATACCACTTTTGGGAATATACCCAAAAGATACCCCACCATACCACAGGAGCACTTATTCCACTGTGTTCATAGTGGCCTTGTTTGTGATAGCCAGAAGCTGGAAACAACACAGATGTCCCACAACAGAATAATGGATACAGAAAATGTGGTTCATTTACACAATGGAATACTACTCAGCTATTAAGAATGAGGACATCCTGAGTTTTGCAGGCAAATGTATGGAACTAGAAAATATCATCCTGAGTTAGGGAACTCAGACACAAAAGGATATGCATGGTATGTACTCACTAGTAAGTGGATGTTAGACAAAAAAAAAGTGCCAAATACCCAAGATATAGTCCACAGAACTATAAAAGGTCCACAAGCTGAAGGAAGCAAGTGAGGATGCCTCAGTCCCACTTGTGACAGAGAAAAAAAATCACTAGGGGAGGGGGAAGGGATCTGGGAGGGAAAGAGGATAGGATGGTGAGAGGTGAACATGATCAGGTATTGGATGGGGGGAAATGGACTGAAATCCCTGAGGTCCAGAAGAAAGAATGGAAATAGGTAACCTCAGGAAATAGGAGGATTGGGGTCCCTCCAGAAAGTACTAGAGACCTGGTAGGTGAGAGACTCTCAGGACTCAGAGAGATGGACCTTATATGAAATGCCCAACAGTAGGGAGAGGGAAGTTATAAAGCCCACCTCCAGCAGAAAAAGACAGGACATCAAGTGAGGGATGGGGTTGCCATTCCATAGTCAAAAACTCTGACCCATTATTGTTCCTGTCTGAAAGAATTACAGGGATGGAAATGGAGAGGAGCCTGAGGAAAATAAGGTCCAGCGACAGGCCCAAAGTGGGATCCAGCTCAAGGGGAGGCCCCAAGGTCTGACACTATTACTGAGGCTATGGAGTGCTCACAAAAAGGGACCTATCATGACTGCCCTCCAAAAGACTCAACAAGAAGCTGAAAGAGTCAGATGCAGATATTTGCACTCAATCAATGAACAGAAACTATTGACCCCTGTGGTTGAATTAGGGGAAAAGCTGGAAGAAACTGAGGAGGGCAACCCTGTAGGAGGACCAGCAGTCTCAATTAACCTGGACCCCCAAGATCTCTCAGATACCGGAACACCTACAAGGTATAATACATCAGTTGATATGAGGCCCCCAACACACATAAAGCAGAGGACTTCCTGGTCTGGGTTTAGTCAGAGAAGTTGAACCAAGCCCTCAAGAGACTGGCGACCCCAGGAAGTCTAGAGGTCTGGTAGGGTGTGGGTGGAGTGTGGGTAGTGGCTAGGGAAATCCTTGTGGGTCTGGAAGGATGTATGGGATGTGGAACACTCAGAGAGTAGATGGGGAGGGGAATAAAATCTGGAGTTTAAAATAAATGAAAATAAATAAACAAATATTTAAATAAATAAATAATAAGATAAATGGTGTCCCTCTTGATGAAAAGAATAAAGCCAATCTGTTAACCTTCTGTTTTCCCTTTTATTTTTTTATTAGATATTTTCTTCATTTACATTTCAAATGCTATCCCCAAAGTCCCCTATCTCCTCCCTCCTTCCCCTGATCCCAAACCCACCCACTCCTGCTTCCTGGCCCTGGCATTCCCCAGTACTGGGGCATATGATCTTCGCAAGATCAAGGGCCTCTCATCCCACTGATGGCCGACTAGGCCATCCTCTGCTATGTATGCAACTAGAGACACAGCTCTGGGCAGTACTGGTTAGTTCATATTTTTAACCTTCTAAATAGGGTACCAGATCAAGGTTTCTGTGGGGCTTTGCCTATACCTTACAGAATTCTGATAGCAGGTATACTTACTGAATAATAGAACTGGCATTAACATTTTTTCTCATCTCACAAACACTAAAATAATATTGTCTAATTTGAGAAGGAATGTTGAAACTTGAGTCAATTCCACTACGTATTCTGTGTTTGAACTTTTTTTTCACAGACAACTACAATCTTATGCTCCCTATTAAAAAGTAATCCTGTCAATAAAGTCAATGAGAGAGGTTTGTTAGGGGTTCAAACTAAAAGAATGTGCCCATTATGAAGCAATATAGAATTCTTAGACTTAGAAGAGGTAGCACAGATGATTAGACCAAAACAATAAGGTCCACTACCATATGGAGTTAACTACAGGCACAACTTTGACTAGAGAGAGAGAGAGAGAGAGAGAGAGAGAGAGAGAGAGAGAGAGAGAGATGGAAGGAGAGAGGGGGACAGAGAGAGAGAGAGAGAGAGAGAGAGAGAGAGATGGAAGGAGAGAGGGGGACAGAGAGAGAGAGAGAGAGAGAGAGAGAGATGGAAGGAGAGAGGGGGACAGAGAGAGAGAGAGAGAGAGAGAGAGAGAGAGAGAGAGAGAGACAGATTCATGATATGGTAGAAGGTTAGAAGATGTACTCTGGAGTATGCTGGTTATTTTTCAATGTGTCTTGATTGAGTTCATTTGACATCAGTTGGTAGAAGAGGATAGCGTGTGACTCTTAAGTCAAAATTAAAGTATTTATTCATTTAAATTTGATGTTATCTATGATAAAAGGCTTTCCAGTGGGTCTTTGTTGTATGTCTTAGTTTTCTTCCAAGAAACAGTTTGGGGTAGAAAATGGAAAAGAAAATACATGTATTCTGCAAATGGGAAAGTTTGAATTTTGAGCTGTAAGAGTAAAAATCAAAACACATTAAAAAAACTACTTCTCACTTGATAAATATTATCCAAACCTGAAAGCTTACTGTGAATATAGGCACTTACTTGACCAGAATCATAAATGTTCTACAGTGCACTCTGTCCCTTTATTTATTCAATTAACTACCAATCAATCATAATGAAATTGTTTGAAAGTAATAAATCAAGTCATTCAGGCTTTTACTTTACTGGAGGAAATATTGGTGATCCACCTGCTTGAAATACAGCTTGGGATTCAGCCTATTTTTAGTACAAACACACACACACACACACACACACACACACACACACACACACACACATCAATTTGGCCTCTTGCCAGTCACTCATTTGCTCAAAGACAGAAGGAAAAGAGTAGTAACTATAGATGGGTGGGCTGAATTCAGAGATGAGTCACGACTTGCAACCTTTATCCCATATGTATCCTGTAAAAATCAAAGACTTTTTAGATTGACCAGTAGTTGTTAAGTGGACCAGAAATATGGTGACAGCATTTTAGTATTTAGGCTAAAAATGCAGGGACTGTCAGATCCCTCTAAGTAATACACAGTATTGAGGATGATGTTATCACAATGGAAGGGTCCTACCTAGTTGCCATGGATATCCAGTTATTGAACAAAAACACAGGTTGTTATTCTCAGATATATTGATTTCTGTTTTCAATGGCCCTGTTTGTATTTCCCTAAGCTAAGCAAGCATAACAGAAAGTAATAGTCTGCCTTTAAGCTTCAGAAGAGATAGTATATTGATTACCAAGCCAACCATTTACTTTTGAGTTCAGATTTTTTTTAAAGCAAATAAGTATTCATCTAATCTTGAAGAAACAATGTCAAACAGGGAGATTGGTACTTGTTGCACATCTATTCTGTGGACAGGCATTATGCTGATTCATGACATTCATACACACACACACACACACACACACACACACACACACACACACATATATATATATATATATATATATATATATATCCCTTGTTGCCTATCTGCAAGAAGAGCATGTTAGCTCTACATCACTGTAACAAATATGTCTGAAAGTCCTTATTGAAAGGGATTGATTTGGTTTATAATTTTGGAGATTCAAATAGATGATATGTTGGTCTCATTGTTTTGAGGCTGTAGTATATCATGGTGTGAGTATATAGTGGTATAAACTGTTCTCTTCATAATAAGAGGCATAATAAGATAGGGAGAAAAAAAGGAGAGGGGGAAAGCTGAGAGAGAGAGAGAGAGAGAGAGAGAGAGAGAGAGAGAGAGAGAGAGAGAGAGAGAGAGAGACCTATCACAGGGGATCAAGCCTGTACATATAGTTACTGAAGAGAAACCTTATTAGGACAAAACAAACAGCGAAGTTCAAAAAGATTCCATGAATTACCCAAGGTCATAAAATCAATAAGCATTTTATCTAATGTCAAACTTACAAGCAATAGATTACTAGGAGTCTCAATAAAATCTTCCAGTAAATCAAAAAAAGGAGATTCTGTAATTTAACCTGAAATGATTAAAAAGTCCACCAACCAACTATTCTTCTAGCACAGTGGTTCTCAACTTGTGGGTCCTGGCACCTAGGGAAATCACATATCAGATATTTTTACATCATTATTTATAATAGTAGCAAAATTATATTTATGAAGTACAACAATGTGAATTTGCCTGAGAGTCACTCCAACATGAAGAACTGTGTTAAAGGCTCCCAGCATTAGGAAGGATGAGAAGCACTGCTCTGGTAGCTTGAAGCTTGACTCCCTGCAAGATATCTCAGAGCTTAACAAGCATAGATTGAGAGCAGAAGATTATCCTTTTTTCAAGGTGCTGTTACTATTCATTCAAAGTCATAGAGGTGTTTTTGCTTATTCTGAACTCTCTCCATCATAAAAGCATCACACTCCGAAAGACTGATCTAAATTACCTACCAAAGAACAAATGAATTAGTGAATCTGGACTAGATTAATGTTAGATATTTACTTAAGGTTTTTTTCTACCACATACTCAATTGTATCTCTTGCGACACTTCCATAAGTTCTTGCTCTGTTACCAGGTACATAATTGATAAATACTTAAAGTGTTGGAAGAAGTTAAGTCTGCTTTCTCTTTGCAAAGGAAATACAATCATGTCTTTTGAATTCAAAAAGTGATATATCCCTACAGTCCTGTTCCTGCTTCTTGGGCTCAAAGAAGATATAACATATAATATATAATACATAAATATATAAGGTAAATGTGATCCCCTTTCATTTTTCTTTATGAAAACTAGTGATAGTGATTTAACATCATTTACATATTCATTTATAGAGAATCAGGTCCAAAACTAGAGATGGTTTTAAGCCTTCTTTGAGCTCCTCTCAGAGAACAGAAAGTGCTTATTAGAGTACAGAATTTAAAATTAGGTAAAGTATTCATTCTACCTAGGTGGTAATCCAGAAAAATCACATCTACCACTCAAAGATACAATTTAAAAGATTTTCTGTCTAGTTCAGCAAAGGCCCTTCCAGTCTCCCCCACCATGCCCAGGTGATCAAATCGACAAACTAAGAAGCAGGAAAGTAGCCAAGGATCAACTTTGCCCTATGCTCAGAACACTCAGCATGACGTCCTAGAGCAAATCCTACTGAATAGCAATTGACTCTCACTTCCAGATATGTCTAAAGGCACCTGTCATGTCCATTTGAGTCAGTTTTTCATAAAGGGAAAAAGAAACCTAGACTGTACTTTTACAGTGCTAAAAAGTCTATTAAGACCTTAAAACATAGTCGAAATTAAAACATTAAACATTACTTTGACATCTGTTATCCTACATGCAGAATACCTCCATAGGATAATCAGAACAGTCACTAATTATGACTCCATATTTAGGCTTAAAGTGGTGACCTCACTTGTAAGAGACATCATGGGAAGGAGGATTTACTGACTTTTGTGAGAACAACAGGCACAATGCTTTGCAAAATAGATTTACACCGCTATTGACCTTATTCGACATTTTGCAGTTTACCACTTGTATCTGAACTTAAGAGTCTTTGCTACTCCTCCTCATCCCAGATGACTTTTCTTAAACTCCATTGGTCCACTCAAATGTCAATACCAGAACTAGCCTCAAGCCTCAATCTCCTTTGCTTGGGCTTCTGATCCTAGTATGTTCTATTTTATCACTACTTACATTTTTCTTCACCTATTTATCCTTATATATTAATCATTGACTGCCCCCAATGGAAGTAGCAAAACATAGCTAGATGATGATCAGGGAGCTATATATGTATATGTTATATAAGTATATAACATACTTATGATTATATAAGTATATATAATATATATATATATATATATATATCATCAGAATTAGACTCTGCAGTCACAGACAACTATGTGAAAGTTCTACTTATACTGTATGTTACTGTGAACATATTATTTAATCTATCTGAGCATCAGTTATGTTACTTGTGAAGTGGCACAGGGCCTAGGGATGCTGGGAGAATTTAAGACACAATGCATATAAGTACCTAACACATAGTCAATAAATTGTAACTATTGTAATCATTGGATTTTTAGACTTCATACTTGGCACAATGCCTGACATACAATAGATGTCCAGTAAATATTTATTGAGTGGAACCAAGCAGCCTAGCATCTCTGACTAGAGGTATATAATAAAATATCATCCCTAGAGAAACTGGATAGAAGTTGCCAAGAAAATTAGTTGGTAGATGAAAATTAATGATGTTAAATTCTTTTCTGGAAAGGATGCCTTTTTGTTAAAAATGTCAAGCTTTGCTCACTCATCAGAGACTTTGGGTATCTGGTGCTATTTTTTTTTAATTAGGCATTTGGTAAAGGAAAAGTGGGCATAGTGGCTTGATTTTAGTAAACGGGATTGAAACATTCTTTAGAGATAATGTCTAGCTAATCACATACTGATAAGAGAAAATTATACTGATAAAGATATAGAAAGATCTTGCTAAGTGAAACAATCCAGACACAGACAGCAAAAGATTGCATGACCTCACATATATGTGTAATCAATAACAAAAGACATAGTCATAAGAGCAGAGTTTGAGCCATTCTGGTTGCCAAAGGATAGGAGTGGGAGAAAATGGAAGACGTTAGTGAAATGATATGAACTTTTACTTATAGTATAAATAAATTGTGGCATCAATTATAGCATGGTGACAGTAGTTACTAATACTGTATTGATTTCTTGATATCAGTGAGAGAGCAGAATCTATGTGCATACTAAATATAGACTATTTAAAACACATAGAATATTTAAAAGTGATGATGGCTGTGTTCATTATTTTGACTAAGATAATCATGTCCCAAAGTAAAGTATACACACATCAGATCCATGTATTGCAGAACCATAGTACATATAATTTTGTTAATGAAATATTTCATAATTTAAAAAAGAAACACACAAAAAATACTTTACTATGAAAATAAAAAAAATCTTTTATGTTTGTTGATTATTTTACAAATTCATTGGCATTACAGGGAAGAAGTCTAACAGAAGCACATTGTGATCCTAGGATCCAGTCCTCATCAGCTACACATCTCCTCAAGAAGGAGATCTCCAAAGAAAGGATTAAGCAGTGATTTTCTTTATTATGGCTTAAATACTTGTCTCCTCAGATATAAATGCTAACATACACAGGTAGAAAACAATGCATTGCAAAAGGCTGTTGAAATACAACTCTGAAACTCAAGGACCTGTGCTGTCAGCAGGTGCACATAAGTGTGTCCAAATATTGTCATACTGTCATGGGCTATTTTTCAGTGAAGGTCAACAATGAGTGGAGTCACTTGATGCTTGGAGTTTCAGGAGGCTGCTTTGAATTTAAGACCCAGAATGAGTCTGAGGTAAGATGACAATCTCTGAACTACATACACAATTCCTATTTATGAAGGGTACATTTATTTTAAATACTCTTCTAACAACTTCCCTCCTATCATACACTACTCTTTTGGGTACTGTGCTGGCATCTGCACAGTCCCGACACTCATCAGGTTTACTTTATCAATCTTGGCAACAGTTATGTATCTTATTTGCTTGTATCTTCCTCAGCATCACTACTAAACAAAACTGACTATCCTGGTAAGCTCATTTCTGTACAGGTACCCCACTACAACTGTGACATTTGGTAAAGCAGCCTTCAATAATACCCTAGGTTAAAGAATAACACCACTGGAAAACATCAGACACCTCTGGTGTAGTGGTGCATATTTTCAATCCCAGGACTCAGGTAATGTATAGCTTTCTAGGAGTGCAAGATCATTTTGGTATATATAGTGATTACTTCTAGGTCATTCAAGGCTACATAGTAAGACATTGACTCAAAAAGAAAAAAAATAAACAAGAGAAACCTTTAGACACCACAAAAATAAGAAAAGCTCATATTCCTTTGAATAATACACTGACAGTGATTTTTTTTTAAGGAACTACGCTTAGGCTTAGGAACTCCAAACACCGCGTAAGACTAAAGGTTCAGTTCATGGATCAGTTTTGGCTGTTTCTCTGAAAATCTATCACTTCATCAATCTACTATTTCTGACGACTATCAAAGTACACAGTGCATAGAAAGCTAAAGTTTGATACACATAAAGTATAGTGTGCATGAGCTTCATGTTAATCACAAATACCTCTTCTAATATGCTTATGTTCTGAGTGCATAATATAAAAGATAAGAAGACAGTGTGAGTATCAGGTACAAAATCTATTTGCAACCATGGAAATTACAGGAAAACTAAACATAAATTCTGCATGGGTTAACAAGCTTGAACAATGTATGGAGCAAGAAGATTGTCACCAAAGACAAGTTGGAATGCTGATAGGGAAAAGAATATATGGTTGACAAAGGGAGGGCTGGAAACATAGCTCAGTTGGTAGAGTACGTGTGTACCAGACATGGAGCACTGGGCTTGATCCCTAGCATTTCATAAAACTAGGAGTGTTGCATTGACTAGGGAAGCAGATAACCCAGCCTGATCAGGGGCACAAGTCCCTTCCAGTCCACTCCAGACCCGGGGTGCCTTGCCCGCAGAGTCTCAGGACACCCGCAAGGACCCACACAGGATCCCCCACAGGAACCTAAGACCTCTGGTGAGTGGAACACAGCATCTGCTCCAATCCAATCTCGCAGGACCTGAGACTGCATTAACTAGGGAAGCAGATAACCCGGCCTGATCAGGGGCACAAGTCCCTTCCGGTCCACTACAGCACCAGAGTTCCTTGCACAGGGAGTTTCCGGTCAGCTTCAAGGTCCTCACAGGACCCTTCACGGGATCTTAAGACCTCTGGTGAGTGGAACATAACTTCGGCCAGGAGACAGTTTTGATCACCAAATATCTGGGCAACTTCCCTGCAAGAGGAGAGCTTGCCTGCAGAGAATACTCTGACCATGGAAACTAAGGAGAGAGTTAGTTTCCCATGTCTGCTGATAGAGGCTAACATAGTCACCTGAGGAACAAGCTCTAACCAGAGACAACTATAACAACTAGATTCAGAGATTACCAGATGGTGAAAGGCAAAGATAAGAATCCTACTAACAGAAATCAAGACCACACACCATCATCACAACGCAGCACTACCACCCCACAAAGTCCTGGGCACCCCAACACACCCAAAAAGCTAGACCCGGATTTAAAAGCATATCTCATTATGATGGAAGAGGACATCAAGAAGGACTTTGATAACTCACTTAAAGAAATACATGAGAACACAGCTAAACAGGTAGAAAACCTTAAAGAGGAAACACAAAAATACCTTAAAGAATTGCAGGAAATAACGACCAAACAGGTGATGGAATTGAATAAAACCATCCAAGACATAAAAAGGGAAGTAGACACAATAAAGAAAACCCAAAGTGAGGCAACGCTGGAGATAGAAACCCTAGGAAAGAAATCTGGAACCATACATGCGAGCATCAGCAACAGAATACAAGAGATGGAAGAGAGAATCTCAGGTGCAGAAGATTCCATAGAGAACATCGGCACAACAATCAAAGAAAATACAAAACACAAAAAGATCCTAACTCAAAACATCCAGGAAATCCAGGACAAAATGAGAAGACCAAACCTACAGATAATAGGAGTAGACAAGAATTAAGATTTTTCAACTGAAAGGACCAGCAAATATCTTCAACAAAATTATAAAAGGAAACTTCCCAAACCTAAAGAATGACATGCCCATGAACATACAAGAAGCCTACAGAACTCCAAATAGACTGGACCAGAAAAGAAATTCCTCCCAACACATAATAATCAGAACAACAAATGCACTAAGTAAAGAGAGAATATTAAAAGCAGTAAGGGAGAAAGGTCAAGTAACATATAAAGGCAGGCCTAACAGAATTACACCAGACTTTTCACCAGAGACTATGAAAGCCAGAAGAGCCTAGACAGATGTTATACAGACACTAAGAGAAGACAAATGGCAGCCCAGGCTACTATACCCGGCCAAACTCTCAATTAGCATAGATGGAGAAACCAAAGTATTCCACGACAAAACCAAATTCACACATTATCTTTCCACGAATCCAGCCCTTCAAAGGATAATAACAGAAAAAAACCAATACAAGGACGGAAATCACGCCGGAGAAAAAGAAGAAAGTAATCCCTCAACAATCCAAAAAGAAGACAGCCACAAAAACAGAATGCCAACTCTAACAACAAAAACAAAAGGAAGCAAAAATAACTTTTCCTTAATATCTCTTAATATCAATGGACTCAATTCCCAATAAAAAGACATAGACTAACAGACTGGCTACACAAACAGGACCCAACATTTTGCTGCTTACAGGAAACCCATCTCAGGGAAAAAGACAGACACTACCTCAGAATGAAAGGCTGGAAAACAATTTTCCAAGCAAATGGTCCAAAGAAACAAGCTGGAGTAGCCATTCTAATATCGAAAAAAATCGACTTCCAACCCAAAGTCATCAAAAAAGACAAGGAGGGACACTTCATACTCATCAAAGGTAAAATCCTCCAAGAGGAACTCTCAATTCTGAATATCTATGCTCCAAATGCAAGGGCAGCCACATTCATTAAAGACACTTTACTAAAGCTCAAAGTACACATTGCACCTCACACAATAATAGTGGGGGACTTCAACACACCACTTTCAACAATGGACAGATCGTGGAAACAAAAACTAAACAGGGACACAGTGAAACTAACAGAAGTTATGAAACAAATGGGCTTAACAGATATTTACAGAACTTTTTATCCTAAAACAAAAGGATATACCTTCTTCTCAGCACCTCATGGGACCTTCTCCAAAATTGAACATATAATTGGTCACAAAACGGCCTCAACAGATACAAAAGTATTGAAATTGTCCCATGCATCCTATCAGACCACCATGGACTAAGGCTGATCTTCAATAACAACATAAATAATGGAAAGCCAACATTCACGTGGAAACTGAACAACACTCTTCTCAATGATACCTTGGTCAAGGAAGGAATAAAGAAAGAAATTAAAGACTTTTTAGAGTTTAATGAAAATGAACCCACAATATAACCAAACTTATGGGACACAATGAAAGCATTTCTAAGAGAGAAACTCATAGCTCTGAGTGCCACCAAGAAGAAACTGGAGACAGCACACACTAGCAACTTTACAACACATCTAAAAGCTCTAGAAAAAAGGAAGAAAATTCACCCAAGAGGAGTAGATGGCAGGAAATAATCAAATTCAGGGGCGAAATCAACCAAGTGGAAACAAGAAGAACTATTCAAAGAATTAACCAAACGAGGAGTTGGTTCTTTGAGAAAATCCACAAGTTGGACAAACCCTTAGCTAGACTCACTAGAGGGCACAGGGAAAGCATTCTAATTAACAAAATCGGAAATGAAAAGGGAGACATAACAACAGATCCTGAAGAAATCCAAACCACCATCAGATCCTTCTACAAAAGGCTATACTCACCAAAACTGGAAAACCTGGACGAAATGGACAAATTTCTAGACAGATAAGAGGTACCAAAGTTAAATCAGGATCAAGTTAACAATCTTAACAGTGCCATATCCCCTAAAGAAATAGAAGCAGTCAGTAATAGTCTCCCAGCCAAAAAAAAAAAGCCCAGGACCAGATGGGTTTAGTGCAGAGTTCTACCAGACCTTCAAAGAAGATCTAATTCCCGTTCTGCACAAACTATTCCACAAAATAAAACTAGAGGGAACTCTACCCAACTCATTCTATGGAGCCACAATTACTCTGATACCTAAACCACAGAAAGATCCAACAAAGATAGAGAACTTCAGACCAAGTTCCCTTATGAATATACATGCAAAAATACTCAATAAAATTCTCGCTAACCGATTCCAAGAACACATTATAGCAATCATCCATCCTAACCAAGTAGGTTTTATTCCAGGGACGCAGGGATGGTTTAATATATGGAAATCCATCAACATAATCCATTATCTAAACAAACTCAAAGACAAAAACCACATGATCATCTCCTTAGATGCGGAAAAAGCCTTCAACAAGATCCAACACCCATTCATGATAAAAGTCTTGGAAAGATCAGGAATTCAAGGCTCATACCTACAAATGATAAAAGCAATCTAAAGCAAACCAGCAGCCATCATCAAAGTAAATGGTGAAAAGCTGGAAGCAATCCCACTAAAATCAGGGACTAGACAAGGCTGCCCACTTTCTCCCTACGTCTTCAACATAGTACTTGAAGTCCTAGCCAGAGCAATTCGACAACAAAAGGAGATCAAGGGGATACAAATTGGAAAAGATGAAGTCAAAATATCACTTTTTGCAGATGATATGGTAGTATATATAAGTGACCTTAAAAATTCCACCAGAGAACACCTAAACCTGATAAACAGCTTGGGTGAAGTAGCTGGATATAAAATTAACTCAAACAAGTCAATGGCCTTTCTCTACACAAAGAATAAACAGGCTGAGAAAGAAATTAGGGAAACAACACCCTTCTCAATAGTCACAAATAATATAAAATACCTTGGCGTGACTCTAACTAAGGAAGTGAAAGGTCTGTATGATAAGAACTTCAAATCTCTGAAGAAAGAAATTAAAGAAGATCTCAGAAGATGGAAAGATCTCCCATGCTCATGGATTGGCAGGATCAACATTGTAAAAATGGCTATCTTGCCAAAAGCAATCTACAGATTCAATGCAATCGCCATCAAAATTCCAACTCAATTCTTCAACGAATTAGAAAGAGCAATCTGCAAATTCATCTGGAATAACAAAAAAACCTAGGATAGTAAAAACTCTTCTCAAGGATAAATGAACCTCTGGTGGAACCACCATGCCTGACCTAAAGCTTTACTACAGAGCAATTGTGATAAAAACTGCATGGTACTGGTATAGTGACAGACAACTAGACCAATGGAATAGAATTGAAGACCCAGAAATGAACCCACACCCCTATGGTCATTTGATCTTTGACAAGGGAGCTAAAACCATCCAGTGGAAAAACGACAGCATTTTCAACAAATAGTGCGGGCACAACTGGTGGTTATCATGTAGAAGAATGCGAATTGATCCTTTCCTATCTCCTTGTACTAAGGTCAAACCTTAGTGGATCAAGGAACTTCACATAAAACCAGAGACACTGAAACTTATAGAGGAGAAAGTGGGGAAAAGCCTCGAAGATATGGGCACAGGGGAAAGATTCCTGAATAGAACAGCAGTGGCTTGTGCTGTAAGATCGAGAATTGATAAATGGGTCCTCATGAAACTGCAAAGCTTCTGCAAGCAAAAGACACCTTCAATATGACAAAAAGGCCACTAACAGATTGGGAAAGGATCTTTACCTATCCTAACTCAGATAGGGGACTAATATCCAATATATATATATAAAGAACTCACGAAAATGGACTCCAGAAAATCAAATAACCCCATTAAAAATGGGGCTCAGAGCTAAACAAAGAATTTTCACCTGAGGAATACGGAATGGCTGAGAAGCACCTGAAAAAATGCTCAGCATCCTTAATCATCAGAGAAATGCAAATCAAAACAACCTTGACATTCCATCTCACACCAGTCAGAATGGCTAAGATCAAAAATTCAGGTGACAGCAGATGCTGGCAAGGATGTCGAGAAATAGGAACACTCCTTCATTGTTGGTGGTATTGCAAGCTTGCACAACCACTGTGGAAATCAGTCTGACAGTTCCTCAGAAAATTGGACATAGTACTTCCGGAGGATCCCGCAATACCTCTCCTGGGCATATATCCAGAAGATGTCCCAACCGGTAAGAAGGACACATGCTCTACTATGTTCATAGCAGCCTTTCTTTATAATAGCCAGAAGCTGGAAAGAACCCAGAGGCCCCTCAACAAAGGAATGGATACAAAAAAAAATGTGGTACATTTACACAATAGAATACTACTCTGCTATTACAAAGAATGAATTTATGATATTCCTATGCAAATGGTTGGACCTGGAGGGCATCATCATGAGTGAGGTAACACAATCACAAAAGAACTCAAATGATATTTACTCACTGATAAGTGGATATTAGCCCAGAAACTTAGTATACCTGAGATATAAGAGACAATTTGTAAAACACATGTAACTGAAGAAGAATGAAGACCAAAGTGTGGACACTTTGCCCCTTCTTAGAATTGGAAACAATCACCCATGGACGGAATTACAAAGACAAAGTTTGGAGCTGAGACAAAAGGATGGACCATCTAGAGACTGCCATATCCATGGATCCATCCCATAATTAGCCTCCAATCGATGACACCATTGCATACACTAGCAAGCTTTTACTGAAAGGACCCTGATAATTGTCTCTTTTGTGAGACTAGGCCGGGGCCTAGCAAACACATAAGTGGATGCTCACAGTCAGCTAGTGGATGGATCACAGGGCCCCCAATGGAGGAGTTACAGAAAGTATCCAAGGAGCTAAAGAGATCTGCAACCCTGTAGGTGCAAAAACATTATGAACTAACCAGTACCCCGGAGCTCTTGACTCTAGCTGCATATCTATCAAAAGATAGTCTAGTAGGGCATCACTGAAAAGAGAGGCCCATTGGACAGGCAAACTTTATATGCCCCAGTACAGGGGAACGCCAGGGCCAAAAAATGGGAATGGATGGGTAGGGGAGTGTGTGTGGGGGGGAGGGTATGGGGGACTTTTGGGATAGCATTGGAAATGTAATTGAGGAAAATACGTAACAAAAAAAAATTAAAAAAAAAAAAAAAACTAGGAGTGTTGGTACATGCCCATTTCCTAGTACTCATGAGGATCGGGCAGGAGAATCCAAAGTTCCAGGTCATTCTTGTCTAGGTAGCAAGGTCAGTGTCAGCCTGGGAAACATGTGGCCCTTTTGTAGTTGTTGTTGTTGTTGTTGGTGGTGGTGGTGGTGGTGGTGGTGGTGGTGGTGGTGAATTTTTTAGACAGGGTTTCTATATGTAGCTTGACTATCCTGAAACTCACTCTGGAGACTACTCTGGCCTCAAACTCAGAGACCCAACTGCCTCTGTTTCCCAAGTATTGGGATTGAAGGCTTGAACCACCACCATCTCATCATGAGACCCCTTATAAAGGATCAAATGTTTCAGTATTCAGAGTTCAAGTGCCATTTATTTGGTAAATGACAAATATATGAAAAATAGCATATACCACTAATTTGGTACTTCATAGCTGTTTAGCATTTCCTATCAATTGTTGCATATTCTTTAAGTATTAGTCATGACCCCATTTCACATCTATGGAAACAGTCTTCTAGAAGCCTACCAGTATGCATAGCTAAACAGTATGCAGCTAGAGCTTGTGTTTGTGTATTTTTGGCCTCCAAACCCACATTCCTATCATTGTGCCCAAGTGCTTTTCAGTACTATGTTTCAGGCTATTTGTTTCAGAGACATGCCTCCAATAATGGGAAATGACACCAGGAAGGTTTTGTGAAGGAGGATGTGCTTCCTATGGGATGGGAGCTACTAGATGTTCACAGAGAAGGTGGGAAGGAAATAATACTGAGACAGAATACCATGTGCAGAAAAATAGAGAGACATTTGGTGCCCTAACTCTTTCTACATCAGTGACAGGGCCTACATCCTCTCATGTTCAGCCATTAAGCAGGCTGATGCCAGCCTATATTAGTCTTGAGGTACTGAAACACGCATATTTATCCCAACTCAGAGTTCAGTACATCCAATTGTGTACCATTTAATATGCCATAGTAGAATTGTTTATACTATATAGATGGTAGATGATAGAGATAATTTTACTGTTTGTTTGATTTTCTGCTTTCTTTTCAGAACAAATTCTTCAGTAGTGCTTTCAAAGGATCTGCACTGTTTTAAAAAGCTAGTCTCCAAATTGTTCAGACTATTAGGTTTGCATGATTTTGTCACAGAAATGAGAAAAGTAACAAATATGCTAAGAAATTAGCAGCCTTATACAAAATTTTCTCCAAGTTTAAATCTTTGCATGAGAAAAGCAATTGCTTGTCTAAAGAGCAAACTTTGATCAAAATTAACATGAGGGGAAGCGGGTACAGCCTGAAGAATAAAATAGACAAAGTCCAAGAGATGTGACCAATCTCATGGAACTATGTGTTCTTAGTCATCCTCTTCCTCTCATCTTACACTGTGCACATCCATAATATACCAGAGAACTTTACTGGACAAGAAAGAGTCTATGTGGGAAAGAGCAAGGTCTGCCTGGTGTTGGAAGAGGTCAGTGCTGAAAGTGGATGGAGAAAGAGAAAAAGGCAGAGAAGTATGATACTTATGCAAGCAGGCTCCACACTCAAAGTGCCTACATTTCAAAATCTGTCTTTCTAGTTACTAGTGGTGTCACCTCCGGCAAGTTACTTAATAACCCTCACCTCATATTTCTTATCCATAAATTGGCTATAATTAGTAACCACATGCTGGGACTAACATGAAGATTGAATGAGTTCATATTTATGAAATGCTTAAATGAGTGCCTGCCATATAGAAAACACTGTCTGTGAGGTGTTTTTGTTTGTTTGTTTGTTTGTTTGTTTTTAAACAAAAACAAATTGACTAGTCAGAAAAGAAAACATTCTTTAGGGCTTTGGGTTAGATAGCGCTTTAGTTGTATTATGCTATAGTCTGCCTAACTACTCAATGAAAGTCAGATTACTGTGTATTCCAACATTGAACTTCCATCCTCTACTAAATGCTTACCTACATAAGGGCAGAATCACTGTAATTGTTCATGTGATCAGCAGGAGAGTTTTCCTATTATCTGCGGTGTGTGGGTAATTGGGAAATTAAAGTAACACCCATATTCTTTATTTTAGATTTCTAATTAATTTGATTATTAAAGGTATAAAGAAATGTAATTATCAAAACTCACTTGATATTTCCCCAAACACAGTATTTCACTAGTTTTTATATCTTCTACTGTCACAATTCTTTGAAAAATACTTAAATTTTAAGTATTTATATTTTAATATTTATATTTGAATTAGAAGATAGCCACATCACTGCCACATTCTCTATATCCCATACAACACATGTCATTTCACACCATCCTACCCACAGTTCTCTCGATTTCATTATCTCTTTATTAGTACATGTACATGTGTGTGAATAAATACATAATTACAATCTGCTAAGTCCATTTATCATTGCTTACATGTACATTTTTTAGTGCTGACCATTTTGTATTGGACAAGCAAGAAGAGGGCTAATTTTTAGAAAAGATTAATTGTCCCTCTCCATATTGACATATTGACATGATTCTTAGAATGTCTGACTTTATTTCTCTGACTCTCTGAATTTGCACCTATCCTGATTGTGCTACTAAGAGTAATCTTAGACTACAAAATTCAGAGCATGTGCCTAACCACATGTGAACTAAAGTGGGCACATAGCTGATTAACAGATATTCAGTATTAAAGCCCTCAAGGGAAAAAGTATTTGTAAGCTAATAGTTTCACCAGGGAGAAGATAACGTTTTTTGGAAATTAGAAGGCATCACCATATGAGCAGGAAGGCAGCATTGAGAAAAATGAAAGTTAATGTTACATTGTCTATAACATCTTTCAGGAATAGAGACCTTGCTACACTAAGTAATGTGGTGTATAGCTGTAATGTCATCAGTGTGAGAGTTGACACAGGAAAATTACAAGGGCAAGGCCAGTTGGGATACATAGCAAGACTTTGTTTCAGATAAATAAACTTTCAGAAGAGGTTTATTGGTTGAGGAAAGGACAATAACGGCATCTGTTGTGTAGACTTTTTACGTATTTGATGGGCCTGCTGGAATACTCCCAGTGTATCTTCTCCAAAAGGAAAAGATATTAATTAAATATTCCTTAGAGGTATATTCTTATGACTATACTAACTGCAAATGCCCACATAAATATCGTGAAAATATTACAGGTGTCCCTTGGGATGAAAAACTACAGACTACAGCCCCCTTTTGTGCACATACTGAAGAAGGTGTTGTCACATAGGAATGTCAGAAGTAACAAACAATATAGTCCACAGCCAATTTATCCTCTTGTCTTTAAACTACCTATCTCATGTAGGTATTCAGGCCCATGTTAGATTAGATTGCAGTGAGGAAATAGACTTCCTTTAAGCAGATAATACAAAACATGTCTAAGGAAACTCAATGATAATTGCATTATCTCTGGCACAGTGTTAGGGAATTATTTGCATTGTATTAGGTGGTGGAAGGATGCCAAAAGCTATTTAAAATGCAAACCCAGTTGTGTCAGTCAATCAGACTTTCGTTACAAATGAATGAGAAAGCTGGAAGGCCTCATATTTATAATTTCAGTCACACCCCCAACCTTTCCCAACATCGATAAGAGCTGAATATAATTAATAAGGGTTTGAACAGTCAGGAAAACCCCCTGTGATGATAATCTCATATCCTAACCCTTCTTCCACTTCTCCACATCCAGTTCATACGATTTGTAAAAATGTTCCCCCAGGAGCCATGGTAAGCATCCTGTGCATGCTTCAGCTACTGCTCAGAATTGTCAATAATTCTGTCTTCATGATACATTAACATTTGTATCATAATGTGCTCAATCTGTACTAAATGAGGGTGAAAACATTAGTAACGATTTTCTTTCCTCTGCACTCCTTCCACTGGTTAACTGTCTAGAAATCCCAAAGGAGTTGTCAGCATTACATACTCCAGGGCCAAGGGATTTTTCTTAGCAATGATGTGTCATCTGCCACATTCAGCATTTCTTTGACTCATAATGAGTACATGAAATAATTTCAGGGTTTCAGATAGTATAAAATGTATATTTCCCTTATTTGGGCTACTAGTCCCATTAAAATTTAGCAGTTCAGTTGGATAGCCCATACCCTGTTCAACACTATGTAAGGATCCACATATATAATGGGGAGTGTACAAGAAAGAGGGGATTTTGATAAAACTTAGTATTAATCTTCAAGACATTACACACAGAGTAGTGATATACAGTCTTTCTGGAGAAGAGTTGTGATTAGGTCCAGTGGATATAGAAACTTTTATATATTAAAGAAAAGGTAAGTTCTTAACTTTTTAGGATAGTACACAGCACTTTTGATGATCTCTCAGAAATCAAAATCTATAATAGTGAGGGGATCTTCCCTTATATATTGACCATAAAAGGGTGAAAAATGGAGAGGCACAGAAGGTACTTGTAATGAGTTCCAGATATTTTATCTTTACATATTCATTATTTCATTTTGGTTGTATAGGACAAATAGCAAAGCACTCTTTAAAACAAAAACTCAAGGATAAGAAAAGCATGCAATTAAATCCCCCAAGCTCAAACTATTTTATAACAAAGAAGAAGCTTAGTGTTTGCTTTCTTTTTTATTGGATATTCTCTTTATTTACATTTCAAATGTTATCCCCTTTCCTAGTTTCCCACTCCCCCAAAACACCCCCTATCCCCTCCCCTTCCCCCTGCTCCCAACGCACCCACTCCCATTCCTGGTCCTGGCTTTCCCCTATATTGGGGCATAGAACCTTCACAGGACTAAGGGCTTCTCCCATTGATGACCGACTAGGCCATCCTCTGCTATATATGCAGCTAGAGCCATGAGTCCCACCATGTGTTTTCTTTGATTGGTGTTTTAGTCCCAAGGAGCCATGGGAGTACTGATTAGTTCATATTGTTGCTCCTCCTATGGGGCTGCAAACCCCTTCAGCTTCTTGGGCACTTTTCTCTAGCTCCTTCATTGGAGACCCTGTGCTCCATCCAATGGATGGCTGTGAGCATCCACTTCTGTATTTGTCAGGCACTGGCAGAGCCTCTCAGGACAGCTATATCAGACTCCTGTCAGCATGTTCTTGTTGGCATCTACAATAGTGTCTGGGTTTGGTGATTGTTTATAGGATAGGTCCTCAGGTGGGGCAGTCTCTGGATGGTCATTCCTTCAGTCTCTGTTCCGAACTTTGTAACTCCTTCCATGGCTATTTGTTTTTAAAACTCAATTTTTTCTCTCCTCTACCAATAACAGAATGAATTTACTTTGGGAAGAAACCTCACACCACTCTGGATTTACATGGGTTAACACACCATCCCACTGATCTCACAGAAAAACAAGGCCTGGGCCTGGTCGGTATAAATGAAGAACAGGCAACCATCATGTGAAATTATAAGATAAAAGCCTAGAGATGTTTGCTACCACATTTTCTAGCAGTTGGGAAGAGCTATGTTGAGAAAACTGTCCAAAAAATAAATAAACAAGAGACACAAATTTCTTTTGGGGGGGTTCTTTTTGTTTTAATTGGGTATTTTCTTCATTTACATTTCAAATGCTATCGCAAAAATCCCCCATGACCTCCCCCACCCACTCCCCTGCCCACCCACTCCCACTTCTTGGCCCTGGTGTTTCTGTACTGGGGCTTATAAAGTTTGCACGATCAAGGGGTCTCTCTTCCCAATAATGGCCAACTAGGCCATCTTCTGCTACATATGCAGATAGAGACACAAGCTCTGGGGGGTACTGGTTAGTTCATATTGTTGTTCCACCTGTAGGATTGCAGATCCCTTTAGCTCCTTGGGTACATTCTCTAGCTCCTCTATTGGGGGCCCTGTGTTCCATCCAATAGCTAACTGTGAGCATCCACTTCTGTGTTTGCCAGGCACTGGCATAGCCTCACAAGAGACAGCTATATAATACCTTGACCATCATCAAAAGTTAGTCTCTGCCCTGATTGGTGGATGGGTTACTTCTTCCTTGTAAAACTATGTTGAGTTTGTTTATTACTATTACTGTTACTGTTACTGCTACTGCTACTGCTACTACTATTATTATTATTCACAAATGAAATTCCAGGTCACAAATAATCAATCTGTGGTGTCTGTTATTTGGAGGGACTTCAGAGTTCTTTTTTAAATATCCAAATAGTAGACTGTTTATTTCCTTTACTGTTAATCTTGTCCTTGTTTTTATTTGGGTAGAATTCAATTTTACTAGAGATCTTTGAAAACATATTATGATATGTGTTCACAAAAGCAAATATTTTTCAAATCATCAAATATAACTAGACTAACAAAAAGACTTGACCTGAATCTTAAAGAGGTCAGTCTTTTATAGGATTATTCGAAATCCAATTACATTCTAGGAGAGAGAGAGAGAGAGAGAGAGAGAGAGAGAGAGAGAGAGAGAGAGAGAGAGAGAGAGAGAGAGAGAGAGAGATCTCCTTTGAGGAGATATGTTTGCATCAAGAGGCAAACTATAAATCTCCTTTGAGAAAATTTCAGTGAATAAATATAAGACTATAAAGACACAACTGGAAGAAATCCTACAGTGGTTTGGACCTAAAGAACTAGCAAAACAATCAGAATAAGAGTAGTCATAGCAAAGAACAGAGGGTGAGAAGGGAAGAAGTATTCTATCCATCTTTAAGTCTTCAAAAGTCTGAACAAAGCCACACCTAGTACAATGTACAAAGACTGTAGAGTTTTTGCTACAAATTATTTTATCATGAACTCTATTATAGAAACATTTTATAGGATATATCCTAATATATATAAATTCACCTTTCCATTACTGGTATTCAAATTTTGTTTTAATTTCTTAATATTTCAGGGTGAATTATATTTTATAATAAGATTTGATCATTTAGAATAATAGACATAAATATAGCATATTATCTTTAATCGTATCCTTAATCATTTTTCCTTGTTTGACTTTATTTTTTTGACTACTGTTTTCCTGAATTAATAAGATTCCTGTAGTTTTCACCTTATAAATCAATGACTGGTGAAAACCGTGTACTAGAAGCAGCAATGCAAACTCTGCTGTTTATTACTGCTCATTTCTACCAATGTTATGGTCTTTAAATCCAAGTCAGCTTAAGGAAATACCATCTAAGCCATGTATGTTTTATAAAATTTCATTTAATTAATGACAAGTATAGTTATCTGACCATATATAAAATACAGTGTATCATACTGCATTGAGAACTTATAAATGAATGCATCCTTCTGGAATTCATAACTATGATGATTTGAAGGAGAAATGATCCCCAGAGGCTCAGGGATTTAAATTCTCAGTCTTTAGTTGAAGGCAATGTTTGGGAAGTTTTGGGAGATGTAACTTTTTAGAGGAAGTACCCCACTCAGGGCTGGCATTGAAATTAAAAACTCCTTGTCACTTCTAGATCTCTCTCTCTCTCTCTCTCTCTCTCTCTCTCTCTCTCCCTTTCCCTCTCCTTCTCTCTGTCTGTCTCAATCTTCTCTCTGTCTGTCTCTCTTTCTGTCTCTCTGTCTCTCTCTTTGACTCCTCTCTCTTTCTCTGTCTCTCTCTGTGTGTCTGTCTCCCTGTCTGTCTCTCTGTCTCTGTCTCTCTCTGTCTCTCTCTGTCTCTCTCTCTCTCTCTCTCTCTCTCTGTGTCTCTCTCTCATGCTTAATTTTTAGGATGAATACTCTTATCTTTCAGAAAGCTCCTGTTCTCATGCCTGCTGCTCTGCTGCTTGTTGCTATGCCTCCCCATCATAATGGACTCTTAACCATCTGGAATTATAAAGCCAACTAAACTGGTCCTTCTAAATGTTTCTTATGCTCATTATGTTTTATTATAATGATTGATAAGTAACTAAAAATATAGCCTTTTGAAACATCTTCATGAGTCTTAGGTGGCAGGAGACCTTCTCTCATGCATACTTAAGGGTGTCAATGTCAATATGAGCATTACATATTAAGTACATTTTAGTTCCTATACTATACAAAAGGTAAAATATTGGAATTTTTACTGTTTTTTTTTTCCAACATCTCACTTTGGAAACCATTTATCTAGAACACTCTGAAGACAACAAATAGAGATTCTCCATTATAAAATACCTAAATCATGTGTGTTATATAATCCACTAGATAGGGATAATGTGGTCTTATAGAATAACTACCCTGATGATTTCAGTTTTTCCTTATTCTTGAGAATTTCAAGGTATTAAAGGAAATATAATTATATCTTCTCAGCATTTTTTTCCTTCAACTTTGCCAACACCTAGTCCTTCCTTCCAACTTCATGACAGCTTTTTAAAATAATCTTTTAAGTTCAATCATTGTTACCCATGGGGTATGAGGCTATTCTCTAAAGTGTGAGAAAATGTGACAGTCCTACCAGTGACCAAATGTCCCCCAAACAATGATTCACCTTTACCAATCCACTATCTGCTGCCTTGGCTATTGCTTAAAGCCCAAATACTTTATAACCTTTTTGAATCCTAAAAGCATTTATTCAAAAGTCAAATTGGGTGGCGCCAGCTCCAGGCCATCTTGGGTGCAAACTCAGCAGATGGACCCATGATCCCTAGAGGACTGTCCACGCTGCAGGTGCCCTAGCACACCCAGGATTTTAGAATCACTGGTGAGTGGAACACAACATTTGTTCCAAACCAATCGTGATGGGCCTGTGACAGCAGGAGCAAGTAAACAGGAGCCCTACCTGACCAGTGGCTCCGGTTTCTTCTGATCAGTGCTGGTATATGTTGGTTTCGATCACACCAGACAGTCCTACAGTCCCCAGAGGAGACAACACTTCCAGGCTCTGTAAGACACCCAGGATTTTAGGATTTCAGGACCCCAGGATACCAGGATCTTGGTCACACCAGGATCTCAGGGTCTCAGAAGAAGCTTGACTGCCAAGAACTCTGACATACCTAGAATCTCAGGTTTACAGGATCCCAGAATCACAGGATAACAGAAAAACCTGGACTCTGAGGAGTACTGAATCAACTGGGATTAAAGGAAGGACAGGATCCAATCAGATATACTGAGGGCAGCAAGCACTTGAAATAAGCAGATGGCAGGAGGCAAGTGTAAGAACAGAAGCAACAGAAACCAAGGTTACTTGGCATCATCAGAACCAAACTCTCCCACCATAGCCAGATACACCATCACACCAGAAAAGCAAGATATGAATCTAAAGACACTTCTGAGGATGATGATGGAGGACTTTAAGATAAGTAACGCCCTTAAAGAAATACAGGAGAACACAGAAAAACATCTAGAAGCCCTCAAAAGGAAACAAAAAAAATCTCTTAAAGGGTTAGAGAAAAACACTACCAAACAGGTTAAAGAATTAAACAAAACCATCCAGAATCTAAAAATGGAAGTAGGAACAATAAAGAAATCACAAAGGGACACAACTCTGGAGATAGAAATCCTAGGAAAGAAATCAGGAACCAAAGATTCAAGCATCAGCACCAGAATACAAGAGATGGGAGAGAAACTCTCAGATGAAGAAGATTCCATAGGAAACATGGACACATCAGTCAAAGAAAATGAAAAATGCAAAAAGATCCTAACTCAAAACATCCAGGAAATCCAGGACACAATGAGAAGACCAAACCTAAGGATAATAGGTATAGATGAGAATTAAGACTTTCAACTTAAAGGGCCAGTAAATATCTTCAACAAAATTAGAGAAGTAAACTTCCCTAACCTAAAGAGAGAGATGCCCATGAACATACAAGAAGCCTACAGAACTCCAAATAGACTAGACAAGAAAAGAAATTCCTCCTGACACATAATAATCAGAACAACGAATGGACTAAATAAAGATAGAATATTAAACGCAGTAAGGGGGAAAGGTCAAGTAACATATAAAGGCAGACCTATCAGAATTACATCAGACTTCTCACCAGAGACTATGAAAGTCAGAAGATCCTGGGCAGATGGTATACAGACCCGAAGAGAACACAAATGCCACCCAGTCTACCATACCCAGCAAAACTCTCAATTACCATAGATGGAGAAACCAAAGTATTCCATGACAAAACCAAATTCACACAATATCTTTCCACGAATCCAGCCCTTCAAAGGATAATAAAGGGAAAACGCCAGCACAAGAAGGGAAATGATGCTCTAGAAGAAGCAAGAAAGAAATTCTTCAACAAATCTAAAAGAATTTAGGCTCAAGAACAGAATCCCAACTTTAACAACAAAAATAACAGGGAGTAACAATTAGTTTTCCTTAATACCTCTTAATATCATTAGACTCAATTCCCCAATAAAAAGACATAGATTAACAGACTGGATACATAAACAGAACCCAACATTTTGTTGCATACAGGAAACCTACCTTAGGGACAAAGACAGACACTACGTCAGAGTAAAAGGCTGGAAAGCAATTTTCAAAGCAAATGGTCCAAAGAAAGAAGCTGGAGTACCATTCTAATACAGAATAAAATCGACATCCAACCCAAAGTTGTCAAAAAACCAAGGAGGGGCAGGCAGTTCATACACATCAAAGGTAAAATGTTCCAAGATGTACTCTCAATATTGAATATCTGTGCTCCAAATGCAACAACATCCACATTCATTAAGGAAACTTTAGTAAAACTCAAAGCACACATTGCACCACACACAATAATAGTGGGAGACATTTTTTAAAAACATTTTATTAGATATTTTCTTCATTTACATTACAAATGCTATCCCAAAAGTCCCCTATACCCTCCTACCAGCATGCTCCCCAACCTACCCACTCACACTTCCTGGTACTCTGGCACACTGTTAGGGAATTATTTGCATTGTATTAGGTGGTGTAGTGCCAGGACCAGGGATGCAAGGATGATTTAATATATGGAAATCCATCAACATAATCCATTATATAAACAAACTCAAAGACAAAAATCACATGATAATCTCATTAGATGCTCAGAAAGCATTTGACAAAATCCAACACCCCTTCATGATAAAAGATTTGGAAAGATAAGGAATTCAAGGTGCACACCTAAACATAATTAAAGTAATATACAGCAAACCAGTAGTGAACATCAAACTAAATAGAGAGAAACTTGAAGAAATCCCACTAAAATTGGGGACTAGACAAGGCTGCCCACTTTCTCCCCACCTATTCTATATAGTACTTGAAGTCCTAGCCAAAGCAATTCAACAACAAAAGGAGATCAAATGGATACAAACTGGAAAGGAAGAAGTCAAAATATGACTATTTGCAGATGATATGATAGTATGTATAAGTGACTGCAAAAATTTCACCAGAGAACTAAACCTGATAAACAGCTTCAGTGCAGTAGTTGGATATAAAATTAACTCAAACAAATCAATGGCCTTTCTCTACACAAAGGGTAAACAGGCTGAGATAGAAATTATGGAAACAGCACCCTTCACAATAGTCACAAATAATATAAAATACCTTGGTGTGACTTTAACCAAAGAAGTGAAAGATCTGTATGATAAAAACTTCAAGTCTCTGAAGAAAGAAATTGGAGAACATCTCAGAAGATGGAATGATCTCCCATGCTCATGGATTGGCAAGATTAATATAGTAAAAATGGCTATCCTGCCGAAACTAATCTACAGATTCAATACAATCTCCATCAAAATTCCAACTCAATTCTTCACTGAGTTAGAAAGGGCAATTTGCAAATTCATCTGGAATAACAAATAACCTAGGATAGCAAAAACTATTCTCAACAATAAAAGAACCTCTAGTGGAATCACCATGCCTGACCTCAAGCTGTACTATAGAGCAATTGTGATAAAAACTGCATCGTACTGGTACAGTGACAGACAGGTAGATCAATGGAATAGAATTGAAGTCCCAGAAATGAATCCACATACCTATGGTCACTTGACCTTTGACAAGGGAGCTGAAAACATCCAGTGGAGAAAAGACAGCATTTTCAACAAATGGTGCTGGCATAACTGGCAATTATCAAGTGGAAGAATGTGAATTGATCCATTCTTATATCCTTATACAAAGCTCAAGTCTAAGTGGATCAAAAACCTCCACATAAGACCAGAGACACTGAAATTAATAGAGGAGAAAGTGGGGAAAAGCCTTGAAGATATGGGCACAGGAGAAAAATTCCTAAACAGAAGAGCAATGAATGCCTTGTTCTGTAAGATCAAAATTGACAAATGGGACCTCATAAAATTGCAAAGCTTCTGTAAGGCAAAAGACATCGTCAATAAGACAAAAAGCTCACCAACAGATTGGGAAAGGATTTTTACCAATCCTAAATCTGATAGGGGACTAATATCCAATATATACAAAGAGCTCAAGAAGATGGACTCCAGAAATTCAAATAACCCCATTAAAAATGGTGTTCAGAGCTAAACAAAGAATTCTCACCTGAGGAATACAGAATGGCTGAGAAGCACCTGAGAAAATATTCAACATCCTTAATCATCAGGGAAATGAAAATCAAAACAACCCTAAGATTCCACCTCATACCAGTCAGAATGGCTAAGATCAAAAATTCAGGTGACAGCAGATGCTGGCAAGGATGTGGAGAAAGGAGAACACTCCTCCACTGATGGTGGGTTTACAAGCTTTTACAACCACTCTGGAAGTCAGTCTGGAGGTTTCTCAGAAAATTGGAGATAATACTACCAGAAGATCCAGCAATACCTCTCCTGGGCATATACCTAGAAGATTTCCAACTGGTAATGAGAACACATCCTCCACTATGCTCATAGCAGCCTTATTTATAATAGCCAGAAGCTGAAAAGAACCCAAATGTCCCTCAACAGAAGAATTGATACAGAAAATGTGGTATATTTACACAATGGAGTACTACTCAGCCATTAAAAACAATGGATTTATGAAACTCTTGGACCAATGGATGTATCTGGAGGACATCATCCTTAGTGAGGTAACACAATCATGAAAGAAGTCATTAGATATGCACTCACTGATAAGTGGATATTAGCCCAGAAACATAGAACACCCAAGATACAATTTGCAAAACACAAGAAAATCAAGAAGAGGGAAGACCAATGGGTGGATACTTCATTCCTCCTTAGAATAAGGAACAAAATACCTATGAAAGGAGTTACAGAGACAAAGTTTTGAGCTAAGCTGAAAAGATGGACTATCCAGTGACTATCCCATCCGGGGGTACATCCCATAATCAGCCACCAAACCCAAACACTATTGCATATGCCAGAAAGATTTTGCTGAAGGGACCCTGTTATAGCTGTCTTGTATGAGGCCATGCCAGTGCCTGGCAAATACAGAAGTGGATACTCACAGTCATCTATAAGATGGAACACAGGGCCCCCAATGGACAAGCTAGAGAAAGTACCCAAGGAGCTGAAGGGGTCTGCAGCCCTATAGGTGGAACAAAAATATGAACTAGCCAGTACCCCTAGAGGTCATATCTCTAGCTGCATATGTAGCAGAAGATGGCCTATTCAGCCATCACTTGGAAGAGAGGCCCCTTGGTATTGCAAACTTTATATGCCCCAGTACAGGGGAACACCAGGGCCAAGAAACAGGAGTGGGTGGGTAGGGGAGTAGGGCGGGGGAGGGTATAGGGAACTTTCTGGATAGCATTTGAAATGTATATAAAGAAAATATCTTTAAAAAAAAAAAAGAATGACTGTTGTCACTTCTCAATATAATTCCCAGGTCTTCACACCATAGGTGATAGCTAAGCAGTGCTAATGACCATAAAGCAGGCAATACTTAGGTCCCACATAAAGTGCCATCACAGAATCCAATAAACTCTAAGAAACCTGATACAGACCCATAATTTGAAATACAAACCAGAATCTCTAGTCATACTACACTTAGAGTTTTTCAGAGTATGTGGGAAGCATCAAGTAATTAAAAAGGTATAAGGAGAAAGTAAATGGCTTAACCTACTTGGGTTTTCTGGATGCTAGTCATCATTAGAGAGATAATGGAAAAACTGGGGAACAAATAATATGTAAGTTATTCCCAAGGAGAATGAGTACTGAGAAAAACCATCAGTCAGCTTACTCAGGAACTGGCCTTTGTCTTAGGCATCAGCTAGCAAATCAGGGCCTGACTTAATAGATTGGAGATAGTCTGATGGGAAGTAGCACCAGAGATAGGGAAGCCAAGGACACTGAAAACTTAGTTCATGTCATCCAAGGTAGAAATGACACAAGGCCAGAGCCTGTGGACCTTGCTTGTGTATGTTCTATGCCTAACTTTGATCCTTACAAATGTTATCTAGTTTATTAAGTATGCTGAACTTATGGTGTGAAAAACCATGTTGCTGGCTCTACTCCTTAGGGGGCTCTGGCTTCCTTTCCATTGCTCTTTTCCTAGAGCTCTAATATCTACACTGCCTTTGATGTTATTCCCAAAGGCCAATTCTAGCTGCATGTTAACTTACTTTGAATAAGATGGGTTGGTTAATTAGTAAGTTGTCAATTACTGGCTTATAGTGTTCCATTGTTCAGAGAATTCTTTTCTTCCTGTATTGCACAATTGCAAGGCACTACTAAAGACTAGAAAGCTCTTACAGAGTATAAAGTCCTAATATAATTTCAGAAACTGTGATAAAGGAGGAAATTTACATTCAGAGATGTTAACTATTTAAACCACACTTCCTAGTCTTCTCTAACCCAAATCTGTGTTAGGTAGAGAGGTCTGCCATTTACTATGCAAACACTATTGACAGACATACTATATTATTTCCTCTTTTACCAACATTTGATGGTTACATCATCATATTGAACTTAACGCCATCATGCAGCCTACTATTATAATTCACCACACTATAGCAAAGGAGCAAATTAAAACCCACTGAGGTTAAAGAATTGGGTGACAACATATAGATAAACTGGCAAAACTGACACTAGAACGCAGGTGATTTCTGAGATCCATTCATTTTCTTAAAACTGATTTTTGCTTTCTATTTGAAATTAGAATGACATTTGTAAGAATTGTCAGTGTTGCTGACATAAAACCAATTGCAGCAGAAAAAGCAATATCATGCTGTATTCACAAAGTATCCTAAAGTATAAGGATACTTATGTTCATATACTTTATTGGTTTAGATCATTTTCTGAATTTCTACAAACACTCAGAACCTAGCCCATTCCATTATTTCAGAGTCCTGTAGAACAAGAGTACAGAATTGCTCTGCAACCTACAGCATCACACTGGCCTGCTTTCTTATCACCAGAAACAGTAAGACCTTTGTGCCTATTCTCTATGTTCATTATTTAATTTCCATTCATATGTAGGGTTATTGACCAAATCTAACCTCTGGTCAAAGAATGTCAATTTTTCTAATGTTTAATGAGAGCTATTGATTTTGAGGTTCATATCATCCTGGAAGATTGCTGTTGTCAGGAATCGATCATTAGATCTTTACACAGCTAGTGAGAAATTATTGGATTAAAATTCCCACAAAATATGCAGTCCAAATGTTTTAAAATAAGCAACATAATGACCTCAATTTTTGGATAAAGCTGTTCCACAGCTATTGGAATAAATGAGCCAATTCCAAACCCTACAGATGTTGGGATGAATTTCCTGCCCTACTTGACTAAAATAAACATGTTTGAGGAGACTATTCTATCCCAAGTCCCTCTAAGCCAACAATATATTTTAATTTGTAAATCTATTATAAAGGAGGAGGTATCAATTACTGTAAGATAGATTTTCATGGAGAGGCAAATGAAGTTGGGAAAGGAAGAACACAGAACCCAAATATAACATAGAATTTTAAAGTTGCTTTCACATGAGTTTCTGCAACTAGAGCTTATCATCAAATAGCTAACAGACAAAATATTTCTCCAGCACCCATTTATGAATCCAAAAACAAAGTCTTCTTTTATTAAAGAATTCATTGCTGGGTGCTTTAGGCTATGGTAATTATTAATATACAAGCATTCTATACTTAGATGTATGGTTATTATCAATTCATGATATTCTGAAACATTTTATGGAAACTACTCTTGCTATTTAATTATAGTGTTCATGCTTAATATGACAGAGCTCTTTATTTTGATGAAGCCAAAGAGGACCTCATTTTCAAGCTTCATCTTAGCTCACTCATTTCCTCTGCAGTGTGCCTGACAGAAACAAAGACTCAGGAGACTGCTAAAGTCTCCTGCCTATGCTGACAAATGTGTTGCAGCCTTTTCAAATTGGGTATAAATTGATGTCCCTGAAACCTGTACCCTTTGACTTCAGTGCTGCCTTCCCAGAGTAACAATCAAGAATTAAAGCAAGTTATATTCTCTCGTTAGGCCTTGAAAAATTGTGGATTGATGTATAATCTCTTTATCTTTTTTTCTTTTTTCTTTTATATTTTTTATTAGGTATTTTCCCCAATTACATTTCCAATGCTTTCGCAAAAGTCCCCCATACCCTCCCCCCCACTCCCACTTTTTGGCCCTGGCGTTCTCCTGTACTGGGGCATATAAAGTTTGCATGTCCAATGGGCCTCTCTTTCCAGTGATGGCCGATTAGGCCATCTTTTGATACATATGGAGGTAGAGTCAAGAGCTCCGGGGTACTGGTTAGTTCATAATGTTGTTGCATCTATAGGGTTGCAGATCTCTTTAGCTCCTTGGATACTTTATCTTAATGGTGCTAGTAGCTAAATTTAAAGCCTTGAAAAGTACTTGGTGGTAAGTAATTGGAGTCTCTGTGTATTTCTGGTAGGAGAATAAAATATTGCAGCCCCTATAGAGAACACTATGGTAGGCGATCAAGTTTTTATCCAGGAGGACTTTCACATTCTAGTTCGTTAGTTGGTTTTGAGGATGTTTTGAATGGGAACCTATGGGCTCTTTCTTAGAATGGTTGCTATTGGTGGCTACTGATTTTTATAAGTTAATTTTGAATCCTGCCATTTTGCTGAAATTTGCTTGAATTTTTGGGATCTCTTAGGTATACTATAGTTTCAACTGCAGGTATATTGATGGAACTGAACTGAATGAGGTAAACAAGTTGGAGTAGAAACAGATCATCATTGTCTCTTTTATGTGTAGATCCTAGCTCTGGGGATTTAGAGTTGAATATATAGCCTGAAGTAAGCATAGAAGGCAATAAAGTAAAAAGGGAGCCATCAGGGGAGCTCGAGAGAAATGACTGAGACATGATTGCTATGAAAAGATAAAGTGGGGAAAACAGAGGGTGGCTTTAAGTGGGGAAGAAGGAAGCAAGGTAATACAAAACAAAAGAAAAGAGGAAGCAATAAGGATTTTCAAAATGTTATAAGCTTACTTAAAATGCCTATATACACATAGGCATTTATATTAATAAAGTCACACCCCAAGGAGCAACACTTCTTCCCCTCAAGAGCCATTTATTAACAAAAATGTCAGTGCCAGACATGGGGAACTTCCATTTGAGTTGTAGGTTGGGAGTCCAAGGGACTCACAAAACAATGTATTGTCTTTATTCTCTATTACTTATCATAAGTTGTACTATTGAAAAAGATATTGTAAAGCTAAAATAAACCTATTGCTTCCAAAAAAGAATATACACCTTGGACCCAGGAATTGAACGGGAGGTGACCTACACACTCCTTGCTTATAACTAGTTCCCACAGTATTGGCAGGTGCTATCTAAGTTTTCAATGGTTAAAAGTGATGAGTATTCCTATCTGTCTGTAAAGCCTAGAAACCACAAATGACTGTTCTAACAGTCTACCTCCAGTGGTGCAACAGCAGCAGCTTTATCTCAAGGATAACCAGCATCTGTCCAAATGGACTCTAGGCCAGTTCAATAAGAACAAACTCATGACTGGTACTGTAAACCTAGCCAACAACCTGTGGATGTAGAAGTCATAGACTAGAAGAGAGTACACAACTACAGTTTCCTTACATCAAAATAGTTTCTAACTGTATGCTAAATACTTATCTGTATATCCATAGATAAGTGCAGCTGTCACCCCCTGCCAAAGAACATTGTTTATAAAAGCAGATAGAGGCTACTACAGGAATGCACAACAAGTCAAAATGCAGAGGATAACTGACCACGGGGTACCCATTGCCAAAAACATTGCGGTGTTCAGACACAGCACAACTCCTATACCTAAGCCTCAGGGAACATCACTTAGAGGGTAGGACGAGAATGTTTTAAGAGCTAGAAGACCAGGATGCTGCTGTGAAATAGTGTCTTCTAGAAACCATAGGGATGCTGTATACATGAAACTTTGATAGCATGGTTGTCTAAAAAAGACCTTCATAATGACAGCACCAGTAGACATACCATCATGTGTGTGGTAAATTTCACAAGTTCCAATTCCTAGATAAAAAGCTATTGGCAATCAGTGGATACTGGGAAAGAGAAACAGTTTTTCATATCTCAGGGACAACACCCCTGATAGGTTAGCTAATCCCACCTAGTCAGCTCTAAACACATGTACATATGAGCAACCCTAAATGGAATTAGATGTTGTGTATGTGTGTGTATATATTTGGTGTACTCAGCAGGGTGTGTGTGTTTGTGTGTGTGTGCATGTGTGTGTATTCAGTAGTTGTAGAATAGAAAAATGTGACAGTTTGTGTGAGAGGGAAGGGTTTGGAATGGGAGAGGGGGTGGAAATTTTGTAAATACAGTATTCATGTATGAAACTAGAAATTTAAAAATCTTAAAAAATTAAGAAAATATTACAATATGATACCAAAATATCACTTTTTGGAGCAAACTCAAACAAATTTAGAGCAGAGATTTGAATCAATATGTGCATTTCTACATTCATAGCAACATTAGTCACAATAGCCTCAAGGGAGAAAGAACTCGTATATCTATGAACAGACAAGTAGATAAAGTATATCTACACAGTATAGTACTTTTAGATTTGGAGCATAAGCTACATGGAGGTGCCTTTAAAACACTATGGTAAATATACAGAAAAGACAAATATTTTATAATTTTTTTCTTACGTATTTTCCTCAATTACATTTCCAATGCTATCCCAAAAGTCCCCCATACCACCCCCCACTTCCCTACCCAACCATTCCCATTATTTTGGCCCTGGCATTCCCCTGTATTGGGGCATATAAAGTTTGCAAGTCCAATGGGCCTCTCTTTCCAGTGATGGCCAACTAGGCCATCTTTCGATACATATGCAGCTAGAGACAAAAGCTCCGGGGTACTGGTTAGTTCATCATGTTGTTCCAACTATAGGGTTGCAGATCCCTTTAGCTCCTTGGGTATTTTCTCTAGCTTCTCCATTGGGAGCCCTGTGATCCATCCAATAGCTGAATGTGAGCATCCACTTCTGTGTTTGCTAGGCCCCGGCATAGTCTCACAAGAGACAGCTATATTTAGGTACTTTCAGCAAAATCTTGCTAGTGTATGCAATGGTGTCAGCATTTGGAAGCTGATTATGGGATGGATCCCTGGATATGGCAGTTTCTAGATGGTCCATCCTTTCATCACAGCTCCAAACTTTGTCTCTGTAACTCCTTCCATGGGTGTTTTGTTCCCAATTCTAAGAAGGGGCACAGTGTCCACACTTTGGTCTTCATTCTTCTTGAGTTTCATGCGTTTAGCAAACTGTATCTTATATCTTGGGTATCCTAAGTTTTGGGCTAATATCCACTTATCAGTGAATACATATTGTGTGAATTCCTTTGTGAATGTGTTACCTCACTCAAGATGATGCCCTCCAGGTCCATCCATTTGGCTAGGAATTTCATAAATTCATTCTTTTTAATAGCTGAGTAGTACTCCATTGTGTAAATGTACCATATTTTCTGTATCCATTCTTCTGTTGAGGGGCATCTGGGTTCTTTCCAGCTTCTGGCTATTATAAATAAGGCTGCTATGAACATAGTGGAGCATGTGTCCTTCTTACCGGTTTGGACATCTTCTGGATATATGCCAAGGAGAGTTATTGCTGAATCCTCTGGTAGTACTATGTCCAATATTCTGAGGAACAGCCAGACTAATTTCCAGAGTGGTTGTACAGGCTTGCAATCCCACCAACAATGGAGGAGTGTTCCTCTTTCTCCACATCCTCGCCAGCATCTGCTGTCCTGTGAATTTTTGATCTTAGCCATTCTGACTGGTGTGAGGTGGAATCTCAGGGTTGTTTTGAGTTGCATTTCCCTGATGATTAAGGATGTTGAACATTTTTTCAGGTGCTCCTCTGCCATTCGGTATTCATCAGGTGAGAATTCATTGTTCTATTCTGAGCCCCATTTTTAATGGGGTTATTTGATTTTCTGGAGTCCACCTTCTTGAGTTCTTTATGTATATTGGATACTAGTCCCCTATCTGATTTAGGATAGGTAAAGATCCTTTCCCAATCTGTTGGTGGTCTTTTTGTATTATTGATGGTGTATTTTGCCTTGCAGAAGCTTTGCAGTTTCATGAGGTCCCACTTGTCAATTCTCGATGTTACAGCACAAGTAATTGCTGTTCTATTCAAGAATTTTTCCCCTGTGCCCATATCTTCAAGGCTTTTCCCCATTTTCTCCTCTATAAGTTTCAGTGTCTCTGGTTTTATGTGAAGTTCCTTGATCCACTTAGATTTGACCTTAATACAAGGAGATAGGAATGGATCAATTCGCATTCTTCTGCATGATAACAACCAGCTATGCCAGCACCATTTGTTGAAAATGCTGTCTTTCTACCACTGGATGGTTTTAACTCCCTTGTCAAAGATCAAGTGACCATAGGGGTGTGGGTTCATTTCTGGGTCTTCAATTCTATTCCATTGGTCTACTTGTCTGTCACTATACCAGTACCATGCAGTTTTTATCACAATTGCTCTGTAGTAAAGCTTTAGGTCAGGCATGGTGATTCCACATGAGGTTCTTTTATCTTTGAGAAAAGTTTTTGCTATCCTAGGTTTTTTGTTATTCCAGATGAATTTGCAGATTGCTCTTTCTAATTCGTTGAAGAATTGAGTTGGAATTTTGATGGGGATTGCATTGAATCTGTAGATTGCTTTTGGCAAGATAGCCATTTTTACAATGTTGATCCTGCCAATCCATGAGCATGGGAGGTCTTTCCATCTTCTGAGATCTTCTTTAATTGCTTTCTTCAGAGACTTGAAGTTTTTATTATACAGATCTTTCACTTCCTTAGTTAGAGTCACGCCAAGATGTTTTATATTATTTGTGACTATTGAGAAGGTGTTGTTTCCCTAATTTCTTTCTCAGCCTGTTTATTCTTTGTGTAGAGAAAGGCCATTGACTTGTTTGAGTTAATTTTATATCCAGCTACTTCACCCAAGCTGTTTATCAGGTTTAGGAGTTCTCTGGTGAAATTTTTAGGGTCACTTATATATACTATCATATCATCTGCAAAAAATGGTATTTTGACTTCATCTTTTCCAATTTGTATCCCTTTGATCTCCTTTTGTTGTCGAATTGTTCTGGCTAGGATTTCAAGTACAATGTTGAATAGGTAGGGAGAGAGTGGACAGCCTTGTCTAGTCCCTGATTTTAGTGTGATTGCTTTAAGTTTCTCACCATTTATTTTGATGTTGGCTACTGGTTTGCTGTAGATTGCTTTTATCATGTTTTGGTATGGGCCTTGAATTCCTGATCTTTCCAAGACTTTTATCATGAATGGGTGTTGGATCTTGTCAAATGCTTTTTCTGCATCTAAAGAGATGATCATGTGTTTTTTTTTAATTAGGTATTTTCCTCAATTACATTTCCAATGCTATCCAAAAAGTCCCCAATACACCCCCCCCCAATCCCCCACCCACCCACCCCCACACCTTGGCCCTGGCATGCCCCTGTACTGGGGCATATAAAGTTGGCAAGTCCAATGGGCCTCTCTTTCCAGTGATGGCCGACTAGGCCATCTTTTGATACAAATGCAGCGAGAGTCAAGAGCTCTGGGGTACTGGTTAGTTGATAATAATGATCCACCTATGGGATTGCAGTTCCCTTTAGCTCCTTGGGTACTTTCTCTAGCTCCTCCATTGGGGGCCCTGTGATCCATCCAATAGCTGACTGTGAGCATCCACTTCTGTGTTTGCTAGGTCCCGGCATTGTCTCACAAGACACAGCTATAACTGGGTCCTTTCAGCAAAATCTTGCTAGTGTATGCAATGGTGTCAGCATTTGGAAGCTGATTATGGGATGGATCCCTGGATATGGCAGTCTTTAGATGGTCCATCCTTTCTTCACAGCTCCAAACTTTATCTCTGTAACTCTTTCCATGGGTGTTTTGTTCCCAATTCCAAGAAGGGGCACAGTGTCCACACTTTGGTCTTCGTTCTTCTTGAGTTTCATGCGTTTAACAAATTGTATCTTATATCTTGGGTATCCTAAGTTTTTGGGCTAATATCCACTTATCAGTGAGTACATATTGTGTGAGTTCCTTTGTGAATATGTTACCTCACTCAGGATGATGCCCTCCAGATCCATCCATTTGCCTAAGAATTTCATAAATTCATTCCTTTTAATAGCTGAGTAGTACTCCATTGTGTAAATGTACCACATTTTCTGTATCCATTCCTCTGTTGAGGGGCATCTGGGTTCTTTCCAGCTTCTGGCTATTATAAATAAGGCTGCTATGAACATAGTGGAGCATGTGTCCTTCTTACTGGTTGGAACATCTTCAGGATATATGCCCAGGAGAGGTATTTCTGGATACTCTGGTAGTATTATGTCCAATTTTCTGAGGAACCGCCAAACTGATTTCCAGAGTGGTTGTACCAGCTTGCAATCCCACCAACAATGAAGGAGTGTTCCTCTTTCTCCACATCCTCGCCAGCATCTGCTGTCACCTGAATTTTTGATTTAAGCCATTCTGACTGGTGTGAGCTGGAATCTCAGGGTTGTTTTGAGTTGCATTTCCCTGATG
Organism: Mus caroli; assembly: GCF_978045245.1. Classification (NCBI taxonomy): domain Eukaryota; kingdom Metazoa; phylum Chordata; class Mammalia; order Rodentia; family Muridae; genus Mus; species Mus caroli. The sequence goes on from NW_028227260.1 coordinate 25,213,300, forward strand.
ATTAAGGATGTTGAACATTTTTTCAGGTGCTTCTCTGCCATTCGGTATTCCTCAGGTGAGAATTCTTTGTTCAGTTCTGAGCCCCATTTTTTTAACGGGGTTATTTGATTTTCTGGAGTCCACCTTCTTGAGTTCCTTATATATATTGGATATTAGTCCCCTATCTGATTTAGGATAGGTAAAGATCCTTTCCCAATCTGTTGGTGGTCTTTTTGTCTTATTGACGGTGTCTTTTGCCTTGCAGAAACTTTGCAACTTTATGAGGTCCCATTTATCGATTCTCGATCTTGCAGCGCAGGCCTTTGCTGTTCTATTCAGGAATTTTTCCACTCTACCCATATCTTCGAGGCTTTTCCCTACTTTCTCCTCTATAAGTTTCTGTGTGTCTGGTTTTATGTGGAGTTCCTTAATCCACTTAGATTTGACCTTGGTACAAGGAGATATGAATGGATCAATTTGCATTCTTCTACATGATAACCGCCAGTTGTGCCAGCACCATTTGTTGAAAATGCTGTCTTTTTTCCACTGGATGGTTTTTGCTCCCTTGTCAAAGATCAAGTGACCATAGGTATGTGGGTTGATCTCAGGGTCTTCAATTCTGTTCCATTGGTCTACTTGTCTGTCGTTATACCAATACCATGCAGTTTTTATCACAATTGCTCTGTCGTACAGCTTTAGGTCAGGCATGGTGATTCCACCAGAGGTACTTTTATCCTTGAGAAGAGATTTTGCTATCCTAAGTTTTTTGTTGTGATCATGTGGTTTTTGTCTTTGAGTTTGTTTATATACTGGATTACATTGATGGATTTCCGTATATTGAACCATCCTTGCATCCCTGGGATGAAACCTACTTGGTCAGGATGGATGATTGTTTTGATCTGTTCTTGGATTCGGTTAGCAAGAACTTTATTGAGGATTTTTGCATTGATATTCATAAGGGAAATTGGTCTGAAGTTATCTATCTTTGTTGGGTCTTTTTGTGGTTTGGGTATCAGAGTAATTGTGGCTTCATAGAATGAGTTGGGTAGAGTACCTTCCGTTTCTATTTTGTGGAATAGTTTGTGAAGAACTGGAATTAGGTCTTCTTTGAAGGTCTGATAGAACTCTACACTAAACCCATCTGGTCCTTGGCTTTTTTTGGTTGGGAGACTACTAATGACTGCTTCTATTTCTTTAGGGGATATAGGACTGTTTAGATCATTAACCTGATCTTCATTTAGCTTTGGTACCTGGTATCTGTCTAGAAACTTGTCCATTTCATCCAGGTTTTCCAGTTTTGTTGAGTATAGCCTTTTGTAGAGGGATCTGATGGTGTTTTGGATGTCTTCAGGATCTGTTGTTATGTTTCCCTTTTAAATTCTGATTTTGTTAATTAGGATGCTTTCCCTGTGCCCTCTAGTGAGTCTGGCTAAGGGTTTATCTATGTGTTGATTTTCTCAAAGAACCTGCTCCTTGATTGGTTGATTCTTTGAATAGTTCTTCTTCTTTCCACTTGGTTGATTTCGCCCCTGAGTTTGATTTCCTGCCATCTACTCCTCTTGGGTGAATTTGCTTCCTTTTGTTCTAGTGTTTATAGGTGTGTTGTCAAGCTGCTAATGTTTGCTCTCTCTAGTTTCTTTTTGGAGACTCTCGGAGCTATGAGTTTTCCTCTTAGAAATGCTTTCATTGCGTCCCAGAAGTTTGGGTATGTTGTGGCTTCATTTTCATTGAACTCTAAAAAGTCCTTAATTTCTTTCTTTATTCCTTCCTTGACCAAGGTATCATTGAGAAGAGTGTTGTTCAGTTTCCACATGAATGTTGGCTTTTTATTATTTATGTTGTTATTGAAGATCAGCCTTAGTCCATGGTGATCTGATAGGATGCATGGGACAATTTCAATATTTTTGAATCTGTTGAGGCCTGTTTTATGACCAATTATGTGGTCAATTTTGGAGAAGGTACCATGAGGTGCTGAGAAGAAGGTATATCCTTTTGTTTTAGGATAGAATGTTCTGTAGATATCTGCCAGATCCATTTGATTCATAACTTCTGTTAGTTTCACTGTGTCCCTGTTTAGTTTCTGTTTTTATGATCTGTCCATTGGTGAAAGTGGTGTGTTGAAGTCTCCCACTATTATTGTGTGAGGTGCAATGTGTGCTTTGAGCTTTACTAAAGTTTCTTTAATGAATGTGGCTGCCTTTGTATTTGGAGCATAGATATTCAGGATTGATAGTTCCTCTTGGAGGATTTTACCTTTGATGAGTATGAAGTGCCCCTCCCTGTCTTTTTTGATGACTTTAGGTTGGAAGTCAATCTTATCAGATATTAGAATGGCTACTCCAGCTTGTTTCTTCAGACCATTTGCTTGGAAAATTGTTTTCCAGCCTTTCATTTTGAGGTCGTGTCTATTTTTTTTCTCTGAGATGAGTTTCCTGTAAGCAGCAAAATGTTCGGTCTTTTTTGTGTAGCCAGTTTGTTAATCTATGTTTTTTTATTGGGGAGTTGAGTCCATTGATATTAAGAGATATTAAGGAAAAGTAATTGTTCCATCCTGTTATTTTTGTTGTTAAAGTTGGCATTCTGTTCTTGTGGCTGTCTTCTTTTAGGTTTGTTGAGGGATTACCTTCTTGTTTTTTTCTAGGGCGTGGTTCCTGTCCTTGTATTGGTTTTTTTCTGTTATTATCCTTTGAAGGGCTGGATTCGTGGAAAGATAATGTGTGAATTTGGTTTTGTCGTGGAATACTTTGGTTTCTCCATCTATGGTAATTGAGAGTTTGGCTGGGTATAGTAGCCTGGGCTGGAGTTTGTGTTCTTTTAGTGTTTGTATAACATCTGTCCAGGATCTTCTGGCTTTCATAGTCTCTGGTGAAAAATCTGGTGTAATTCTGATAGGCTTGCCTTTATATGTTACTTGGCCTTTTTATCTTACTGCTTTTAGTATTCTATCTTTATTTAGTGCATTTGATGTTCTGATTATTGTGTGTGGGGAGGTATTTGTTTTCTGGTCCAGTCTATTTGGAGTTCTGTAGGCTTCTTGTATGTTCATGGGCATCTCTTTCTTTAGATTTGGGAAGTTTTCTTCTATAATTTTGTTGAAGATGTTTGCTGGTCCTTTGAGTTGAAAATCTTCATTCTCATCCACTCCTATTATCCCTACATTTGGTCTTCTCATTGTGTCCTGTATTTCCTGGATGTTTTGAGTTAGGATCCTTTTGCATTTTCCATTTTCTTTGATTGTTGTGCCAATGTTCTCTATGGAATATTCTGCACCTGAGATTCTCTCTTCCATCTCTTGTATTCTGTTGCTGATGCTCGCATCTATGGTTCCAGATTTCTTTCCTAGGGTTTCTATCTCCAGTGTTGCCTCATTTTGTGTTTTCTTTATTGTGTCTACTTCCCTTTTTAGGTCTAGTATGGTTTTGTTCATTTCCATCACCTGTTTGGATGTGTTTTCCTGTTTTTCTTTAAGGACTTCTACCTGTTTGGTTGTCTTTTCCTGTTTTTCTTTAAGGACTTCTACCTGTTTGATTGTGTTATCCTGTTTTTCTTTGAGGACTTGTAACTCTTTAGCAATGTTCTCCTGTAATTCTTTAAGTGAGTTTTTAAAGTCCTTCTTGATGTCCTCTACCATCATCATGAGATATGCTTTTAAATCCAGGTCTATCTTTTCGGGTGTGTTGGGGTGCCCTGGACTTGCCGAAGTGGGAGTGCTGGGTTCTGATGTTGGTGAGTGGTCTTGGTTTCTGTTAGTAAGATTCTTACTTTTACCTTTCGCCATCTGGTAATCTCTGGAGTTAGTTGTTATAGTTATCTCTGTTTAGAGATTGTTCTTCTGGTGATTCTGATTACTGCCTATCAGCAGACCTGGGAGACAGGCTCTCTCTTCTGAGTTTCAGTGGTTAGAGCACTCTCTGCTGGCAAGCTCTTCTCTTACAGGGAAGGTGCTCAGATATCTGGTGTTTGGACCTCCTCCTGGCCGAAGAAGAAGGCCCGAAACAGGACCTTTCCCAGATGCTGTGTTGCTTTGGCAGGTCACAGAAGCTGTCAGCTTCTGTGGTGCACACTCTCACCTGTCCAGACTAAGTTCGTCAGTTCGGTGGAGTCCCGGAACCAAGATGGTGCTCCCTGCTCCTGAGGCAGAGGGCTCCCATGCTGGGCAGACTCCTGTCCTCCTCCGGCTGGGAGGGTGGCCAGATGTCTGAGGCCTGAAAAGGGTGCTGCCTCAGTGGCTCTGTGGTCCCCGCCTGTCCCAGAAGCTGTCTGCCTCTGTGGTGCACACTCTCACCTGTGCAGACTAAGTTCCTAAGTTCGGCGGAGTCCTGGATCCAAGATACATTTTATAATTTTTGCTTCTCTGAGATACATAGAATAGTTCACAGTAGGGAATTAATATTCAAAATATGTAAGAATTTACTTCAATCCAATAGCAAACCCCCACCACCACCACCAATAATCCTATGGGGAAAATGGGCAAAGGAGGAGAGTCAATATTTCTCAAAAGACAAAACATGAACAAAAAAGTATAAAATATTATTAATCCTCAAATCAGGTATAATATCTCGCCATATGCCTAGTTCTTAGAAAACTGATGCAGAAAGCCTGCCGTGAATATAAAGTTAAGTTAGATTACAAAGTAAGTTCTATGCCAGCTTGGAGTATAGAATAATACCTTATATTTAGGAAAAAAATCACTGCCCCTCAAAAAAGTTTAAATTCCTTCATATTCACTTGAGTGGTTATTATCAAAAACTTAAAAGGGGGCTGAAAAAAATAATTATTACTCTTATATAGGACTTGTTTTGAGTTCTCAGCATCCACATAGTGGCTCACAACCCGCTACAACTGGAGTTCTAACGATTCCACACCCTCTTCTGACATGTACAGGCTCCTAGAACTACATAGTACATAGATACACACATGGGTGCATTTGTACTTTCTCTCTCTCTCTCTCTCTCTCTCTCTCTCTCTCTCTCTCTCTCTCTTTCTCTTTCACACACACACACACACATACACACACACAATAAGCATACAAGAAAGAAAGAAAGAAATACAGAAATTAATTTAAAAACAAGTTAGCAAATAGAAGGAATATGGATAAAAGGAAAGTCATGCACATATGCATAAGCATGTAAGCTGGTGTAATATCTACTGAAAAACATTGTAGAATTCCACAGAGGGTATGGGAGTGACCCTAGATTAGATTTCTACCATAGGAGGTATAGAGACTGAAGTGACTACCTCCTGTAGCCTGGAAGGACTTTAAGAGGATAGAGAGGGACATCAATCTATCCACAAAACCTTCAACACAAACTTTGCCTTGCCTACAAGATGTGCAGGGATAAAGATGGATCGGAGACTAAGGGAACAGCCAAACAATGACTGCCCCAACTTGAGACCCAACCCATGTAAGAAAGCCAACCCCTGACATTATTAATGATACTCTGCTATGCTTAGAGACAGGAATCTAGCATAACTGTCTCCTGAGAGGGCACATCTAGCAGTGGGTGGAAGCAGATGCAGAGACCCACAGCTAAAGATAAGGAGGAGTCTGGGGAGTCTTGTGGAACAGTAAGGGCTAGAAGCAAGCAATTTGGAGGGGTCAAGGACACTACAAGAAGACCCACAGAGTCAACTAACATGGGACTATGGGGGTTCACAGAGCTTGTGCCACCAACCAGGGAGCTGGACCTAAGCCCCCTACACATTTGTAACAAATGTGCAGCTTGGACTTCATGTGCTTCCCCCAAGAAGTGGAATGAAGGCTATCTCAGTCTCTGTTCCCAGACATTGGATGGATCCTCTTACTTCCCCTTCTTTGGACTCCCTGGTTGGGCCTCAGTGGAGATGGTGCTCCCCTTCTCTGAGGAGAAGTGGTGGGAGCAATGAGAGGGTGTATTTGTAACAGTGGGACTTAGAAGAAAGGAGGGAGGGGATCTGTAATCAAGCTATAAAGTGAATAAAAATAAAAATAAAGGGGGGGTTAGTGGACTGCTGCAGCCATTTAGTAACTGGAACCCCTCGTTTCTCCAAAGAATTAAAAAAAAAAAACAATAAAGATGAAACTACCCATGTAAAGTAAAATTTCAAAAACAAAAACAAAAAACTAAATAAAAAAAAAAGATAAAAAGGACAAATAAACAAATGACAAAGAAATAAACTACCTCCTGATGGTAACCTCACTGTGTTTATAATTCAATCCAGGGTCTGGATGCTGATATTACATTGCAGCATTATTCACAGTAGTCAAAGCATAAGGTTATTCTAATTGTCTATCAATAGATGAATAGATAAAGGAAATGGATTAGGCAACTACAATGAGATGATATTTAGCCTTTAAAAAATAAGGCAGTCCTACTATATTTGAACTATGGATTAATGTAAAGGATGTCATGCTAACCAAAATAAGATAGATACAGAGGACACATTGTTTATGTTACTAGTTCAATAAGTAATATAAAATAGCAAATTCTTAGAAGCAGATAATAAAAGAACAAATGCCAAAATCAGGATGAAATGATAAACAGAAGTTATTACCTGAAGAGAGCAAAGTTTGAGTAGTTCACAGTGAATAAATCTCAGGGTTCTGTGTACAACACAGTTTTAAAAATAAATAATAGTGCATTTTATACTTAGTATTTATTATGGGAATAAACCATGATAACTGTACTTACCCCCAAATAACAAATTGAAGAAATAGATAAAAATAATGTGAGAGGATAGAGTGAAAAAATGGACATGTTTATGGTATGGATTATGGTTGTGGTTTCATGGGTGTGTACTTATTTAGTTGTATTCATTTAACATTTGTAGTATTTTTGTGTACTATCTCCAGAAGTGTTTTTGTTTGTTTGTTTGTTTGTTTGTTTTTTGTCCAAAGTAAAACAGCAGTTTCTATTGGATTTGGAAGGCAATCTTGAGCACATTGTTTAATGTGCTCAGAATCTCAGTTGCACAATAAGATTTTTCAGAGAAATAAGATATTTGTTTTAGTGTAACAGTGAGGATTGACAAAATACCATTCAACTAGTTACTTAAAAATGGCCAAATGTAAGTTTTATGTTACATATGCTTTATCACAGTTGGAAAACACAACAGTAAAGCACTAATGGTACAAAAATATACTTGTCTACATACACGCAAAAAATTCTTTCATCAATTTGCCTTCTAAATAGTTATGTTTACCTCCCCCCAGACAAGGGCTGCTCTCAACCTTGGTCAGAAAGTCTTCTGTTTGTAGTCAATGCAGAGACTCATAGATGGACAACGGCTTAAGAAGCAAAGACTGAATGTTCAGCTCTAAACAGGTCATCTGTTATCAATGATTCACACCCACCGCTACCTACTAAAGCCCAGTGAGCACCTAGGAAGTGGAGGTGGAAAGAATGTAAGAGTTAGGGGATGAGCAGGAGTGCTGTGAAGTACTGTCTTCTGGACTTGACATTGCCACTCTACATTACATTGTTTGTGTAAACTAGAATCAGCTGTGGTTTCAAGCACAGAACTAGTACAAGGTCAAAGTTAACTAAAATTTCCTCCTCAGTCAGGGAGATGATTTCCAGGCCCTAATTCTTACTGAGATACTATTGTCAGTTGACTGCTGCTGAGAGAGAGAGAGAGAGAGAGAGAGAGAGAGAGAGAGAGAGAGAGAGAGAGAGAGAGAGAGAGAGAGAGAGAGAGAGAGAATTGATTTTTTAAATTACTAATATTATTATTGTATTGTCACTGTTAGATACCTCATGCTCTAGTGAATAGAGCTAGAGCCATATATGGGTAGCACTAACTAGACAAGGTGCATTATGAGAAAATGGAAGAGGATGTGGAAGAAGGAAGAAGAGGAAGATGTGAAGTAGGAGGGAGACATTTTGGAGTCATAGGGGTGTTGAAAGGTAGAACTATTGAATAAAGGCATATATGGTCATATTTTATTGTACATGTACAAAATTCTCAACAAATAAAAATAACTTAAGAAAGAAAGTATATAAACAGAGAGCACATTTCATTCCCTAACTGTTCAGGGCAGCACCTACTATTGTAGACTCTGTTACAGTTTTGACCTAGATGGAAAACTGTAAAGAGCCCTGGTTTAAGCTTGTGTTGAGATGGTGGTTCTTTCTGAATGCTTAGAGTATGCAAAGCCCTTCTCTAAGACCCTTTTACTTATTAATTTGTTTAATCCTCTTTATAATCCTGTAGAGTAAATAATAGTATTAGCCTTATTCCAGAGAAGATAATAGAGCACAAGAAATCCACAGCATTATGTGACTTTTAAAATGTTAATGCACAGTAAACTCAGTCTTCTCTAAATCCCAGATGTTAAATCTCTCTTACAAGCCTTTGCCACTTAGTTGTCCTCCATTTCTGTATTTCCTTGTTTTGTTACTTATTTACTGACTAGACAACCCTATGCTTGCAAAAAAAAAAAAAAAAAAAGTTTGTAAGGGCTTCTTTTAGACAAATAGGCTGAGGAGACTAAATATAGTTGCTCATATAACATGGAAATATAACTACTCCAGGGTTAGTTGGTAGTAGGAAGGACTGGAGAGTGAACCTGGTTAAGCTACATTAAAAGTCAATTGATACATTCTAATCTCCCTGTACAAAGTTCAAGTCCAAGTGGATCAAGGACATCCACATAAAACCAGATACACTGAAACTAATAGAAGAGAAAGTGGGGAAGGGCCTAGAACACATGGGCACAGGGGAAATTTTCCTGAACAGAACACCAATGGCTTATGCTTTAAGATCAAGAATCAACAAATGGGACCTCATAAAATTGCAAAGCTTCAGTAAGGCAAAAGACACTATCAATAAGACAAAAGGGAAACCAACAGACTGGGAAAAGATCTTTACCAATCCTACATCCGATACAGGGCTAATATCCAATATATACAAAGAACTCAAGAAGCTGGACTCAAAAGAACCAAATAACCCTTTAAAAATTGGGAGCAGGGCTAAAGAGAGAATTCCCAGCTGAGAAATACTGAATGGCAGAGAAGCACCTAAAGAGATGTTTAACATCCTTAGTCATCAGGGAAATGCAAATCAAAATGACCCTGAGGTGTCATCAGGGAAATGCAAATCAAAATGACCCTGAGATTCCACCTCACACCAGTCAGAATGGCTAAGATCAAAACTCAGCTGACAGAAGATGCTGTCAAGGATGTGGAGAAAGAGGAACACTCCTCCATTGCTGGTGGGATTGCAAGCTGGTACAACCACTCTGGAAATCAGTCTGACGGTTCCTCAGAAAATTAAACATTGTACTACCTGAGGATCTAGCTATACCACTCCTGGTCATATACCCAGAAGATACTCCAATGTGTAATAAGGACACATGCTCCACTATGCTCATAGCGGCCATATTTATATTAGCCAGAAACTGGAAAGAACCCAGATGTCCCTCAACAGAGAAATGGATACAGAAAATGTGGTACATTTATGCAATGGAATACTACTCAGCTATTAAAAACAATGACTTCGTAAAGTTCTTAGGCAAATGGATGTATCTGGAGGATATCATCCTGAGTGAGATAACTCAGTCACACACACACAAAAAAATGCACATGGTATGTACTCACTGATAAGTGGGTATTAGGCAAAGTGTGTGGAATAACTACAATACAATTCACAGATCACATGAAGCTCAAGAGGAAGGAAGACCAAAGAGTGAATGCCTCAGTCCTACTTAGAAGGGGGAACAAAATAATCAAGGGAAGTAGAGGAAGGAGGGACTTTGGGTGAAAAGAAGAAGGGGAGAGAAAAACAAGGACAGAATCAGGTATGTAGGGAGAGAGAGGAGATAGGGGAGAAGGTCAGGGAATTGAACAGAGGTGTGTAGCAATGGGGCATGGGAAATGGGGGGGGTAGCAACCAGAATGTCCCAGATGCCAGGAAATCAAGAGCCTCCTAAGAACTGAAATACCTCACAAAGGAGAGGGAGAACTGTTAAGACCATATCCAGAAGTTAAACATCAGCTGCCCCCAGCTGAGGGATGGGGCCACCCACCCACCCATCTCCAAACTTTTAACCCAGAACTTCTCCTGTCTAGAGGAAATACAGGGACAAAGAGTAGAGCAGAGACTGAAGGAAAGGCCATCCAGAGACTGTCCCACATGGAGATCCATCCCATATACAGACACCCATCCAAGACACCATTACAGATGCTAGGAAGTGCTTACTGACAGGAGCCTGACACAGCTGTCTCCTGAGATGCTCTGCCAGATCCTGACCAATGCAGATGTGGAGGCTCACAGCCAACAATCAGACTGAGCAAGGGACCCCAATTGAGGAGTTAGGGGAAGGACTGAAGGAGCCTTATCTGGCATCAATTATAGGGGAGGACCTTGGTCCTGTGAAGGCTTGATGCCCCAGTGTAAGGTAATGCTAGGGTGGTTAGGTGGGAGTGGGTGGGTGGGTGGGGGAGCACCCTCATAGAAGCAGGGTAAGGGTAGATAGGAGAGAGGAGTTGCAGAGGGAAAACCTGGAAAGGGGATAACATTTGAAATAAATGAAATACCCAATTAAAAAATAAAAATAAAAAAGAAAGTCAATGTGCTCATTCACACATTATTGCAATTAAATACAGTGTCTCTTATGAGAATCCCTTTTAATAAGGACAGACAGTGTTGATTGAACTTGTGCAGAAAATATCCACTGATCAATTAAGAGATGCTGAAAGGTAAGGAGGGAAATATTAGGTTCAGCTTGGCTTCCTAGGCATTTTGTATCAGTAGCATCTGTTGATATATTTATTCTTCAGCTTGCCACTGGTGATCATCTGTTAGACACTCAGGCATGTGCTCTTCCAGTATTCTCCAATGAGACTGATAACAGTAATTCAGAGCCACATCTTCTTTATCAGAAAAGAAGACAGCCAACATAGCAAGAATTTTATTGGAAGCATGGTTAAAGGAGAGTAGTAGCAAATGTCATACTAGGTGCCACGAATCAACCCAAAACCTACATGAATATCACTCATTTAAATAAAAATTAATCAAAATAGTACTGCTATGTGCAGGGGTAGATAGTAAATCTTATTCTATATGATTGGATTAGACACTCTTCCTTCACCCAATTCCAAACTCTTGCTTTATTTCTTCCATGACAATCAGCACAATATATTTTCTTTAATAATGCACTTATATTTGTTGTATGTGCATAGGTGTTTTGCCTGCATGCATGTCTGTGTAGGTGCATTACAGTCCCTGGAACTGGAGTTGCAGATAGTTGTGAGCACTGGGAAATGAACCTGAATCCTTTGGAAGATCAGCCAGTCCTCTTAAACACTGAGCCATCTATCTAGCCTCCATCCTCACATTTCATATTTGCCATAATTTTTATTTTTATTAGATATTTTCTTTAGTTACATTTCGATTTTTATCCCCTTTCCCCATTCCCCTCCAACCCCCCCATTCCATCCTCCCTCCCCCAGCTCACTAACTCACCCACTCCCACTCCCCTGTCCTGGGATTCCCCTACACTGGGGCATCAAGCCTTTACAAGACCAAGGTCCTCTCCTCCCATTGATGTCCCACAAGTCCATCATCTGCTACATATGCTGCTAGAGCCATGAGTCCTACTACCATGGCTTTCTTTGATTGGTGATTTAGTCCCACCTCTGGGGTTACTGGTTAATTCATATTGATGTTCCTCCTATGGGGCTGCAAACACCTTCAGCTCCTTGGGTACTTTCTCTAGCTCCTTCATTGGGGGCCCTGTGATCCATCCAATAGCTGACTGTGAGCATACACTGCTGTGTTTGCTAGGCCAGGCATAGTCTCACAAAAGACAGCTATATCAGGGTCCTTTCAGCAAAATCTTGCTAGTGTATGCAATGGTGTCAGCATTTGGAGGCTGATTATGGGATGGATCCCCAGATATGGCAGTCTCTAGATAGTCTGTCCTTTCGTTTCAGCTCCAAACTTTGTCTCTGTACCTCCTTCCATGGGTGTTTTGTTCCCAATTCTAAGAAGGGCAAAGTGTCTACACTTCTTGAGTTTCATATGCTCACTCGAGTGGATGGCTGTGAGTATCCACTTCTTTATTTGTCAAGCACTGGCAGAGCCTCTCAGGAGACAGCTATATCAGGCCTCTGTCACCAAGTCCTTGTTGGTATCCACAATAGTGTTTGGATTTGGTGATGTGGGATGGATCCCCAGGTGGGACAGTCACTAGATGGCCTTTCCATCAGTTTCTGCTCCAAACTTTGTCTCTTGTTTCTCCTCCCATGGGTATCTTAATCCCCCTTCTAAGAAGGATCGACGTATCCACACTATGCTCTTCCCTCTTCTTGAGTTTCATGTGGTCTGTGAATTTTGTCTTGGGTATTCCAAACTTGTGGCCGGATATTCACTTATCAGTGAATGCATATCATGTGTGTGTGATTTTTGTGATTGGGTTACCTCACTCAGGATGATATTTTCTAGATCAATCCATTTGCCTAAGACCTTTATGAATTCATCGTTTTTAATAGCTGAGTAGTACTCTATTGTGTAAATGTACTACATTTTCTGTATCTATTCCTCTGTTGAAGGACATCTGGGTTGTTTCCAGTTTCTGACTATTATAAATAAGGCTGCTATGAACATAGTGGAGCATGTGTCCTTATTACATGTTGGAGCATCTTCTGGGTATATGCCCAGGAATGGATCTTCCAGTAGTACTATGTCCAATTTTCTGAGGAAACACCAAACTGATTTCCAGAGTGGTTGTACCAGCTTGCAGTCCCACCAGCAATAGAGAAGTGTTCCTCTTTCTCCACAATAGCCAGCATCTGCTGTCACCTGAGTTTTGATTTTAGCCATTCTGACTGGTGTGAGGTGGAATCTCAGGGTCATTTTGATTTGCATTTTCCAGATGACAAAGGATGTTGAACATTTTTTCAAGTGCTTCTCAGCCATTCAGTATTTCTCAGCTGAGAATTCTGTTTAGCTCTGTACCCCATTTTTTAATTACCATGTTTTTGTTACTTTTTAAAAACTAGACTGCAAACTTCAAAGAGATGACAAATATTCTTGATTTTGTTTTGCATGAAAAGTACAATGCTCCACAGTGTTTGTGTGTGTGTGTGTGTGTGTGTGTGTGTGTGTGTGTGAGTGTATGTGTGTGTGTGTATTTTTAACAGAATTCAATAAACACTTGTGGGGAAAAGACCTACATTGAAGGCAGTTTTGTGACTACAGTCCTCTGTCTTTACTAAACTACATTGTTATAATGCTCTAATATCCAGTATCACATTTTGTTCAGCATCTCAAATCAGTCCTCTGCAACATTAAACAATAAATGAAATCCTATGAGCTGTGTCAAAACTGGTAGAAAAATAATAACAGTCAGTTATACTAAAAACTGTCTATTAGAGTCAGGCAGTGATGACCTTTAATCCCAGCACTTGGGAGGCAGAGATAGGCAGATCTCTGTATATTTGAGGCCAGCCTGATCTACAAATTGAGTCCAGAACATCAAATGCTACACAGAAAGACTGTCTCAACAAAACAAAATAGATAAATAAATAAATGTAAAAAAAAAAAAAAAGACGATCAGATGCTGTCCTTCCAGTCTGCCTCCCTATGATCTTATTCTAGGTAGTATGGTTCCAACTGGGATATACATTCTACCAAAGCATATCATCACACATGGAAAGATCACACTGTCAGATCCACAACTTTCTCTAGAAGCAGTTATACTGATGTACTAATATTGTGTATGTACTCACATGCACATGCATATACAAACACACACATTATCTACTGTACCCTCTGTTTTTTGTTTGTTTGTTTTAATATTTTTATTAGGTATTTTCCTCATTTACATTTCAATGCTATCCCAAAAGTCCCCCATACCCTCCCCCCACTCCACTAACCACCCACTCCCACTTTTTGGCCCTGGCATTCCCCTGTACTGGGGCATATAAAGTTTGCAAGTCCAATGGGCCTCTCTTTCCAGTGATGGCCGACTAGGCCATCTTTTGATACATATGCAGCTAGAGTCAAGAGCTCCGGGGTACTGGTTAGTTCATAATGTTGTTCCACCTATAGGGTTGCAGATCCCTTTAGCATCTTGGGTACTTTCTCTAGCTCCTATTGGTCTTATTTTCTAAGTTTCTTGGTGGCTCTGCTTTTGAAAAACTGTTAAAATTAAAATAATATTTTCCAGATTATGTCCCCTCTTTGCACTTCTAAACCATCAGTTATCTATTTATGACTGTGTTCTTCATTTTACTAAGTTCTATTTCTGGGCCACTAATACCATCTCATGCAGAGAAGGATGTATTCAGCATTCCATGTGGTGTCGTTTTCTAAAGGAGTGAAGTCTCATTTTGAATGCTTTACTATTCTTTATTACAGAGTTTTAGAGCACATAAACCACCTGTCTCGATGGAATAGCTCCCTTCTGTTCTTGTCATTACTGAATTCTAATAGTGAACAGTGAATGTATATACCAGGATATGCTTCTCAAGAAAAAACCTCTTTCCTCCGGGGAAAATTTTAGGTTCGCCAGGACTTTGTAAACACCAAGCTGAAAAGGCAAGGCAATAACATACAAGAATCTAAACTCTGCACTCCATGTTTCAATGTCTTCAATGTTTTTCTTATTATGAGTGACTAAGTAATACAGATCCTGTCACGACTGAGCGTTTTCATTCAATAAAACCTACATTATATTGATATAAGCATTACCAAAATTATTATTAAGAAGAATGTGAGATTGCTCAGCAGGTAGAGGTGCCTGGACAAAGCTTGATGACCTAAGTTCCATCCTCTGGACAGACTTACCCCCACAGGCTTATCATATCCAGATCTCTGTCTGTCTGTCTGTCTGTCTGTCTGTCTCTCTCTCTCTCTCTCTCTCTCTCTCTCACACACACACACACACACACTTATACAAACACATACAGAGTAAAATAAATAAATAAATATTTGAAATTGTCATTGAACAATTATTATATATCAGGTACTACTTATGTGTTTTTCCCATTTATCCAGTTGTTAAGTGCTCACAGCAACTGTTGAAGTTGGTACTATTATTATTCCCAGTGAATCCATGAGGAAATTGAACTATAACATGGCAAATAACTTACCCCAGGATCAAAATTTAAAAGTGAAAATTGAGACTATAATCCATTCATGTAACTCTAAACACCATAGTTTGAATTTCTACATATCTTAGTTACTTTTTTATTACTGTGATTAAATGCCATAACGAAAACAATTTATAAAAGGAAGAATTTATTTGGGTTTAAGTTTTTGGAGGGAATAAGTGTCTATCATGGCAGGGAAACATCAGGTATGGTGGCTGGAGTAGTAAGCTAGGAGCTCACAACAAAAATCACAAGAACAAAGCATAGTTCACTGGGAGCAGTGTGAGGCACTAAAATCTGAAAGTCTGCCCCCATGACATCATTTTCACCAGTGAGGCCACACTTTCCAAACCTATTCAGACAGCACTGTAAACTGGAGACCACATTTTCAAATGTTTTTAGAAGCAGAGTATCTCCTAAGCCTACCTAAACAGAGAGTACATAGAGTGTGATAGTCAGTCCATTCCACTCCCTTATAAGGATGTTTGGGAAAGACAGTAAGGAACACTGTAAGAAGGCTAGGTGAAAAAAATGCAGAATCAGTTGTTACCTTACTTCCATACATATCATATTCAAAGAATTCAACTTTTCATAGGTAATTTAGAAAGTGACATCCTAACATGTTAAAAAAAAAAAACTTTCAGAAAACAAATGCATCTAAGAAGACAAAGCTTTACAGAAGACAGGAATTTATATAGACATAGATGCCTCTGAGATGGCAGTCATAGAAAGTGAACCTTGAGGATGATAAAAACAAGATCATAGTGGTATTTGTATACCTGAATATTCCAAAAAACCCAATGGGTTGAAAAAGTTGCAATTGTGGATTGTGTTGTATATCAATTATATTTTAATAAAGGTATTCAATAAAACAACAGAAAAGGTAAGGATGAAATTAGAAAGCTTAAGAACATATCAACAGAAACATGCTTCAGAAAGAGAAGTAGAGTTTAAATGCTTAAAGTCATTTGTTCTGTACATCTCTGAACATACCAGAGCACCTCTTCTCAAATTTGCCTGGAAATTTTGAAGACAGCTTCACTGCCTGTCCACATAGCAGTACGCAGGGGAACAAGAGCACACAGCTACACTGAGCATTCTTTTTGGAAATCACACTGATCTTCAGCTAACTCAAATCTATTTGTGAAGACATATTTAGTACACCAGTCTGGTGTGGGGGTGGGGATTGATGTGCAAGGAAGGGTTATGTTACTGTCAGGAGAAACCCAAGAACAGTATTCTGAGCTCTGATAACAGAAGACATCTGGGCATATGGAAAACACAGTGCAGAGTTTTTGACTGTGTTTTCGCACTGGGGCTTGCCTGCATAGCACACCTTGAAGGTTCTTCGATGAGATGAAAACTAGTTCACTTACCAAAGACTTTCTGATGCAAATGAACTATGTTCCACAAGTCAGTCTCTGGTGTGAAAATTGAATTGAGTGCTTATACTCATATCTTCAGAGCCAGCATATGCAATGAGAATTGATCCATTTTTTCAGCAATTTGCTGAAGCTGATTTTCTCACTTGGTTAGGATTCCCAGTTAATTAGTGCCATAGAAAGTTAACAGCAATTATTATTTTTCAATCTCTCTAAATGATTCTTTACATTGAATATTACCCTTGTCCCTGGAAATAATCTAAATGAAAAGCTTTTGTATCCTGTCTTTTACCTTAGTACATTTCAGTGTCGCTAAATAAACAGAGGGCTTGTATATTCTAGACAAGTTGTCTACCATGAACCTATATCACCAGCCTTAGGGATTTTTATATTTTAATTCATTGCTTAATGACAAAATTAGAGCAATCAGAGAATCAGATGTTATAACTACCAACTATTACAAAAGAGGGACACTACAAACATAAATATGTCTGACATTACAATTAATGATAAATGAGGCTTTTCAGATCAAACATGTTTCTTGAATTAGTCCACACTCCCAACACTGCAGAAATCATAATCTGTAAAAACACCAATGATTTATTAGAAACAGAGGAACTTTTACACCTTTTACACACAAACAATTATTTGGTGACCTTCTCCACTGAACTTCCCCTTAACTAATAGCGATTTAGAGTTAGGGTATCATCCATTCATTTCAAGGATAATTTCCCTTGGCTTTGAAATAAATGCTCTGATTTAACCTTTCACCTTAACACCAAAAGTTCCCCTTCTTGGTAAAATGAACAGTGTCCTAGTCTAATAACTTTCTCATTAGGGCATGTTCTTAGGCCATGCAAATAAATGGGGTCAATTAATATAGCATCTCTGGTATCCATCATTGTTGCTAAATATATATTTAGAATGTGTATAAGCCACACAAGTAGGGCCCAGTATAATGACCCAGAAATCACTTTTAATAAATGTTGAATGCAATAGATCAAACGATGTTTTAGAGTTTTACGATTCCAAGCTGAGTCATAAATGCTTCTCGAGAAATGGAAAATGTTGATGCCACTGTCTCACTAGTGACCATAAATACCTCTTTAACAAAGACAATTTTTATGTGTTTAATATATGAAGATTACTACATTGTTTTATTTGAAAAAAATAACTTTATTGGTAAAACATCAATATTTCCTAAATCATTATTTTAACCTATCCAGACATTATTGGCCATAAGCATTGATAGAATCCCCAAATAGTGGATTTAAAGTAACAAAGATAATTTCCTTCTCATGGTTATGTATTTTTTTAATCCCTTAACCTATCACATCCATTTCTTAAACATTTTTATCCCCAAAGTATAGTTAAATGCCACCAGATACTGTAATGATAAAAAAGAGAGTAAAACAAAATAATGGAATAGAGTGGAGATCGTTGTGGTTAAGAGAATAATTTTCAATAGGGTGAGAGTCAAGAGATGCCTCCAATGAGGTACTGTTTAAGGTGAGATGGTATGGCAAGAAAAAGTTGAAGCTAGAACTCAGTGGACCAGTGAACAAGATGTAGAGTTATTTACTCTAGCTTTAGAGAAACATTTTTGTAGCCTTTAAATGAGTTGAAACATTTGGGCTAGCATTGAAAAGCCCAGCCTGAGTTCTGGGAATCAGTTTCAGATAGTCAGACTGATGAGGTAGCCCACTGCCCTTGAGCCATCTCACCAAGTCATTAGAATTGTATAAAGTTCCACTGTATACACACTGCACCTCTTTCATATATTGTTTGCCCCATAGCAAAAATAAAAGTTTTTCTGTTTGGTACTCACTGGGAAGGAAAGGAGGAAAGAAGGAAGGAAGGGAGGAAGAAAGGAAGGGAAGAAGGGAGGAAGGGAGGAAGGAAGGAAGGAAGGAAGGAAGGAAGGAAGGAAGGAAGGAAGGAAGGAAAAAAGTTTAATCGTGAGGTTGTTTGTGAAAAAAAAAAAAAAAGAGTGGACCAAGAAGAGTAAGTTCAATAATTTAAGTGAGTAACAATGGTACCTTGAACTAGTGTTCTCAGTAGAGACTGGGGAATTCAGAAGAAACATATCCTAGGGTAAAGTGGAAGGAGTCTGATGACAGATTAAACATGAATTTTGAAAGAAAATGGGAAATCAAGAACTATTATTTAGATTTAGTAGTAAGAACTTGGATCTGTAACAGGGCCAACTAAATCAGATGGAAAAAATAGAAATCATGATTAGAATTAGCCAAGGCCATAAGAGGAGTAGAGGACCGGGATCAAGCAAATTGTTTTGAGAATGTTAAGTTTCTGATATCTAGTCAAGGGTGTAAGCAGCCAGTAAGATATAGTTCTGATTATAAATGAGGAAGAAAATAGGCCACAACTGAATACTAAACAAGCCCAATTATTTGAGGCAATGGAAAAAGGTGAAGAACAAAGTTTCAGAGATAAATCAGTTACTAAAAGGGAGACATGGCAGGATGAAGTATGACAAAGTTCTAAAGGTCAGTATTTTAAGAAGGAGGATGTAGTCATCTTCAAGAATTTCTAAAAGATCCAGTAAACTGCAAACAGAAGTCATAACAAAATTCCAGGATTTGGCAGATAGGTAAGAAGTTTAATGAAAGAAATAGAAATTGGAACAGCCATGAGGAGTAATGATTGGCATAAAACAGCTGGAGAGAAATTTCTGAAAAGTAAACAGGCACAAACATTTTCTTTCCAATTATTGTATAATACTTTCACTGGTAATATTGAACAGACAAAGCCTTTGATTTCTGAAGGGTTAAAGGAAATTAAGCTCACAATAGATGTTCCTGCATAAAGATGTGCATCCCCTCTTACCCAGAAGAACAGAACAAGTCAATTAAGACTCAAAATATGCACAGGGAAATCCACAATATTGATCTTGTGCAGACAACCTACCAAGCACTGTAGCACAGAGATGTAGAAGCAATTTATAACCATGACCTACATCTATGAAGGATATACTAGAAGCCCCAGTTCCTTGTAATATTGAAACATGGAATCATCCCAAACTCTGTGATCTTTCTGGTCAATATTTCTCCTGTTCATTGGCCAGTGATCTGGGGGTTTCACAGTTTCACAGCATCTAACAAATAGTAGAGATGGGCTTCGGATCAAAATAAACTAAATGTATTTATAAGTACAACTAAGCATTCAGGTCTAGCTGATTTTAAAATAAAGCATGTCTCTATAAGTATGAATATAACATTTTATGATGAAATTAATATAAATCACTTTATTCATTGCTATCTGTGAATATATAATTTTTTAATCAACCAACCCTCTCTGAGATCTAAGTATACAATAATTTTGAGAAATGCAATCACACGATGTTCAGTCTGTTATATTTTCTTACATTAATAACAATGAATTTGTGCTCGATTTTACTTTGAATAGATATTTTTCTAAAACAATCCTATGACATGCTCCAATTTTAAAGAAAAAAAAATAGTCAAATTTTGGTATTAATTAAATAGACTGAATTGTTTCAGTAGTATTCCCCTTAAGTCTATTTATAACTTTAATTTTGTGAGCTCTTAAACAATGAATAAATCTTCTGCAAGTTTAATATTTCCTAAAGATTTTTTTTTTTTGGAATTGAAAAGTTCTCTTTGTATATAGCCTTGGCTAGCCTGGATCTTATTATATAAACAACACTACCTTCAAACTTGTAAACCTATTGTCTCTCTGACTCTCAAACTATGAAATTACACATGTATTTGCAATTATTCCCAGTAAATGAGGTCACCTTAATAACTTTGTGCAAGATTTTCAATTTTATACAAGAATGTTTAGGAGACAATATAATATGTATACTCCTTGGTCAAAAAGTGCCACAGATGCATTGGAGAATTTTCAATTTAATGTGATGAAATTGTACCCCACTCCTTCCCTATCAACTTTCATATAAAGTGCTGTGAATTAGCCTCAAATCTGAAGATCTAGAAAGCTTAGAATTAAAACTTTAAAGAAAAAATAAAGACATACAGATATGTATATATATATATATATATATATATATATATATATATACACACATATATATATCCTCACAGTGTCATTGACATTTCCTCCAACAAAAACAAATTACTAAGCTAGAGATTATTTATTGAGATCTACAAAACGTCGATAAAAAATTCAAAGATCAGGGGGTGCCTTGCCAGAGGAGTCTCCGGACACCCGCAAGGACCCGCACAGGATTCCCCACAGGACGCTAAGACCTCTGGTGAGTGGACACAGCATCTGCTCCAATGCAATCTTGTGGAACCTGAGACTGCATTAACTAGGGAAGCAGGCAACCCGGCCTGGGCTGGGGCACAAGTCCCTTCCGGTCCACTCGAGCACCAGGGTGCCTTGCCAGTGGAGTCTCCGGACACCCGCAAGGACCCACACAGGATTCTCCACGGGATCCTAAGACTTCTGGTGAGTGGAACATAACTACTGCCAGGAGGCAGGTTCGAACACCAGATATCTGGGTACCTTCCCTGCAAGAATAAAGCATGCCTGCAGAGAATACTCTGACCACTGAAACTAAGGAGAGAGCCAGCTTCCCAGGTCTGCTGATAGAGGCTAACAGAGTCACCTGAGGAACAAGCTCTAACCAGAGACAACTATAACAACTAACTCCAGAGATTACCAGATGGCGAAAGGCAAACATAAGAATCCTACTAACAGAAATCAAGATCACTCACCATCATCAGAATGCAGCACTCCCACCCCACCTAGTCCTGGGCACCCCAACACAACCGAAAATCTAGACCCAGATTTAAAAGCATATCTCATGATGATGGTAGAGGACATCAAGAAGGACTTAAATAACTCACTTAAAGAAATACAGGAGAGCACTGCTAAAGAGTTACAGGTCCTTAAAGAAAAACAGGAAAACACAACCAAACAGGTAGAAGTCCTTAAAAAAAACAGGAAAACACATCCAAACAGGTGATGGAAATGAACAAAACCATATGAGACCTAAAAAGGGAAGTAGACAAAATAAAGAAAACCCAAAGTGAGGCAACGCTGGAGATAGAAACCCTAGGAAAGAAATCTGGAACCATAGATGCGAGCATCAGCAACAGAATACAAGAGATGGAAGAGAGAATCTCAGGTGCAGAAGATTCCATAGAGAACATTGGCACAAAAATCAAAGAAAACACAAAATGCAAAAGGATCCTAACTCAAAACATCCAGGAAATACAGGACACAATGAGAAGACCAAATGTACGGATAATAGGAGTTGATGAGAATGAAGATTTTCAACTTAAAGGGCCAGCAAATATCTTCAACAAAATAATAGAAGAAAACATCCCAATCCTAAAGAAAGAGATGTCCATGATCATACAAGAAGCCTACAGAACACCAAATAGACTGGAACAGAAAAGAAATTCCTCACGACACATAAAAATCAGAACAACAAATGAACTAAATAAAGAGAGAATATTAAAAGCATTAAGGGAGAAAGGTCAAGTAACATATAAAGGAAGTCCTATCAGAATTACACCAGACTTTTCACCAGAGACTATGAAAGCCAGAAGAGCTTGGACAGATGTTATACAGACACTAAGAGAACACAAATGCCAGCCCAGGCTACTATACCCGACCAAACTCTCAATTACCATAGATGGAGAAAACAAAGTATTCCACAACAAAACCAAATTCACACATTATCTTTCCACAAAACCAGCCCTTCAAAGGATAATAACAGAAAAAAAAATAAACAATACAAGGACAGAAATCACACCCTAGAAAAAGCAAGAAATTAATCCCTCTATGAACCTAAGACTGCAACAAGAACAGAATGCCAACTCTAATAACAAAAATAAAAGGAAGCAACAATTACTTTTCCTTAATATCTCTTAATATCAATGGACTCAATTCCCCAATAAAAAGACATAGACTAACAGACTGGCTACACAAACAGGACCCAACATTCTGTTGCTTACAGGAAACCTATCTCAGGGAAAAAGACAGACACTACCTCAGAGTGATAGGATGGACAACAATTTTCCAAGCAAATGGTAAGAAGAAACAAGCGGGAGTAGCCATTCTGATATTGAATAAAATCGACTTCCAACCCAAAGTTATCAAAAAAGACAAGGAGGGACACTTCATACTCATCAAAGGAAAAATCCTCCAAGAGGAACTCTCAATTCTGAATATCTATGCCACAAATGCAAGGGCAGCCACATTCATTAAAGAAACTTTACTAAAGCTCAAAGCACACATTGCACCTCACACAATAATTGTGGGAGACTTCAACACACCACTTTCATCAATGGACAGATCGTGGAAACAGAAACTAAACAGGGACACAGTGAAACTAACAGAAGTTATGAAACAAATGGACTTAACAGATATCTACAGAACATTTTATCCTAAAACAAAAGGATATATCTTCTTCTCAGCACCTCACGGGACCTTCTCCAAAATTGACCATATAATTGGTCACAAAACAGGCCTCAACAGATACGAAAATATTGAAATTGTCCCATGCATCCTATCAGACCACCATGGACTAAGGCTGATCTTCAATAACAACATAAATAATGGAAAGCTAACATTCACTTGGAAACTGAATAACACTCTTCTCAATGATACCTTGGTTAAGGATGGAATAAAGAAAGAAATTAAAGACTTTTTACAGTTTAATGAAAATGAAGCCACACATACCCAAACCTATGGGACACAATGAAAGCATTTCTAAGAGGTAAACTCATAGCTCTGAGTGCCTCCAAAAAGAAACTGGAGAGAGCACACACTAGCAGGTTGACAACACATCTAAAAGCTCTAGAAAAAAAGGAAGAAAATTCACCCAAGAGGAGTAGACAGCAAGAAAAAAATCAAACTCAGGGGTGAAATCATCCAAGTGGAAACAAGAAGAACTATTCAAAGAATTAACAAGAGGAGGAGTTGGTTCTTTGAGAAAATCAACAAGATAGATAAACACTTAGCTAGACTCACTAGAGGGCACAGGGACAACATCCTAATTAACAAAATCAGAAATGAAAAGGGAGACATAACAACAGATCCTGAAGAAATACAAAACACCATCAGATCCTACTACAAAAGGCTATACTCAACAAAACTTGAAAACCTGGACAAAATGGACAAATTTCTGGACAGATACCAAGTACCAAAGTTAAATCAGGATCAAGTTAACGAGCTAAACAGTCCCATATGCCCTAAAGAAATAGAAACAGTCATTAATACTCTCCCGCCAAAAAAAGCCCAGGACCAGATGGGTTTAGTGCAGAGTTCTATCAGACCTTCAAAGAAGATCTAATTCCAGTTCTGCACAAACTATTCCACAAAATAGAAGTAGAAGGAACTCTACCCAACTCATTCTACGAAGACACAATTACTCTGATACCTAAACCACAGAAAGATCCAACAAAGATAGAGAACTTCATACCAATTTCCCTTATGAATATTGATGCAAAAATACTCAATAAAATTCTCTCTAACTGAATCCAAGAACACATCAAAACAGTCATCCATCCTGACCAAGTAGGTTTCATCCCAGGGATGCAGGGATGGTTCAATATACGGAAATCCATCAATGTAATCCAGTATATAAACAAACTCAAAGACAAAAACCACATGATCATCTCGTTAGATGCGGAAAAATCATTTGACAAGATCCAACACCCATTCATGATAAAAGTCTTGGAAAGATCAGGAATTCAAGGCCCATACCTAAACATGATAAAAGCAATCTACAGCAAACCAGTAGCCAATATCAAAATAAATGGTGAGAAGATTGAAGCAATCCCACGAAAATCAGGGACTAGACAAGGCTGGCCACTCTCTCCCTACCTATTCAACATTGAACTTGAAGTCCTAGCCAGAGCAATTCGATAACAAAAGGAGATCAAGGGGATACAAATTGGAAAAGATGAAGTCAAAATACCACTTTTTGCAGATGATATGATAGTATATATAAGTGACCCTAAAAATTCCACCAGAGAACTCCTAAACCTGATAAACAGCTTCGGTGAAGTAGCTGGATATAAAATTAACTCAAACAAATCAATGGCCTTTCTCTACACAAAGAATAAACAGGCTGAGAAAGAAATTAGGGAAACAACATGCTTCTCAATAGTCACAAATAATATAAAATATCTTGGCGTGACTCTAACTAAGGAAGTAAAATATCTGTATAATAAAAACTTCAAGTCTCTGAAGAAAGCAATTAAAGAAGATCTCAGAAGATGGAAAGATCTCCCATGCTCATGGATTGGCAGGATCAACATTGTAAAAATGGCTAACTTGCCAAAAGCAATCTACAGATTAAATGCAATCGCCATCAAAATTCCAACTCAATTCTTCAATGAATTAGAAAGAGAAATCTGCAAATTCTTCTGGAATAACAAAAAACCTAGGATAGCAAAAACTCTTCTCAAGAATAAAGAACCTCTGGTGGATTCACCATGCCTGACCTAAAGCTTTACTACAGAGCAATTGTGATTAAAACTGCATGATACTGGTATAGTGACAGACAAGTAGACCAATGGAATAGAATTGAAGATCCAGAAATGAACCCACACACCTATGGTCACTTGATCATAGACAAGGGAGCTAAATCCATCCAGTGGAAGAAAGACAGCATTTTCAACAAATGGTGCTGGCACAACTGGTTGTTATCATGCAGAAGAATGCAAATCGAACCATTCCTATCTCCTTGTACTAAGGTCAAATCTAAGTTGATCAAGAACTTCACATAAAACCAGTGACAGTGAAACTTATATAGGAGAAAGTGGGTAAAAGCCTCAAAGATATGGGCACAGGGGAAAGTTTCCTGAATAGAACATCAATGGCTTGTGCTGTAAGATCGAGAATTGACAAATGGGACCTCATGAAATTTCAAAGCTTCTGGAAGGCAAAAGACTCTGTCAATAAGACAAAAAGACCACCAACAGATTGGGAAAGGATCTTTACCTATCCTAAATCAGGCAGGGGACTAATATCCAATATATATAAAGAACTCAAGAAGGTGGACTCCAGAAAATCAAATAACCCCATTAAAAATTGTGGCTCAGAACTGAACAAAGAATTCTCACCTGAGGAATACCGAATGGCAGAGAAGCACCTGAAAAAAATGTTCAACATCCTTAATCATCAGTGAAATGCAAATCAAAACAACCATGAGATTCCCCCTCACACCAGTCAGAATGGCTAGGACCAAAAATTCAGGTGACAGCAGATGCTGGCGAGGATGTGGAGAAAGAGGAACACTCCTCCATTGTTGGTGGGATTGTAAGTTTGTACAACCACTCTGGAAATCAGTCTGGCGGTTCCTTAGAAAATTGAACATAGTACTACCGGAGGATCCAGCAATACCTCTCTTGGGCATTTATCCAGAAGATGTCCAAACCGGTAAGAAGGACACATGCTCCACTATGTTCATAGCAGCCTTATTTATAATAGCCAGGAGCTGGAAAGAACCCAGATGCCCCTCAACAGAGAAATGGATACAGAAAATGTGGTACATTTACACAATGGAGTACTACTCAGCTATTAAAAAGAATGAATTTATGAAATTCCTAGGCAAATGGATGGACCTGGAGGGCATCATCCTGAGTGAGGTAACACAATCACAAAGGAACTCACACAAAATTTACTCACTGATAAGTGGATATTAGCCCAAAACTTAGGATACCCAAGATATAAGATACAGTTTGCTAAACACATGAATCTCAAGAAGAATGAAGACTGAAATGTGGACACTATGCCCCTCCTTAGAATTGGGAACAGAAAATCCATGGAAGGAGTTACAGAGACAAAGTTTGGAGCTGTGACAAAAGGATGGACCATCTAGAGACTGCCGTTTCCAGGGATCCACCCCATAATCAGCTTCCAAACGCTGACACCATTGCATACACTAGCAAGATTTTGCTGAAAGGACGCAGATATAGGCAGATATAGCTGTCTCTTGTGAGACTATGCTGGGGCCTAGCAAACACAGAAGTCGATGCTCAC
The DNA here is from genome assembly GCF_978045245.1 of Mus caroli. Lineage (NCBI taxonomy): Eukaryota > Metazoa > Chordata > Mammalia > Rodentia > Muridae > Mus > Mus caroli. The sequence goes on from NW_028227260.1 coordinate 25,239,743, forward strand.
AGTCAGCTAGTGGATGGATCACAGGGCCCCCAATGGAGGAGCTGGAGAAGTACCCAAGGAGCTGAAGGGATCTGCAACCCTATGGGTGGAACAACATTATTAACTAACCAGTACCCCGGAGCTCTTGACTCTAGCTGCATATGTATCAAAAGATGGCCTAGTCGGCCATCACTGGAAAGAGAGGTCCATTGAACATGCAAACTTTATATGCCCCAGTACAGGGGAACGCCAGGGCCAAAAAAAAAAACAAACAAAAAACAAAAAACTGGGAATGGGTGGGTAGGGAAGTGGGGGGGGGGAGCATATGGGGTACTTTTGGGATAGCATTGGAAATGTAATTGAGGAAAAGATGTAATAAAATATATATATATATATATATATATATATATATATATACATATATAAAATTCAACGATCTAAATAAACCAGACAACACACCATGTTCATGGACTCAAAATATCAGTTTTTTCCAAGTTGATCGAATTTGAATTGAAGCAATTCCAGCATGGAAATACATCAGGTGTTTATGAATTGGTACAATAAATATCATGAAATGCCTGCTCAACCAAAAGTGATTTATAGGTTCTATTCAATCCTAAACAAAATCTCTACAACTTACTTTACAGAAATAAAAAAAAAAAATTCTAAAATTTATATTGAATCAAAATAAACAAGGGAATCCACAGTAAAAAGAGTATGGGAAGGACTGATATTTCAGATTTTAAGACATAAAACAACATATTTAGTGGCACAAGAATAAACATGAAGACCAATGGAATAAAATAGAATAGTCAACCATAAGTACTCACAATTACAACCAGCTATTATTTGACAATGAAAAAAAAACAAATACTGGGGAAAAGATAGCAATTTTAACAAATGGTACTAGGGAAACAATGTCTATAGGCAGAAGAAAGAAATTAAATCCATACCTATCACCCTGAACATAAATGATTTCCATGTGGATCAAAGATGTCAATATGAAGTATCAAACAAGGAAAATGGTAGAAGAAAGTGTAGGGAGGACACTATAAGAGATAGTTGTCAGAAGGGACTTTTGGAATAAGAATCCATTTGCCAAGAAATTAAGGCCAACAATGGACAACTGAGACCCCACAAATCTACAGAGCATCTGAGCAGCTAAGGAAACAATCATGTAAAGAAGAAATCCACAGAATGGGAGAGAAATTTTCCAGATATAAATCTGACAGAGGATTAATATCCAGAATGTAAAAGAATGCAAAACAAACAAAGAAAGAAAGAACAAAGAAACAAATAACCCAACATAAAGTATGGGCTGGGGATCTAAACGTAGTTTTCAAGAGAAAAACTAAAAATAGCGAAGTTCTTCAAAAACTATTGATCATCTTTATCAATTAGGGAAGTGCAAATTAAAACCAGTTTGAGATTCCATCTTACTCTAGTCAGAATGGCTAAGATCAATACAATAACTAACCGCAAATACTGGCTAGTTTGTAGAGAAAGAGAAAAGCACATTTACTGTTATTGAGAATGTAACTTGGGGCAGAGAATTTGAAAATCAATATAGAGAATCTTCAAAAAAACTAAAAATGAACATGATGAGAAAGTATCTTGTAGTAGGATGTTGAGACCTTTGGGCATATGATTTAAGCCATACTACTCCTGGGCATATGCCCAAAGGACTCAACATCCTATTGCTCAGATACTTGAGATACTTGATCATCAATGTTCATTTGGATGTATTCACAATAACCAGGAAGTGGAAACAACCTAAATACCCTTCAACTGATTAGTGAACAATGAAAATATGGTACACACATACTGTAGAATACTATTCAGCTGTAAAGGAAAATGAAATCATGAAATTTGCAGGTAAATGGATGGACCTAGAAAAGTTTATGTTGACTAAGATAACACCCAGATATCCAAATCCTTAGATGTGACTATAAAACATAGTGTAACCACAGAAACCAGGAAAACATTAAAGAAACATGGGGGTGGGGTCTTGGGAGGAGAATAGCAGGATTATAGATGATATGAAGTGGCTCCAACTAGGAGGAAAGAGAACAGTCAATACAGAAGGGGAAGGAAGGACAAGCAATAATTAGCGCCAAGGTTGTTTGATAAATTCAGAAGAAATCATATTATACCTTCATAAAATTATACAAAATGCATAAGTATATGTATGTGCATTTATCTTAAAGGAATTTAAGACACTTGAGACAACAGTGCTCCCAACAAGAACCATAAACAAAACAACAACAAAAACAAAAAACAAAATGAACCAACAAAACCATTAACACGGATAATAAAACTTTTTTCAAATATTGGTCAGAGTAGTTCAATTGATTCCCCAGACAATATAAATTATCAGTGTAGCCCTTGATTGTCTCTTAGGGGTTGCATGTATGTGTGTACCTATTGCTGAAGACACTAGACAATTAGGACCTTTGAGTCAGATGTTTAGAACCAGATCTGACCTGAAAGTCTCTTTCTTTCAGTCTAGCTTCCATGGTTCTAGAAGATACTATGCAAACTATGAAGGGAGGAAAGAAATTAAATAGCTCTACTCATCTACACTACTCAGGAACCACAACAATTGCCAGCATAGCATAGGCATTAAAGTGTAATAATTGGCACTCACATGTTTGTGGCAACTATCAACTGTCTAATTAGACTTAAGGACCACTCAACAGGCCAGAAACTATGCCTGGTATAGGAATCCTAGTTAGGTCCATTGGACTAATGAGGTAATAATAAATGGATCATAGAAAAGAATCTACTACAACTTTGCTAGAACAGGATAATTCCTTGCTGCATTCTAAATTGTATCTGTATATCCACAAATAACTGTAGCTACTGCCCTCATACAAAGAAAAGTTTCATTTTACAACAAATAAAGAGCATCATAGAAAACCCACAACTAGACACAGTGCAGAGATCAATAGACTGTGGGAAGCCCAGCCCCAATGAGCCCCAACATCTCCCTCACAACTGGTGCCATTAATGTATTATGGCTCAGGAAACATTGATCAAGAGGAAGCAGAAATATTTTAAGAGCCAGAATACTACGGAATCTGGTGTGAAACAATTTATCCTAGAAATAGTTGCATAAACAAGACCAGAACTATGGCATATTGGTGGAGATAGGCAGCCTTTTCATCAAATGGTCCTGGATCTAGAGAGTGTTTTTAGGCATAAAACTGAAATTTGACCTGAACAGCCCACCATGTAGAAAACATCTAGAAGTAGATCATGGACTTAAATGCAAAACCAAAAACTGCAGTATTCAAGAAAAGGTAAAAGAAAAATCACCAGGCTGTAGGAATGAGAAGAGGTTTCTTAGCCCTGACAATTCACAAAGGCATAGTCCATAATACTATAACTTGATAAACTGGATTAAATGAACCATTTTTAAAAACTAAAAAAAAAAATGCTCTTTGAAATACCTTATTAGGAAACAAGTTACAGACACAAAGGGATGTGGCGTATTTGCAATACATGTGTTCATCACAGAGCTATTATCTTAAGTATACAAAGAATTCTCAGCATTCAATAGCCTAAAAGTAACACATGATCTAAACCGAATATAAGGAAAGGACATGATGGTATATTTCACTAAACACCCTATAAATAAAATAAATAAATTATATGAGAATATGTTTAGCATCACTAAACATCAGAGAATTACAAACTAAAATCTCAATAATACATCTTTGCATATTTATCACATTCATGAGAATAGAATAATAGCCATAACACAGGGCTGGGAGAATGCTAGAATGCTTAGTGAATAAGAGTGCCATCTCTGTGTTTAGGAAGACCTGAGTTCCAATCCCCAGTATCCACACAAATAAGCCCTACATGGCTGCATGGGTCTACAGCCTCAGCATTAGGGGGTAGAGACAAGTAGACTCAGAAAATTCACTATCCAGCCATCCTAACTGAAACAGTAAGTTTAGCAAGGAGACCCTATCTCAATGCAGTACTACAGAGAGTAATAAAAAAAAAAATTATCTGCTATAGCCTTTCCATAGAGCATGCTTGCACATATTCATGTGTGTGCACCATTCACAAATACTCATAAATACATAGATAAAATTAAAATGTATAAGTATCTTAATCAATAGTAACAACATTTTCAGAAACATTGGCAGAAACTTGCTCGATTGTATATTGTCATTGGAAATGAAATGGTAGAACCACTCTGCATAACAGTTTGGCTTTTTCCTATGAAAATAAACACACAGTTACCATGTGATCCAACAAGAATATGCTTAAGTGTTTATTTTACATAATTAAAACTCCATGCACAAGTGAAACCTTTACAGATAATTATGGAAGCTTTATTCATAATAGCTCCTAACCAGAAACAATGCTATTATTCTTGAGCCAGAAAGCTACTAAACAGCAAATGATTATAGGAATTCATAAAGTAGAATATTACTCCATAGTAAAAAGAAATGATTTATTGATAAATGCAACAACTTGGAATGGTTCTCCTGGTAATTAGGTTAAGTCAAAAATCAATCATTCAATCATAACAGGTTATATATTACAAACTTCCATTGATAAAAGTTTTTGAAATGACAATTTGCATAGATGAACATCAGCTTAGTATTTGCCAGTTGTCTCAGACAGGATAGAAGGTGAAAAAGTCTGGTTGATTTTATTATAAAAGAGGATCCCTGCAGCTATTGAATTACTGGGTCTTGACTGGGCTGCTGATTCATGAGTCTGTTCACCTGATAAAATTTTTGAAGATAATCAGAGAAGTCCAAATAAAACTGAGTTATTCTAAACACAATAATTACAGAAAATTGTATCAAAATAAGCTTTCTGTTGGGGTGTTTATACCTATGTAAAATAATGGCATGGACAGAAGATAAACTATTTTAATGATAACTTGAGCGTGCTTTCATTTATGTTTTGTGTTGGTCTTGTTTGTGCATATACTGCAGCATGCACATGTAAGCCACAGGACAACTTGTGGAAGTTGGCTCTCTTCTTGATGATGAGATATCTAGGAATCAAATTCAGGTCATCAGGGATTAGATTTAAGGGCAAATACCTTTACCCACTGAACCGTCTCACTGACAATAATATCTTTGCTTTAATCCTTTTCCTGTTTTCCTTTCCTCCTTTAATTTCTCCCCTACCTTCTTCTTTCCCTTCTTTCTTCAGTTGTAACAGGGTCTAGAGTGTCCTTGAATTCATAATCACCCTGCCCCCACCTTTTGAGTTTTGGGAATCACAGGTGTACCGGACCATTCCTGGCTTGCATGTAGATGAAAGCATATTGAAATAAAAGTTTAAAACAATGAACATTTAACAGAATATTGATAATAAAAGTATATATCTGAAAATGGATATATTTCTTACACAGTCTTTCATCTTAGTGGAATTTGGTTTTACAAAGGCACTTTTTCTCTTATTATCTGATTCTCAAGTATGTTCCGAGTGAGGTATATTTTCATCTTCTCTCCTTTCTGTGGATTGCTTTACTTTGCCTGGTTCTTGACATATTTCAAGTGCACTATGACTATATTGAAAGGGAAGTGGAGGAGAATTCCCTTTGGAGAATATAGGACTGAAAGAAAGTGATATATAGAGATAGAGATAAGACATAGGGATATATTGGATGTATTAGAAATTTATATTTTAAGTAGTAACAGTGAATTTTATGTTCAAATTTTGATCAAGGAAAAGGAAATAAAGTAGATTTTTAAAAAGTAGATTAAAAAATAATCCAAGTCCAAAGAGTCACATATCCACAGAAAACAGGAAGAGTATTGATTTGTTTTAGTTGGCCCATCCTGTTTACACACTTAAAATAAGAAATGCCTTTCTTCCTGTCAAGAAGCTGACTGCATTTAGCACCAAAAAGGAGCTGTGGTTCAGCTTCTGATCAAGATTTCAACATTCTGAGCAGGAAAAGAAACTCCATGAAATCCAGATGTACCACTGCCACTCCTGTGTAGCCAACTGGAAGGACATGAGCCTTAGAGCTAATTGATGCTGTGGACTACTCTCCTGCAGTGGTTTGTTTTCATTTCCTTTAACGCCTGCTCCAGCTGCTGAACCAAATGAAGCAGGGTAGCTGGGTCTATCTGCAAAAAAAAATGGGTGCTGTGGTTGCCATTCTGATTGCGGTGCAGCTTTATTGTTACTGCTGGTTTAATTTGTTGCCTGACACTTCTGCTTGCAAGCTGTACATCTAGCCGCCACTCAAGACTATGGTAACTGGGAAGACTAGGTGCTAACTCATTCAGAATAGTTCTGATCTCCTTTCTGTTGTCCAGGTAGAGCTGAAGCAATAATTTGTTCAGTTCTTCAGAGAATCCCAGAACAAAACAGAGTCTTGGAAATCCAGTTCATAAATTGAGAGAGCTTTGAGCTCTCTGTGAGGAGATGTGTTAATCCTTCCACACCATGCTGAGTTTTTGGGCAGCACCTTCAAATATCTTCGGGTTTGATCCCCGGCTGAGGAACTCCATGGCGATCCTCCTGAACTTGGCGACCACCGTGGTGTCCATTTGCAGCAGGAAAGCCAGGTGCTCCTTGTGCTCCTCGGACAAATCCAGCAGCATCTTAGCAGGTCTTCTGACCTTGCCACTTAGCACTGGCCCCCATATTAGAAATTTATATACATAAAGTAGAAATAACAAAGTGGTAGACTCAGAAAAAAGGATCGACCCAAATTATAATTATAGGACAGAGGCTTCTTCTTGGCTCTTTTTCTTTTTCTAGCTTGTTATAGTCTCTGTACCCCACCACCCCTTACTTCAATACTCTGCCCCTGGCAAATACACAGAACTGCCTTTACATTGGTCAGATTGATGTAGGTACTGATACTGGTATTTCAAAGAGAATGCCTCTAGAGCTAAGCAGAATGACTGAGAACTCATAGATAATAATGATGCTTTGAACACAAGTTTAAAGCTGTTGACTTTAAATGAGGTAAGTCCACAAGGTTGGTGCTTGACTTAGCCCAGTGTTGTTGAGTGGGTAACTGACCACAGTATCTATGTCCAACTTGCAAACTCATAATTTACTTAGTAGACTCTAATGTATACATGTCAACTTGATCCTTTTTTCTTGTACTATGGCAGACAGGAGAACATGTTGACTTGGATCACTACATAGAAAGGTAGTTAATATCCAAACTCTTGACCTTAAAATTTAAAAAATTTAATTGTCAGTTCCTAGTTATTATATAGGCGACCTGAGTATCAAAATGTTTCTTCCAGGTTAAACTTTCTACAAGGCCCACAAACCCTAAGCCAACTAGGCAACCAATATTTACTGAGAGCCCAGTAAATGCCAGGCACTGTTCTAAGCCCCAGAGATGCATTAATAAGCAAATCAGAAAAAAAATGCATCGCCCTCATGTGTCTTGCATAGGAATGAAGGGAAAGAAGTGGTAAACAATATTGGTGGGTACATTATGTATTAAGAAACAGTGTGTCCCAGGCTCTTTCCTCTTGTCCCATTATTTACACGTGGACATAATATCTTTAGAGCACGTTCTCTGTGATAAGAAAACATCAGAGCCCCATCTCAGTGTTCCATTTTTACATATTTATCTGAGCCCTAATGTCCTACCATGTGCTCAGTATCAGGTTCTCATGCAAGGCCTTCTGCTCTGAGCTTGTCCTCTGTCTCTCCGGGTGAAGAGAAATGGTTATTTACAAGACAGAAGAAAAATGATCATAAAAGCAATACTAGCAGAAACTAATTCAAAACTTCTGCTTCCAAAACTATTCACAAGATACATTTTTCTCCATGTCTTCTTTAAGTACAGCTGCAATACTGGGAAATATATTAAATCTAAATATAAGAAGATTCTGAAGAGTATAGGAAAGCAAGCACCCAATGCCAACACCGAGTTCCAAAGGAATTACTGAGTTCTGAGAAAAGAACTAATAGCTCAGCGATGTCAATGGTACCGATGAAGAAAAAGATTCTTGGTTTACTAGTCAAAAGAAGTAGGAAATAAGTTTAACAAGTGATAAACTTTAGCGTATACTGTTCTATTACAGCTATATAGCATGTGAGTATGGGAGACTAGGAAAATACTTGGCACCAATGCAGGCTGAAAATACAGCTTCAGTTTCCATATGCACAAGGTTGTGAGGAGTTACTATGCTAGGGTAATGATAAGTAAGACCACATAATTAATTAAGAATTTCATTACTGGGTATACGGGAATATTGTTATCAGGGGCCAAATCTGGAACATGGAATTATGTTTCCTTAGTATTAACAAAGTCTCATCGTTTCTCTCTTTACACCTAGCAATCCATTTTTTATGGATTACTCAATGTGTGCGTATAACAATTTTTATTTAATCATTCATCCATTGATAAGCATATATACAGATTAAACATATTAGCTACTGTGAAGAATATTTCAATAACATGGAAAAACAGCAGTAGTAATTTTCCCTTTAGATATATGCCCAGAAGTGAGATAAGTAGGTAATATTTTTTTTTTAAAAAAAAATCTACTTCTCTATTATCGAAGTATTGCTGTACTGATTTCTGTAGTGTCTGCTAATTACCACCATAGTGTATAAGGACTAACTTTTCTCCAAATCCTTGATGACAATTGTTACTTTTGTTCTTTCTTCGTCGTAAACATTCTGAGATGAGATTATATCTCATGATGGTCTTAAACTTCATTTTCACAACTGCTAATGGAATTTATCTTTCCTTTTAAAATTTGCTGCCTATTTGAATGTCTTCCTTTGAGAAGTATCTATTCTTATTCTATACCTACAATAGTTTATTACATGCCTTATAAAGAGCTAGAGGAGGAGCTGAGACAAAAAGATGGACCATCTAGAGACTGTCATATCCGGGGATCCAACCCATAAATCAGCCTCCAAACGCTGACACCATTGCATACACTAGCAAGATTTTGCTGAAAGGACCCAGATATAGCTGTCTCTTGTGAGACTATGCTGGGGCCTAGCAAACACAGAAGTGGATGCTCATGGTCAGCTATTGGATGGATCACAGGGTCCCCAATAGAGGAGCTAGAGAAAGTACCCAAGGAGTTAAAGGGTTCTGCAACCCTATAGGTGGAACAACAATATGAACTAACCAGTCCCCGTCCCCCCGCCCCCCCCCCCCGCCGCCGAGCTCGTATCTCTAGCTGCATATGTAGCAGAAGATGGCCTAGTGGGCCATCAGTGGAAAGAGAGGCCCATTGGTCGTGCAAACTTTATTTGCCTCAGTACAGGGGAACGCCAGAGCCAAGAAGTAGGAGTGGGTGGGTGGGGGAGTGGGTGGGGGAGCGTGTGGGGGACTTTTGGGATAGCATTGGAAATGTAAATGAAATAAATACCTAATAAAAAAATAAAGAAAGAAAAAATAAAAAATAAAATAAAGATTCTCAACACAAAGAAATGATAAAGTGCTAAGAAAAGAGAAATGCTAATTATGTTGATTTCATCATTACTGCACAGAAGTACTAAAGTATCACAAAACCCCATAAATACATATGATTTCATCTTAAATCTTAATTTTAAAACATCAAATAAGTACAGGCATGTAAAAGAAAAATTAAAGCCAACTCCACTTAATTTCCCATAAAACTAGAAAATTATCATTTTATTTTAAGAAGCAGACACTTTTCTACCCAACCAGAGAAGTAAAATATTTTCAGGCCAATAGACCTCGCACATGCAGATAAAATAAGAGTTCTAAAACTGTTAACAATTTCATTTTAGATATATAAATGCAATCAGTATAAATCAAGACAGAGTAGCATTTCTGTCAGAAGTACAAGACTGATTCCTTATTGAAAATCATTAAATGTACTTGCTGGAAATCCACTGGCCAGACTAACTAAGGAATCAGGTAGGCAATCTTCACTCTCCCTCCTGTCCCCTAATTCCTATCCCCCAGCCTTATCCCCAGGACTATAGCAGACCACATGCTGTGGCCACTCCTTATTTTTTATTTCCAGGGAAATCACCCAGATCTTCTCCTACAGCCTTCTTTCATCAACTCATCTCTTTGCCATAGCTACCAACACCCACGGCACTCCCTGGAAACCCACTGCTCACATTGGAAGAAGGTAGGCTATCTTCACACACTCTCATGTCCTCCAGTCCTAATTCCAATCCTACCTTCTTATCCCCCATCTGTAACAGGCCCCCTGCTAGGCCTTCTTCTTCCTCTCTGCTCCCATTCCCAAGAACCTACAGGGGTCCTAGTAACTCACCAAGCTTCCCTCCCTCTTGTGGACCCTCTATGCTCCATTCCAAGCCAGTCCCCATTTTTTCCACTTCAGCTCGGAATGCCTAGAAACAGTTCTACCAAATACCCCCAGTGGCCACAGTAGCCCAGTCTCAGAAGTGTGGCCTACCTGGCAACCCACAACCAATACATTCTCCTGAGAACCAGGGAGGGCAACAGAAACCAATGAACACAACACTCACTCAACAAAGATGAGAACAGTTATTACCACCTAGAATTACAATTATGACACGGTAGTATTTCTGTCAAAGGTACATGACTTATTTAATTCATTAAAAATCATTAAATGTGTTCTCTGGAAAACCAGATGCTTAGATACCAGCATAATAACTCAATAACAGCTAGGACAATAGGCTTCCTCCTGGGCTAGCAACCCTAACTGTGGTGATTTGGAAAAAAAAAATGGTTTCCATAGGCACATATACTTGAATGTTTAGTCCACAGGGATGGAAAGAAATTCTTTGATAGGATTACAAGGATTAGGATGTGTAGACTTTTTGGAGGAAGTATGTCACTGGGATTTGGGCTTTGAATTTTAAAAAGCCCTGATGAGGCCGACCAGGCCCAATTTCAATCTCTCTCTCTTTCTCTCTTTCTTTCTCTCTCTCTCTCTCTCTCTCTCTCTCTCTCTCTCTCTCTCTCTCTCTCTCTCTCCCCTTGCAGATAAAGATGCAGCACTAAGGCCCTTCTCAAGTACCATGTCTGCTTGCATACCACCATGTTTTCCACCATAATGATAATGGACTAAGCCCCAATTAAGTATTTTCTTTTCTTTTATGAGAGTTACTATGGTCATTTTGTCTCTTCACAGCAAAAGAACAATGGCTAAGAAACTACCACAACGAGCCCTGCCAAATTCAACAAGCTAAAGCACAGGAGAAAGACTTTAAAATACCTATTATGAATATGCTCAAAGGCCTTAAGGGGATATGGATAAGTCTAATAATGAAATCCATCAAAAGAAACAGTGGAGTGAAATGAATAAAACTGTTTAGGATATGAAAGTGGAAATAGAATCACTAAAGAAAACATAAATTGATTAAAAAATGAAGTGAAAATTTAGAAACTCCAACTGGAACCTCAGAGGCAAGCCTGACTAACAGAGATGAAACAGAGAATCTCCAATATTGAAGACAATAAAATTGGAGTACATACCTTGGTCATATTAACAAAAATGTTAAATTGAAAAGAAATCTAGCTACAAAACCATCAGGAAATCTGGGAAACTATGAAAAGTCCAGATCTATAAACAGGAACTAGAGGAAGGAAAGGAAACCCAGGTCAAAAGCCCAGAATGTATTCTCAACAAAATCACAGAATAAAATCCTTCTATCATACATAAAAGAGAATTTTATTCAGCCATAAAGAAGATAAAGAACAAAATTTAATTGAAGCAAAACAGATGGAACTAGACACCATCATGTTAATTGAAATAAACCAAACTCCAAAGGAGATGGTTTGTCTGTGTATTGCCTTCCACAGGAGGACTTCAAAGAGCAAGGGAAACATTTATGAATGTAAAAGTGGGAAGACTAAGGTCTTTGATAAATGGGTTGAGGAGAGATGTTAACAAAAGGTAATAAAGAAGGTGAATATAACAAAAGAAGAATATAAATAGTGCAAAAACATCACAGTGGAATGTTCTATCCTATACAGTTAATATATGTATAAACACAAAAAAGAAGGGTGGGAAAGATATCAGGCATGGCAGTACACAATAGTAATCCTAATGCAAGAGGTAAAGACAAGAAGATGACTAGGTTTGAGGTGAACAGAGAGTAAACTATTAGATCCTGTTTCATACAAGAGAGGGGAGAAGATGAGAAGAGAAAAGAATAGAGAGATGAGGGGAAGGGAAGGGAAGGGAGAGAAAGGAAAGGAAAGGAAAGGAAAGGAAAGGAAAGGAAAGGAAAGGAAAGGAAAGGAAAGGAAAGGAAAGGAAAGGAAAGGAAAGGAAAGGAACAAAGAGGAAAGGAAAGGAAAAGGTTTATCAAGACAGCTTGAAAAACTGTGGTTTATTTTAATAAAACACTTATATGACACTTAATTTTGTTTATATGTTAGAGTTAGAATATTAAAAATAATAACAAAACAATAACTTACAGATTTAATTTCTATTAAACTCCCATCAAAGTACCAACCAGATTATTTTAGATAAGAACTAGATCATTCTAAATTTGAAGCTATAATTTAATTGAGAAATGTCTCTTCTTTCCTCCTTTCAAATCCTCCCATACACCCTTCCCATTCTTCTTAAAATTTATGGCTTTTTTTTTTACTAACTGCTATTGCATAAACATTTGAACATACACAGAGAGGGGAGAGGGAGGGAAGGAGGGAAGGAGGGAAGGAGGGAGGGAGGGAGAGAGGGAGGGAGAGAGGGAGGGAGGGAGGGAGGGAGGGAGGGAGGGAGAGAGTCCCAAATATAACTTGACCATTGACACTGTACAATCAGTCAGTGTGCTCTTCCCTAGGATGACTACCTCCCTTGCTCCTAGATTTCCTCAGTTGCCTACAGTTCTTTTTGTAGGGTTGAAACTTCATGGGCTTATTCTTGTGCAGTTTAGCATGTTTGTTGGTGTTATCCCATAACCAGCTCACATTTGAGCAATCATGTTGATGAGACTTTATAGGTTTAGTTTCTGACATTCCTGGTAGACACAATCTCATAGCAAACTCCCTGAACTTCTGACCCTTGTGATCTTTCTGCCCCCTCTTCCACAATGTTCTATAAGCACTTGCCACATGAGTGTTTTATAGATGTATCCACCACTGCAGTTTGATCTGTTGTGGTTTTCTGTAGTGATCTCTGTCTCCTGCAAATAGATTTTTCCTTGATGAGGGAGAAAGACTGCTTTTAATAAAAGATAGATAAAGCAATTTTGCGAGAAAACAAAAGTGATAATAACCATAGCACTTGGTTTCAGGAAATAACCTTAAAATATAATACTCTATGGGCAAATATATAAAGAAATCAATAGAAAAATAGAATTTCTAGAAATAGATGGATGTAAATATGTGAAATGATTTGAGGATAAGATAGAGAATGATTCAATAGCATAGTGTTTGGTCTATTGACTTCTTTTTATCAAAATTTGGTTTCTGTCACCTTTTCATTACAAATGTTTGTTTTCCTATCACTTTCATCTTAAGCAGTAACCAAGGATAAACACAGCACTTGACAAAACACAAGCTACCTTATGTAGATGTAGGATACCTCAAAAATAATAAAGGCTACATACAGCAAATCTATATCCAACATTATTTTAAATGAAGACAAACTGAGAGCATTTCCTCTAAAGTCAGGAACAATAAAAGGATATCCATGCTCCCTTCTCTTCTTTAATATATATATAGTTTTTGAAGTCTTAGCTGAATAGCAGTTACTCAAGAGAAAGACATAACATGATTTTTAAAATATTAAAAAACTAGTTCAGAGTATCCTTATTTACAGATGATGTGATTTTTTTTTAAATTTAAAGATCCCTACAGAGCCTATGAGAAAATTCATGTACCAAATAAACACAATAAGCTTACAGGTTACAAAATTAATCATTTTAAGATAGCCATTTATCATAAAGGAACAAAGTAGTCTCAGAGACAGCAATGAGAGAAGATATCCCATCGAAAGCAACTCAAAAGAGAAGTATTTTGAAATACATTTGACCAAAATAGTGACAGACCTCTATATTGCAAACTTAAAGACATTAAAAAAGAACATTAGATGATAGAAAAATTTACCATGCTCCTGAACCAGCATGACTTATTTTGTAAAAATGGCTACACTCACAGAATTAACCCACAGATTTAATATAATATCTATTAAAATTGCAATGTTATATTTCATGGATTTAGAAAAAAATTCAAGATTTCATTTGGAACCACAAAAGACCTCAAATAGCCAAAGGAATCATAAGGAATAAATGCACTGCCAGAGGTTTTACACAACCAGACTTCAAATAATATTACAGAGCCCTAATTATAAAGATAGCCTGGCATTGGTGTAAAACTAGACATAAAAAAGAGGGGGAAAGTAGATAGGTATACCAATGCAATAGAATAATGGACATGAGACTAAAGTGGCAAAGCTCTGTTCACATAATTTTGATAAAGGAAGCAAAAACATACATTGCAAAACATAAGCCTACTCAACAAATGGTGCTGGCCAAACTGGATATCTACCCAAAGAAGAATGAAATCAGATTTGTGTTTTCAGCAGATGCTGGCGAGGATGTGGAGAAAGAGGAACACTCCTCCTTTGTTGGTGGGATTGCAAGCTTGTACAACAACTCTGGAAAACAGTCTGGCAGTTCCTCAGAAAATTGGATATAGTACTATGGGAGGATCCCGCAATACCTCTCCTGGGCATATATCCAGAAGATGTCCCAACCGGTAAGAAGGACACATGCTCCACTATGTTCATAGCAGCCTTATTTATAATAGCCAGAAGCTGGAAAGAACCCAGATGCCCCTCAACAGAGGAATGGATACAGAAAATGTGGTACATTTACACAATGGAGTACTACTCAGCTATTAAAAAGAATGAAATTATGAAATTTCTACGCAAATGGATGGACCAGGAGGGCATCATCCTGAGTGAAGTAACCCAATCACAAAGGAACTCAAATGATATGTACTCACTGATAAGAGGATATTAGCCCAGAAACTTAGGATACCCAAGATATAAGATACAATTTGGTAAACGCATGAAATTCAAGAACAAAGACCAAAGTGTGGACACTTTGCCCTTTCTTAGAATTGGGAATGAAACACCTAAAGACAAAGACAAAGTTTTGAGCTTCAACAAAAGGATAGACCATCTAGAGACTGCCATACCTGGGTATCCATCCCATAATCAGGCCATCACTGGAAAGAGAGGCCCATTGGACTTGCAAACTTTATATGCCCCAGTACAGGGGAATGCCAGGGCCAAAAAGTGGGAGTGGGTTGGTAGGGGAGTTGGGGGGAGGGTATGGGGGACTTTTGGGATAGCACTGGAAATGTAAATGAGGAAAATACCTAATAAAAAATATTTAAAAAATCAATTCAGAATGGACCAAGACCTTAATTTAAAGCTCCCACCACTGCAATTTCTAGAAGAAAACATAGTGAGTGCTCTCTAAATTGAACACCAATAGTATAGGAAGTAGGCACAAGCATCAACAGATCAGACTATACAAAGATAGCAAAAGAATGTCTGTATTCAAAGACAGAAAAAAATGTCTGTACAACAAAGGAAACTAGGAGTAGATCCCATGGCCCACAGAATGGAAGATGGATATTTACCAGGTGGACTTCAGAGAGAGGACTAGCATTTGGAATTTTAGAGAACTACAGCATTAAATAACATGGAAAATGGAAATAAAATCACCCATCGACAAATGAACTGATGATATGAATAGACATTTTTCAAAACCAGACACAAAATGTCAATAACTAATTTTTAAAATATTCTATGAGTGAGTATGAGTGTGTCTATTTTTTGTACTTTATCCTGGTCTCTTTTTCTTTTTTGTGTTGTTAAATGCAAAGGTGCTAGATTTTGCTTTATCTTTTATTTTATTGTATTACATTATATTTTAGTATTATTATTATTATTATCCTTTAGAAGCCTGTTTGTTTTCTAATGAGAGACAGAAACTGAGTGGAGCCAGGTGGGGACTGGATGTGTGGAGGAAGAGTAGAGGGAAGGGAAACCATAATTAGTAAATATTATCTGAGAAAAAAAAATCTGTTTTCAATAAAAGAAGAAAAGTGACTATTCAAACCTCTCCATAAACACATATCCACTTGATAAAATGAAAGGAGCTTTGACCAATTGATGTGACTCACCAAATTCTACAGCCTTTCCTGTTCTCTTTCACTAGAATACAAATAGGCATCTAAAATCTTGATAATATGATTAAATAAAAACATAAAATCATAATAGGACAACACAAAAGGACAATCAGAAAAAAAGACCAAGGAAAAAGCAAACAAAACACATACAGAAGCAAGGCATACACATTTCTACACACAGAAAACCATAACAAAATTGGAAACCATAACATATTTTTATGTAGTTATATAGATATATAAATATACAATGAAAGATCTGTAAGTTTAAACAAGGAGAGAAAGAAAGAAAGATCCAAAAAAAGCACTGTGAGAGGGGAAACAAACCTTCAAAAAATTGAGATCTTTGTGTCTTGGCTATCTATAACTGCTAAGCATAGAGCCTGCACTTAATTGTGGTTTGCATATCCAGTGAAATTCCATTGGAGAAAACTAATTTTCCCTTTATAACTTATTATTAATTGGAGACAGCTTCTTGCTTAGGGATTGGGGCTCGTGGCTATTTCTCCTATCAACACTAGGATTCCCATTTGGCTTAGACAAATGCAAGCCATGTGTCTATTTTAACGGTATCTGAGTTCATATGTGAACAAGTCCTGTTGTACTTAGAAGACGTATTTTTCCCTTTGCATCTGATATTCTCACTGACTCTTTTTTTTTTAATATTTTTATTAGGTATTTTCCTCAATTACATTTCCAATGCTATTCCAAAAGTCCCCCATACCCTCTCCCCCACTCCCCTACCCACCCATTCCCACTTTTTGGCCCTGGCGTTCCCCTGTACTGAGGCATATAAAGTTTGCATGTCCAATGGGCCTCTTTTTCCAGTGATGGCCGACTAGGCCATCTTTTGATACATATGCAGCTAGAGACACGAGCTCTGGGGTACTGGTTAGTTCATAATGTTGTTGCACTTATAGGGTTGCAGATGTCTTTAGCTCCTTGGATACTTTCTCTGGCTCCTCCATTGGAGGCCCTGTGATCCATCCAATAGCTGACTGTGAGCATTCACTTCTGTGTTTGCTAGGGCCCGGCATAGTCTCACAAGAGACAGCTATATCTGGGTCCTTTCAGCAAACTCTTGCTAGTGTATGCAATGGTGTCATCGTTTGGAGCCTGATTATGGGATGGATCCCTGGATATTGCAGTCTCTAGATAGTCCATCCTTTCGTCTCAGCTCCAAACTTTGTCTCTGTAATTCCTTCCATGGGTGTTTTGTTCCCAATTCTAAGAAGGGGCACAGTGTCCACACTTTGGTCTTCGTTCTTCTTCAGTTTCATGTGTTTTGCAAATTGTATCTTATATCTCGGGTATTTTAAAAATTTCAAGCTCTTCTTCTGTATAGTTTCCTGAGCCCTGAATGTTTGATGGAGACATCCTAGTTAGGACTGAGTGTTCCAAAGATACTCCTCAACTTTTGCATTGTCCAGTTGTTGGTCTCTATTTTTTTTTCCTATTATAGGAGGAAGCTTCTCTGATGATGGCTAAGCAAGATACTGATGTATTAGTACATCCTAATATGATAAGGAGTCATTGTATTGCTAAGCTCCATTAGCAGAATTGTAGTATTTGGTTTCATCTGTTTCTGGGCTATCTAGTCTCAGGTTCTTGGCCACCCAGGTAGTATCTGACACTGTTTCTATCTAGTGGAGTGGGCCTTAATTCCAATAACATAGCAGTTGGTTTCTCCTACAAGCTTTGTGTCACAATTTCATTAATATATCTTGCAGGTTATTATATATATATATATATATATATATATATATATATCAGGGTTTGTAGATGGATTGGTATTTCTTTCTCCTCTGGAAGTGTGTAGAGTACTTTCTAGTACTATGAACACTATTCAGAGGGGATGAAGGCTCCAGGTAGATACCAGATCCACTTTTCCATATATGATAAATTGTGTAGGTGTTGTCTTCAGCAACATGGATTTCCAATTAGTTTGTAGAGGGCAACCAATAGCTTTGACAATGCACTGGGTTATTTGGGCAGTGTCCATGGATGCCTTTTGACCAGCAACTAGATTAGATGTGATCCATTTGTGGTACTGGAGGTCTAGTTGGGTATTTTCTCCCCTACTATTTGGTGATTCCATTTCAACTTCTTTCATATATTTTATTTAAGAAGCTTGTACTGCATTATGTTTCCATATGACCCTGGAAAAGGTCCGTCTTGTATTCCACCCTTTATGCCCTCTGCCCTCCCCATCCCCATTTTATCCTTTCATCCAAGTCCACAACCCCTGTTTATCCATTACTCCTTCCTTGGGAGATCTTTTCATCTTCCCTAGTTGCTTACTTTGTATGTAGTTGATTACTTTGTATGTAGCCTCTGTGGTTATATGAATTATAGTCTGCTTCTCAAAGACTTAATAGTTCACCTCCACATATAGGTGAATACATACCATATTTAGGGGTCTAGGTTACCACCCTCAGGATGATTTTTATTTGAAAGTTCTTAATAATAATAATAACAATAATTATAATAATAATAGATTATTATTTAAAAAACCTACCTTCTAGAAAAGAGTGATACATAGGAAATCATGTATTAAAAATACTTGCTAGTTAATGCAGAGACTGTAGATAGCTTCTAAGATCCATAAGTTAGAATCACATACAAGGTACTCAGGTAAACTATAAATACCATGAAGCAAATTCAATACTATGTATTCCCTATCCATCAGCCTAGTAAGTTGTAGCAAAGTTTCTTCTGTTAGGTCTATTTATTTTAAACACTTCAGACTTCAAAGACAACATTAGGGTCTTCAAACCCAAGCCCAATTTTACAGCTTCCTTGTTTCCCTTTTCTTTCTTAATTCTTTTCTTTCCTTTTTAGCATCTTGACAATTAGGAATGAAAGGGAATCTTTGAACTGGTCAGTAGAAGGGCATGGTAGAAACATGAGTTGCATTGGTGAATATGTCTATATATCTGTTTGATATATACCAGCAAACTAATTTAATATGAAAAATATGAGTAGAAGACATGAAATTATGTGATCAGTGAGCCAATTGCAATAGCAATATCTTGCTTTTATAACTCCTCCTTCCTAAGGAATACATGTAATCTATGGAAGTATCAGGGAGCTTTAGTGTGTTTTATGCTGTAATAACAAAACATTACATACTAGGTTATTTATACAGAAGTAGATTTATTTTGACAGTTATGGAATTCAATGCCAATGTGTCAAAATCTAGGAAAAAAAACTTCACTGTACATCAAAACATGGCAGAAATGCAAATTGGCATGAACAAGGCAGAAGGGAAATCAGGCAGGCCATCCTACTTTTCTGGAATTTGCATCTAAAATATTGAAGCTACTCGTGGGATCATAGCATTAATATATGCATGAGACCAGAGCGCTTAATGTCTAATTACCTTTAATCCTAATACAATGGCAACTCTATTTCACTAGCAGAAGAAGTAAAAGTAATAAGGAAATAGGAGTAGGAGATGTAAGGAATGTAGTGTAGGAGGACATAAAAAGCTACACTACACAATATTTGTGTAAATCTACTCCATGTTGGCTCATGATTTTATGTTTTATATCATTCCCTACCTTCCAAGTACCATATTCACTATCCAATCCAGGGACTGGGCATGATGGAGTTTGGCAAACCTATTCTGAGTAGTCATAGAAATTCATTCTTCCAATATAGGAATACTGATTTCCCTATTTGGATAGAAGGTAAATTGTGAACCTCTACTTCAGTAGTCTATTCAAATCAGTATATAAATGTTGTAGCCCTGGGCAGAAAATTGACTTCAAAATAAAATAAGAGGTTCTGCCTATCTAATACAGCTATCTCATTTGCATTGCCGTTGGTGCTTCTAGATCGCTCCCAGACTTCCCAGTAGAGAAAAGAAAGAGCAAACTGATATTATATCTAAGGAAAGCTCCTGAATGGAGAAGATCATTAAACAGAATAGAAAACTCATAATATATAGCTATCTGTGAAATTCCCACAGGAAAAGGAAAAATAACATGACATTCTTGCAGCCAACCATCTATGAGTACAAATGTCCAGCTAAATTTTACCAACTCTGAGTTCTAGAAGAAAGAATGATAGAATTTTTCACTTTCCTTATAGCAGAATAAAACCTCCTTGTGGTAGAATGAAATATATATAAATATATAAATTTTATTTGTGTGTTTGTGTGTATAATGTGTTTATACAATACAGGTTTAATCCACTTATATATTAGTGGACACCTAAGATGATTCCATGGTTCGGCTACTCTGAGTATTTCCACTATAAACATTTTTATGCAGGTATCTTATTTGTGTAATAATATTGTTCCTTTGTGTACATTCCCAGGAGTGGTAAAGCTGACTCATATGGTAGATCTATTTTGCATTTTTATAGACAATACACTGCATGCCAAGTACCCTTAAATTTTTCATAGGCTACAAAAGAAATATAGGACAAGTTCTTGTTTTCAGTTTATACACTAGCTATAAAACATATGAATTAATAGTGAAAAGACTCTAACAGTAACAATTGGTCTGAAGATGTCTTTTCGACTTGATGAGCCTGATTTTTGTCATTTAAATGTATAAAGAATGTACTACATACTTAAAAGCCGTCCCAACTTAGACATTTACTTAAGAATAAGAATATATAAAAATAGACAAAGTATCAAGAAGGTTCAAGTCTGTATTGTTTAGTTTTTATGTTGCTATTGCTGTTGTTGAAAGATCACTTTTTTATACCAAGAGCAGAGGTATCTTCTCAAAGCATTGGGGTCACTGGAAGTGGAGTGCTGTAAAAGTACAATGCCAAGTCTAAGGAACACTTTCTCTCTAAGGATCACTAAATGCAGTCAGAAAAGTCAATGACTCATTCTAAGATCTCCTCAGGGAATATATAGAGGGCAACTCCAAAGTCAGATTTAAAGTTTCCAGACTCTCTCTTTTCATCATGTGCTGTCTAAATGCAGGAGGATTGGAAGATGATTCCTATCAGGGCCATTATTTTGGCAAAGATCCCAGCATCTGCCTGGGAATGAAGGCTGTGTTTCGTCGCTCATGAATAAAATTGGTAAATCCTTTGTAACATTGCTGAGGGGACAATGTCAACTTCAAAAGGCCATAAACAGGCTAGAGCTGAAAAAATAAAACAGATAGGCAATAAAGGTGGTCAGGTAAGTATGTACACAAAGTTTAGAGTCATTCAACTGGTGCTACAGCACCTTTGGCAGTTTTTAGATATATGATTCACCACAATTGCTGCATGTTATACCTCTTCCCAGTTTCCCCTCCACAAACACCCTATCCACTTTCCCTTCCTCATGCCTCAATGAGGGTACTGCACCACCTGCCCACCCACTCCCACCTCAGTGCCATAGCATTGTCCTATGCTGGATCAATGAGCCTCCACAGAGCCAAGGGTTCCCTTCCCATTGGTGCCAGATAAGGCAATTCTCTGCTACATCTTAATCCAGTCAAGCTGACAATCAAAATTGATCATCACTCTCTCCCAACAAATAGTGGCCTTTGGTAGAGTAACTCGTCTACTACCAGCCAAGGATAAAGAATAAATACTCTGAATTCACTTTTTATTTAATTTTTAATATTTTTTATTACGTATTTTCCTCAATTACATTTCCAATGCTATCCCAAAAGTCCCCCGTACCACACCTCCTTCCCTACCCACCCATTCCCATTCTTTTGGCCCTGGCATTCCCCTGTAATGGGGCATATAAAGTTTGCAAGTCCAATGGGCCTCTCTTTCCAGTGATGGCCAACTAGGCCATCTTTTGATACATATGCAGCTAGAGACAAGAGCTCCGAGGTACTGGTTAGTTCATCATGTTGTTCCCCCTATAGGGTTGCATGTCCCTTTAACTCCTTGGGTACTTTCTCTAGCTTCTCCATTGGGAGCCCTGTGATCCATCCAATAGCTGACTGTGAGCATCCACTTCTGTGTTTGCTAGGCCCCGGCATAGTCTCACAAGAGACAGCTATATCTGGGTCCTTTCAGCAAAATCTTGCTAGTGTATGCAATGGTGTCAGCGTTTGGAAGCTGATTATGGGATGGATCCCTGGATATGGCAGTCTCTAGATGGTCCATCCTTTCATCAAAGCTCCAAACTTTGTCTGTGTAACTCCTTCCATGGGTGTTTTGTTCCCAATTCTAAGAAGGGGCATAGTGTCCAAACTTTGGACTTCATTCTTCTTGAGTTTCATGTGTTTTGCAAATTGTATCTTGTATCTTGGGTATCCTAAGTTTTGGGCTAATATCCACTTATCAGTGAATATATATTGTGTGAGTTTCTTTGTGATTGTGTTACCTCAAACAAGATGATGCCCTCCAGGTCAATCCATTTGGCTAGGAATATCATAAATTCATTCCTTTTAATAGCTGAGTAGTACTCCATAGTGTAAATGTACCATAAATTCTGTATCCATTCCTCTGTTGAGGGGCATCTGGGTTCTTTCCACCTTCTGGCTATTATAAATAAGGCTGCTATGAACATAGTGGAGCATGTGTCCTTCTTACCGGTTGGGACATCTTCTGGATATATGCCCAGGAGAGGTATTGCTGGATACTCCGGTAGTACTATGTCCAATTTTCTGAGGAACCGCCAGACTGATTTCCAGAGTGGTTGTACAAGCTTGCAATCCCACCAACAAAGGAGGAGTGTTCCTCTTTCTCCACATCCTCACCAGCATCTACTGTCACGTGAATTTTTGATCTTAGCCATTCTGACTGGTGTGAGGTGGAATCTCAGGGTTGTTTTGATTTGCATTTCCATGATGATTAAGGATGTTGAACAGTTTTTCAGGTGCTTCTCTGCCATTCGGTATTCATCAGGTGAGAATTCATTGTTCAATTCTGAGCCCCATTTTTAATGGGGTTATTTGATTTTCTGGAGTTCACCTTCTTGAGTTCTTTATATATGTTGGATATTAGTCCCTTATCTGATTTAGGATAGGTAAAGATTCTTTCCCAATCTGTTGGTGTTTTGTTTTTTTTTTTTTTTTTTGCGTGTGTTATTAATGGTGTCTTTTGACTTGCAGAAGCTTTGCAGTTTCATGAGGTCCCACTTGTCAATTCTTGATCTTACAGCACAAGCCATTGCTGTTCTATTCAAAAATTTTTCCCCTGTGCCCATATCTTCAAGGCTTTTCCCCACTTTCTCCTCTATAAGTTTCAGTGTCTCTGGTTTTATGTGAAGTTCCTTGATCCACTTAGACTGGACCTTAGTACAAGGAGAGAGGAATGGATCGATTCACATTCTTCTACATGATAACAACCAGTTGTGCCAGCACCATTTGTTGAAAATGCTGTCTTTCTTCCACTGGATGTTTTTAGCTCCCTTGTCGAAGATCAAGTGACCGTAGGTGTGTGGGTTCATTTCTGGGTCTTCAATTCTATTCCATTGGTCTACTTGTCTGTCACTATACCAGTACCACGCAGTTTTTATCACAATTGCTCTGTAGTAAAGCTTTAGGTCCGGCATGGTGATTCCACCAGAGGTTCTTTTATCCTTGAGAAGAGTTTTTGCTATCCTTGTTTTTTTGTTATTCCAGATGAATTTGCAGATTGCACTTTCTAATTCGTTGAAGAATTGAGTTGGAATTTTGATGGGGATTGCATTGAATCTGTAGATTGCTTTTGGCAAGATAGCCATTTTTACAATGTTGATCCTGCCAATCCATGAGCATGGGAGGTCTTTCCATCTTCTGAGATCTTCTATAATTTCTTTCTTCAGAGACTTGAAGTTTTTATTATACAGATCTTTCACTTCCTTAGTTAGAGTCACACCAAAATATTTTATATTATTTGTGACTATTGAGAAGGGTGTTGTTTGCCTGATTTCTTTCTCAGCCTGTTTATTCTTTGTGTAGAGAAAGGCCATTGATTTGTTTGAGTTAATTTTATATCCAGCTACTTCACCGAAGCTGTTTATTAGGTTTAGGAGTTCTCTGGTGGAATTTTTAGGGTCACTTATATATACTATCATATCATCTGCAAAAAGTGATATTTTGACTTCATCTTTTCCAATTTGTATCCCTTTGATCTCCTTTTGTTGTCGAATTGCTCTGGCTAGGACTTCAAGTACAATGTTGAATAGGTATGGAGAAAGTGGACAGCCTTGTCTAGTCCCTGATTTTAGAGGGATTGCTTCAAGCTTCTCACCATTTCCTTTGATGTTGGCTACTGGTTTGCTGTAGATTGCTTTTATCATGTTTAGGTATGGGCCTTGAATTCCTGATCTTCCAAGACTTTTATCATGAATGGGTGTTGGATCTTGTCAAATGCTTTTTCCACATCTAACGAGATGATCATGTGGTTTTTGTCTTTGAGTTTGTTTATATACTGGATTACGTTGATGGATTTCCGTATATTGAACCATCCCTGCATCCCTGGGATGAAACCTACTTGGTCAGGATGGATGATTGTTTTGATGTGTTCTTGGATTCGGTTAGCAAGAACTTTATTGAGGATTTTTGCATCAATATTCATAAGTGATATTGGTCTGAAGTTTTCTAACTTTGTTGGGTCTTTTTGTAGTTTAGGTATCAGAGTAATTGTGGCTTCATAGAATGAGTTGGGTAGAGTACCTTCTGTTTCTATTTTGTGGAATAGTTTGTGAAGAACTGGGATCAGATCTTCTTTGAAGGTCTGATAGAACTCTGCACTAAACCCATCTGGTCCTGGGCTTTTTTTGGTTGGGAAACTATTAATGACTGCTTCTATTTCTTTGGGGGATATAGGGCTGTTTAGATCATTAACCTGATCTTGATTCAACTTTGGTACCTGGTATCTGTCTAGAAACTTCTCAATTTCATCCAAGTTCTCCAGTTTTGTTGAGTATAGCTTTTTGTAGAAGGATCTGATGGTGTTTTGGATGTCTTCAAGATCTGTTGTTATGTCTCCTTTTTCATTTCTGATTTTGTTCATTAGAATGCTTTCCCTGTGCCCTCTAGTGAGTCTGGCTAAGGGTTTATCTATCTTGTTGATTTTCTCAAAGAACCAGCTCCTTGATTGGTTGATTCTTTGAATAGTTCTTCTTGTTTCCACTTGGTTGATTTCGCCCCTGAGTTTGATTATTTCCTGCCGTCTACTCCTCTTGGGTGAATTTGCTTCCTTTTGTTCTAGTGCTTTTAGGTGTGTTGTCAAGCTGCTAATGTGTGCTCTCTCTAGTTTCTTTTTGGAGGCACTCAGAGCTATGAGTTTTCCTCTTAGAAATGCTTTCATTGCATCCCATAAGTTTGGGTATGTTGTGGCTTCATTTTCATTGAACTCTAAAAAGTCCTTAATTTCTTACTTTATTCCTTCCTTGACCAAGTTATCATTGAGAAGATCACTTTTTTTCTGATCTGTTAACATTGTTTCAAATTGGCTGTACTTATAAGTAAGTGTGTACTTACTTATAAGTGGATACTAACCATAAAGTACAGGCTAAAATCCACAGACCCAAAGAAGCCAAATAACCAAGATGGCCTAAGGGAGGATGTTTGACTATTTCTGAGAAGTGGAAATAAAATAGATGAATGGAAGGAAGGAACTGAAAATGGAGA
The DNA here is from genome assembly GCF_978045245.1 of Mus caroli. NCBI lineage: Eukaryota > Metazoa > Chordata > Mammalia > Rodentia > Muridae > Mus > Mus caroli. Next base: position 25,265,363 of record NW_028227260.1, read on the forward strand.
GGGGATGGGAAGGGGAACAGGATAGGGGAATCAGGTATAGGGAGAGTAAGGAATAGAGAATGGAAATCTGCAGTGGGTGGTAGGTAGTGGGAGAAAAACTATAATACTTCAGAGACTTGTCATGGGGGAGGCCCCAGGGAGTCTTTGGAGGTGACTCTAGCTGGGCCTCCTAGCAGTGGTGGATATGGATCCAGAATTTGCCACTTTCTGTAGCCAGGCGGGGCTTCTAATGAAGGTATGAGGTATAAGGACACCAACTCACCTACAAATCCTTTGACCCAAAATGTGTCCTGCCTACAAAATGTACAGGGACAAAGATGGAGCAGAGATGGAGTGAATGGCCAACCAATGATTACTCCTAATTGGAGACTCATCCTATGGGCAAGAACCAATCTCCTCAACATCTTACAGAATTCAGAAGGGCAAGGACTAGATCTAGAGACAAACAGGACAAACAGAGGACAAACAGAAATTGTTTGGTATAAGTAGATACTTCTATTTGATACTACTCTTTAATCATGTTGTGCTAATCTATAGCATGCACCAAAAATCACTTCTCCTGTATTATAACAAGTCATAGCTGTCCACAGAGAAATTTACCTAAAATTTTTATAATGAAAAATGCATTTTTAATACTCTAAAGGTCATAATGGGAAAAACTTTCATTTCACCTAATAATTATGATTATTTAACTGGTGACCCATCTCATTGTCATGGAAAAATAGTATAAATGGTTAGCTCCCCCAGCTTCCATAAGACATCTTCCTTCAGAGTCTCTAAATCAAGGATCAGGTGAGTATAAGGCTCTGTACTGAAGAGGGCTAGCTTCTGTATGTTTCCCATGTCATTAAATCTAGATCTAATGAAAGACAAACATGTTCCAGGTATCCTCATGGGATCCAGTTTAATATTCTATACTTCCAATTTGTCTGTCCCCACTCTGTGTCCCTGTTGTCCTTGGTCTTAACACCAAATGCTAAAGAGAAACTTATAGAAACTAGTTAGGTCCTGAAATTGCATAATTACTAAATCATCTTATCAAAACCCTTTATCCTCTTCTGCCTATGGTGTTTCTGCGTGTCTGATTAAATTTTAATTGAGATTTGAATAAGTATTAACACTACTCCTATCCTAAAGGTGAGATAGCAAGTACATAGAAAGATTAGGTAAATTGCCGAAAGTCAAAAAGTTAGTATGTACAGGAAAACAATTTTGAAACCAATCCTATTAGTATAAGACTCTATGCATGATTTTTTACCTATCTGCCTATCAAACCTCACCTTACAATTATGCATAGGAAAGTAAATATGTACTGTAAGAAATATCATCCTTTGATAGCACAACAGTATCAAAAGTGAGCAAGGTTGTAATCCTGTATTTCTCTACATACTTGTTAATCCTAGTATAGCTGAGAGCTTATATTTCTTGAATAACATAGCTGATGAAGAAGGACAAGCCTCAGAATCTCATAAAATTGACAAGTTTCTGCAAGGCAAAGGACACTGTCAACAGGACAAAATGGAAACCTACAGATTAGGGAAAGATTTTACCAACCCTACATCAGAGAGAGGGTTAATATCCAATATATACAAAGAACTCAAGAAGTTAGACTCCAGAGAAACTAATAACTCTATTTTAAAATGGGGTACAGAGCTCAACAAAAAATTCTCAACTGAGAAATCTCGAATGGCAAAGAGGTACCTAAAGAAATGCTCAACATCCTTAGTCATCAGAGAAATGCAACTGAAGGAGCTGAAGGGGATTGCAACCCCATAGAAAAGATAATATCAACCAACCAGACCACCCCCCATCCCCGAGCTCTCATGGACTAAGCCACTAACCAAGAAGTACACATGGCTCCATCCCATCTACAGACACAAAACTGAGACACTATTGATGATGCCATGAAGGGTTTACTGATAGGAGCCTGGTATTGTTGTCCCATGAGAGGCTCTGCCAGAGCCTGGCCAATACAGATGCAGATATGCATAGCCAACCATTGGACTGAGCCTAGGGACCGAAATGGAAGAGCTAGAATTGAAGGAGCCGAAAGGGATTGCAAATCCATAGGTAAAACAATATCAACAAACAAGACAAGTCTTAGGGTTTTAACGGTTTGAATAAACACCATGACCAAGGCAAGTCTTATATATTATAAAGGACAACATTTAATTGGGGGCAGGCTTACAGGTTCAGAGGTTAGTCCATTATCAAGGTAGGAGAATGGCAGCATCCAGGCAGGAGCATGACAGCATCCAGTCAGGGATGGTCCAGGCAGAGCTGAGAGTTCAACATCATCATCTGAAGGCTGCTGGTGGGAGACTAACTTCCAGGTAGGGTTGTAAGCCCACACCCACAGTGACACACTTACTCCAACAAGACCACAGCTTCTAATCTAGTCACTCTCTGTGCTGAGCATATACAAACTACCACAACCACCCAGAGCTCTCAGGGACTAAACCACCAAACAAAGAGTACACATGGAGCGACCCATGGCTCCAGCTGCATATGTAGCAGAATATTGCCTTATCTAGCATCTATGGGAGGGGAGTCCCTTAGTCCTATGAAGTATCAATGCCCCAGCATAGAGGAATGCTAGGGCAGTGAAGTGGGAGTGGGTGGGTGAGTGGGTGAGTGATCTCCCTCATAAAAGCAAGTGGGAAGGGGGATGGGATAAGGATTTGCAGAAGGGAAACCAGGAAGAGGGAATAACATTTGAAATGTAAATAAATAAACACACACACTCATATAACGAAGAAGGATGGGCCCAACCTCCCTAAATTCAGTGAAAGCAAAGCAAAAGTGGGATACAATGGCTGCTTGTTTACACTAGAGAAACCAACCTACAAGAGCACAGCCATATAGAAGTTGTTTATAGCACAAAAAAATGATGAAGAGATAGTGTAAAATTTATCAGAATGTGACTCAAGAAATTTGCCTCACAATCTTTGTTCTATTACCAGCTTCTTCTGTCTGACCCTGAATATGACTTTTGGTTTTTCCTTTTTTTGTTTTTTGTTTTTTTAAAGACTGAATGATCTGTAAAACTCATCTTAGTTATAGGATTCTAGACCAAGCAACCTATGAAGATAAGACTCATTCAGTATTCAGCTCAGTTAAAAAAGAAGCTAGGTTGCCCCTCCACACAAACATATATAATAAAACAACCTTGAGATTCCACCTCACACCAGTCAGAATGGCTTAGATCAAAAATTCAGGTGACAACATATGCTGGTGAGGATGTGGAGAAAGAGGAACACTCCTCCATTGTTGGTGGGATTGCAAGTTTGTACAGCCACTCTGGAAGTCAGTCTGGCAGTTCCTCAGAAAATTGGACATAGTACTACTGGAAGATCCAGCAATACCTCCCCTGGGCATATACTTAGAAGATGTTCCAACTGGTAATAAGAACACATGCTCCACTATGTTCATAGCAGCCTTATTTATAATAGCTAGAAGCTGGAAAGAACCAAGATGTCCCTCAACAGAGGAATAGATACAAAAAATGTAGTACATTTACACAATGGAGTACTACTCAGCTATTAAAAACAATGAATTTATGAAATTCTTGGACAAATGGATATATCTGGAGGATATCATCCTTAGTGAGGTAACCCAATCACAAAAGAATTCATTAGATATGCACTCACTGATAAGTGGATATAAGCCCAGAAACTTAGAATACCCAAGATACAATTTGCAGAACACAAGAAAATCAAGAAGAGGGAAGACCAACGTGTGGATGCTTCATTCCTCCTTAGAATAGGAAACAAAATACCCATGAAAGGAGTTACAGAGACAACGTTTTGAGCTAAGACAAAAGGATGGACTATCCAGAGACTACCCCACCCAAGGATCCATCCCATAATCAGCTGACAAACCCAGACACTATTGCATATGCCAGCAAGATTTTGCTGAAGCAACCCTGGTATAACTGTCTTGTATGAGGCTACACCAGTACCTGACAAATACAGAAGTGGATGCTCACAGTCATCTATAAGATGGAACACAGGGTCCACAATGGAGAAGCAAGAGAAAGTACCCAAGGAGCTGAAGGAATCTGCAACCCTATAGGTGGAACAACAATATGAACTAACCAGTACCCCCAGAGCTCATGTCTCTAGCTGCATATGTAGCAGAAGATGGCCTAGGTGGCCATAACTGGGAAGAGGGGCCCCTTGGCATTGCAAACTTTATATGCCCCAGTATAGGGGAATGCCAGGGCCAAGAAGTGGGAGTGGGTGTGTAGGGGTGCAGGGTAGGGGGAGGGTATAGGAAACTTTCAAATAGCATTTTGAAATGTAAATAAAGAAAATATCTAATACATATTAAAATAATAAAAATCTTTAGAAGAAGCCAGTAGCTTTGTATTCTTGTTTGACGTTTAGGATCAAGCCCTATTTATAAGCTGAGTTTTTTTCTGAGGAGTCAGAGGCATGAGAAAGAAAAAGAGAGGGGGGAGAGAGAGAAAGATAGAAAGGAAGAAAGAAAGAAAGAAAGAAAGAAAGAAAGAAAGAAAGAAAGAAAGAAGGAAAGAAAGAAGGAAAGAGAGAGAGAGGGAGGGAGGGAGGGAGGGAGGGAGGAAGGAAGGAAGGAAGGAAGGAAGGAAGGAAGGAAGGAAGGAAGGAAGGAAGGAAGGAAGGACGGACCTAGGACTTTGGGGTGGTTGATATTTGCTGAGTGACTAGGGTTAGAAAAGTTTAAGCTGACATTCAGATGGTTTTGCTGAATTTCTTAAGCGAATAAAGCCAGGGAGGGGACAGCTTACATGTTCATAAGAGCCAAAACATGGAGGGGAGAGATAGTTTATATGTAAAGGAGAAAACTAAGACATGATTGACATAGTTTACATGTTCATAAGAGAAATAAGACATGAAGGGAACAGGTTAGATGTTCCTAAATGTCTCTTGGAGTCATTATGAGTTATGAGCCATTTCTCACACCAGGATCTCATGTGAATTCTTGAGTTACAATAAAAAAGACAAACACATTCAATTTGGTGAGATGATCTCTTCATCCAAAAAGTCTCCAGGGTAAGTTTTATCAAATAGAAGAATGTGAAAGCAAACAGGATTCAAGGAAACCACATAATCTTCTGCCCAGAAAATGATGAATCCTTTCTGCCTTGGTCAGGAAGGAAAACATGAACCAGAATTGATTTGCTCTGTTCTCTTGAGGGAAAAGTGAGACCATTTCAAAGAGTGTGGATCCAGATGTTTATATTTTCTTGATATATTGGATTTGAGTGAAATAAAACTCCCCATTCGCTCAATGTTTGCTTTTTGTAATTCAATCTGAATATATTTTGCAATTAGAGTTTGAAATCAAATAAATATTATAGGTATCACACAAACATCTCAAATAAATATGGTAACAGCTTTGGAGTTTAATGTAATATACTGCAGGTTCTATGTCTAACTGAATATTTGAAGGGAAATGTTTGTTTTTTGGTTTTTGTTTGTTTTTTTTAAAGAGAATGATGCCATTGCAAAGTGTTGTTGTACCAGGAAGAGCTATATCTTGAAAGTGTATAGGTGGAATGACATCACATTATGCTGGCATAAACTCAATAAGGAAGATATTGCTTTAATGTAAAAGAAATGAACTAACATCATTTAATTGGGATAATTTTCCTCCAATGAAAAAGGAGCTTAATAAATTGCTAATAAATGATCCTAGTTCAAAAGATAAAAAATACAGAGTGAGCTTTGTATTTGGAATAAAAGTCACATCATGGGAAGCCATTTTTCATTTCTTTCTTATTTATAGTTGTTCCTTTCCTTGTGACATATGTGCTCATTCAATTAATGGGTTTATTCAAATTCCATTAAGAATGGGTTTTGTGTCAGGTACTATGAAAAGAGAGCAAAAAAGCATCTTCATATTCTTTTTAAGTTTTATTTTAATTGAAAATAGATTTTCTTTCATGCAGTATATTCTGAATATGATTTCCCTTCCCCCAACTCTTTTTTTCTTGTGGCTTTTTGGCTTTTAAGCATTCCTTGTAGATGCTGAGACTTCAATTTCAATTTTAATCTTTTCCGGTTTGCCTTGAAAGTCCCTACATGTTTTGGCTTTATTCCAGTACATCTACTAAATTCATATTATATTCTATTAGAAACAGATAAGGGACATGTGTCACACAAAATATTATAAGGGTAAGACATATCTGTCATATAGAAGAAAGTTTCGAATGCCAAGAAATATAAATTATTATAATTCATAATGAATAACAAGCAAAAGATCCCCTGTTCTTCACGCCACATTTAGGGCTCTAATCTATACTTGGGGATTCAAGTCCTCCATATGAAAAAATAAAACAATATAAAGCAAAGTAAAGAGCGTTTGTATATCTCCTTCTGTCTTTGTCATTGCAACTTCATGATTACCAGTTTTCTCTTATAGAGTAATTGTCAGTCTCTAATCTATGATAAACCATCTCTGGAATAGCAATTCTGCACAATCAGCATCCAGATAAGTTCTCTTATTTTGTGTTGCTTTATTTAAGGGCATTTTAATATATTACATATTTGTCTATCATCCTTATAAGCCACATGTTGATGGTTGCTTTTTTTTGTCATGGTCAGGAAAAAGTCTGGACTATATTAATACCTATAATAGTGCTTTTCACATAGTTAAGCCCTCAAAAGTAAGTTGAGTAAATGAACGAACAACATCTGTTCATTCTCTTTTATGGGCTTCACATCCCCTGTGCTTAAGATCTACAGTCATAACAATCCTAATTCTGATTAGTGCATTGGACATACATATTACCCAATAAGAAAAATGGCCACATTTAAAGATTTTTGCATACAGTAAAGCTCACCTTCAAAACAACTTGTATTTCATTTTTTTCTTTTTTAATTTGTCTCCTCATGATACTACATTTGAATAAGTAAAATGGTTTTTATTTTGAATACTCTTTTAGATGTTCTAACAGGAGAGTGCAGGTATGCATATACCCCTGACTAGAGAAAGGCCCTCTACTATCTGAGAAGGCTGTCTTCCTGAACTAACCATGTAGCACCAGGAGGCATGTATGCCCATGGAAGGGTTGGGGAGGAATGGAACAAACTTAAAGCCAGTTGGATGAGCTGAATCAACACTAGCAATCAAAGGGTGCAACAGATATTACAGCCAAATCACTGACATCTGATGATTTTGATCTTATCATAGGAACCAGAAACATCACTGTATACAACCCATCATAAAATTTATTTTTTTCTCTTTATTTTTTATTAGATATTCTCTTCATTTACATTTAAAATGCTATCCCAAAAGTCCGCTATATGCCCCCCCATCCTGCTCTCCAACCCACCCAATCCTGCTTCCTGACCCTGGCATTCCCCTGTACTGGGGCATATAATCTTTGCGAGACCAAGGGCCTCTCATCCCAATGATGGCTGACTAAAACATCCTCTGCTACATATACAACTAGAGACACAGCTCTGGGGGTTACTAGTTAGTTCATATTGTTGTTCCTCCTATACGATTGCAGACCCCTTTAGCTCCTTGGGTACTTTCTCTAGCTCCTTCATTGGGGCCCCTGTGTTCCACCCTAATTCTGTGAGCATCCACTTCTGTATTTGCCAGGCACTGGCATAGACTCACAATAGATAGCTATATCAGGGTCCTGTCAGCAAAATCTTGCTAGCATATACAATAGTGTCTGGGTTTGGTGGTTGTTAATGGTATGGATCCAAAAATTTATAACCTTCATCCAGGCTTTGTAGATTTACTGGCATCATTCTTTGTCCTAGTCATAGTAGCATTTTGTAGGCCCAAGTATAACTAACAGGTAAATAAATGATCCCTGTTTTACATTAATTAGGGGACAGTAGAAACTGGAGGCCTTGTCACTCCCTTACAAACACTGTGGTCCACTTTCTCACCTCTAGAGTAGACAGAGTATATGTGAAAAGACTTCTGAAATTATTTCAGTGCTAGGAATTTGGATCCAAGAGTATTCAGTCTGAGCTACCACTTTTTCATTGATAACAACTGCCATAATTACATCCTTGATGCAAAGAACATACCAAGATTACTCTTTTTTCACATTGACAATCAAGAGACTCTTCACACTCTCTGCTCACTCTCTCTGATGCAGTTCAATTATATAAAAGGATGTGCAGTCGGATGTGAGAAGCTCAGAGAGATCTGAATTGCTGTCTTCTTGAGAGGTGTACTCAGCAGAAGTTACATGATTGTAAAGAAGCAATGTGGGAGATGAGGTTTAAGTGGAGGAGGTTGTGTGTTGGATGAACACTCAGAGATGAGATGATGAGAGAAGAGCACTCTATGATTTCTGACAAATAAACAGGATGGATAAGGGTAGCCGACTAAAAGGATGTGTGTGTGTGTGTGTGTGTGTGTGTGTGTGTGTCTGTCTGTCTGTCTGACTGACTGACTGTCTGTCTGTCTATGTGTCTGGGTGTGTTGTTTGTTATATGTGGGTGTGGTATGTCTGCAATACATACTATGTGTATGTATGGCATTATACATATACATACACATATGTGTTCATGCACATGTGTGTTTATATATACAGAGGCCAGAGGTCAACATAAATCACCTTCCTTAGTTCCATTTCACTTTTGAAACAGAGTCTTCCACTGAGCTAGTAGCTCACCAGTTTGCCTAGACTGGCTATACAATGAATTCTATAGATTTGCCCATTTTCCCACATCTCCTTCCCTCAGCATGGGAGTAATAAGGGTTTACTATCAGCCTCAGAATTTTTTGTGGATGCTAAGGATTCAGTTCCCCACAAATTATCCAGCATGCTCTTTGCCAAGTGAATTATCTCTCCAGGCCTCGTACGGGCTTTTATTTAATAAGTAAAACTAAATATGCTGGAATACGTTTAGATTCATGGCAAAGTTTCAAAGACTGCATAGAGACTCTATGCTTCTCAGTAACTTTCCCCTAGTGTTGACAATCATTTATGACTATGACTATGATCAATTTGTAACAAGTAAGAAATTAACACTGGTGAATTATTATTACCTAAGTTATAAGATTTCACTTGGTTTTACGCTCATTTTTTTTTCACTGTTTCCAGGTCTAATCACAAGATGACACATTACATATAGAAGATAGCTTTTTGGTACAATGACCTATCTAATCCAGAAGCCAGGCAAATATGGAGCCTCATCAGAGGGAATTAACTTGTTCTTGTTTTTTTTTTTCCTGACTGTACATGCAATCTGTATTAAATTATGCTTGCAAAAAGATCTTAGCTGAGTATGCAAAGGATACTTTTTAAGAAGGATGACATTCACATGTGGAAATGCATGAGGGAAAAACAAACTAAAATATTAGGTGTCAAATATAAATCAAGAATATAAAAAAAGAATTTGATGGTCATTTTCCAAGAGGTTCCAAAGTCAAGATGTTTCAAAAATTCATCAAGGAAGAAATGACTGAATGCAAGTTTCTAATAAGGGGAATAGGGGGAGTATGCTCATGCATGAAAAAGGTGGTATTCACACACAAAATGATTTCCCTGCCTTCCATTCTATAAAGAAGCGCAACCCTATATTATGAAATAGACATGTAAGAGTTGCTAAATTAATCGACACCAAATTCATGGGATACTACATATTAGGGGATAAGAAATTGCCACTCTGAAGCCCATTCCTTGTCTACTTACTTATGTAAATGGCAGAAACCATTTAGCTACTCCTACTCATTTATATACTATCTATAACTACTTTTGCACGACAAAGACAAAGTTGAATAGTTGAAACTGAGACTACTAATGGATTGCAATGCCTAAAAGATTAACTACCCAGCCCTTTATAGATTTAATTAACAGCTACAAGTATGTAAACCTGGATTGGTTCTGCCAATGGAAGGTATACAATTAGCCAATGTATGCAAATTCAAGAAGTCTGAAACATGACCCCATGCATACTGAATAGTGTGGGGAGCTTCCTGGGGTCTTTGGAGATGTCAGATTATTGAATTTTATTCCTACCGCATATCATATGTCCTAGAACCTCTAATTAAGGATAAATTACCAACCCATGGAAAGGATAACTATTTATCCTATCACAAGACAGGAATTGTTCTTTACTAATTCTCAAAAAGTTCTTTGAAAGGAAAAAGATAACATGAGAAAGAAATGAAGCAAACGAGGAGGTGTCTGACCCTGGAACTCAGGTGAGATTGCTATTTTCTCTCTGGTAACTCTCTAAGGTGGGTCTGCTCAGGAGAGCACAGGCTTCAAAAGCAGCAGAACTTCAGGGACAGGGTCCTATGGGCCTACATCTGCACCCAGGAGGTGGGGATGATCCTCAGCCCTCTGTGCACCTTCACTGCCAGAGGAGAGCTTGCCTCCAGGAAGTGTCGGACCCTGGGACCCAGGTGAGATTGCCATTTTCTCTCCAGTGACTCTGTAAGGGGGGTCCACTCAGAAGAGACCAGGCCACAGAAGCAGCAGAGCAGATGGGACAGGGAGGCTCCTACTGGCCTATATCTACACCCAGGGGGGTGGGGCTGTTACGCAGCACTCTGAACATTGGTCTTGTCAGGAGAGAGCTGGTCTCCCAGGAGTGCTGACACAGGCTTACAGACTCAAAGGAGGAACAAGCTCCAGTCAGAGACAACAAGAATATCTAACACCAAAGATTACCAGATGGTGAAAGGCAAATGCAAGAATCTTACCAACATGAACCAAAAATGCATAGCATCACACAAGTCCCTTCCTGTCCATGCCAGCACTGGGGTTCCTTGCCCAAGGAGTCTCCAGACACACACAAGGATCCCCACAGGATCCCCCACGGGATCTTAAGACCTCTGGTGAGTGGAACACAGCGTCTGCTCCAATCCAATCATGCCAGACCTGAGACTGCTTTACTTAGGGAAGCAGATAACGCTGCCTGATCAGGGGCACAAGTCCCTTCCCATCCACTCCAGCACCTGGGTTCCTTGCCCGCGGAGTCTCCAGACACCCGCAAGGTCCCGCACAAGACCCTTCATGGGATCTTAAGACCTCGGGTGAGTGGAACACAGCGTCTGTTCCAATCCAATCTCGGGGACCTGAGACTGCATTAATTACAGAACCAGAAAACCTGGCATGATCAGGGTTACAAGTCCCTTCCGGTTCACACCAGCACCAGGGTTCCTTGCCTGCAGATTCTGCAGACACACACAAGGACCCCCACAGAATCCCCAACGGGATCTTAAGACCTATGATGAGTGTAACACAATTTCTACCTGAGGCAGGTTCGAAAACCAGATATCTGGGCACCTTCCCTACAAGAGGAGAGCTTGCCTGCAGAGAGTACTCTGACCACTGAAACTAAGGAGAGAGCTAGTCTCCCAGCTCTGCTGATAGAGGCTAACATAATCACCTGAGGAACAAGCTCTAACCAGAGACAACTATAACAACAAGCTCCAGAGATTACCAGATGGCAAAAGGCAAATGTAAGAATCCTACTAACAGAAATCAAGACCACTCAGCATCATCAGAATGCAGGACTACCACCCCACCTAGTTCTGGGCACCCCAACACACCCAAAACGCTAGACCCAGATTTAAAAGCATATCTCATGATGATGGTAGAGGACATCAAGAAAGACTGTAATAACTCACTTAAAGAAATACAGGAGAGACAGCTAAACAGGTAGAAGATCTTAAAGAGGAAACACAAAATCCCTTAAAGAATTGCAGGAAAACACGACCAAACAGGTGATGGAATTAGAATAAAACCATCCAAGACCTAAAAAAGGAAGTAGACACAGTAAAGAAAACCCAAAGTGAGGCAATGCTGGAGATAGAAACCCTAGGAAAGAAATCTGGAAACATAGATGCTAGCATCAGCAACAGAATACAAGAGATGGAAGAGAGAATCTCAGGTGCAGAAGATTCCATAGAGAACATCGGCACAACAATCAAAGAAAATACAAAACACAAAAAGATCCTAACTCAAAACGTCCAGGAAATACAGGACACAATGAGAAGACCAAACCTACAGATAATAGGAGTAGACAAGAATGAAGATTTTCACTTAAAGGACCAGCAAATGTCTTCAACAAAATTCTAGAAGAAAACTTCCCAAACCTAAAGAATGACATGCCCATGAACATACAAGAAGCATACAGAACTCCAAATAGACTAGACCAGAAAAGAAATTCCTCCCAACACATAATAATCAGAACAAAAATGCATTAAATAAAGAGAGAATATCAAAAGCAGTAAGGGAGAAAGGTCAAGTAACATATAAAGGCAGGCCTATCAAAATTACACCAGACTTTTCACCAGAGATTATGAAAGCCAGAAGAGCCTGGACAGATGTTATACACAAACAAAGAGAACACAACTGCTAGCCCAGGCTACTATACCCAGCCAAACTCTCAATTACAATAGATGGAGAAACCAAAGTATTCCACGACAAAACCAAATTCACACATTATCTTTCCACGAATCCAGCCCTTCAAAGGATAATAACAGAAAAAAAAATGCAAGGACGGAAATCACGCCCTAGAAAAAGCAAGAAAGTAATCCCTCAACAAACCAAAAAGAAGACAGCCACAAGAACAGAATGCCAACTCTAACAACAAAAATAAAAGGAAGCAACAATTACTTTTCCTTAATACCTCTTAATATCAATGGACTCAATTCCCCAATAAAGAGACATAGACTAACAGACTGGCTACACAAACAGGACCCAAAATGCTGCTGCTTACAAGAAACCCATCTCAGGGAAAAAGACAGACACTACCTCAGAGTGAAAGGCTGGAAAACAATTTTCCAAGCAAATAGTCTGAAGCAACAAGCTAGAGTAGCCATTCTGGTATTGAATAAAATCGATTTCCAAACCAAAGTTATCAAAAAAGACAAGGAGGGACACTTCATATACATCAAAGATAAAATCCTCCAAGAGGAACTCTCAATTCTGAATATTTCTACTACAAATGCAAGGGCAGCCACATTCATTAAAGAAACTTTAGTAAAGCTCAAAACACACATTGCACCTCACACAATAATGATGGAAGGCTTCAACACAGCACTTTCATCAATGGACAGATTGTGGAAACAGAAACTAAACAGGGACACAGTGAAACTAATACAAGTGATGAAACAAATGAACTTAACAGATATCTACAGAACATTTTATCCTAAAACAAAATGATATACCTTCTTCTCAGCACCTCATGGGACCTTCTCCAAAATTGAACATATAATTGGTCACAAAACAGGCCTCAACACATACAAAAAATACTGAAATTATCCCATGCATCCTATCAGACAACCATGGACTAAGGCGGATCTTCAATAACAACATAAATAATGGAAAGTCAACAATCACGTGGAAACTAAACAACACTCTTCTCAATGATAACTTGGTCAAGGAAGGAATAAAGAAAGAAATTAAAGACATTTTAGAGTTTAGTGAAAATGAAACCACAACATACCCAAACATATGGGACACAATGAAAGCATTTCTAACAGGGAAACTCATAACTCTGAGTGCCTCCAAAAAAAAAAAAAAAACTAGAGAGAGCACACACGAGCGGATTGACAACACATCTAAAAGCTCTAGAACAAAAGGAATCAAATTCATCCAAGAGGAGTAGATACCAGGAAATAATCAAACTCAGGGGCAAAATCAACCAAGTGGAAACAACAAGAAGAACTATTCAAAGAATCAACCAAACGAGGAGCTGGTTCTTTGAGAAATCAACAAGATAGATAAACCCTTAGCTAGACTCACCAGAGAGCACAAGGAAAGCATCCTAATTTAAAAAATCAGAAATGAAAAGGAAGACATAACAACAGATTCTTAAGAAATCATTGCACCTCATACAATAATAGTGGGAGACTTCAACACACCACTTTCACCAATGGACAGATCATGGAAACAGAAACTAAACAGGGACACAGTGAAACTAACAGAAGTTATGGATCAAATGGATCTGGCAGATATCTACAGAACATTTTACCCTAAAACAAAAGGATATACCTTCTTCTCAGCACCTCATGGTACCTTCTCCAAAATTGACCACGTAATTGGGCACAAAACAGGACTCAACAGATACAAAAACATTGAAATTGTCCCATGCATCCTATCAGATCACCATGGACTAAGGCTGATCTTCAATAACAAAATAAATAATAGAAAGCCAACCTGCACGTGGAAACTGAACAACACTCTTCTCAATGATACCTTGGTCAAGGAAGGAATAAAGAAAGAAATTAAGGACTTTTTAGAGTTCAATGAAAATGAAGCCACAACATACCCAAACTTATGGGACGCAATGAAAGCATTTCTAAGAGGAAAACTCATAGCTCTGAGTGCCTCCAAAAGGAAACTAGAAAGAGCACACATTAGCAGCTTGACAACACACCTAAAAGCACTAGAACAAAAGGAAGCAAATTCACCCAAGAGGAGTAGACGGCAGGAAATAATCAAACTCAGGGGTGAAATCAACCAAGTGGAAACAAGAAAAACCATTCAAAGAATCAACCAATCAAGGAGCTGGTTCTTTGAGAAAATCAACAAGATAGATAAACCCTTAGCCAGACTCACTAGAGGGCACAGGGAAAGCATCCTAATTAACAAAATCAGAAATGAAAAAGGAGACATAACAACAGATCCTGAAGACATCCAAAACACCATCAGATCCTTCTACCAAAGGCTATACTCAACAAAACTGGAGAACCTGGATGAAATGGAGAAGTTCCTAGACAGATACCAGGTACCAAAGTTGAATCAAGATCAGGTTAATGATCTAAACAGCCCTATATCCCCCAAAGAAATAGAAGCAGTCATTAATAGTCTCCCAACTAAAAAAAGCCCAGGACCAGATGGGTTTAGTGCAGAGTTCTATCAGACCTTCAAAGAAGATCTAATCCCAGTTCTTCACAAACTATTCCACAAAATAGAAACAGAAGGTACTCTACCCAACTCATTCTATGAAGCCACAATTACTCTGATACCTAAACCACAAAAAGACCCAACAAAGATAGAAAACTTCAGACCAATATCCCTTATGAATATTGATGCAAAAATCCTCAATAAAATTCTTGCTAACCGAATCCAAGAACACATCAAAACAATCATCCATCCTGACCAAGTAGGTTTCATCCCAGGGATGCAGGGATGGTTCAATATACGGAAATCCATCAACGTAATCCAGTATATAAACAAACTCAAAGACAAAAACCACATGGTCATCTCGTTAGATGCGGAAAAAGCATTTGACAAGATCCAACACCCATTCATGATAAAAGTCTTGGAAAGATCAGGAATTCAAGGCCCATACCTAAACATGATAAAAGCAATCTACAGCAAACCAGTAGCCAACATCAAAGTAAATGGTCAGAAGCTTGAAGCAATCCCTCTAAAATCAGGGACTAGACAAGGCTGTCCACTTTCTCCATACCTATTCAACATTGTACTTGAAGTCCTAGCCAGAGCAATTCGACAACAAAAGGAGATCAAAGGGATACAAATTGGAAAAGATGAAGTCAAAATATCACTTTTTGCAGATGATATGATAGTATATATAAGCGACCCTAAAAATTCCACCAGAGAACTCCTAAGCCTGATAAACAGCTTCGGTGAAGTAGCTGGATATAAAATTAACTCAAACAAATCAATGGCCTTTCTCTACACAAAGAATAAACAGGCTGAGAAAGAAATTAGGGAAACAACACCCTTCTCAATAGTCACAAATAATATAAAATATCTTGGCGTGACTCTAACTAAGGAAGTGAAAGATCTGTATAATAAAAACTTCAAGTCTCTGAAGAAAGAAATTATAGAAGATCTCAGAAGATGGAAAGATCTCCCATGCTCATGGATTGGCAGGATCAACATTGTAAAAATGGCTATCTTGCCAAAAGCAATCTACAGATTCAATGCAATCCCCATCAAAATTCCAAATGAATTCTTCAACGAATTAGAAAGTGCAATCTGCAAATTCATCTGGAATAACAAAAAACCTAGGATAGCAAAAACTCTTCTCAAGGATAAAAGAACCTCTGGTGGAATCACCATGCCGGACCTAAAGCTCTACTACAGAGCAATTGTGATAAAAACTGCATGGTACTGGTATAGTGACAGACAAATAGACCAATGGAATAGAATTGAAGACCCAGAAATGAACCCACACACCTACGGTCACTTGATCTTCGACAAGGGAGCTAAAAACATCCAGTGGAAGAAAGACAGCATTTTCAACAAATGGTGCTGGCACAACTGGTTGTTAACATGTAGAAGAATGCGAATCGATCCATTCCTATCTCCTTGTACTAAGGTCAAGTCTAAGTGGATCAAGGAACTTCACATAAAACCAGAGACACTGAAACTTATAGAGGAGAAAGTGGGGAAAAGCCTTGAAGATATGGGCACAGGGGAAAAATTCCTGAATAGAACAGTAATGGCTTGTGCTGTAAGATCGAGAATTGACAAGTGGGACCTCATGAAACTACAAAGCTTCTGCAAGGCTAAAGACACCATCAATAAGACAAAAAAACCACCAACAGATTGGGAAAGGATCTTCACCTATCCTAAATCAGATAAGGGACTAATATCCAATATATATAAAGAACTCAAGAAGGTGGACTCCAGAAAGTCAAATAACCCCATTAAAAAATGGGGCTCAGAACTGAACAAAGAATTCTCGCCTGAGGAATACCGAATGGCAGAGAAACACCTGAAAAAATGTTCAACATCCTTAATCATCAGGGAAATGCAAATCAAAACAACCCTGAGATTCCACCTCACACCAGTCAGAATGGCTAAGATCAAAAATTCAGGTGACAGCAGTTGCTGGCGAGGATGTGGAGAAAGAGGAACACTCCTCCATTGTTGGTGGGATTGCAAGCTTGTACAACCACTCTGGAAATCAGTCTGGCGGTTCCTCAGAAAATTGGACATAGTACTACCGGAGGATCCAGCAATACCTCTCCTGGGCATATATCCAGAAGATGTCCCAACCGGTAAAAAGGACACATGTTCCACTATGTTCATAGCAGCCCTATTTATAATAGCCAGAAGCTGGAAAGAACCCAGATGTCCCTCAACAGAGGAATGGATACAGAAATTATGGTACATTTACACAATGGAGTACTACTCAGCTATTAAAAAGAATGAATTTATGAAATTCCTAGCCAAATGGATGGACCTGGAGGGCATCATCTTGAGTGAAGTAACACAATCACAAAAGAACTCACACAATATGTATTCACTGATAAGTGGATATTAGCCCAAAACTTAGGATACCCAAGATTTAAGATACAATTTGCTAAACGCATGAAACTCAAGAAGAATGAAGACCAAAGTGTGGACACTGTGCACCTTCTCAGAATTGGGAACAAAACACCCAGGGAAGGAGTTACAGAGACAAAGTTCGTAGCGGTGATGAAAGGATGGACCATTTAGAGACTGCCGTATCCAGGGATCCATCCCATAATCAACTTCTAAACGCTGACACCATTGCATACACTAGCAAGATTTTGCTGAAAGGACCCAAATATAGCTGTCTCTTGTGAGACGATGCTGGGGCCTAGCAAACACAGGAGTGGATGTTCACAGTCAGCTATTGGATGTATCACAGGGCTCCCAATGGAGAAGCTAGAGTAAGTACCCAAGGAGCTAAAGGGATCTGCAACCCTATTGTTGGAACAACATGATGTACTAACTAGAACCCCGGAGCTCTTGTCTCTAGCTGCATATGTATCGAAAGATGGCCTAGTCAGCCATCAATGGAAAGAGAGGCCCATTGGACTTGCAAACTTTATATGCCCCAATATAGGGGAATGCCAGGGCCAAAAGAATGGGAATGGGTGGGTAGGGAAGTGGGGGGCGCTATGGGGGACTTTTGGGATAGTATTGGAAATGTAATTGAGGAAAATATGTAATAAAAATATAAAAAAAAAAAAAAGATTAAAAGAAAAAAAAAGAAAAAAAAAAAAAAAAAAAAAGAAATCCAAAGCACCATCAGATCATTCTACAAAAGGCTATACTCAAAAAAAAAAAAAAAAAAAAAAAAAAAAACTGGAAAACCTGGATGAAATGGACAAATTTCTAGACAGATACCAGGTACCAAAGTTAAATCAGGATCGAGATAATGATCTAAACAGTCCCATATCCCCAAAAGAAATAGAAGCAGTCATTAATACTCTCCCAGCCAAAAAAAGCCCAGGACCAGATGGGTTTAGTGAAGAGTTCTATCAGACCTTCAAAGAAGATCTAATCCCAGTTCTTCACAAACTATTCCACAAAATAGAAACAAAAGGTACTCTACCCAACTCATTCTATGAAGCCACAATTACTCTGATACCTAAACCACAAAAAGACCCAACAAAGATAGAAAACTTCAGACCAATATCCCTTATGAATATTGATGCAAAAATCCTCAATAAAGTTCTTGCTAACCGAATCCAAGAACACATCAAAACAATCATCCATCCTGACCAAGTAGGTTTCATCCCAGGGATGCAGGGATGGTTCAATATACGGAAATCCATCAACGTAATCCAGTATATAAACAAACTCAAAGACAAAATCCACATGGTCATCTCTTTAGATGCGGAAAAAGCATTTGACAAGATCCAACACCCATTCATGATAAAAGTCTTGGAAAGATCAGGAATTCAAGGCCCATACCTAAACATGATAAAAGCAATCTACAGCAAACCAGTAGCCAACATCAAAGGAAATGGTGAGAAGCTTGAAGCAATCCCTCTAAAATCAGGGACTAGACAAGGCTGTCCACTTTCTCCATACATATTCAACATTGTACTTGAAGTCCTAGCCAGAGCAATTCGACAACAAAAGGAGATCAAAGGGATACAAATTGGAAAAGATGAAGTCAAAATATCACTTTTTGCAGATGATATGATAGTATATATAAGTGACCCTAAAAATTCCACCAGAGAACTCCTAAGCCTGATAAACAGCTTCGGTGAAGTAGCTGGATATAAAATTAACTCAAACAAATCAATGGCCTTTCTCTACACAAAGAATAAACAGGCTGAGAAAGAAATTAGGGAAACAACACCCTTCTCAATAGTCACAAATAATATAAAATATCTTGGCGTGACTCTAACTAAGGAAGTGAAAGATCTGTATAATAAAAACTTCAAGTCTCTGAAGAAAGAAATTATAGAAGATCTCAGAAGATGGAAAGATCTCCCATGCTCATGGATTGGCAGGATCAACATTGTAAAAATGGCTATCTTGCCAAAAAGCAATCTACAGATTCAATGCAATCCCCATCAAAATTCCAACTCAATTCTTCAACGAATTAGAAAGTGCAATCTGCAAATTCATCTGGAATAACAAAAAACCTAGGATAGCAAAAACTCTTCTCAAGGATAAAAGAACCTCTGGTGGAATCACCATGCCGGACCTAAAGCTTTACTACAGAGCAATTGTGATAAAAACTGCGTGGTACTGGTATAGTGACAGACAAGTAGACCAATGGAATAGAATTGAAGACCCAGAAATGAACCCACACACCTATGGTCACTTGATCTTCAATAAGGGAGCTAAAAACATCCAGTGGAAGAAAGACAGCATTTTCAACAAATGGTGCTGGCACAACTGGTTGTTAACATGTAGAAGAATGTGAATCGATCCATTCCTATCTCCTTGTACTAAGGTCAAGTCTAAGTGGATCAAGGAACTACACATAAAACCAGAGACACTGAAACTTATAGAGGAGAAAGTGGGGAAAAGCCTTGAAGATATGGGCACAGGGGAAAAATTCCTGAATAGAACAGTAATGGCTTGTGCGGTAAGATCGAGAATTGACAAGTGGGACCTCATGAAACTGCAAAGCTTCTGCAAGGCTAAAGACACCATCAATAAGACAAAAAAACCACCAACAGATTGGGAAAGGATCTTCACCTATCCTAAATCAGATAAGGGACTAATATCCAATATATATAAAGAACTCAAGAAGGTGGACTCCAGAAAGTCAAATAACCCCATTAAAAAATGGGGCTCAGAACTGAACAAAGAATTCTCACCTGAGGAATACCGAATGGCAGAGAAGCACCTGAAAAAATGTTCAACATCCTTAATCATCAGGGAAATGCAAATCAAAACAACCCTGAGATTCCACCTCACACCAGTCAGAATGGCTAAGATCAAAAATTCACGTGACATCAGATGCTGGAGAGGATGTGGAGAAAGAGGAATACTCCTCCATTGTTGGTGGGATTGCAAGCTTGTACGACCACTCTGGAAATCAGTCTGGCGGTTCCTCAGAAAATTGGACATAGTACTACCGGAGGATCCAGCAATACCTCTCCTGGGCATATATCCAGAAGATGTCCCAACCGGTAAAAAGGACACATGCTCCACTATGTTCATAGCAACCCTATTTATAATAGCCAGAAGCTGGAAAGAACCCAGATGTCCCTCAACAGAAGAATGGATACAAAAACTGCTATATATTTGCACAATGGAGTACTACTCAGCTATTAAAAAGAATGAATTTATGAAATTCCTAGCCAAATGGATGGACCTGGAGGGCATCATCTTGAGTGAAGTAACACAATCACAAAAGAACTCACACAATATGTATTCACTGATAAGTGGATATTAGCCCAAAACTTAGGATACCCAAGATATAAGATACAATTTACTAAACGCATGAAACTCAAGAAGAATGAAGACCAAAGTGTGGACACTGTGCCCCTTCTTAGAATTGGGAACAAAACACCCAGGGAAGGAGTTACAGAGACAAAGTTCGTAGCTGTGATGAAAGGATGGACCATTTAGAGACTGCCGTATCCAGGGATCCATCCCATAAGCAGCTTCTAAACGCTGACACCATTGCATATACTAGCAAGATTTTGCTGAAAGGACCCAAATATAGCTGTCTCTTGTGAGACGATGCCGGGACCTAGCAAACACAGGAGTGGATGTTCACAGTCAGCTATTGGATGTATCACAGGGCTCCCAATGGAGAAGCTAGAGAAAGTACCCAAGGAGCTAAAGGGATCTGCAACCCTATTGTCGGAACAACATGATGTACTAACCAGAACCCCGGAGCTCTTGTCTCTATCTGCATATGTATCGAAAGATGGCCTAGTCGGCCATCACTGAAAAGAGAGGACCATTGGACTTGCAAACTTTATACGCCCCAATATAGGGGAATGCCAGGGCCAAAAGAATGGGAATGGGTGTGTAGGGAAGTGGGGGGCGCTATGGGGGACTTTTGGGATAGCATTGGAAATGTAACTGAGGAAAATATGTAATAAAAATATTAAAAATTTAAAAAAATCAGAAATGAAAAGGGAGACATAACAACAGATTCTTAAGAAATCCAAAACACCATCAGATCATTCTACAAAAGGCTATACTCAAAAAAAAAAAAAAAACTGGAAAACCTGGATGAAATGGACAAATTTCTAGACAGATACCAGGTACCAAAGTTAAATCAGGATCAAGATAATGATCTAAACAGTCCCATATCCCCTAAAGAAATAGAAGCAGTCATTAATACTCTCCCAGCCAAAAAAAGCCCAGGACCAGTGCAGAGTTCTATCAGACCTGCAAAGAAGAACTAATTCCAGTTCTGCACAAACTATTCCACAAAATAGAAGTAGAAGGAACTCTACCCAACTCATTCTATGAAACCACAATTACTCTGATACCTAAACCACAGAAAGATCCAACAAAGATAGAGAACTTCAGACCAATTTCCCTTATGAATATCAATGGGAAAATACTCAATAAAATTCTCGCTAACCGAATCCAAGAACACATCAAAACAATCATCCATCCTGACCAAGTAGTTTTTATACCAGGGATGCAGGGATGGTTTAATATATGGAAATCCATCAATGTAATCCATTATATAAACAAACTCAAAGACAAAAACCAGATGATCATCTCCTCAGACACGGAAAAAGCATTCAACAAGATCCAACACCCATTCATGATAAAAGTCTTGGAAGATCAGGAATTCAAGGCCTATATTTAAACATGATAAAAGCAATCTACATCAAACAAGTAGCCAACATCAAAGTAAATGGTGAGAAGCTGGAAGCAATCCCACTAAAATCAGGGACTAGACAAGGCTGACCACTTTCTCCCTACCTATTCAATATAGTACTTGTAGTCCTAGCCAGAGAAATTCGACAACAAAAGGAGATCAAGGGGATACAAATTGGAAAGGAAGAAGTCAAAATATCACTTTTTGCAGATGATATGATAGTATATATAACTGACCCTAAAAATTCCACCAGAGAACTCCTAAACCTGATAAACAGCTTCGGTGAAGTAGCTGGATATAAAATTAGCTCAAACAATTCAATGGCCTTTCTCTACACAAAGAATAAACAGGCTGAGAAAGAAATTAGGGAAACAACATGCTTCTCAATAGTCACAAATAATATAAAATATCTTGGCATGACTCTAACTAAGGAAGTAAAAGTAAAAATAAAATTGCCTGGTATTGGTACAGTGACAGACAGGTAGATCAATGGAATAGAATTGAAGACCCAGAAATGAATCCAGATACCTATGGTCACTTGATCATTTACAAGGGAGCTAAAACCATCCAGTGGAAAAAAGACAACTTTTCCAACAAATGGTGCTGGAACAACCGGTGGTTACCATGTAGAAGAATACGAATCAATCCATTCCTATCTACTTGTACTTAGGTCAAATCTAAGTGGATCCAGGAACTCCACGTAAAACCAGAGACACTGAAACTTATAGTGGAGAAAGTGGGGAAAAGCCTCAAAGTTATGGGCAGTGGGGAAAAATTCTTGAATATAACAGCAATGGCTTGTACTGTAGGATCGAGAATTGACAAATGGGACCTCATGAACCTGCAAAGCTTCTGCAAGGCAAAAGACACCATCAATAAGACAAAAAGACCACCAACTGATTGGGAAAGGATCTTTACGTATCTTAAATCAGATAGGAGACTAATATCCAATATATATAAAAAACTCAAGAAGGTATACTCCAGAAAATTGAATAACCCCATTAAAAAGAGGGGCTCAGAGCTAAACAAAGAATTCTCACCTGAGGAATACCGAATGGATGAGAAGCACCTGAAAAAATGTTCAGAATCCTTAATCATCAGAGAAATGCAAATCAAAACAACCCTGAGATTCCATCTCACACCAGTCAGAATGGCTAAGATCAAAAATTCACGTGACAGCAGATGCTGGCGAGGATTTGGAGAAAGAGGAACACTCCCCCCTTGTTGGTGGGATTGCAAGCTTGTACAACCACTCTGGAAATCAGTCTGGTGGTTCCTCAGAAAATTGGACATAGTACTACTGGGGGATCCCGCAATACCTCTTCTGGACATATATCCAGAAGATGTTCCAACTGGTAAGAAAGACACATGCTCCACTATGTTCACAGCAGCCTTATTTATAATAGCCAGAAGCTGGAAAGAACCCAGATGCCCCTCAACAGAGGAATGGATACAAAAACTGCTATATATTTGCACAATGGAGTACTACTCAGCTATTAAAAGGAATGAATTTATGAAATTTTTATGCAAATGGTTGGACTTGGAGGGCATCATCCTGAGTGAGGTTAACACAATCACAAAAGAACTCAAATGATATATACTCACTG
The DNA here is from genome assembly GCF_978045245.1 of Mus caroli. Lineage (NCBI taxonomy): Eukaryota > Metazoa > Chordata > Mammalia > Rodentia > Muridae > Mus > Mus caroli. The sequence continues at coordinate 25,288,935 of NW_028227260.1, forward strand.
ATAAGTGGATATTAGCCCAGAAACTTAGTATACCCGAGATATAAGATACAATCTGCAAAACACATGAAACTCAAGAAGAACGAAGACCAAAGTGTGGACACTTTGCCCCTTCTTAGAATTGGGAACAATCACCCATGGAAGGAGTTACAGAGACAAAGTTTGGAGCTGAGACAAAGGATGGGCCATCTAGAGACTGCCATATCCAGGGATCCATCCCATAATCAGCCTCAAAATGCTGACACCATTGCATATACTAGCACGATTTTGCTGAAAGTACCCTGATATAGCTGTCTCTTGTGAGACTATGCCGGGGCCTAGCAAACACAGAAGTGGATGCTCACAGTCAGTTATTGGATGGATCACAGGGCCCCCAATGGAGGAGCTAGAGAAAGTATCCAAGGAGCTAAAGAGATCTGCAACCCTGTAGGTGCAACAAAATTATGAACTAACCAGTACCCCGGAGCTCTTGACTCTAGCTGCATAAGTTTCAAAAGATGGCCTAGTCGGCCATCACTGGAAAGAGAGGCCCATTGGACATGCAAACTTTATATGCCCCAGTACTGGGGAATGCCAGGGCCAAAAAGTGGGAATGGGTCGGTATGGGAGTCGGGGGGAGGGTATGGGGGACTTTTTGGGATAGGGTTGGAAATGTAATTGAGGAAAATAAGTAATAAAAATATTAAAAAAAATAAAAATAAAAAATAAATAAAAGAAATTGCATGAAAGAAAAACAACAACAACAACAAAAAAAAAATGCTTAGCATCATCAGAACAAAGTAATCCCAACACAGTGAGTCTTGAATACCCCCAACACACTGGAAAAGCAAGATTCAGATATAAAATCACATCTCATGATTTTAGAAGACTTTAAGCAGGACATTAATTACTCCCCTAGAGAAATACAGAAGAATACAGCTAAACAGATAGAAGCCTTTAAAGAGAAAACACAAAAATCGCATAAAGAATTACAGGAGAACACAAGTAAACATGTAGAAGCCCATTAAAGAAGGAACACAAAAATCCCTTAAAGAATTATAGGAAAACACAACCAAAAAGTGAAGGAATTGAACAAAACCATCCAGGATCTAAAAATGGAAGTAGATACAATAAAGAAATCACAAAGGGAGACAACTCTGGAGATAGAAATCCTGGGAAAGAAATCAGGAGTCATAGATGCAAGCATCACCAATAGAATATAAGAGATGGAAGAGAGAATCTCACATGCAGAAGATTCCATAGAACACAATGAAACAACAATTAAAGAAAATGCAAAATATAAAAAGATCCTAACTCAAAACATCCAGGGAATCCAGGACACAATGAGAAAACCAAACCTAAGGATAATAGGTATAGATGACAATGAAGACTTTCAACTTAAAGGGCCAGTAAATATATTCAACAAAATTATAGAAGAAAACTTCCCTAACCTAAAGAAAAAGATTCCCATGAACATACAAGAAGCCTATAGAACTCCAAATAGACTGGACCAGAAAAGAAAATCCTTCCTAACACATAAAAATAAAAACAACAAATGCACTAAACAAAGGTAGAATATTAAAATCAGTAAGAGGAAAATGTCAAGTAATATATAAAGGCAGACCTATTAGAATTACACCAAACTTCTCAACAGAGACTATGAAAGCCAGAAGAACACGGACAAATGTCATGTAGCCCATAAGAGAACACAAATGCCATCCCAGGCTACTATACCCAACAAAACTCTCAATTACCATATATGGAGAAAACAAAGTATTCCATGACAAAACCAAATTCACACAATATCTTTCCATTAATCCAGCCTTACTAAGGACAATAGATGGAAAACACCAATACAAGGAAGGAAACTTCACCCTAGAAAAAAATGAGACAATAATCTTTAAACAAACTTAAAAGAAGATAGCCACACAAACATAAATCCATGTCTAACAACAAAAATAACAGGATATAACAATCACTTTTCTTTAATATCTCATATCATCAATGGACTCAATTTCCCAATAAAAAGGCATAGACTAACAGACTGGACACATAAACAGGATCCAACATTTTGCTGGATACAGGAAACCCACCTCGGGGAAAAAGACAGATACTACCTCATAGTAAAAGACTGGATAATAATTTTCCAAACAAATGGTCCCAAGAAACATGCTGGAATAGCCATTCTAATATCGAATATAATCAACTTTCAACCTAAAGTTATCAAAAAAGAAAGGGAGAGACACTTCATACTCATGAAAGTTACAATCTACCAAGATGAACTCTCAATTCTGAACATTTTTGCTCGAAATGCAAGGGCATTCACATTCATTAAAGAAATCTTAGTAACGCTAAAAACACACATTGCAATGCACACTATAATAGTGGGAGATTTCAACACCCCACTCTCATCAATGGATAGATCCTGGAGACAGAAACTAAACAAAGATTCGGTGAAACTAACAGAAGTTATGAAACAAAAGTATTTAACTGATATCTATAAAACATTTTGTCCTAAAACAAAAGGATACCTTCTTCTCAGCACCTCATGTTACCTTCTCCAAAACTGACGATATTGGTCACAAAACAGGCCTCAACAGATACAGTGGCCTTTCTCTACACAAATGCTAAATGGACTGAGAAAGAAATTAGGGAAACAACACCCTTCACAATAGTCACAAATAGTATATAATACCTTGGTGTGACTCTAACTAAGGAAGCGAAAGATCAGTATGATACGAACTTCAAGTCTCTGAAGAAAGAAATTGAAGAACATCTTAGAAGATGGAAAGATCTCCCATGCTAATGGATTGGCAGGATTAATATAGTCGAAATGGCTATCCTGCCGAAAGCAATCTACAGATTCAATACAATCCTCATCAAAATTCCAACTCAATTCTTCACAGAGTTAGAAAGGGCAATTTGTAAATTCATCTGGAATAATAAAAAACCTAGGATAGCAAACACTGTTCTCAACAATAAAAGAAACTGGTGGAATCACTAATCCTGACCTCAAGCTGTACTACAGAGCAATTGTGATAAAAACGCATGTTACTTGTACAAAGACAAACAGGTAGATCAATGGAATAGAAATTAAGATCCAGAAAAGAACCCACACACCTATGGTCACTTCATATTTGGCAAAGGAGCTAAAACTATACAGTTGAAAAAGACAGCATTTTCAACAAATGGTGCTGGCTGAACTGGCCCTTATCATGTACAAGAATGTGAATTGATCCATTCTTATCTCCATGTACAAAACTCAAGTCAAAGTGGATCAAGGAACTCCACATACAACCAGAGACACTGAACCTTATAGAGGAGAAAGTGGGAAAGAGCCTTGAAGATATAGGCACAGGGGAAAAATTCCTGAACAGAACACCAATGGCTTATGCTGTAAGATCAAGAATTAAAAATGGGACCTCATAAATTGCAAAGCTTCTTTGAGGCAAATGACACTGTCAATGAGACAAAAAGGCAACCAACAGATTGGGAAAAGATCTTTACCAATCCTAAATCTGTTAGAGGGCTAACATCCAATATATACAAAAAACTCAAGAAGTTAGACTCCAGGAAACCAAATAACCCCATTATAAAATGTGGTACAGAGTTAAACAAAGAATTCTCAACTAAGGAATACAAAATGGCTGAGATACACCTAAAAAATATTCAACACCCTTACTCACCAGAGAAATGCAAATCAAAACAACCCTGAGATTCTACCTCACACAATTCAAAAAAGCTAAGATCAGAAACTCGGGTGACAACAGATGCTGGCGAGGATGTAGAGAAAGAGGACACTCCTCCATTGTTGGTGGGATTGCAAGCTGGTACAACCACTCTGGAAATCAGTCTGGCGGTTCCTCAGAAAATTGGACATAGTACTAGTGGAAAATCTATAAATCCCACTCCTTGGCATATATCCAGAAGATGTCCCAACTTGTAATAAGGACACATGCTCCATTATGTCCATAGCCTTATTATAAATAAGGCTATTTATAATAGCCAGAAGCCAGAAAGAACCCACATGTCCCTCAACGGAGGAATGGATATAGATAATGTGGTACATTTACACAATGGAGTACTGCTCAGCTATTAAAAACAAACAATGAATTTATGAAATTCTTAGACAAATGGATAGATCTGGAGGATATCATTCTAAGTGAGGGAACCCAATCACAAAAGAAGTCACTTGATATAAACTCACTGATAAGTGGATATTAGCTCAGAAGCTCAGAACACCTAAGATAGAACTTGTAAAACACATTAAACTAAAGAAGAAAGAAGACCAAAGTGTGGATACTTCCATTCTTCTTAGAAAGGGGAACAAAATAACCATAGAAGTAGTTACAGAGACAAATTTCAGAGCAGAGACTGAAGGAATGATCATACAGAGACTGCCCCACCTGGGGATCCATCCAATAAACAACCACCAAAACCAGACACTATTGGGGAAGCCAACAAGATTTTGCTGACAGGAGCCTGATATAGCTGTCTCCTGAGATGCTCTACCAGTGCTTGGAAAATACAGAAGTGGATTCTCACAGTCATCCATTGGACAGGCACGGGGTATCCAATGAAGGAGCTAGAGAAAGTACCCATGGAACTGAATATGTTTGCAGCCCCACAGGAGGAACAATATGAACTAACCAGTACCCACAGAGCTCCTTGGGACTAAACCACCAATCAAAGAAAACATATGGTGGGACTCATGGCTTTAGCTGCATATGTAGCAGAGGGTGGTCATCAGTGTGAGGAGATGCCCTTGGTCCAGTGAAGGTTATTTGCCCCAGTATAGGGGAATGTCAGGGCCAGGAAGCTGGATTGGGTGGGTGGGGGAGCAGCAGGAGGTGGGGGGAGGGGTTAGAGGATTTTCAGAGGGCAAACTAGGAAAAGGGGATAACATTTGAAATATAAATAAAGAAAATAGCTAATAAAAATTGATAATAAAAAAAGAAATGAAGCAAACACAACTTATTTAGATATTTGTGTACTTTTGCCAAGATCAAGTCCTCCTTATGCTACAGACTAGTCTATTATTAGATGACATTACATGATAGTTTGTATCACCTAATTATTGAATACTTAGCATATGCATGGTCCACGTGTTTACAAATAGGAGATATAAGTATGTTTTAAGTGAAAATGAAAAGACATGCATTCAACTACCTACAATAAAAGTACAGTGTGGGAAGTACCCATAACCTATAAATACATCTGTATAGACCCAATATCCTCTCACTCTCAAGATGGCTCTTCATCTCTTCTTTCTACAGCATCCTTTCAGACTTTTCCACTGTGACATTATGTAACCTCCTTTCCAGGGCAAGCAAACCCTTCAAAATACTTAAAACCATTTTCCACAGTAGCATTTTGCTTAACTGAATGATGCCTTTAAAAGGACCCTGTTTCCCTTCCAGCTCTCTTAAAAGCAGGCTGCTCACTCTCTTATACTTCAAAAACATTACCACTTCCATTAGTTGGTTTTATTTTTTCCATTTTACTGATGAGAAAACTAATGTTTACAAAGGCCAAAGTAACTTGGTTGCACAGCTGATGGATGGCAGGACTTGGATGGGGACACATGGAAATGATCACAGTAGATTCTTTCTCATCATGCTAGGCAGCCTTTTAGAACTTCTATGAGCTTCCATTACCATTTACTGCTAAACTGCAGACAATCAATGAACAGTGCTTTAAAAAATATATCTTTAGGATTAGCTACTTAGAAAACCTGACACAATGGAACGATAAAGAGACATTTCCCCGGCTCATCTGATGGTCTCTAACCTATCTACTCGTCTCTCATAAAGGAAAGATATTGCCTAAAGAAATTTAATTATAGCCTTTAGTTGAGTTCTTAATTTACTATGACAACTGTAAGAAGCCAGGCACAAGTTCGATTCAAAATAAATCAAAGGATATATAACTGGAAGAATTAAATGGGATGTATTTAGGTGGATTCTCTTAACCAGAAGTGTTTTCAAATCATTCTTCTCTGGCACTCTGGTATACTGTAAATGAGTTAATATGTAGAGGATATGTTATTATTTCTTCAGACACAGGTTCTAGTGCTCATCTTTTTCTATTAGGGGTCCATAGAAATTTTATCTACAAATATTATAGTTTCCATACAGAGTTAAGCATTGATACTGAAGATACCTAGGCTAATATCCCAACTAGCAAAGACACCATGTCCTATGTACAGCATACAATTCCTTTGCTCCTAGTCTGCTGCTATGTTAAAAGATCGGAGTGTTTTTCAAAGCATTTGAAAATGTAGATTATTTGTTATTTTAATTTTGCTGTGACAAAATAGCTCATGCACAGCAACATAAGGAACATAGAATTCATTTAAGTTCTTAGTTTAAATGGGAATACAAGTCAGGTGCTGTGGTACACACCAGTATTCCTAGGAATAGGAAGGTGGACACAGGAGAGTCTGGAGTTCAAAGTCATTCACACCCATATACTTCAAGGTTAGTATGGACAACAGAATGAGACCCTGTTTAAAATTACAATAATCATAATAAGGGAATACACTCTATCATGGTAGAAAGACCGTTATCAAGTCTTATATATGATGACCAGGGATCTGGTCACATGTCTAGGGGCAAGAAGCAGAGAGAAATAAATGCAGTTGTTTAATTAACTTCCTCCATTTACCCTTTGTATTCAGTCTGGAACCCAATCTCATGATATTGTACTATTCACATCCAAAATGGTTTTTCCACACTCAATTAAATCTCTCTGAAAATACTATTTTCCACACGCCCAGAGGATGTGTCTCTTAGGTGGTTCTAAATACGGTAAAGTGCACAATGAAGGTTAACTACCAAAATAGGTTATGAAGAAAAATGTGAAATCATTAGGATATTGCCTAATGTGAAATCATAGAATCACTATTCACCCAAAATGACATAATCTGATGGGCACATAAGGTAAACTGCTACCTAGTCTTTTAAAACAATTATTCTCTCTTGGCAAGCACTTTGCTCAGCTTGCAAGGGAGATGAGTAAGCAGAAATTAGCATAATGGCAAATAAGTGAATATTTCTGCAGTCTCTGTCAGTCAGATCATCCCTTATTAGGTACAGATGGATATTTTTTGGATTCTTCAAATGAAGTAATGGGAACATATACAGTCTTAGAAGGCTCTACACTAAATGTTGACAGTGTTTGTCCCCTGTGCTTCTGTGTCTGTTTATTTTAATATTGAGTGTGCATTTGTCCTATACTAAAAATAACAATGAAGGTATTCCCATTTTTGGAAAATAGGTACATGATGCAACTGCTATTTGTTCTGTAGGAGCAGGAGAGACTTCACAGGTAGAAAATACCATCACAAAAATAAAGCACAAATGTTCCATTAAATACTTCAAAGTAACATTTGAAATTCATTTTTCCTTTAAAACTGCTAGAAGAAAAATTAGGGAGTGTACATCATAATACAGATGTAGGTAAGAAGTTTCTTAATTTCTCCAATCTCTCAGGAATTAAGCATAACAACTGATAAATGAGGTCATTATCAGATTCATGAAATCAAAAAGCTTCTGTACAGTAAAAGAAACTGTCACCAGACTGAAAAGTTATCCTACACAATGAGAGAAAGAAAATATTTGCCAGCTGTATATCTCATAAAGGATTAGTATGAAGAATATACAAAGAACTCAAAAACTAAATACCAAGAAAACAAACAACCCAATCAAAAATGGGCTATGGAACTGAGCAGAGAATTGCCCAAAAAAGAAATAAAGGTAGCTTCAATATACATGTATCTGTATCTGTGTATCTGTATCTGTGTATCTGTGTATCTGTATCATCTGTATCTGTATACATATACGTATATGTATATGGAGTTTGAATAGAAGTACCTTACATGGGTATACAATGCTTTCCCCAGAAGTCATGGACTATTAAATGATATTCATAGTGCCAGGTGTAGAATACATCCTTATGAATTATTGATATGTCAGTCCCCAGAGGTCTTCCACATAATACAACCTCTTGCTGTTTTTCATTGTTACCCACAAGAACTTGATGGTGAGCCTCTATTGCTGAAGGTACTATACACTTGCGATCCAGGGCATAGATAAATCAAGTTGGAACTAAGCTGTAAGTTTCTTCCCTACTAGGTAACCTTCACAGTACCAAAAGGTACTATGAAGATTTCAAAGAAACAAAAGTAATCAATAATCTTGACTAACAGGGAATGCTGAGAGCCGTAATAATGATCTTAAAGGCAAGATGTGACCTTTACTACAATAATGGCATGATGCTTATAGAGTTAACTACTCTCTGATTGAATTTAAGATTTTCTCAGGAGAGAATTAATGTCCTTTATCATGAGCCTAGCCAAAAGCCCATGGCTGGGTATGACATAGCCCCTAGTGGATAACCTACTACTGTTGTTTTGTGAAATGGGCATGTAATTAAAAACTACTGTGGTAGTTTGAATGAAAATGGTGCCATGGGCTCATAGGAACTAGTACTATTAGGATGTGTGTTCTTGTTGGAATAGGTGTGGTGTTGTTGTAGGATCTATATCATTGCAGTGGGCTTTGAGTTCTCAGAACCCAAGCCAGGGCTAGTGGCTCACTGTCTCTTTCAACTGACTGTGGATCCAGATGTAAAACTCTCAGCATCTTCTCCAGCATCATCTCTGCCTGCATGTCATCATGCTTCCTGCCATGATGATAATGGACTAGCTCTCTGAACAGTAAGCCAGCCCCAAATAAATCTTTTCCTTTATAAGTGTTGCCACCGTCATGGTGTCTCTTCACAGCAATAAAATTCTAAGACAACTACCTTCTAAATATTTATGTAGAATAGTCCTGCTTTCAACTTTGGCTGGAGAAACTTTTCTTTACAAGAAATAGCAGTTAATGTAGAAATTCAAAACTGGTCAAGCTGCTAAGAATAAGTGATAATTTAGTGTTTTTCCATAAAAGGGACAACTATGTCACTCCTTCCAAGGCTCATGGAACATTGCAGAAGAGGAGACATAATTAAGGACAAAGGTATCTAGAGTAGTAACATGATCATTGTAATCATTCATACACAGCAGCTTTGGTTACCTGCAGGAGACTTGCAAAACATTGAACCCTTCACTGTTCTACCATGGATTGATGAGAGTCTCATTAGGATCCATAATTCTTGAGGAATTTTATCATTTATTAGTAACTGGGAGAGGGGAAGTGTCATTTATTTTCAGTGTATTAGCAACTGGTAAGTTTTTCATGGTATAGTAAATAATTCTCATCCAGGCTTTATAAGCAGGAGGTAAATAAATAAATAAATAAATAAATAAATAAATAAATATTGGAATGGACAGGAAGGAGTTGTGAAGAAAGGGTATAAGAGAAGGTAATGGGGTGAATATGGTAATAAAACACTGTATGTATTATGAAATGTTCAAATATAATGGTAAATTCAAGAAAATGTTTTCTAAGAAATAATATGACTGAATATAATTAATATCAATAATATAATTAATGTCAATATAAAAAGAAATAAATGAAAGAATTTAATAGAAAATATAAAAGGGTTTTTTATAGTTCATTACTTGTTAGTGAACATCATGAGATAGGTTAACCTATAAAGAAACATGATTTATTTGGATTATAGTACTAGTGGCACAGAAGTTCAAGTGTATGACAACAGCAATTGGGGTGGAACTTCAGGCTTTATTATAATGTGACTGGAAGCATCACATGGTGAATGCAAGGGATTCTGAATTGTGTTAGTTGGACTTTCTCCCCTTTCCTTAAAAGTCATAAGTTCATCCTAGATGATACTCATTGATAAACATTTCTAATCCTGATTACTTCCTAACACATGGAATTTGGGGAACATATTCCATATTTGGGGTTTATGAGACAGGGGCTTAGCATAAGACTGCCACACCTAAGGATCCATCCCATCTGCAGACACCAAATCCCCACACTATTGTTGATGCTAAGAAGTGCTTGCTGACAGGAACCTGATATGGCTGTTCCCTGAGAGGTTCTACGAGCACCTGACCATACAGGTGCAGATACTTATAACCAAACATCAGACTGAACCCAGAGACCCCAATGCAAGAGCTAGGGGAAGGACTGAAGGAGCTGAAGGGGATTGCAGCCCCATAAGGAGAACAATATCAACTAACTGGACCACCCAGAGCTCCCAGGGACTAAACCACCAAAAAAAGAGTATACATAGAGGGAGCCAGGTCTCCAGATATATATTTAGCAGCCTTATCTGACATAAATGGGAGGGGGGATGCTAGAAGGGTGAGGTAGGAGTGGGTGAATGGGTAGAAGAGTACCCTCATAGAGGCAAAGTAGAGGGGGGAAGGTGAAGTGAGATGAGGGGAGTCATGGAGGGATAACCAGGAAGGGGGATATCATTTGAAATGTAAGTGAATAAAATGATTAATTTTTAAAAAAGAAAGTTGTCAAAAACATCAAAAGCAATAGTAGTGGGCATAGCTGGAAGTTAATAAATAAGAAATATAAGCCCTCCGATTGGAGAATTTCAGTCTCATAGATATGAGATTGACAATGCAAGAAAAATGAAAAATAAAATTTGTAGAAGCCCTTGAATTTCAGGCCAGATTGCTTAGTTTCCATCAGGAAAAGGAAGCAAGGTAAGGAAATAGAATATAGATGCATTCATCTAAGGGGGAAATTTGCCCAAATGTCACTAAAAGAATTTGCTTAACCATTGATTATTCCCATCTTGCTTTGTTCTTTTTTCTTTCTTTTTATAGGATATAAAAGAATTAAAGAATTTATGATAGTCCCCCCACACAGGAAACTGCAAGTTTGATCTTGTGACAGGTAAATCTGACATGCAGACAGACTTCACTGTTTTTGTTGCTGACCCTATAAATATTGGAGACACTTAGGTGGTTGGTAGAGTTTGGTTCTAGTTAATATGACCTTCTTCACCTACAGAAGTATGGTGCAGTTTTTATTTTGCGGAAGTTTTTGTCATACCTGATTATGTCCTGTTGGATACACAAAGATAAAAGTGCCCAGTGTGTTTACCTTTAAATAGAAGACATCAAAAAAGGGAACAGAAGCTTTCAAAGTCAAAAGGATGTGAAGGTTAACTGCTAAAGAAGCTCAAATACCGAATCCAAATTTCAAAAGTGCTTGTTTCATTGTGCCAGGCCCTGTTTCTAAGATTTCACACACATTCATTCATTTCCTCACCACACAGTCTTAGGAGGTACTTTCCCTAGTCCACTTTACAGATAAACAAGATAAATACTAGGTTTGCAGGTAAAAGTATTCATAAGGCAGAGATGGGGGGGCACCACACATTTGAATCATTTCAGTAATGTATATTTTTAAAAGAAAAAAGTAGAGAGGGGGAGAGAGAGACAGATGAAGAGAGGGATGGAAGGAGAGGAGAGGAAGAAAATAAGGCACAGATTGACTTAAGTAATTCAGCAAGTGGTATAACTGATCAGCTGATTCTGGGGTCTTTGCCCACAACTATTTACTCCATTACTTCTCTAGAAAAACAGCAGTCCAGTGCACAGGAGACAGTGACTCTGAAGAATGGAAAGCCTCTGTAAGTATTCCATCTCGTTTCTCCAGGAATTTTATTCTCTCCAAAGATCCACCTTTTTACCCAACTTGCACTCCCAACTTGCATTAAAGGATACTCGGAACATTGACAAAGCAATGTCTCCAGCAAGTCTTGAAAATTGAGTTTTTTATGTTTCTATCTTTTTTTTTAATCTTTTGAATAGAGTGGTTCTTAATAGGAAAGGCTTCAGTGTCCTGAATACCTTCTGTTCCCCTTCTTCCTGCCCACTCAGGTTATTCAAGAGCATGGTGTCCATTAAAAATGAAAAATGGAACGGAAGGAATTAAAGAATATGGAAAGAATGCAGTGCATCCTGTGTTCATAGTCCCTATTAGCAGACACTAAGGCTATAGCAGCACTTGGGCACATTAACATTTGACAAAGCCTCTGAAAGACATTACTGAATAATATGAATCCTTCGGCCATTACTAATCTTTGTCAGGAACATCATATGAATTACTCATCTGACTTCTAAAAAAGGGTGGATCCTTTGGATAGAGAAACTTTCAGTAAGTCAATTATTCCTTACGTTGGAAATCTCCTTAATCACCCTATTCCTGAAGACTGAAGTTTTCAACATGATTTGCTTTTTTCTGAACACATACTCCATGTTAATGAATGTGCTTCCGATTAATGGCATTTAAATGAGAAGCAAAATGCTAATATGTGAGCACTCTAAGTCAATAACAAACCTTAAAAAGAAAAACCTTAGGATACCCTGAAAATAAACCCCTAAGACCTCATCATCCAAGAGCAGGGGAGAAAAAGGGCTACAAGGTAACTCACGCTATTCCAAGAAAGACCCTTTTTGGTTTCTATATGTCTGTGCAGGAGAAGTAATGTGAATGCAGTTATAAAGTAAAGAAGAGTACCATAGATAAACTAGAGAGAGCAATATCTCAGATGGGAGCAAGTGGGCGAGAGAATTGCAGAGAATAAGATATTGTACTGGTCATGGTTCTGCAGGAGTCTGATGACTCAATATGATTGGTTTTCATTCATCCAGTGCTCTGAGAGTTTATTGTGTCATAATAGCAAGAAGGAAGAGACCAGATGTGATCTAGAGAGAGGATTAAAACATGGAAGCAGGGAAGAAAAGTTCATTTCTTCAAAAATGTTCCACAAAGTTAAAAAGAAGGAACACTGTTATGGACAGTACATTTTGGTCTCTTAGTATCCATTAAGATTGTGCACTCTAATCTCAAAACCAAGATCTATATTACTATTTTTCTAGCTCTGAGAATGACAATCTTATAGTTGCTATGTACCTTTCGTATAGTGCTTCTGCATTTTACTTCCTTTTCTGAGTTGTTTCAAAAAGCAATGGTGCAACTTAAAGGGGAACATAACCTATACTAGAAATTGGAATCGTTTGCTCTGTCCACATACCTAGAAACAGTAGCTGGAGAAAAATGAATGCAAAAAGATGTTATTTCCAGAGCAGGGTGCACTCCTTGTGTAGATCACAGAAAGCATAAAGACATGGAGTGAACAACGCTAGGTACAGGAATGATTGGCATCTAAAAAGAGGTAGGAGTTGCTGCCTCAAGCTGATATCATTGGCAATGCAAATAGTAGATCGGGCAGAAAATACCTTGATCTTTCCAGGAACTCCTAAATATGAAACATACTCTAACCAAATAGTCATGATGAGGAATTGAGAAGATTGAATTGAACACCCTGAGAGGAGCCAGAAAGGCAAGGCTTTAAAATCCTATGCATTTGTAAAGAAATAAACAGAAATCTAGGAAATGGGCCAGAGTCTGAACTTTCACATTCTAAAACAATAAAAATGAGTAAGCCAAACGTGTGTTGTAGAAATCGATTCTTGGTTGGATCTTAACAAACAAAATATGGAAAGGAGAAGGATCGAGATCTTTAATCCTTGGTAGACAGTAGGGACAGTCGGCAGCACTACCACAGTGGAATATACCCATGAACTGCTGGGTTATCCCATGTCCTGTTGGGTTATCTCTGGTCAAAGTCTGCCAAGTGAGTATAAGCAGAACTCAGGAATAGGATTTATTTATTCTATCCCTGCAAGGTCTTGCTTTTAGCTCATAACTAAGAGGGATTAACTGAACTAATATTTTCTAAGAAAGTCCAGACCAAAGAAAACCAAGGGGAGGAAACCATTGGGAAAGCCACTTATGTACTCCTCATCAACTCCACAAATAAATTACATGTAACTCCAGCTAAGAGAGACTGCTTAGAGTCTGTGAAAATGGCATGAGCTTTGAAGTCAGACTACCAGAATTTAATTGCAGAGCTATATCACTCAATATTTGCCTAATCAAAAACAAAACACCCCTGTCCTCTACATGTTAATTTTCATAACTGTGAAATTCACTCCATTTTAAAGATGAGATAGATAGTTGAGGTTTCTAATCAAAAAGTATGTCCATCCTTTCATCCTTCAACAAACAGCCAATGGCTGACTGTGGAGAGAGAAAACTAGTTGTCCCATTTCCAGAGATTGGTGCAATTCCTTCTACCCTTGAGAAATCCCATTAGAGTATAAGAGTGGGAGGGAGTCTTGTAGAGAGTCATCCCACTCTAAAGTCATGTACTGAGAGTCTGTGTCTGCTAGGAAACTTCCTCACAATTTCATGAGGGTATTATTCTCCCTTTGACAGTAAGAGAGACTGAAGCACAAAAATATTCTGTGATTTTGACAAGATCACAAAGGCAGTACTTGAATGTACTTTACCCCAAAGTACATGTACACACACACACACACACACACACACACACATACACACACCACAAGTGCATATTTTGATTACAAATATTACCACCACGTAAAGTCAAGTTTCCAGTTGTGTGACACAGTCTTTATCTTCAACCAAAAGAAATGGCCTGCACCCCACACTTCACAGGACTCTGTATCAAGGAGTAATACATGAGAGCTTCACATTGAGCCTCAAAAATACACAAAACTGTTATTTTTACTGCCTTTTCCAGAGATAGAGTAGTGAGTCTTAAGAAAGTCAAATAACATTCTCTGTGTTATGAAGTTAGGAATCTACAGTACCAAAATTTAGATAATAGAATTTCTGACTGGGTTCTACACAATGAGTTCTTTCTACACCTTATGCTTTCTGCTGTTACCTGTGTGATATGAATGTTCAACAAATAATCAATGACAGCTACTGACTAGCTCAAAAACAAGAGGAGAACACAATGCAAATGTGATCTGTGCATCTCAAAGCGCTGAATATGAAGAACAGATAAATGAAGGGAAGTGCAAATTGTGTGCCAGGTGCTTAGTATTCATCATTTAGCATCAGCAGCAGGCGTCAACGTTGAGACAATTCTATTTTCAGATGCCGCTAAATAAATTCATCTCCTTCCCCTGGTATGACAGTAATAGTAATACACTCTTCTGAATCTTCGAGACAGGACTCTACCTCCTTGCAGCCTCTAAAGCTGAAAATACGACTCAAGATGGGAGGAAACAAACCCATACTAGGGATTCCTCAATAACCTGCAATTAAGAGGGGAGGGGGGAGGGGGAGGGCTTTTCTACTTGGAAAGACAGAGCATGAAGTAACCCCATGAATGTCTGGGATGAAGTTATTGATAATTAACCATAAAAAAGTCCCCCAGCAGCTCAGTCCCAAAATTACACTTTGTCCTGAGGCTTATTCTCTTCCATCTGAAGAATTCTTCAGTTTCACTGAGGCAGGTCAAGCCTGTTAGTAAATGCAGCACAGTAAGGAGAGTAATGTGAACAAGAGGTTCTAAACTAATTCTTATCACTAATGACGTCAGATGAATCATTTCTGCTTTCATTGTGGAGATATGTAAAAGGCTAAGCAAGGTTCATTGAGCTGAAAAAAATCTCACATGGTTTATTTGGTTTCCTAACCAATAAGGTAAACACTGTCCCTGCCACATCTATGTCACAGGAAAAGAAAGAAAAATTCAACAGGAAGAGTAAGAAAAAAAAATGTTTTCTAGCTGACAGGAGAAAAAGAAGGCAGTTTGTTCACTCAGAGAAGTTTATATAAGGCAAAATTGACTCAAGTATAGCAGATGTTCTTGCAATTTTATTGCTGTTTATCATTGTTATTGTTTTTAAACCAGGATGATTTGGTTAACCATGGGCCTTATACCCATTTTTCCTGTGATAAAATTGTCTATTTTCTTTCTATAAGCCTTTCTCTTGTAAGTAGAAAATTATATTATTGTTTAATTGGAACCAATGTTGTTTCTGAAAATACATACATTTGAAGAAAACACTAAATTCTTGGGTCTTAGAAAATCCCATGTTAAGTCATTGTGTGTGGAAAAGGTATCGATCAGAATGCAGAGGGGACACTGGAACACAGTTTTCTTCACAACAAAGAGAAAACAGACTACGCCTAGAGAACCGCAGATATGACAGTATGTGGATTTAAAGGATTCAAATACATATCTTTGCCCAAGTTCTTGATGCATAATAGGCTCAAAACATACTTAAGACGCTATGGTTTTACTTATGCTTGTGATGATGCCTTTTCTAGCAAAACAGTTTTGTGTACTAAGTTGTTCAGGGTTTATTCTCTCTCTCTCTTATTCTCTCTCTCTATTACTCTCTCTCTCTCTTACTCTCTCTCTCTCTCTCACTCTCTCTCTCTCTCTCTCTCTCCTTTCTCTCTGATAAATAACTAAACTCATTCCCACTGAAGGGCTATTTTTATTTTGAATAGAAAATAGTAGGGAGCCTTTCCAGTCAATGCCAATACCGAATCACCTTGGGTGTGGAGTGGGCAGACACCCCCAAAGTCCCAAGAGGACTCTCCACGCGATCTGAGGACCACCTATGAGTGGAACACATATTCTGTTCCATTCCAATCTTGCGGGACCAGCATTAGAGAAGCAGAAAACTCAGCCTGACCAGGGTCACAAGTCCCTTCCACCAGTTGGCACCAGCACCAAGTCACCTGGGACTTGGGCAAGGAGTTGGAGGACACCCCCAAGGTCCCTAGAGGACAGCTTCTGAGGCAGACCCTATTTTGGGCTCCAGGCATCTGGGCACCTTCCCTGCCAGAGGAAAGGTGTCCTCCCAGCCCGTGAGGGCTTTGCCAGAGCACCAGGGGAAGCCATCTTGGTTCTCTGATCCCTTTGAGACTAGTCTGCAAAAGTGAGAGTGTGGAACACAGAAGCTAACAGCTTCTGGGACAGGCCCTGTTTCAGGCCTTCATCTCCTGCCAGGAGGCAGGTCCTAATGCCAGATATCTGTGCACCTTCCCTGCAAGAGGAGAGCTTGCCTGCAGAGAGTGCTCTAACCACTGAAGGTCAAGAGAGAGCTAGTCTCCCAGGTCTGCTGATAGAGGCTAACAGAATCACGACAGGAATAAGCTCTAACCAGAGACAACTATAACAACTAACTCCAGAGATTATCAGATGGCAAAAGGCAAACGTAACAATCTTACAAACAGAAACCAAGACCACTTACCATCATCAGAACACAGCACTCCCACCTCACCCAGTCCTGGGCACCCCAACACACCCGAAAACCTAGACCCGGATTTGAAAGCATATCTCATGATGATGGTACAGGACATCAAGAAGGACTTTAATAACTCACTTAAAGAAATACAGGAGAACACTGCTAAAGAGTTACAAGTCCTTAAAAACAAACAGGAAAACACAACCAAAGAGGTAGAAGTCCTTAAAGAAAAACAGGAAAGCACATCCAAACAGGTGATGGAAATGAACAAAACCGTACAAGACCTAAAAAAGGAAGTAGACACAATAAAGAAAACCCAAAGTAAAGCAATGCTGGAGATAGAAACCCTAGGAAAGAAACCTGGAAACATAGATTTGAGCATCAGCAACAGAATACAAGAGATGGAAGAGAGAATCTCAGGTGCAGAAGATTCCATAGAGAACATCAGCAGAGCAATCAAAGAAAATGCAAAAAGATCCTAACTCAAAACATCAAGGATATCCAGGACACAATGAGAAGACCAAACCTACTGATAATAGGAGTAGAATAGAATGAAGATTTTCAACTGAAAGGGCCAGCAAATATCTTCAACAAAAATATAGAAGAAAACTTCCCAAACCTAAAGAAAGAGATGCCCATGAACATACAAGAAGCCTACAGAACTCCAAATAGACTGGACCAGGAAACAAATTCCTCCCGACACATAATAATCAGAACAACAAATACACTAAATAAAGATAGAATATTAAAGGCAGTAAGGGAAAAAGATCAAGTAACATATAAAGGCAGGCCTATCAGAATTACACCAGACTTTTCACCAGAGACTATGAAAGCCAGAAGAGCCTGGACAGATGTTATACAGACACTAAGAGAACACAAATGCCAACCCAGGCTACTATACCCAGCCAAACTTTCAATTACCAAAGATGGAGAAACCAAAGTATTCCACGACAAAACCAAATTCACACATTATCTTTCCACGAATCCAGCCCTTCAAAGGATAATAACAGAAAAAAAAAAACACCAAAACAAGGCCAGAAACCTCGCCCTAGAAAAAGCAAGAAAGTAATCCTTCAAAAAACCTAAAAGAAGACAGCCATAAGAACAGAATGCCAACTCTAACAACAAAAATAAAAGGAAGCAACAATTACTTCTCCTTAATATTTCTTAATACCAATGGACACAATTCCCCAATAAAAAGACATAGACTAAGAGACTGGCTAAACAAACAGGCCCCAACAGTTTGCTGCTTACAGGAAACCCATCTCAGGGAAAAAGACAGACACTACCTTAGAGTGAAAGGCTGGAAAACAATTTTCCAAGCAAATGGTTTGAAGAAACAAGCTGGAGTAGCCATCCTAATATCAAATAAAATCTACTTCCAACCCACAGTTATCAAAAAAGACAAGGAGGGACACTTCATGTTCATCAAAGATAAAACCCTCCAAGAGGAACTCTTAAATCTGATTATTTATGCTCCAAATGCAAGGGCAGCCACATTCATTAAGGAAACTTTAGTAAAGATCAAAGCACACATTGCATCTCATACAATAATAATGGGAGACTTCAACACATCACTTTCATCAATGGACAGATTGTGGAAACAGAAACTAAACAGGGACACAGTGAAACTAACAGAAGTTATAAAACAAATGGACTTAACAGATATCTACAGAACATTTTATCCTAAAACAAAAGGATATATGGTCTTCTCAAAAAATCATGGTACCTTCTCCAAAACTGGCCATATCTTTGGTCACAAAACAGGCCTCAATAGATACAAAAATATTGAAAATGTCCCATGCATCCTATCAGATCACCATGGACTCTGGCTGATCTTCAATAACAATATAAATAATAGAAAGCCAACATTCACGTGGAAACTAAAAAACACTCTTCTCAATGATACCATGGTTAAGGAAGGAATAAAAAAGAAATTAAAGACTTTTTAGAGTTTAATGAAAATGAAGCCACAACATACCCACACTTATGGGACACAATGAAGGCATTTCTAAGAGGAAAATGCATAGCTCTGAATGCCTCCAAAAAGAAACTAGAGAGAGAACACACTAGGAGCTTGACAACACATCTAAAAGATCTAGAACAAAAGGAAGCAAATTCAACCAAGAGGAGTAGAGGGCAGGAAATAATCAAACTCATGGGCAAAATCAAGCAAGTAGAAACAAGAAGAACTGTTCAAAGAATCAACCAAACGAGGAGCTGTTTTTTTGAGAAAATCAACAGGATAGATAAACCTTTAGCTAGACTCACCAGAGGGCACAAGGACAGCATCCGAATTAACAAAATCAGAAATGAAAAGGGAGACATAACAACAGATCCTGAAGAAATCCAAAACACCATCAGATCCTTCTATAAAAGCCTATACTCTACAAAACTGGAAATCCTGGATAAAAGGGGCAAATTTCTAGATAGATACCAGGTACCAAAATTAAATCAGGATCACATTAATAACCTAAGCAGTCCTATATCCCCTAAAGAAATAGAGGCAGTCATTAATAGTCTTCCAACCAAAAAAGCCCAGGATCAGATGGGTTTAGTGCAGAATTCTATCAGGCCATCAAAGAAGATCTAATTCAGGTTCTGCACAAACTATTCCACAAAATAGAAGCAGAAGGTAGTCTACCCAATTCATTCTATGAAGCCACAATTACTCCGATACCTAAACCACAGAAAGACCCAACTAAGATAGAGAACTTCAGACAAATTTCCCTTATGAATATCGATGCAAAAATCCTCAATAAAATTCTCAATAACCAAATCCAAGAACACATCAAAACAATCATCTATCCTGACCAAGTAGGATTCATTCCAGGGATGCAGGGATGGTTTAATATATGGAAAACCTTCAAAGTAATCCACTATATAAACAAACTCAAAGACAAAAACCACATGATCATCTCCTTAGATGCTGAGAAAGCATTTGACAAAATTCAAAACACCTTCATGATAAAAGTCTTGGAAAGATCAGGAGTTCAAGGCCCATACAGAAACATAATAAAAGGAATCTACAGCAAGCCAGTAGCCAACGTCAAAGTAAATTCTGAGAAACTTGAAGCATTCCCACTAAAATCAGAGACTAGACAAGGCTGCCCACTTTCTCCCTACCTATTCAACATTGTACTTGAAGTCCTAGCCCAAGCAATTCGACAACAAAAAGAGATCAAGGGGATATAAATTGGAAAGGAAGAAGTCAAAATATCACTTTGACAGATGATATGATAGTATATATAAGTGACCCTAAAAATTCCACCAGAGAACTCCTAAATATGATAAACACATTCAGTGCAGTAGCTGGATATAAAATTAACTCAAACAAGTCAATGGCCTTTCTCTACACAAACAATAAACAGGCTGCGAAAGAAATTAGGGAAACAACACCCTTCTCAATAGTCACAAATAATATAAAATACCTTGGCGTGACTCAAACTACAGAAGTGAAAGATCTGTATGATAAGAACTTCAAGACTCTGAAGAAAGAAATTAAAGAAGATCTTAGAAGATGGAAAGATCTCCCATGATCCTGGATTCGCAGGATCAATATAGTAAAAATGGCTATCTTGCCAAAAGCAATCTACAGATTCAATGCAATCCCCATCAAAATTCCAACTCAATTCTTCAATGAATTAGAAAGGGCAATCTGCAAATTCATCTGGAATAACAAAAAACCTAGGATAGCAAAACCTCTTCTCAAGGATAAAAGAACCTCTGGTGGAATCACCATGCCTGACCTAAAGCTGTACTACAAAGCAATCGTGATTAAAAAAAAAAAAAAAAAAAAAAAAAAACAAAAACCTGCATGCTACTGATATAGCAACAGACAAGAAGAGAAATGGAATAGAATTGAATACCCAGAAATGAACCCACACACCTATCGCCACTTGATCTTTGACAAGGGAGCTAAAACCATCCAGTGGAAAAAATACAGCATTTTCAACAAATGGTGCTGGCACAACTGGGGGTTAACATGTAGAAGAATGCAAATTGATCCATTCCGATCTCCTTGTACTAAGGTCAAATGTAAGTGTATCAAAAACCTCCACATAAGACCAAAGACACTGAAATTTATAGAAGAAAGTGGGGAAAAGCCTCGAAGATATGGGCACAGGGGAAAAATTCCTGAATAGAACAGCAGTGGCTTGTGCTGTAAGATCGAGAATTGACAAATGGGACCTCATAAAATTGCAAAGCTTCTGTAAGGCAAAAGACACTGTCAATAAGACAAAAAGGCCACCAACAGATGGGGAAAGGATCTTTACCTATCATAAATCTGATAGGGGACTAATATCCAATATATATAAAGAACTTCAGAAAGTGAACTCCAGAAAATCAGATAACCTCATTTAAAAATGGGGTTCAGAGCTAAACAAATAATTCTCACCTGAGGAATACTGAATGGCTGAGAAGCACCTGAAAAAAAGTTCAGCATCCTTAATCATGAGGGAAATGCAAATCAAAACAACCCTGAGATTCCACCTCACACCAGTCAGAATGGCTAAGATCAAAAATTCAGGTGACCATTGTGTACACTAGCAAGATTTTGCTGAAAGGACCCAGATAAATGTCTCTTGTGAGACTATGCCGGGGCCTAGCAAACACAGAAGTGAATGCTTACAGTCAGCTATTGGATGGATCACAGGACCCCCAATGGAGGAGCTAGAAAAAGTACCCAAGGAGCTAAAGGGATCTACAACCCTATAGGTGGAACAACATTATCAACTAACCAGTACCCTGGAGCTCTTGACTCTAGCTGCATATGTATCAAAAGATCGCCTAGTCGGCCATCATTGGAAAGAGAGGCCCATTGGACTTGCAAACTTTATATGCCCCAGTAGAGGGGAACGCCAGGATCAAAACGAGGGAGTGGGTGGGTAGTGGAGTGGGGGGGGGCAGGGTATGGGGGACTTTTAGGATAGCATTGGAAATGTAAGTGAGGAAAATACCTAATAAAAATATTTTTAAAAAATGAATTAAAGAAAATACTCCAAAAAAAAAAAGAATCAATTTATGAAATTCCTAGGCAAATGGTTGGACCTGGAGGGCATCATCCTGAGTGAGGTAACCCAATCACAAAAGAACTCACATGATATGTACTCACTGATAAGTGGATATTAGCCCAGAAACTTAGAATACCCAAGATATAGGATACAATTTGCGAAGCACATGAGACTCAGGAGGAACGAAGTCCAGGGTGTGGACGCTTTGCCCATTCTTAGAATTGGGAGTGGAACACCCATGAAGGGAGTTGCAGAGACAAAGTTTGGAGCTGAGACAAAGGGGTGCACCTTCTAGAGACTGCCATATCCAGGGATCCACCCTGTAATCAGCCTCCAAATGCTGACAGCATTGCATACACTAGTGGGATTTTGCTGAAAGGACGCTGATATAGCTGTCTCTTGTGTGACTATGCTGGGGCCTGGCAAACACAGAATTGGATGCTCACAGTCAGCTATTGGATGGATCACAGGGCCCCCAATGGGGGAGCAAGTGAGAGGTGAGAATACCCAAGGAGCTGAGGGGATATGCAACCCTATAGGTGGAACAACTTTATGAACTAACCAGTGCCCCCCCCCCCCGAGCTAGTGTCTGTAGCTGCATATGTATCAGAGGATGGCCTGGTCAGCCATCAGTGTAAAGAGAGGCCCATTGGTCGTACAGACTTTATATGCCTCAGTGCATGGAAATGCCAGGGCCAGGAAGTGGTAATGGATGGGTGGTGGAGTGGGGGTGGGGTGGGGGGGAATTTTGGGATAGCACTGGAGATGTTAATGAAGAAAGTACCTAATAAAAAAGAAAAAAAATAGTAGGGAAAGGAGTGATTATTTTTCCCCAAAAGCAATTCATCCTTTGTGGGGAAATGTTACCATTCCAATGAATATACAATCAGGAGGAGGAATTTACTTTGGAAGTAGAGAGGTGTTCACTACTTGAGCAATGAAATAATGCAACTACAACGTTTTCACATTCACTAACCTCCTTTAAATGCACATACAGCAAAGGCATCTAGGACGTGGAGGTCTGCTTGTATTACTAGTTAATCAGCATACTGACAGAGGAGGACAACTTGAATCTAGGAGTTCAATACCAGGCAATGCAACACAACAATTCCTTGTATTAGAAAAGAAAAAATGAAAAACTCTGCTTACATTTTAAGGTTTTTTATTTGTCTTTTTTTTAGTTAGCATATACAATTATAGCATTCATTTAACATAATCTACTATATAAAAAAACTCAAAGAAAAAAATCACATGATCATCTCCTTAGATGCAGCAAAAACATTTGACAAAATACAATACCCCTTCATGTTAAAAGTATTGGGGGAATCAGGAATTCAAGGCCCATAGCTAAACATAATAAAAGCAATTTACAACAAACCAACAACCAATAACAAATTAAATGGAAACATACCTGAAGCAATCCCACTGAAATCAGGGACAAGACAAAGATGCCCACTCTCTACATATCTACTCAATATAGTACTGGACGTGATAGTTAGAACAATAAGACAACAAAAAGAGATCAAGGGGATACAAATTTGCAAAGACGAAATAAAGATATAACTATTTGCAGATGATATGATAATATATATAAGCAATCCCAAAAATTCTACCAGAGAACTTCTCCAGATGATAAACAACTTCAGAAAAGTGGCCAGATATAAAATTAACTCAAATAAATCAGTAGTCATCCTTTATATGAAGGATAAACATGGTTTAAAAGAAATTAGGAAAACAATTCCCTTCACAATAACCACAAATAGTATAAAATATCTTGGGGTTACTCTAACCAAACAAGTAAAAACCTATATAACAATAACTTCAAGTCTCTCAAGAAAGAAATCAAAGTCACAGAAAATGGAGAGATCCCCCATGCTCATGGATTGGCAGAATTAACATAGTAAAAATGGCCATCCTACCAAAGGCTATCTATAGATTCAATGCAATACCCATCAAAAGCCCATCACAATTTTTCAAAGACACAGAAAGAGCAATTGTCAAATTCATCTAGAAAGGCAAAAAAGCAAGACTAGTGAAAACAATTCTTAACAATAAAAAACAGTTGGGGGAATCACCATCCCTGACCTCAAACTTTACTACAGAGCAATAGTGATAAAAACTGCATGGTCAAGAAGTGAGAGTGGGTGGGTGGGGGAGTGGGTGGGGGACTTTTGGGATAGCATTGGAAATGTAAAAGAAATGAATACCTAATTAAAAAAACCTGCATGGTATTGGTACAGAGACAGACATGTTGATCAATGGAATAGAATTGAAGACCCAGAAATAAAACCTCAATCTTGTATCCCCAGTCTCTCAGAGACCAGTCCTCACAGGATAGCACATGGACTACAGAACCAACAGAGCTTCTTTGATAGGGCCCCTTCAGGCCTTCATCCTCAGCCAGGAGGTAGAGATGAGACCCAGAACTCTGGCCACCTTCCCTGCCAAAGGAGAATTGGCCTCCAGAAAGGGCTCTGGCCCCAGAACTCAGGAGGTGGATCTGAGCTCTTACTAGCAGAAACCAAGACCATTCAGCATCATCAGAACCCATTGAGCCCAACACAGTGAGTCCTGGATACCAGCAACACACCTGAAAAGCAAGATTCAGATTTAACAACATGTCTCATGATACTGGTAGAGGATTTTAAGAAGGAAATGAATAACTCCCTTAAAGATAGAGGAGAACACTGCTAAACAGGTAGAAGTCCTTAGAGAATTACAGGAAAACACTGCTAAACAGGTAGAAGTCCTTAGAGGGGAAACACAAAAATCCCTTTAAAAATACAGGAAAAAAAAAAAAAACAACCAAACAGGTGATGGAATTGAACAAAACCATCCAAGATCTAGAAAGAGAAGTAGAAACAATGAAGAAAACTCAAAGGCAGACAACTCTGGAGATAGAAATCCTAGGAAAGAAATCAGGAAACATAGATGTGACCATCAGCAACAGAATACATGAGATGGAAGAGAGACTCTCAGGTGCAGAAGATTCCATACAAAACATGGACACAACAATCAAAGAAATGCAAAATGCAAAAAGATCCTAACTCAAGACATCCAGAAAATCCAGGACACAACGAGAAGACCAAACCTAAGGATAATAAGTATAGATGAGAAAGAAGAATTTCAACTTAAAGGGCCAGCAAATATCTTCAACAAAATTATAGAAGTAAACTTCCCTAACCTAAAGAGAGAGAGATGCCCATGAACATAAAAGAAGCCTACAGAACTCAAAATAGACTAGACCAGAAAAGAAATTCCTCCTGACACATAATAATCAGAACAACAAATATACTAAATAAAGATAGAATATTAAAAGCAGAAAGGGAAAAATGTCAAGTAACATATAAAGGCAGACCTATTCGAATTAAACGAGACTTCTTTCTCACAAGAGACTATGAAAGCCAGAAGATCCTGGACAGATGCAATACAGACCCTGAGAGAACACAAATGCTAGCCCAGTCTACTATACCCAGCAATACTCTCAAAGTATTCCATGACAAAACCAAATTCACACATTATCTTTCCAGGAATCCAGCCCTTCAAAGGATAATAAAGGGAAAACACCAATACAAGGACAGAAATTATGCCTTAGAAAAAGCAAGAAAGTAATCTGTCAACAAAGCTAAAAGAAGACAGTTGCAAGAACAGAATGCCAACTTTAACAACAAAAATAAGAGAAAGCAACAATAACTTTTCCTTAATATCTCTTAATAACAATAGACTCAATTCCCCAATAAAAACACATAGACTAAGAGACTGCCTACATAAACAGGACACAAATTTTTGCTGCTAACAGGAAGCCTACCTCAGGGAAAAAAACAGACACTACCTCAGAGTAAAAAACTGAAAACAATTTTTCAAGCAAATGGTCTGAGGAAACAAGCTGAAGTAGCCATTCTAATACTGAATAAAATCGACTTCCAACCGAAAGTTATCAAAAAAAGACAAGGAGAGGCACTTCATACCCATCAAAGGTAAAAATATTCCAAGATGAATTCTTAATTCTGAATATCTATGCTTCAAATACAAGGGCATCCACATTCATTAAAGAAACTATAGTAAAGCTCAAAGCACCTCATACAATAATCATGGGAGACTTCAACACCCAACTATCCTCACTGGACAGATCCTGGAAACAGAAACTAAACAGAGACGTATTGAAACTAACAGAAGTTATGAAACAAATGTTTTTAACATATATCTACAGAACATTCTATCCTAAAACAAAAGGATATACCTTATTCTCAGCATCTCATGGCACATTCTCCAAAACTGACCTTAAAATTGGGCACAAAACAGGCCTCAACAGATACAAAACTATTGAAATTATCCTATACATCCTATCAGATCACCATAGACTAAGGCTGTTCTTCAATAACAATATAAATAATAGAAAGCCAAGATTCACATGAAAGTTTTAGAACAGTTTACTCAATGATAACTTGGTCAAGGAAGAAAGAAAGAAAGAAATTAAATACTTTTTAGAGTTTAATGAAAATGAAACCACAACATACCCAAACTTATGGGACACAATGAAAGCATTCCTAAGAGGAAAACTCATAGCTCTGAGTGCCTCCAAAAAGAAACTAGAGTAAGCATAAACTAGCATCCTTGACAACACATCTAAAAGTTCTAGAACAAAAGGAAGCAAATTCACTCAAGTGGAGTAGACAGCAGGAAATAATCAAACTCAGGAGCGAAATCACCCAAGTGGAAACAAAAAGAACTATTCAAAGAATCAACCAAACCAGGAACTGGTTCTTTGAGAAAATCAACAGGATAGATAAACCCTTAGCCAGACTAACTAGAGGGCACAGACACGGTATCCTAAATAACAAAATCAGAAATGAAAAAGGAGATATAACAACAGAATCTGAGGAAATCCAAAACATCATCAGATCCTACTACAAAATGCTATACTCAACAAAACTGGAAAAACTGGATGAAATGGAAAAATTTCTAGACAGATACCAGGTACCAAAGTTAAATCAGGATGAGATTAATGACATAAACAGTCTCATATCTCCTAAAGAAATAGAAGCAGTCATTAATAGTCTCCCAAACAAACAAACAAAAAGCCCAGGACCAGATGGGTTTGGTGCAGAGTTCTATCATTCTTCAAAGAATACCTAATTCCAATTCTCCTCAAACTATTCCACAAAATAGAAACAGAAGGTACTCTACTCATTTCATTCTATGAAGGAACAATTACTCCGATACATAAAGCACATTAAGACCCAACAAAGAAAGAGAACTTCCCTAATGAATATCAAAGCAAAAATACTCAATAAAATTCTTGCTAACTGAATTCAAGGACACATCAAAGCGATCATACATCATGATCAAGTAGGCTTCATTCCAGGGATATAGGGATGGTTTAATATATGGAAAACCATCAACGTA
This sequence comes from Mus caroli, assembly GCF_978045245.1. Taxonomy (NCBI): domain Eukaryota; kingdom Metazoa; phylum Chordata; class Mammalia; order Rodentia; family Muridae; genus Mus; species Mus caroli. The sequence continues at coordinate 25,316,352 of NW_028227260.1, forward strand.
ATCCACGATATAATAAACTCAAAGACAAAAACCCTATGATCATCTCGTTAGATGCTGAGAAAGTATTTGACAAAATTCAAAACACCTTCATGATAAAAGTCTTGGAAAGATCAGGAATTCAAGGCCCATAGAGAAACATAATAAAAGCAATCTACAGCAAACCAGTAGCCAACATCAAACTAAATGAAGAGAAACTCAAAGCAACCCCACTAAAATCAGGGACTAGACAAGGCTGCCCACTTTCTCCCTACCTATTTAATATAGTACTTGAAGTCCTAGCCAGAGCAATTTGACAACAAAAGGAGATCAAGGGGATACAAATTGGAAAAGAAGAAGTCAAAATATCACTATTTGCAGATGATATGATAGTGTATATATATAAATATATATATGTGTGTGTGTGTGTGTGTGTGTGTGTGTGTGTGTGTGTGTGTGATCCTAAAAATTACACCAGAGAACGCCTATACCTGATAAACACATTCAGTGCAGTAGCTGGATATAAAATTAACTCAAACAAATCAATGGCCTTTCTCTACACAAAGGATAAACAGGCTGGGAAAGAAAATAGGGAAACAACACCTTTCACAATAGTCACAAACAATATAAAATACCATGGTGTGACTCTAACTAAGGAAGTGAAAGATCTGTATGAAGAGAACTTCAAGTCTCTGAAGAAAGAAATCAAAGATCTCAGAAGATGGAAAGATCTCCCATGCTCATGGATTTGCAGGATCAATATAGTAAAAATGGCTATCTTACCAAAAGCAATCTACAGATTCAATGCTATCCCCATCAAAATTCCAAAACTATTCTTCACTGAATTAGAAAGGGAAATTTACAAATTCATCTGGAATAACAAAAAACCTACTATAGCAAAAACTATTCTAAATAATAAAAGAACGTCTGGTGGGAGCACCATGCCTGACCACAAGCTGTACTACAGAGCAATTGTGATAAAAAGTGCATGGTAATGGTACAGTGACAGACAGGTAGACCAATGGAATAGAATTGAAGACCCAGAAATGAACCCACACACCTATGGTCACTTGATCTTTGACAAGGGAGCTAAAACCATCCAGTGGGAAAAAGACAGCATTTTCAACAAATGGTGCTGGCACAACTGACAGTTATGCTTTAAAAGAATGTGAATTGATCCATTATTATCTCCTTGTATTAAGTTCAAGTCAAAGTGGATCAAGGAACTGCACATAAAACCAGAGACACTGAAACTTATAGAGGAGAAAGTGGGGGAAATCCTTGAAGATATGGGTACAGGGAAAATTCCTGAACAGAACAGCAATGGCTTGTGCTGCAAGATCGAGAATCTACATTTGGGACCTCATAAAATTGCAAAGCTTCTGTAAGGCCATAGACACTGTCGACAAGACAAAAAGATTACCAACAGATTGGGAAAGGATCTTTGCCAATCCTAAATTAGATAGGGGAATAATATCCAATATATATAATGAACTCAAGAAGATGGACTCCATAAAATCAAATAACCCTTTTAAAAAATGGGGTACAGAGCTAAACATAAAATTCTCAACTGAGGAATACCGAATGGCTGAGAAGCACCTGAAAAAAAAAATGTTCAACATTCTTAATCATCAGGGAAATGCAAATCAAAACAACCCTGAGATTCCAACTCACACTAGTCAGAATGGCTAAGATCAAAATTTCAGGTAACAGCAGATGCTGGCGAGAATGTGGAGAAATAGGGACTTTCTTCCATTTTTAATGGGATTGCAAGCTGGTACAACCATTTTGGAAATCAGTCTGGCAGTACCTCAGAAAATTGGACATAGTACTACTGGAAGATCCAGCAATACTGCTCTTGGGCATATATCCATAAGATGTTTTAACTTGTAATAAGGACACAGGCTCCACTATGTTCATAGCAGCCTTATTTATAATAGCCAGAAGCTGGTAAGAACCCAGTTGTTCCTCACCTGAGGAATGGATACAGAAATTGCAGTACATTTATACAGTGTAGTACTACTCAGCAATTAAAAACAACGAATTCATGAAATTCTTAGGCAAATGGATGTATCTGGAATATATCATCCTGAGTGAGGTAACCCAATCACAAAAGAACACACATGATATGCACTGACTGATACGCAGATATTACCCCAGAAACTTAGAATATACAAGATACAATTTGCAAAACACATGAAACTCACGAAGAAGGAAGACCAAACTGTGGACACTTCATTCTTCCTTAGAACGGGGAACAAAATACCCATGGAAGTAGTTACAGAGACAAAGGTTGGAGCTGAGACAGAAGGAAGGGCCATTCAGAGTCTGCCCCACCCGGGGATCCATCCCATATACAACCACCAAGCCCAGACACTATTGCATATGCCAGCAAGATTTTGCTGGCAGGACCCTGATACAGCAATCTCTAGTGAGGCTGTGCCAGTGCCTGGCAAATACAGAAGTGGATGCTCACAGTAATCTATTGGATGGAACACAGGGCCCCTAATGAAAAAGCAAGAGAAAGTACCCAAGGAGCTGAAGGAGTCTGCAACCATATAGGAGGAACAACAATATGAACTAACCAGTACTCCCTACAGCTTGTGTCTCTAGTTGCATATGTAGCAGAGGATGGCCTAGTTGGCCATCAATGGGAGGAGAGGCCCTTGGTCTTGCAAAGATCTTATACCCCAGTAGAGGAGAATGTCAGGGCAAGGAATCAGGAGTGGGTGGGTTGGGGAGTAGGAGGTAGGGTATAGGGGGCTTTGGGGATAGCATTTGAAATGTAAATGAAGAAAATATCGAATAAAAAAAAGAATGAAGACATTCTGAGTTTTGCAGGCGAATGGATAGAACTAGAAAATATCATCCCCAGTGAGGTAACTCAGACCCAAAAGGATATGCATGGTATGTACTCTCTAATAAGTGGATATTAGCTAAAAAAAAAAAATCAGAATATCCAAGATACAGTCTATGGAACTCAAAAAGCTCAACAAGCTGAAGTGCCCAAGTGGGGATGCCTCAGGGAAAAGAGATCATAAGCGCAGAGGGGGAGAGAGACCTGGGAGGGAAAGTGGACGTGGGGTGGGGAGGAATTGGGGTAATAGGGAAACCTGATCTGTTATTGGGTGAGGGCAAAGGACAGAAGCCCTGAGAGCCAGTAGAAAAGGAGAAAAACAGGCACCCTCAGGAGATAGGAGGTTGGAGGAATCCCCCAGAATGCACCAGAGACCTGGGAGGTGAGAAACTCCCAGGACTCAAAGGGAGGGACCTTAGATGAAATGCTGGACAGTAGGGAGAGGAAACTTATAGAGCCTACTTTCAGTGGGATGACAGGACATCAAGTAAGGGAGGGGGTTTCCATCCCACAGTCAGAACTCTGATCCATAATTGTTCCTGTCTGAATGAATTACAGGAATGGAAATGAAGAAGAGCGCTAAGAAAAGAAGGCCCAGCAACAGGCCCAAAGTGGGATCCAGCTCAAGTGGAGGTCCCAAGGCCTAACACCATTACTGAGGCTATGGAGAGCTCACAAAAAGGGATCTATCATGACTGTCCTCCTAAAGATCCAACAAGCAGCTGAAAGAGTCAGATGCAGATATTTGCACCCAACCAATGGACAGAAGCAGCTGACCCATGCTGTTGAATTAGAGAAGGCTGAAAGACGCTGAGGAGAAGGGCAATTCTGGACCCCTGAGATCTTTCAAACACTGGACCATCAAACTGACAGCATACACCAGCTGATATGAGGCCCCCAACACACATTCAGTAGAGGACTTCCAGTTCTGTGTTCATTCAGAGATGATGCACCTAACCTTCAATATACTGGAGGCCCCTGGGTATTTAGAGGTTGGTGGGGTAGAGGTGAGGGCATGCATGTGGAGACAGAGTGCAGCGGGGAGGAGATGTGGTATATGGAGCAGACTAAAGGTGGAAGATGTGGGCATGGAATGGAATATGGAATGGAAATAATAAATTAAAATTTAAATAAAATTATAAAAACATTTTCATATTTAGATATGGTTTCTATATAGTTCTTATTTTCTCATTCTATATAGGCCTCACCATTTGTCGCCCTCTGTCTTGCTGGTCCTTTTCCTCTCCCCTATATCCCCTTTTTTTGCCTTCATGTCATATGTATTCCACTAACCTCTCTCTCCATCATCCCTCAAGATTCCTCTATTCTTTCATGATCACACACATAAATTTAAGACTCACGAGCCAGAATTTGATCTTCAGTAGTCCGTGGTATGCATATCTGTAATCCCATACTCAGGATGTAGAGTCAGGAGTATCTAAAGTTCAAGGTCACTCTCAGCTACATAGGAAGTTTGAGGTTAGTGTTGTCTACCTCAGAGCCTATCTTGGAAGAAAAGGAAGAGGGGGGAGGGGGATGAGGAGGAAGAAGAGGAAAAGGGAAAGGGAAAGGGAAAGGCAACAGAAACATCAAAGGTTCAAATAAGAAAGTATAGATAAAGAGCAGATAGCAATAGAAGTGAACAGGCACAACATCTGGTGCATATATAGCACAGGAAGGCTTGAATATTGGAGATTTCCATGCCATTTAAGCACACAGCAATCCCCAATAGCATTCATAAACAGGAAAAGATTGGCAGATGTATCTTAGTTGCCCGAGGCATGCAGCACTCGATAATTGCACATATTCGAGATAACTGCTGGCCAGTCAAACACATCACACCTCTCCATGACTCTCCAATTGTAGCTGGAGTGTTGACCCAAGTGAGGATGGAGAGAACAGATAAAATATGTAAAGGTACACGAAATCTGGAGAGGAGTGGGGGCATTACAACTTTCCCGCCAAACCAGAGACTTTAGGTAGCAGCAACCTGGCCTTTCTGTCTCAAATTCTATGCTAAAGAAAATATTACAATCTTCCAGAGCATCAGAGTCACAACTAAACGTAATGGTCACTTAGCCCAACCTACCCTCTGTTACTAGGTTATTTATTTTGGCTCAGAAAAAAAAATCAGCACTTTATTTAAGGATTTACCAAAAGATACAGTGAGAAAATAACCAAGTACATGCAACAGCCCTATGTCCTCCATTCAGGGATAAATGTCATTTTAAATATTTTCAGAGACAAATTTAGCTTGATATATTAAAGTTACTATCTTGCGGTGCAAAGAATAGAAATCAATGAAACAGACAATTATGTATATGCTCACAACCTAACAAGTTTTACTCCTCTTAAAACTTTGATGGATTTTTAAAGCACAGCTTTATATACAGAGTTGAAATTCTCTTTAGTGTTCCACTCATCTCATCTTTTCTATCCAGCCCCACAGGCTATGACCATATTACTAAAATGATGTAATCATTCAAAAGGCTTTCTTTGTGCATTTCCCCTTCCTGTGTGTTTGTATAGTGTATGCCATTTAAATATTTGAAAGCATATGCAAATGATGTCAAAAACTACACAAACATCACACATGAATTTCACATTTATTGTCTTATCCACTCTCCCCCTCAATGAAATTTAATGCTTTCTAATTTCACTCTAGAAACATATCTTTCATAAATATTCTTACAAGTATTTTTGTGCTTCTTGAATATGGAGGAGAGAAATTCTCTAGTATATACATCCATACAAGGAGGATTGTGGGTATTCGTCATTGAGAAACTTCCAAGTCATAGCATTTCTCCTTCCCACTCAGGTTATCAAATTACTGAAAATGATCTTTTTTAAGACTTAAGGGGATTGTTATTAATGTATAGAGTTTATCCTAGTGTCAGAAGCAACACTGGAAAGTTACACTTCAAAGAGAGTACATGAAGAAATATTTCAGCTTCAACCTGAACTAAAAAGAAAGAAGATAAAGGGGTTATATGTCATGACCTGTGTTCCTCCCTCTTAACTTATCAATTAAAATCAACCACTTTTGCTGCTTGGAGAGGAATGAATTAAGGAGCAGAGGAAAAAGCTTGAAATTAATTTTACTAGTGGCCTCTTTCCAGTATAAAATAATTGGAAAAAATCTGCCAATGTAGAAGAAGCATGTCCCAGCATCAACATTACATGACAAATATCTTTAAATTGACACATTGACAAATTAATCACTTGAAGTGTTTCCATCAATTTGCACTTTCTATCATTTTCCCCTACATGCATAGTAATGTAGGGAATAGACTTTAAATATTTCCAATGTGATAGGAGAAGAAAAGTTGTATCAAATTACATTTGTATTTATCTACTAACTCTGAAGCTGGCTGTGGTTCATAAACATTCTGATTTTCAACTGTATGACTTGCTTGGTTAGAACTATTTTCAATTTTGCTAACCAAGTGAGTTGTCATCCTTTTTCTTGTTTAGGTGGATACATTCCTAATATGTTTGGAATTATTTCTCAGATAGATGCACTGCAAAATCTCCTATTGTGTGAACTGCCTTTTGGTGAACAGATGTTTTTAATTTTCTTATACATTGATTAATTGTTGCCACTGAGATTTGTTCTTCTTATGTAATACTTATAGAATCTTTGCCTGAATGGATGGAACTAGAATATATTGTTCTGAGTGATGTACCCCAGACCCAAAAGTACATGTATGATATGCACACACTTACAAGTGGATACTAGCCAGAAAGTACAAGATAACCATGCTATAACAACTGACCCAAAGAAGCCAAAAAACGAGGGCCCAAGGAAGGATGCTTGAATCTTTACAAGAAGGGGAAATGAAATAGATATCAAAGGTGAATGGATGGAGGGAATTGGATGGAAGAGAAGATAGGAAGGGAAATGGGGGCTATCTGATGTAGGGAGAGCAGGAAAGGGAGAATGGAAATTGGAGGTGCATGGGGCAATATCTAGGTTGTGCTAGAGACCTGGGATAGGGGAAGGCTCCACAGGGTCAATGGGGATGACTCTAGCTGGGAACCCTAGCATTGGGGGATTTGGAGCCTAAATTGGACACTTCCTGTAGCCAGGCCTGGTTCCCCATAGAGGCATAAGGACAACCACCTGTCCATAAAACCTTCAATACAAAATGTATCCTGCCTATGAGATGTTCAAGGACAAAGATGGAGCAGAGGTGGAGGGATGGTCAACCAATGACTGCCCCAAATTGAGACTCATCCTATGGCCAAGAATCAGTCCCTGGCACTATTAACAGCACTCTGTTATGCTTACAGATAGGCCCTTAGCATAACTGTTCTCTGGGTAGTTCCACCCAGCTACCAATGGAAAGAGATGGAGAGACCCACAGTCAAACATTAGATGGAGTTCAAGGAATCTTGTGAAAGAGAAAGTGTGTTTGTGTGTATGTGTGTGTGTGTGTGTGTGTGTGTGAGAGAGAGAGAGAGAGAGAGAGAGAGAGAGAGAGAGAGAGAGTGCTGGTTAGTTTTGTGTCAACTTGACACAGCTGGAGTTATCACAGAGAAAGGACCTTCAGTTGAGGAACTGCCTCCATGAGATCCAACTGTAAGGCATTTTCTCAATTAGTGATCAAGGGGGAAAGGGACCTTGTGGGTGGGACCATCCCTGGGCTGGCAGTCTTGGGTTCTATAAGAGAGCAGGCTGAGCAAGCCAGGAGAGACAAGCCAGTAAAGAACATCCCTCCATGGCCTCTGTATCAGCTCCTGCTCCCTGACCTGTCTGAGTTCCAGTCCTGACTTCCTTTGGTGATGAACAGCAGCATGGAAGTGTAAGCCGAATAAACCCTTTGCTCCCCAACTTGCTCCTTGGTCATGATGTTTGTGCAGGAATAGAAATCCTGACTAAGACAAATTGGTACCAGCAGAGTGGGGTATTCCTGTGACAACCTGACCATGTTTTGGGGAGGACTGTGGAAGGACTTTGGAACTTTGGGCTTGAAGACCCATCCATTGTTAAGAGCTCTGTCAGATGTTGTGTAGGAGCTTGGGAGATAATATTGAGAACACTGCAGAAGATGGAGGTCTGGTTTGTGAAATTTCAGAGGGAAAATTAAAGACTCTTTTCAGGACCATTGCTGTTTTGATTGTGAAGATTCTGTAGTTCTGGTTAGCTGGGGCTGAAGAATCAGCTGTGATTAATAAGATACCAGAACTACCAAAGCAAAAACTTTGCATTACTGGGACTATTGATGCTGGTTAGCTGGAGCTAAGAAATTAGCGGTGATTAAGAAGAGACCAGCATCATTGAGGTGACATCTTCTGGGAAGTGTTTTCTGAAAGCACAAAGAGGCTGTGTTCCAGAGATGGCCAAGGTTGTACTCCTGCTGCAGCGGGACTTGGTAATATGTAAGGGTCACCCAGGTGGTACTGGTTTTGAAGGCATGAAGGGGTCATGCAGAGCAGCTGAGGCTCGGTACTGTGAGAGGCCATGGAAGGCTATTGGTGAAGGTGCAGCCTCAGTTGCAATTGAAGGCCCAGGACTGAAGGGGTCATGCAATGTTTTGGAGATGCCAGTACCATGAGATGACCACCAAGAGCAGCAGCAGCAGTGGAGTACAGGCATCTGGAGCCTAGAGGATGGTGCGTGTGCTACAAAGGGCATGGCTGGAGAAGTGACCCAAGCCCTTGGAGGAGCCCAGAAGATCGTGAGTTGGATTCCAGACATTGGACGGTTGGAGATTGATTTTTGCTTTTGATTGTGACTGTGCCCTGATATTTTCCCTCTTGAAGGAAGAAACTGTTTTAGTGGAGCCCACAGTTAAGAGACTTTTAATTGTAAAAAGACTTTGGATTTTTAAAAGAGATGGATATTTTAAAGAGATTGAAATTTTAAGAATATGTAAAGACTGTGGGACTTTTAAAGTTATTTAGATCTTGGGGATGAATAAGAAAGTAAGGGTTGAGTCTTACTAGTGATGTGTTTGTGTGTCAAGTTGACAAGGGGTCAATTGTGCTGGTTAGTTTTGTGTCAACTTGACACAGCTGGAGTTATCACAGAGAAAGGACCTTCAGTTGAGGAACTGCCTCCATGAGATCCAACTGTAAGGCATTTTCTCAATTAGTGATCAAGGGGGAAAGGGACCTTGTGGGTGGGACCATCCCTGGGCTGGCAGTCTTGGGTTCTATAAGAGAGCAGGCTGAGCAAGCCAGGAGAGACAAGCCAGTAAAGAACATCCCTCCATGGCCTCTGTATCAGCTCCTGCTCCCTGACCTGTCTGAGTTCCAGTCCTGACTTCCTTTGGTGATGAACAGCAGCATGGAAGTGTAAGCCGAATAAACCCTTTGCTCCCCAACTTGCTCCTTGGTCATGATGTTTGTGCAGGAATAGAAATCCTGACTAAGACAGAGAGAGAGAGAGAAGCAGGGATGGAAGGAGGGAGAGTCAGGGGGAGAAAGAGATAGATAGATACTGATACCTAGACGGGGGCCTTCTGGAGAGAAAAGAGGAGGGAGAAATGGAAGAGGATCTAAGGGAGGAGATAAGGGAGTACTTTGAGGGGAGCTGATATGTGTAGTGAATAAATAAATAAATTTAATAAAAATTTTAAAAATCTTTGCCTGACTTGAGACTATGCATTTGACTGTAGAACTTTTTTAAATGATAAATCCTTCTATTATCTCTTAGGTGTTTAAAATGGCAAGTCCTTTCTTTTCTTCAGGTCTACTTTCATTAGCTTTATTAATTGCTTTACAAGCTTATACACTTATTACTGTTGTGTGTGGAATTCTAGCAGCATGTGTTTCTACATTTAATTGCTGCTATGTAACTATGTCCTGGATTTTAATTTTCTTTTTCTCTTAGAGCTGAAGCGATAGCTCAGGGGTTAAGAGTATGTGTTGAGCCGGGCGTGGTGGCGCACGCCTTTAATCCCAGCACTCGGGAGGCAGAGGCAGGCGGATTTCTGAGTTCGAGGCCAGCCTGGTCTACAAAGTGAGTGCCAGGACAGCCAGGGCTATACAGAGAAACCCTGTCTCGAAAAACCTAAAAAAAAAAAAAAAAAAAAAAAAAAGAGTATGTGTTGAATGTGCCGAGGACCCATGTTCAGTTCCCATGTCGATGGGTATGCTCATAACTATCTGTGTCTCCAGCTCCATGGCATCTGGTTCACTACTCTGACATTCAGAGGCACCTGCCCTTACATGCCCAAAGCAAAACATAACAGAAAAAAATATACAAGTAATTTCAAAGTACATATTTATCTTATATATAAATAACACTGAGTTACCTTACAAGTAATTACAGGTTTTCTAGAGTGGCATTCTGTTTATCCCTAGTGATTACCCCAATAATGCAAATACATTTAAATATGGCTTGTATATCAAGCGAATTTTGTGGTAACAACCATTTTCATCTAATGTATACATCAGATTTTTTTTCCTGTGTTTGTCTTATAATCTTTTCTTGTATTTATTTATTGCACTTGGGTGCATATACCATTCTTGACTGACCCATTTTTCTTTTAGGTGTCACCCTTAATGTTCATACAAACCCATTTTATTCCATTTACAATGAAAGATCATCTTGTATCCACAAATTCAGATTTGAGACTGTAAGTCTGTACCACCATGCCAAGAGTTTTGATTTTTTTGTGTGTGTGTGACAAGCACTTCACCAACAAAGCCACCCACAGATTCCTGTTAGCACTCCTGCCCCCCTTTATCCTACTACTCACAAACTGTAAATGTATGTAAATAAGTAAAACTATAATTTTGTGTGTGTTAGTATCCTTCCATTTTTCTTTTATTAACTAATATATACTAACTTTATAAATTAGTGCATTTAACAATGATATCTTCATACCTGTGATAAGGTAGCTTGGTCACATTCACCTTCCACTACCCACATTTACAACTCTACCCCAAGGCTGGCTACCTTCAGGATTCCTAATCCCTAATTTTACTGTTTCTTTGTTCATGATATTTTTAAAATTATATTTCACATGAAAAGAAAAGATCTGACTTAATTAAATAATTTTGTAATGCAGTCTGAAGATATCTATTATCTCCTTCCTCCTTTCAAACAAGACAAAGGGTTTAATATGTTCAATAACAATGAATATCATATTTCTTGTGGCTATTTTCTAGACTTGAGATTTATTAAAAGCGTATGTCATTATTTGGTATGTTTCAATTCATAAATACTTGGCATAATTTATTGCCCCTATAATACTCATTACTATTTCTCATAATCTTTATTCATCCTAGTTTGCTTTTTTATTAAAATAAAAGCCAATATACTCCTTTGTTAAGATTTTTATTTATGGGTGATAAATTACCAACTCACAAAAACATTTTTATTTTTTCCCTTACTCCTAAATGGAACTTATAGAATATCTAGATTAATAAATAAATCCCCACTATTCATCTTATTCCATGTATATAGTTTAATTAAAACTTTTATTTTATTTTTATTTCTAACAGTGTGTATTTTTCTGTCATTTCTCCATTGTTGGCATTTTTAAATTATACCTGTATATACTTAGAATTTTAATGCATTTATTTTATTGTATTTTGTAGCAGGGTCTCAAGACAGAATGGTCCTGAACTCCCTATATAGCCAAAAATAAACTTGCTTCCACTGGCCAAGTGCTGGGATCATAGACCTTAGGGACTAGGCCAGTTTATGTAATGCTAGAGATAAACCCAGAATTTTGTGCATTGTAGGCAAGCAGGCTCCCAACTAAACTCTATATTCTGTCTAGTGCACACTCATTTTAAAACCATTATAATTTTACTGTGTTATTTTCATCTGATCTGCCACTGAATCATTTCCTAATTATTGATTTCATTAAAGACCCTTTTAAAGACTAAGTACCTTCATTTTTTTATGTATCAATTGAAGTAAGATCAATCAATGACCTTGCCATTCTCTATGCTTCACAAGTCTTTAGTTTTCGATATTCATAAACACCCCTTGACCTAAAGTACAATCCAAAACTTAATGGTTTAGAGCTTGTATCCTGATGTATATTGAGCCTGCTCCAATGATGATATCTGTTTCCCAGTAGTATCTTCACACTGCAGAAGATAAGGAAGTAAGAGAAAAAAAACTGTATGCCATCAGATATCAGAAGTTTGAAAGAGAAGAAACCTGTATATGCTATGTAAAGGTTCTTTGGAGGAGATCTTCCATCCATGAAAACTTTTCAGTAATTAAAATCACCTCATAAAGGCCTCACCTATTAATTAATATCACATGGACAAGTAGGGCCTGCCTGCATCTGCACCAGGTCTTCTCTACATATGTTATGCCTATTAGCTAGGCATTTTGTGGGACTCCTAACAGTGGGAGCAGGTATGTCTCTGACTCTTTGGCCTGCTCTTGGAACTTTTTCCCTTCTATTGTGTTTCCTTGTCAAGTCTTGATATGAGGAACATTGCCTTGTCTTATTGTATCTTGTTTTGTCGTGCTTGGCTATTGTCTCTTGGAGTTCTGCTTTTTTCTTTCTTTCTTTGAAGAGAAAACAAAGCTGGAGTGGATCTGGGGCAGAAGGTAGCTAGAAGTTGACAGAGGGGAAACTGTGCTCAGAATGTACTGTATGAGAGAAGAATCTATTTTGAATTTAAAAAGATTCCAAACATGACCTTAGGGATATAGCTACACAGTATCAGTCATGAAAAGGAGTAAACTGTACAGTTGTCAAGATATATCTACCATCTCACATTAATAGACCTTGAAATTTTGCATTTTGAAGCTGGAAGTAAAAGATGAAGAAAAGCTAGCTGTAAAGTGCTAGATGAATTAAGGCATGCCCAACAAGACACACACTTAGAGAGCTTCTATGTAGAGGCCAAGAAACATTTTGGTTAAAATAATATAGAGATATCTCTGTCTGACCATTAGATTAACATCAGGAAGAATTAGGTAGAAATTTCAATAAAAAATAAGACTGGGCAGTGGCTCATGGAGCACTGTGAGCCATGAGTGGAACTGTCTGCACTGCTTGGTCCTATCCTCCTTGACATTCTCTCTGAACCAGCTTACCTTGCCCCTTGGCACTACAGCCACTACCACCACCTTTGAGAGTTTAGATCTCAATAGCATAAACATCTCCCAGGTATTGTCTCCAAGTTTTGGGTCCATTGTTTGTTTAGGCTTTGATGGACCAACAGAACAGTCTGTGAAGAAGAGCAAAATGGCCTCAAACATTTTTGGGAACACTTGAAGAAAATTCATCATCTTGAGCTCAGTCAGAAGATGCCAAGGGCAGTGGTGGCAGGAAAGATTTGGAGTCACCTGGAACACTGAGAAGTAACCCTCTGAAGGAAGCTCAGGAGACTTCTTAGACCTCAAGAGTGTAGGTGATATATATATCACAATATGGACACAGACTTCTAAGCCAACCTGTGGAAGATGGAAAAGAAGCCTGTACCAGCTGCTCCTATGCTCACCTGGTGGCCTCTGCCCCTTGCACCACCCAGAAGAAATCTAGCCTGGTCTTTGGTTAACTTCTGCTGTTAGAGTTATGTCTTTCTGGATATTTTTTCCATGCTTGAGAATGTCACAACATCAGCCCGACTATATCTTTAAGATTTATTTCATTATGAAAGAAGCACTTAAAAAAAAAAAAAAGAATTAGACTACAAATTGATCCAAACAAGTCACAAAATAAATAGCAGATACAATAAAATAAATGAAAGTATAAAATGTCCTGCTGAGACCTTATTTCCAGAATTGCTACACAATATTATTTTAAATGTACAGTTTTCAAATAAGTTTGCAATGCATGAAGAGAAATCAAAAACAATACTTCATATATGTGAAAAGAAGTGGTCCAGGGACGGGACCACCAATCAAAGAGTTCACATGGAGGGACCCATAGCTCCGTCTACATATGTGGCAGAGGATGGCCTTGTTGGACATCAGTGGGAGGAGTGGGCTTTGGGCCTGAGAGGGTCTGACAATGCCCCAGTGTAGGGAAATGTCAGGGTGGGACGACAGAAGTGGGGTGAGAACACCCTCATAGAGGTGGGGGGATGGAATAGGAGGTTTTCAAAGGGAAGACCTAAAAAGGGGAAAACATTTGAAATGTAAATAAAAAATATCTGATAGAAAAACCTGCAAGAAAAAAAAAAGAAAAGAAAAGAAGTGGTCAAGAAAAACTGTCTACAAGGAAGATCAGTGTTGGATTAATTAGACAACGCCAAAAGAACTAAAGAAACATAGGAAAGTGAATGGTTCCTTAACAATAGAATTAGATGTTATAAAAGGAGTCAGATAACAATTGTGGTATCAAAACCCATGATTATTAAAATTATAAATTCATTAGAAGGGCTCATCATCTGGTCTGAGAAAGCAAAAAAAAAATAAATTATAAAACTGAAGGCAAATAAATTAATTCCCAAAGGAGGAATAACAGGAAGAGAAGGAATAAAGAAAAGTAGATACCAAGAGACT